>NC_056508.1:6575396-6623779 GCF_014905685.2 Nematolebias whitei
GTAAACCATTTACCAGTGGTTTTGGCACTGTGAGCAGGTGCCAGGTCATGCTGAAAAATGAAATCTTCATCTCCATAAAGCTTTTCAGCAGATGGAAGCATGAAGTGCTCCAAAATCTCCTGATAGCTAGCTGCATTGACCCTGCCCTTGATATAACACAGTGGACCAACACCAGCAGCTGACATGGCACCCCAGTGACTGTGGAAACTTGACACTGGACCTCAAGCAATGTGAATTCTGTGTCTCCTCTCTTCCTCCAGACTCTGGGACCTTGATTTCCAAAGGAAATGCAAAATTTACTGTAATCAGAGAACATAACTTTGGACCACTCAGCAGCAGTCCCAGGCGAGATGCTTCTGACGCAGTCTCTTGTTCAAAAGTGTCTTGACCTGGGGATTACGGCACCTGTAGCCCATTTCCTGCACATGCCTGTGCACAGTGCCTCTGGATGTTTCTACTCCAGACTCAGTCCACTGCTTCCGCAGGTCCCCCAAGGTCTGGAATCGGCCCTTCTCCACAATCCTCCTCAGGGTCCGGTCACCTCTTCTCATTGTGCAGCGTTTTCTGCCACACTTTTCCCTTCCCACAGACTTCCCACTGAGGTGCCTTGATACAGCACTCTGGGAACAGCCTATTCGTTCAGCAATTTCTTTCTGTGTCTTACCCTCTTGCTTGAGGGTGTCAATGATGGCCTTCTGGACAGCAGTCAGGTCGGCAGTCTTACCCATGATTGCTGTTTTGAGTAATGAACAAGGCTGGGAGTTTTTAAAAGACTCAGTAATCTTTTGCAGGTGTTTAGAGTTACATCGTTGATTCAGATGGTTAGGTTAATAGCTTGTTTAGAGAAACTTTTCATGATATGCTAATTTTTTGGGACAGGCATTTTGGGTTTTCATGAGCTGTATGCCATAATCATCAGTATTAAAACAATTAAAGACCTGAAATATTTCAGTTGGTGTGCAATGAATCTGAAATATATGAAAGTTTCATTTTTATCATTACATTATGGAAAATAATGACCTTTATCACAATATGCTAATTTTTTGAGAAGGACCTGTAGACAAAAAACAACAAGTGAGAAAGTCTGCGGTCAGTCATAGAGGGACATTTTGCTGTAGCATACAAAGTGCAGTGATGTGTTTGATTACCACAGTCAGTCATAAAACGGAGGGCACAATGATAAACAGCATCCATTTTTTTCAAAACTGGGCTGAAGAGTTCATAAATAGCAGACCTACATAATCTACCAGGGGCAGAATAGTTTAAACAATCAGGTGCCTTCTAACTTGGTGTGAGAAACACTTTTTGTTTCTAAAAAAAAACCCTAAGTTTTAGTTTAGAAATCAGTTTATCAATATGAGATTTAAAGGATAGATGCTCATCAATCAAAATACCTCAATATTTGAAGCACCTGACAAGTTCAATTTCAGCCCCCTGAATAGTTAACAAGCTAGGGAGGTTAGGTGAAAGCTGCTTACCATTTGAAAATAGCATAGCCTTTGATTTTTCTGCATTCAAAACCAGCTTAAGCCCAGCCAGACAGGACTGAACAGTATCAAATGCAGATTGTAGCAGTTTAAATGATTGTGAAACTGAAGAT
This sequence comes from Nematolebias whitei, assembly GCF_014905685.2. Taxonomy (NCBI): domain Eukaryota; kingdom Metazoa; phylum Chordata; class Actinopteri; order Cyprinodontiformes; family Rivulidae; genus Nematolebias; species Nematolebias whitei. Next base: position 6,576,997 of record NC_056508.1, read on the forward strand.
GATGAACAGTAAATAACTGTATCATCAGCATATAGATGAGCTTTAGCATCAGGCAAGTTATCGCACAAATTGTTTACATAAATTGTGAACAACAAAGGACCTAGTAAGGAGCCTTGAGGAACTCCCTTTAAAATAGGAAGGAGGGAGGAACAAGACCCAGCCGCTTGGACACATTGAGTTCTATCAGATAAATAGTTGGAGAACCAGTTAACAGCCTGGACAGATAACCCACTTTTGTAGAGTCGATTCATCAGGATGACATGATCTAGTGTCAAATGCTTTAGAAAGGTCAACAAAAAGAGTTGCACAATATTTTCGGCCATCATCTATAATGTCATTTACCACTTTAAGAGCAGCAGTTGTACTGTGCTTTTTTCAAAAACCTGATTGGTGTTGTGAGAGTAGGCCTGTTTAATCTAAAAATGTTTTCAGCTGTTCTGCGATAAAATTTTCCAGAACTTTGGAAAGTACACACAATTTAGAGATCGGTCTGTAGTTGTTGACTACAGATGGATTGCCACCTTTTAACAAGGTGCCAAGGAATCTTATTTTCAGCAAGAGTTAAGTTAAAGATGTAACATAGAGGTTCGGCTATAACGTCTGCAGCTGCCCTCAAAAAAAAGGGCTCGAGTTTGTCAAGTCCAGCAGATTTACAAGGATCTAATTGTTGTAAAGTTCTATGAACTTCAGTTACATCAAAAGGGGCAAAACTAAATCCTTGAACTGAATCACTCAAGTGTGCTTGAGAGAAATCTTCTTGCACATTTAGCCTTTGTGGAAGCAATGATTCAAACAAGGATCATGAGGAAATGAAATATTCATTGAAACAGTTAAGAATAGCTACTTTGTCAGTTATGTTTTGTGAACCCTTAATAATACAAGTAGGTAATTCGCTAGATATTTCATCTCTGAATGAGGATTTAATCACTTTCCAAAATTTCTTGGGGTCATTTAAATTTTGAGTAGTTTTATCAACATAAAACTGGGATTTTGCCTTTTTAACAAAGGAAGTAAAGCAATTTCTCAATTTCTTGAATACCAGCCAATCATTTTGAGTTTTAGAATGCATGGCCTTGGCCCAAGCATTATCTCGATCTTTGAACAAATTAGACAGCTCAGCCATGAACCAGGGATTATTTCTACCCTTTACTCGAAATTTACGAAGAGGGGCATGTTTATTAATAAAAAAGTTAAACGCATCATAAAAATATTTCCAGGCCAATTCTACATCATCAAACAGCGATATTCTTGAACAATCAAACAGCCATAAATCATGATGGAAAGCTTGCTCACAAAAATGTTTTATATCCCTTTTTCAGAATCAAACGAGGGCTTGATTTCATGAGTTTAGCTTTTCTGAAGATGGCTATAGCACAATGGTCACTTATATCATTGGCAAATACTCCAACATTTGAAAATTTATGTGGCAAATTAGTTAAAAACAAATCAAGAAGAGAGGATTTTTCTGGAAATTTAAGGTTTAGGCAAGTTGCCTCTTTAACCATTTCTGTTAAATTAAGACCATCACAAACAGATTTACAACCAGTAGAGACGGAAGATAACCAGTCCCAATTCAAGTCTCCTGTAAAAATGATCTCACTAAAAGCTAAATTTAAGAGCTGATAATTTAAGGGTGACAAGGTCTCACTATTAGCCGATGGTGGCCTATAACACCCCACAACTGTGATAAAGTGGCCCTGAAAAAGTTCCAACTTCAAGGCAAGAAATTCAAACTGTCTACTTAAGGAAAGACACGACTGAACAGTAACATGAAATTTCTGCTTGACATATATCGCAATGCCACCACCCTTTTTAGGACAATCACATCGAAATACATTGTAACCTTTGATGGCAATCTCTCTGTCTGTAATGGATTTCTGTAGCCAAGTTTCTGACACAACCAGTATGTCAGTGTCAGAAGAACTGGTCCAAATTTTTACTTGATCTAGTTTGGGTAGCAAATTCCTAACATTAAGGCGAATAACTCCAAGTCCTGATCTAGATTTAAAATCACTGGGAGTATTAAAACAAAGATTATTTGCGCCAGGTTCAATATCACCAGACAATAAAAATATAAGAACAATGATACATTTCTTTCTCATTGTGTACGAAAATACAGGTTGGCTAAAATCATGACTAAACCATAATTTCCTCTGGTTTAAGGGATTAAGATGAAATGAGAGTAACCAGTCAAAAGCACTAACGAATGAAACAAGAAGGAATGACAGAATTATTCACAGACCATATGGGACAGAACTTGACAGGGAGGATGACCCAACTTGTGCCTTTTCTAGGGCACAAGTAATGTTCAGAAATTGTAGACACAACTCCATGTTCATGAGAGTCCTGAATGATTTTGACTTCTTCAGGATTGAAGAAGGTAAGATGATAAAAAAAATTGTCAAGAGGGCAATTACCACAACTGCCATGGTGAGATCAGCAGCTATGCTAGTGGATGGTAGCTGGATGGTGCACAATAAGGTAAAAATAGTCCTCAAGCTGCAGTGCAGGTGAAAGCAAAAACAGTAACAGAAATATGCTGCAGCACAGAGTGGATGCAGTGAGCTGCAGAACAGGCTTGGTAGAATAGGCCTTGAATTGTGAAACAAGGTGGATGAAGTAGTCTTCAGGGTGTGGAACACAGCAGATGATTTTGGTAGGCCTCAAGCTGCTAACCAGAGTGGATGGAGTAATCCTCAAGCTGTGGAGCAGGATAGATGGAGTAGTCAGGCTGTGGAGCAGGGTACATGAAATAGGCCTCAAACTGCTAACCAGAGTGGATGGAGGAATCCTCAGGCAAAGTGGATGGAATAATCTTCAGGCTGTGGAGCAGGATACATGAAGTAGGCCTCAAGCAGTAGAGTGGCTAGAATAATCCCAGGCTGTGGACCAGGGCGAACAAAACAGGGCCCAGTCTACAAAGCAGGATGGACATGGCAATCAGACTGTGAAGAAGGTAGATGTAATAGGCCTCAGGCTGCGAACCTCGGCAAAAGTGTCCAGAGCCACTGAGCTTGATGCAAAAGTACCTGGCAAGGCCCTTCAGTGAAAAAATAACTTGGGTGAAAACTATTTAAAGTTTTTAGAGAAGAAAATGTAAAAAAAAAAAAAGTTTTTTAAAAAACACTACAACAATTAAGGGAAAGAAAATTAAAAAATATTAAAATTACTACAAACAAACAAACTCAGACACACCAAACATACTGCCATGCTGCCATCATGGGTGTGGGTCAATGTAGTGCCAAATATCGATTGGCTGCCAAATGGCAGCCGCGGAGGCGTGCATGGGAGGACTTTAACAAGAATTTAACAAGATAATTCCCTAAAAACATTTATTTGTTTGCTCGAAATTATAGCAAAGGTGTGTCTCAGTTTAACTTTTCCTTAATAAATGCAATTTGACGGTCAAATCAGCTGCATTTCAAAAGTATTTGCTGCCTAGGTGCTCTGGGAGCGTGCAGAGGGAGGAAATCAGGAAGGAGGAACGCTGTGCATTTCTTCAAAATTTAACAAGATAAGCACCTAAAACAATTATTTGTTTGCTCGACATTATAGTGAATGTGTGTCTCAGGTGAACTTTTACTTAATAAATGCACTTTAATGGTCAAATTAGCTGCATTTCACCGGGGCATCGCAGCAAAATTAAGCTGTTTTGACGGTTGCTCCAGGCAAGCTGGACGAAGGTGGCAGGTTATGGTAAGCCAATTTTGTCATTAATAGCCACTTTTACCTATTACATGACACAATGGCATGCCATACTACTCGAGTGCCATCTAGCGGCTGAAAATGGTAGTGTTCAATATTTTCACTCAGAATGAATGAAAACGGTCATATCTCAGCCAAAACTTGGCTTATAAATATGGGGAAAAAATCCATAAATATGTTGCTTCTGCGTATAAGTCGCAGGGCATGCAAATTATGCAAATAACCGCGACTTATAGGCCGAAAAATACGGTAAGCTTTTACTGCTTTTGTAAGCAAGTCAGTTTGACCTGATATTTTGAAAACGTATTTCAAAGAAAGGAAGATATAAGATTTCTTGTTTCATAAAATGGATATTAACATACAAAACAAATAGCCTAAAAATCAACTCTAAAGATAGGCTATTATACAGATGAACAAAAATATTTTTAGAGCAAAATTATTTGGAAAAATATAGAAGGATGCTAATTTAATTGAACGCGCTGCTCGCTTCGGCTTTTGTAGCTTCAGATGCTGCTACTTCCTTCACCGCAGATGACAGCAGGGTGTGGACCTGAACGTGGCTTGTAGAGTGAGTTCTCCCATTTTTAGCTTTTGTTTAATACTTTCCAGCTCCATTATGTTGCATGTTGTGGGTCAACTGCAAATCCTCAGATGTGTGATAAAAGAAGGGCAGGCGGGGCCACATGCACAATTGTTGCGCAATGCACCAGCGCAACTCTCTCTTTTCACAGTCTGATTAACGTCTGTGCTGTAATTTATTTCTTTCTCATCCTCAACATATAGATTTACTGCCTCCTCCTCAAGAAGTAGATTAACACAATTTTATATTGTGTATTTTTAGTTTCTTTGTGCTGTATGATTCGTAAAGCCGCAGGACTGAAGTCCGAGCCCAAACCGGCCCGCCCATCAAGCACATAATTTTGGCCTGACCCGGCCCGAATTTCGGGTCAGGTCGGGCTTGGGCCAGAAATCGCAACTCTAAACCACAGACCCCTGAGCTCCCACACAGCCCTCTGTGTGGAGCAGAGCTGCCAGATAGGGTGCCTGGGGGAGAAGATGGTGGGGGTTAAGGGCCTTGCTCAAGGGCCCAGAATGGGGCAAATGAGAGTGGAGGCAGGTTGTGGGTGTTTCACCTTTACCATGCACATTTTGACGTTGTCTGGGGAGTCGAACTGGCAACCTCCTGATCACAGGACCACCTTCTCTAACCTCTGCTCCACCACTCCTCAAATTTCTTCTACTCTGACATCAAATTTGTTTAAAAAAAACTGTTGAGTAAAATTCCTAAAATGTTCAAACTTAAAGCATCAAAATGTGATTTTCTGAACAGAACTTTGTGGGTTTTGCAAAAAAAAACAAACAAAAAAAACATTTTAGTGATCTCCAAGTTTTAGATGATTTTTACAAAAATGTCTAAGTTTGTGGATACTAGTGTGTAAAGACTTTTTGTTATAATGTTTTGATATGTTTGAAACTTGATGTTTTCATTGAAGCTTTACCTCCCAACTTACAGAACCTGAAGAACCTGAAGGCTCGGTGCCAGATACCACAGCAGAACTTCACAGGTCTGTTCATGACTCTACAAGTCACTGTTTCAATGAAAACATTGTCACCTTTAGCGGCAGGTCTCGGCAATGCAAATGTTTGTGTATGTTGCTAAACGGTAGTGCTGTCATTTCTAACCCGAACCCGGAGCCCAGCCCCACCTGACCCAGATTCGGACCGGGTCGGGCCATAATAATATGCTTGATGTGCGGGCCGGGTCTGTGTCGGGCTTTTTATTGCGTCAGGGACGCGTGCGGCTGACGATCCAATTATATGCCAACATGGCTTGGCATCCAATCACCAGCCGCACGCGGCTATTATGTGCTTGATGGGCAGGCCGGGTTGGGCTCGGACTTCTGTGCTGCGGCTTTATGAATCATACAGCACAAAGAAACTAAAAGTGCACAATATAAAATTGTGTTAATCTACTTGTTGAGGAGGAGGCAGTAAATTCATATGTTGAGAATGAGAAAGAAATAAAATACAGCACAGAAGTTAATCAGCCCAAATGGACGTTCATTCAGTCGCTGCACTCAGCGGACGCACGCGGCCGACGACCCAAACAGGTGAGATCACAAAATATCTGACATGTCAGAGCAGGATGCAGGCAGAAGCAGGGGAAGCATTTAATGCGCTTTGAGAGCTCCTCAGCTCCGATCTTCTGCCCCCTTTACTCAGCCGCGCGTGTCCGCCAACCGTTAATAATAGTCGGTGGTATAAGCAGTCAAAGCTTAATTAAAAATGTCAGGGGAGTTTTCGGGTTTGGACCTGTAATTACTGTTAAATCGTTGGATTGGGTGGAGTTCGGAGATGATGCTGCGGGCTGGGGCAGGTCAGATTTTTTTGAACCTGTACTAAACGGACGTGTCCATAGAAACTAATTAGGATACGCTGATCTATTAGTCCAGCAGTCCTCAAAGTTTTGTGATGATGATTTCCAGAAACAAAATCCAGTTTAAAACCAATTGCTAATAATATTTTTTGGGTCATAATTGTTACAAGAGGTACAATGACTAGTTATTAATAAAGGAAGTCTAAAGGTTGTTATTGCCATTAGGTCTTGTGTAAATGGCCTTATGGCAATGTTTACACACTTCACCCACAGATATCTGGGGTCACAAGTCCCCGCTACTGAAATCCTATGGGTCAAAAGCTGAAAAGTATGAGAAACAATGTATTGATAACAGACAGGTTGTTCTTCAACTTGACCATAAAATTTATCAAGATCAGAAAGATCACAGCTGCCATTTGTATGAGATGAGACTGTAAACAAGGTAAGTTATATTACAAGAGTGTAACAATAAATATTTTGCCATTGTATGGAAACATACAGTGATGACAATGTGATGACATTATTATTATTATTATTATTATTATTATTATTAATATAAATGTAAATTAGGGATGCACCGATCAAATTTTTTTAAAATTTCCGATCCGATCCAGATACCTGCAATCGGCTAATACCGATACTATTCCGATATCATAATCATCATAGATTTTATGAGGCTGTAATAATCTCCTCTCAAGTACAATTTGTACAAATATATGCATGCATGTCCAAAAAGGCAACTTGAGGTAAGCTTTATTAATGTTGGATAAGTTTTAAAGTTAGAATTAAATCCTGCTAACACAAAGCAGGTTTTTTTTTTATTACTATCTTTAAAGTGGATATTAAAGTGATCAAATGGCTTCAAACATCTAAGTTTATGGCATAAACCAACACAGACATGTTCCTGTTTTTACTATCTTACATCGCTTTTTAATGTAGCTCTTTTTGTTTCTTTTTTATACATATATAATTTTCTTTTATTTTTCAGTTCATATTATTTTTTATGATTGTCTATTCAATTCATTTTATTTATATAGCACCAAGTCACAACATAAGTCATTTCAGGGCACTGTACAGAAACATTCATTTATAAAAATAATAATTTAAGACCATTTATCTGAGCAGACTTCTTTGAATTGAACTCCATCACACAACTCTCATCTTGAGCTGATAAATATCTCCTGGAGGGTAAACTATATCTTGGATGCAAATATTCAATCAAGCTTCGAAGCAGACAGTCTGATTTCAGTCAGCTGCGCTCAGTCTGCCCCTCTGAGACGGGCAGACTGAGCGCAGCTGACTGAAATCAGACTGCCTGCTCCGGACTGAACGAAAGGAACACACTGCTGAAGCCACGGAGCTCAAACGTCCAACGTAAAACTAACTTTACTGCAGTGCCTGGCTAAACAATCCTCGTGCGCTTTAATGTGGTGCTTTTTCAAATGTTTATTAAGTTCAGTGTATTGTAGGTCGCAACGGAGCTTCCTCCTCTCGGTACAGCGGCTCTGCAGACATTGCACGTTGCTGTCTTGCGGTGTTTGGTGTAAAATACTTCCACACAGCGGACATGTTCCAATGAAAAGATGGTTAGCCGTTAGCAACAGTGCTGCTCAGTGCTCAGCCCTCAAAACAGTATTTACTCACATTGTAGCTGGCTGCAAACGATGAAATGGATGACCTGAATGTGAGGCGGGTCTTATTACTCTGGGCTTCATGAGACACGCCTCCGTTCAGGAAATCCATTCCATAATTTGAAGCCAACCTGCAGAGCACAGACATGCATCATGGATCGGAAAGATTGGCAGGTTGGATCGGAAAAATCCGGTACGTAAATGATGCTGGTATCGGAAGCCGATACCGGATCAGATCGGCCTCATCCCTAATGTAAATCACAGTTAAATTAGGGTTTGGTACAAAACAACAAATTAAACATGTCAGATTGATAGTTATTAACATTTTTGTTTATCTCCCTGAAGCAGAGACAAAAAGACACCATTGCTAGCAAGGAGGCTTAAGGGTCATGTTCAAAAACATATCAAAAGGTGGAATCAACCTTCTTCTACAAAACCCAATAGAAGTTTAGGACTTGTGTAATAATTTGTTGTCAAACTGTCAGTTTTAAAGCTAGGGTCACCATTTCAGGGCAGCTGTGGCTGAGTGGTTAGAACAGTCGTCTTCCAATGGGACAGTTGGGTTTGATTCCACCACAATCACATGTTGAAGTGTCCCTGGGTAAGACACTGAACCCCACATTGCCTCTGATATGTGTCCCATCATGTATGAATGTGATGTAAAGCTCTAATTAGTCTCTACAGATTCAGATGATCTTTGCAGAGATGTAGTAGAGTGCTGTATGAATGTGTGTGTTGGTGGTAAATGAGACACAGATTGTAGTGTAAAGCTCTTTGAGTATCTTGACTAGATAGAAAGGTGCTATATAAGTACAGTCCATTTACCACTGCAACCACACAGGCACACTGAGTAAAATAAGACATTGACTGACATTTTACTGAAATCATAAAGAAAACTGACAGTGTAAGCCACGAGAAGTACAAAAAGGCAAATTGATGAGACCTTCACTTTGACTTAAACACAAAAGCTTCCTGTCATCCTAGTTTCCTCTACTCGGACAATAGATCCTCATAAAAGGAATCATCTGCGTGTGTCTGTGTTCTGCTACAACTCTGAACGTGAGAGATATCTTAACAGGAAATATAAGCACAAAGTCTGTTGGTGTGTCACGTCAGGATGAGACTGTGAGATGGAGAGGGTCTTACTTTTCCCTCCACTCCCACGCCACAGTCAGCTTCCTGGATCATGCTGACATCGTTTCCTCCATCCCCTAAGAGAAAACAAAAGCCACAGAGGTGTCAGAATTCACATCAGTGATTTATCAATATGAACTTTTTGGACATCAATGTGTTAAATGTCTGGACTAAAAGATAAACTATTCACAGAAAACTAAATGGAAGAGCAGTTTAGAATTAGCAAGAAACAAAAAATATTTCATAAAATTTCATAAAATTGCATAGAATATGTTCAGCATCTTTGAATGAACCAGATTATACGTAAGCTGCATACAGGAGGTGCAGCTGAGATGTGGCAGTTTGTGGCTGAGACAGACAGACGTAAGTTGTTGTTGATCAAGATGAGGGGAATAAATAACAATTGTGAAACTGTTCAGATAAAAAAAACAAATCAAGAAATCAATCTACAGAGGTACGATTAATATCTCCCTGTGATATGCTGGCAACGTTTGCTTTACTCACCCACAGCGCAGGTGAGCTTGCCTGTGCGCTCTTGCAGCAGCCGGACTATCTGAGCCTTCTGTGTGGGGGTGCAGCGGCAGCAAACCACAGCAGGACACTGACATGCAAGCTCCATGAACTCATATTCATAATACTTCAGACAAACCTGGGAGAAAGCCAGCAGAGCAGACAGGTGAGCAACGTTACGCACCACATTTAACTGCTTTTAGAAGCCGGGTCTCGAAGGCTTTAACCAACTTACAGTTGAACGCCAGCTGTGGTTTAAAAAGTGACTCTAACCACAGACACCACCACCAGAGACACTACAGTGGATGTGATGTTACTGTGCATAAGGCTAAAAACATATCTACCTTTCTGAAACGAGGACAAGTCAGTGGTATGAAGATTAGACACACACACACACGAGCGCACTTACTTCAAGTGAGTCCCCCGATATCACCAAAGCGCAGTCATGCTTTCTCCTGAAAGCGTTAAGCTCCAGGTGGGCTTCCCCTCGTGTTGTCACCTATTGCAACAACAACCACATATAAAAAGTAATGCATTTGCAAACACACACACACACACGCACACACACACACAAAGGGGAAACTTATGGTAAATGGACAGTAATTATATAGCTCCTTTCTATCTTATGAAGATATTCAAAGCTCTTTACAACAATCTGTGCCCTCATTTACCCATTCATACAGCACTTTACTAGATCTCTACAAAGAATTATCAGAGCTTTATCACATTCATACACTGAAGGGACACACATCAGAGGCAATGAGGGGTTCAGTGTCTTGCCCAGGGACACTTCGGCATGTGACTGCTGGTGGAATCGAACCCCCAACTCTTGCATTGGAGGATGACTGCTCTAACCACTCAGCCACAGCCGCCCCTTATCAGTGATAACAATCTGAGAGCCATTGCCTGCTTGTTGCTCTGACTGTTATCAGACAAACAGCAGCTTGTTATAGTCCAGCTAAATGGTTGACCAACACTAGAGAAACCAAATACTTGATTTAAAACTACTTCTACAAAAACTGATAGATGCAACATAAAAACTTAACAAATACAACTCAATATGTTTGTTGTCAAGAGGAAAGCCACTAAGCACACCATATTAGAATTACTGCCTCATGCTTGTCATCTCTAATGATCATTAATTTTGTTGTTTAGATCCATGTTATACTCTGAGAACACTTCAACTACGAGACAAGATGGGAGAGGCAAAGTATGGAAGTACTTTGACTTCTATGTAGTTAAAGCAAAAAAAAAAAAAGTTGAGAGCCACAAGATGTGCAAATGGTGTAGACACGTCCACATGGAGGAGGAAGAAAATGGACTGCATTTAAGTAACATCTTCCTAGTCAGTTGGGCTCCTCAAAGCACTTTACAAGATCTGTGCCGTTATTTTTCCATCTAGACACATCCATACTACTACATCTATGAATAAACTATTCTTTAGAGACTAATCAGTGCTTTACACAGGCATACACTGAGGGAGCATGTCAGAGGCAATAAAGGGTTCTGTCTCTGGCCCAGGGACACCTCAACACGTGGCTTCATACTTCCAGGAATTTAACTTCTAACTCCTTCGTTGGAGGACGGCTACTCTAACAACTGAGTCACAGCTGCAAAGCAGGAGGACTATCAAGCCAACAATATGAAAGTCTCCATCTAACTGGAAAAAGCAAAAGCGATTTAGTTCCACATCCAGTGTAATACAATGTCCATGTCCATTTTTATAGCAAAGGATTTGCGTTCTCATTCAGTGGTTATGAACCAGGGATTGTGCACTTTGTTTTGAATTTTGGAGCCATGATAAAACATGATCACAGCCATTCCCACACTCTACAATGGGACCAAAAACAAAGTGGTGGAAACACTGATGAAAGCAGGTCAGCTGGCTCTAACATGTGACGCATGAACATCTATTACAACAGATTCTTATGTCGCTGTACTGAGCATTTTGTTTCCTTTCGTTCAGTTTCCACAATCTTGTTTGAATGAAAACTGTTTTATACTGCAGGGTGGGGCAAAATATTTTGTTTCTTTTAGGTCTAAGACAGGGGTGCCCAATATGTCGATCGCCATCTACCGGTGGATCGCAAAAGCAATTTGAGTAGATCGCATGGCAAAATAGATGTCAGACTTTTTTTTTATAAACCAGCCTATCAATCCATCCTTACTATGCATTTTGTCACTTGATCAACATACAGGTTAGCCAATCTGAGACCAGACCTTTTTTGACACATAGGTCAACACGCATGTACATACAACCGAGCTAAAAACTACAAAGTCGCCTAATAATAGCCTCCAGTTTATTTTTTATAATCTAAACTCAAGGAAGTGTGTAAAATGAGTTGGGGAGCTGGACCAAGTAAGAAGGAAAAGACCTACCATTTCCATACGGAATGAGAGGAGGACATTTTTTTTCACAATGTCATATTCGAAGTGTGTTTGCCTCATCTGCCAGTCTACCATTGCTATTCCGAAGAAGGGAAATGTGGAGCCGCACTTTCAGACTACCATATTCATAAAAACTATGACAATGACTTCCTTCCGAAAAGCGAGCTGAGAAGGAAAGAGTTGAAGGAACTAAAATCCCAGTTATCCAGACAGCAGTCATTTTTCCTACAGTTGACCACAGCAGCAAAGCATCATTCTGGGTGAGTCATTTAATAATTGTAAAGCACAAGAAGTCCTTACAAGACGTAGAGATGGTAAAAGAGGCATTTGGTGAAGCAGCTGACTTTAAAAACAAACCAGAAATATTATCTTTCATCTAAGCTCTCAGGTATCAACAAATATGGTTACGGTTCAAAGCCAGCCCTACAGTCAGGTGTGAAGAACAGAAGTTTTTGCTGTGTTTTGCTGATTATTTTGTACGTGGACAGTAAAAATAAATTGTCACTTTTTTTAACAAACTTTTGGGTTTTGTCACTTATGTTGGGTCCACAGAGAGCTGGGACTTATTCATTCATTCAAGCTTTATTTATCCAGGTTAGTGTCATTGAGTCAAGAGGACTCATTTACAAGAGAGACCTGTTTTAGACAGACAACATATAAAGTATAGACAAGAATAAACTACAGTAAAATGCAATAAAAATAAAAATAGTGCTATAAAACAATAAATCAAGGTGCCATATAAAATATGTTGTTGTTGTTTTTGTTTTGTTTTTCCTTTCAGCTGCTCCCTTCTTCAGGGGTCGCCAAAGCAAACTGACTCTCACAAAGACTTGACGATTATTTTTACACCGGATGTTCTTCCTGACACAACCACAGACCACCGAGCTACCACAGCCCTCTGCGTGGAGCAGAGAGCTGCTATTTAGGGTGCCCGGGGAAGCAGATGGTGGAGGTTAAGAACCTTGCTCAAGGGCCCAGAGTGGGGCAGATAAGGGTGGAAGCAGGTGTGGGTGCTTCACCTTTCCCACCCACATTTTGATGTTGTCGGTACCGAGAGTTGAACCGGCGATCTTCTGATCACAGGCCCACCTTCTCTAACCTCTGCCCCACCACTCCCTGAAGCATGGGGAAATACTAAAAACAAGAACGTAAAACAAATAAAGCATACTTAATATGTTTATAAATAAGTATACGTTTTGTATTTTTATAGTAGGTAGATCACTTGGACAGTCATTTTAAAATTAGCTCGCATGCTGAAAAAGTGTGGGCGCTCCTGGTCTAAGAGATCATATGCTCAAGATTTGTTTGGAGTGTGATTATAAATTTTATAAACGAATCACAGCACACAGAACTGTTATCCAAAAGAATAAAATGTTATAATGAGGCAGCTAAAGATTCCCACCCGCTACCAAATTAGAATTAAATATTTTTTGTTTTATATTTTGTGTGTGCCTTTAATGTTGAACCAAGTGACCCAGCTATTCTCAGGAGAGGCCTTCGATGTAAGTAAAGACATGAACTTTACTTAAACTAAGGATAAAAACGTCACTGTCTCAGTAATGACACTCATCCATGAACCAGGGCCCAGAAGGTTGATTATTTTTACTGGCTTGTTCTAACATCATCTAAAAAAGTTAAGTCTGGTCCTCTGGACATTCAAAAAAATAAAACTAAACACACACACACAAAAAAAATAAAATGTAGAAACGTTACGACTTTCATCTGAAAGACTTCTTCAGTCCTGTTCTAACATCACTTTAATGCAGAATTACTTTAACTCAACACAGTAAGACATACAGTTGAACTACAATGTATTAATTACAATCACATGTTTGTTGACTGATGGCTGGCAGTTCTTTAGTAAAAGATTTATAACCCTGCAGTCCAGTGTTGTGTGTTACTTGACTAAACAAGAATATTCTCACCTGAAAAACAAAACAGTATTAGTTTATTATTTTATTAAAAATGAAAATAAATTATATCTCATGTATTCTATGGAGAATCAGTATTTTTTTAACAAAGGTTTAAGAAATTGAAAATGTTAACTTAGCCGTTTAGCATTATATTTTTGAAATGGGACTAAAATGTACTATGAAAATTTACAGTTTACCCATTTGAAAGTATACCAGGATAAAAGAGCATATAAAAGTCAGAAACATTGTCAAATAATTATTTAATTGTGGGTTAATAAATGTTTACGCAGCGATTTCTTAAATCTTCAGTACCAGTGAACACTAATTTGGAGAGGGAAAATTAGAAAAATGAAACAATACTGCTCAATAAATTCCAAAAACAGGTTTAAATAGTAACTTCAAAAAATTCCCCTAAAAAGCAGCACTGACGAGGCATGGTGTGAATCTGTCAACAAGAGCCGTGGCCTGGTATGAACATCCTTCAACTGCTGACTATTCATACGTCAGTCCAGATCAGGCCGTTGGTGGTCACCAGGAAACTAATCCAGATGTGTGTGTTGCAGGCTCAGTCAGCACGCCCCCAACCAGAGGGACAGAGGTTTATAAGCTGTGCCAACCATTGTTTTTCTCTTCCAGCTACCACAGTTGTACGCAAGCTGTAACCTTCCTATATAACCAGTGGTTCTTCTTTCCTGGCATGGTTTCAGAGGGGAGACAGAAGGGGACTATCAAAGCAGCTTGAGAGTCTGAAATCTGCTAAACAAATCAGGAAGGGAGCCTTTGCATATTTCCTCTGGGAGAGGTCCAGCTGGTTTCTTCCTTCTGTTTGAGCGAAGGGCTGTTTGTTCTCTCTGACAGTGGCTTGGATGCTTTCACTAGTGGGAGGTGAATTATTTAGCGATGCTGGCTGTTCTGTGTCTGTCATGCTGTATGGTCACTGGTTAAAGGGTCCTGATCACAGAGGCCAGTTGCCAATGGGCTGACAGAGTCAGCTGAACAACACTGGGATGAGCACAGTGGGAAAATAAATATTACCCACATCACATGCACATAGAGCTAAAGTTTCTTATTGTTCACTTACTGGTCTGAAGATATGGACGTCCTGGCTGCGAGTGATCAGATGGGCATTCTTAGCAGTGCATGTGGCAGTCTCAAGCTTGTCTCCTGTCAGCATCCAGACCTAGTCAGAAACCAGAAACATGAGATGTAGCTGAGAAAATGATTTGATTTATAAGAAAAACTCATTAATCAAACCCCCAGAATTCCTTGAGGGAACACATATTGCTGCACTCTTTCAAGATCATCTCTTGTTGAGAAGTGATGGAGCTATAGCAACTTTGGTTAAACCCAACAAATGGCAGGCACATACATGTGATGTAAGATCTCAAGAGATGTGTTAGCACTCAGAGAATGTGTGGAGGATGACTCTCAGCTGCTACCACACCAAACTTTAGCTCAATATTTGTGTTTATAACCGAGTTAAAGTCATGTTTGTGTTCTGTCAAGTCATTTAGTTGTCTTGGATAGAGCTCACTCCAAAAGTCTGTTTCAGATGTACATCTAAAAATGTTTTTTGTCTAAGAGTTTCAATACAATCTGTTTAGAGGTAAATGGGATGTTTTTAATAAGAGACATACAAATGAACACACACTTGCACGCACACAAAATGACAATGGCAAAAACATGGACTTTTTGTCCTCAGCAGCAGGTAATAATAATAAAGTTCACAGACACTGATGGGATCAGGTAACTATGGTAGTTCTGTGGCTGGGAAATTTACTACAGTCTACAGACTGGTATCACAGGATCAAAATTACAGCATAATTTAGTCTGATCACAGCACTGTTTTTAAATGACGCTTTTTTTAATTACAAATTCCAGAAAACCTGGAAACTGGAAAAAGAAAGCAAGTCTTGAAACACCGTGTGAATAAAAGTCTGGGCTAGAGGCCGCTGCCGTCCTCCAAGTCCGCTGACATCACTGCATAAGGAACCACCACGCCACAATGGAATGGACTGTACTTATATAGCGCCTTTCTGTCTTATTTCAAGACAAAGAGCTTTACAACAATCTGTGCCTCATTTATCCATTCATACAGCACTCTACTAGATCTCTACAAAGCTAATTGAACAAATCATTATAAAGAGACTAATCAGTGTTTTATCACATTCATGCACTGATGGAACACACATCAGAGGCTATGAGGGGTTCAGTGTCTTGCCCAGGGACACGTCAGCATGTGACTGCTGGTGGATTCGAACCCCCAACTCTCGCATTAGAGGACGACTGCTCTAACCACTCAGCCACAGCCGCCCACAATGATCAATGCAACCACACTGGCTCGAGAGGAGCATGGAAATTATTGTCCCTTAACACGGTCTTCTGCATCCAGAGGTGTAACCTGAAACTGCGTCACACTGTGTGAAAGCCCTATATTGATTTTGTATAGAAATACTGCCAAGTTTTCTACGTAAACACTCATCCCAGATGGACAGAAAGATGGTGGAAACGTGTTTGAAGAGCAGATGTTCAGCTTGCACTTGGAAAAGAAACTAAACAGCAGCTTCAACATGATACAAAAAGGAAAAGCTATGCAGGCTGTTGTCAGTAAAAAATACCAAAGTTGGTGTCTGTGATGGTTCAGGATGAGCCGGTTTTTGTTTGCAAGTGTGTGTTTTTAAATACTGCAATACTATGAAAACACAATATTTTTGTTCATAGTCATACTGTCAGGATCCCTTCTAGTAGAGCTGTCATTTCTAAACCGAACCCGAAACCCGGCCCAGACCAACTTGGATTAGGGCCGGTCCGGGCCAGTCTCAGGTTTTGATGCGGTTTTACGAATCATACAAAAAAAAAACTAAGAATGCACAATGTAAAATTGTGTTAATCTACTTGTAGAGGAGGAGGCAGTAAGTTTATATATTGAGCAGATGAAGAAAGAAAGAAGAGTGCAGCAGTTAATCAGACTGTGAAGCGATTGCTGGTGCATTGTGCAATAATTGCGCACGTGGGCTCAGGCTTCTGCGGATTTACGAATCATACAGCACAAAGAAAACTAAATGCACAATATAAAATTGTGTTAATCTACCTGAGGAGGAGGCAGGTCCGACCGGCCGGTTTAAAGAGGTTTAAAAAAAGTCACGTTAAGCTCAGATGTCACCTGCCACCGGCCGTGCGTGTCCGCTGACTCGCCAGTTGAAATGGACTTGCAATCTGTCCAGGGTGCGCCCCACCTTTCGCACAGTGACTGCTGGACATGGGCAACAGCAACCCCTGCTACCCGAAAAGGAAGAAGCGGGTAAAGATAATGGATGGATGGATCAATCAGCTGATTGCCAGCTGCACAAGTCTCCACAACTGCTGTCATCTGCAGTGAAGGAAGCAGCAGAATCTACAAAATCCAAAGTGAGCAGCGCGTTCATTTAAAATAGCCTTGTTCTCTGTTTTTCCAAATAATTTTGCTCTACAAATATTTTTGTTCATTTTGTTCAAATCATGTCAAACTGATTTGCTTACAAAAATAGTTTAAGATTAATAAAAATTTAAAAAAGTTGTTTTTTTTCTCAGGTTCGGCCCTCTAATTACCGGTAATCCATTGGGTCCGGGTAGGGCTCAGAAAAAAAAACAAAAAAAACTACGGGCTCGGTCCAGTCCAGGACGGATTTTTTAGGTCCGAATGCAACTCTACCTACTAAGACAGTAAGGGGGTGAATGAGTAACAATGATCATGACTTACATTATGTTCAATCGATGCAGAAAATGGATTATATGAGAGAATTGTAAAATCATGATCAAAACAGCTTTTCTGATGAAATCAGTGGTTACCTCAGTAGTACAACGCAAGACTCCAATCTATTGGACTTACAACAGAATGGCCTAATAAACTGTGTGTGGTGTGTGTGTGTGTGTTTGCGTGCGTGTTTGCGAACCTGTTTTCTACTGACAATGTACCATGATGAAAAGAAAGACACAACCCATGGACTGTTGAGCAACTAAAATCTTGCATTCAGTAAGAATGAGCACAGATGGTCTTTAAACAATTTATATTTCAAAAGATAAATAATCTTTTTTAGGAAACAAAAATATTGTACACTAACGGCTGTTGTACGGCGCAAAATAATGGGAGGCTATCAAAAAACATAAAACTTTCCCCCTTTATTCATATTTTCAAACTTTATTAAATATTTGAACACCAATTTAATTTACAAAAAACCCTAATGACCAAAAGGGTGAGAGTCTAATAAGAACAAAGTCCATGCTCAATGATCCAGGTATACAATCCAACATTTTTCAGTCGGGTCATCTGGACAGTTTCTTTACTCCACTTTGGAGGAAGCTGTTGGGGGAAGAATCAGTTTTGTTGTGTGTTTCCTTGACTGATGAAGTCTTCCGGATTGAAGGCGAAACGTTTCAGAACACAAAAAAAAAAAAATAGAAACTGTCCAGATGACCTGACTGAAAAATGTTGGATTGTATACCTGAATTATTGAGCATGGACTTTGTTGTTTTCAACCAGTCTGACAAGACCGTCAACAAGGAACAGGGCCGGCAATGGAGGAGGGGGTGTACCAAAGAGACCATCTTATCACAAGCAGAACTGGTTTGTTCCACTTTGGAGTAAGCTGTTGGGGGAAGAATCAGTTTTGTTGTGTTTCCTTGACTGATGAAGCCTTCCAGATCGAAGGTGAAACGTTTCAGCACAAAAAAAAAAAAAAGAAACTGTCCAGATGACCTGACTGAAAAATGTTGGATAGTCTAATAAGGTTTGAGAAACGTAAATGGAGCCAAAGTGTCCAAAATTTATTTTTTCCCTTCGGCTGCTACCTGTTGTAGGGCTGTCTACAGTGAGCCAACGTGCACATAAGATCTTGTAGTTGTTCTATGTTGGATGTGTTATTGGCTAATAATGAAATTATTTGCACTCACCATGCTCTGTAACTTTCACTGCTCTTTTATTGTTATTGTGAGAGATATTAAAATGTTCCATGATCCTTACTCTATGTAATAATCAGTCGATACCAGTAGACGGCAAGAGAGATAATTCTATTATCCTCAAGCTCTGATTGATATGATTATAGTGACGTCTTTCATCCAAGAGCAGGGCTTAATTTGTAAACCAATCAATGCCGGAATGCAAATAGCAGGCAAACCGGGTGGGGGGTCCTGGGGAACGCGCATGCTCACAAGAGAAGAACCTGACAAGTTAATGACATAAAATATATTTTGTTAGCAAAGAATAGTCCTAACATTTATTAAACATTACTTTTGTATTTACAAAAAATAAAAAATATAAAAATTGTGCTTTGACAAACTCATCAATAAAACTAAAACATTTTGTCAACACGAAAGAAGAAAGAGGGGCAGGCATCACTCTTGCCTTGAGTTTACTCTTTGTTACATGCGTGGTGTCGGAGTAATTCATTTATCATCTCAGCAGCAGAGGGGAGCAGCACCAATCAAGCATGGCTCCCCAAACAACAAGGCAGTCATATTTGTTCATAACTTTATTATTAGTAAGCCTGAGAGGTGCCGGATCCAAGCAAACCATTGTTGGAACACACCATGACAAAATGAAAGAGTTCCCAGATCTTGTTCCGGTAAGATCTGGTTCAAATTAAGCCCTGTCCAAGAGTCCCTAAGAGTGGCTTGGCTCCCAGATTCCTCCCGTTTCTGACTGCAGCTGGGTTCTGATAAAGCTGGACAGGGAGGGGGAGGGGCTGGGGCCTGGTGGATGGAAGTTTCCACAAAACTGATACTTTCTGTTTAGGAAGTCAGAACGAGTCAGAGCCTCAGACAGGTAGGGCTGAGTACCGAACCGAAGTTCTTAAATGGCACCGACCGAACTACACCGGTCGGTGTATGGATTGAAACGTCACTCTTTTTTCGTTGTCAAGTTTCGGTATTGGCTGTAAGGTGTCACGTGGTTCCAGCACGCAGGCAGGTAAAACGCAGACATATAGCAAACAGACTACGTGTTTACACCCAGAGCTGTATAGAGCTGCCGCAGCTAATCTATGTATAATGTATGTCTACGGTGCTGGTGACGCCCACAGACGGGGTTCACGTGTGCAGCGCGTGTTGTTGAATGGCTTCGACAACACACAAGCAGAAAGTTGCTCCGTGTTTCTCTGCAAGAAGACAGACGGACAGCAGCCTCCCGCCTCCTCCTCTCAGCGTTAGTCAATCTGTGAGTGTTAAATGGACTCAACATTCCACGGCCAGACTCGTCTTCATCAAATAACTCCCGAGGACGGAGCTGCGTCTGTGTTTCAGCTGGTAAGTTCACGTTTGTTAATGTTACTGCAGCTTAACACGTACATCACGGTGAAATAACGCTAACTTTAAGGTATTAGTGTGTAAATTTATTTTATCTATGTAGCTAGCTAAACTCAGAAGCTAACTAAAGATTGACAGTAACAGATAAATCTTAGCTTGTAAAACTGCTCATCCATCCAGTCAGCTGCTTAAACAGTTCACTAATGTTCACTGTTTATGTTCATGTTCTCCTCACAGGAGGTTCTGACCCAGATGTGAGGACAGACAGACAAAAGGAAAGTGAGGTGGGGGCCACACAACAATCACAGACTTTGTTGTTAAAAGTTTGCTGTCTTTTCTACAGTGGGGCCTCCATGGTGGAAGTAAGTTAAGCTGTAAAGGATTTTGTTGACCAGTTAAGGTTTTATCTCTCAGCCTAGATGATGTTTTTTGAGCAATAATAACACAACCATGTTATTGTTGATGTTTTGTGTCCTCATGTCAATTAGGGAGCTGATCAGAGCCCTAAACCCCAGAGAACAACAGAGAAGATTCAGGAAGAGACGCAGGTGCAGAAGTCTGCATCAACCCTAACCTCAGTGAATCCAGTGACCTGCTGGTGGAATGTGAAGGACAACATGTCAGTGCTATCAAACTGACAACCAGGTATCTGTGTGTGCAACAATCATCATCTACAGCCTCAGAATGAACATTTTCTACTGCTGGAGACACCATAAGCCAGGAGCGGGCTTGTTTGTGTCCAGAGAAAACAGACATGTTGATTTTTCTGAAGAAAAACTGTGAAGTGAAAAGGTCCTCAGTGTAGCAGTGAACATTAGACACTGACATGTCACTTGTTGTTTGCAACAGTTCTTTTGAACTGGAAATTATTTGTTTATTTTAATGTAAGAAAACTGCTTGGAATAGAAATACCAAAGTAAAAAATTAAATTTGCAATATGTACTATAATGTGCAATGTAATTTTATTCTTATTAGAATTAATATTAATTACAAAATTGGTACCGAAAAAAGAACCGTCCAGGAACCGACACCAAAGTGAAGTTACCGACACCCATACCGATACCAATTTTTTTTAGAAAGGTACCCAGCCCTACAGACAGGTGAATCATTAAGTGGGAACTAGTAAATGTATTGATCTTCTGTGACTGCTGGTTGTTCTCCAAAGCTTTGTAAATAAAGTAAATATGATGAAAACCTACACTTGGTTGTTTTGGGAATCCCTTTCTTCCACGACATGGGATGCTCATACTGACGCTACCTGAGCACAAACCCACAGACTCAGGATTACAAGACACTGACCACTGAGCTACCAAAGCCGCCAGAGTGCAACACTTACTATGTTTTAATGGGTCAATAGTCTCATTAAAAAAACAATAATTTAATGAGGGGAAAAAAGGGCTTTTTGAAAACAACAGCTGACAAAAAGTGGTGAGCCAGATTTGATGTTTGGTTTGAAAGGCTGAGCGAACACAGTTTGACCAAAATGCTACAACTCACTGCTCACATGTCAGAATTTAACCTGCGGATTCTAAAAACCTCCAGAAAGACATTGTCTGCATATACTTTAAACCTGACGTTCTTTGTGTCTTTTCTGACATTTTGTAAATATTTTTGAAGCATTAAGTTTTACATATTTTTTAAATACACAGGATTTTCTACATTTAATAGTTGTTTTGATAAAGTTAAAATAAAAAGTTGTTTTGATGAAAACACTGAAGATCACGTTCTCTGTAGTTATGTCTGACAAACAAAGCTTCAAAGTATCTAAAAAAGTTAAATTTGGTCCTCTGGACATTCAAAAAAAAAAAAAAAAAAAAACACACAAAAAGAAACTAAACAAATAAATTGTAGAAACGTTTCGTCTTTCATCCGAAAGACTTCCTCAGTCTGAGGTGCTGTTTTCAGCTCAGTCTCTTAAATAGCACCTTCTCAGAGTGGATCAACCAGTTTGCTGCTGACAACCAAAACCAGCTGATCACATGCTCAAGAAGGACCATCAGCCTAACAATGGATCATTAGCACACTGATGGCTGTTTACTATTCACAGAGGGCTGAGTGATACTAGCAATCACAGCATTGTAAGAGGGGGACAATTGAACGCGTAGGCCTCTACCCCTGTTTAATGATGGACGATTTCTTTTCACAAAGATGGCCTCCTTTACTCCTCTCTCAAACCATCGTTCCTCTCTGTCCAGGATGTGAACATCTTCATCCCTGAAAGAGTGACCGCTGGCCTGGAGATGAGTGTAGACCTCAGAGTCCTGGCCTGATGATGTTGATCTTCTGTGCTGGGCCATCCTTTTGGCCAGTGGCTGTTTTGTTTCCCAGATGTAAGACAGATCACCCTCCTGACACTGAACAGCATACACAATATTACTCTGTGTCGAGGGACTGGATCTTTGGGATGAACCAGTCTTTGCCGTAATGTATTTTGGGGTTTAAAAGCCACTGGGACGTTATGTTTAGAAAATAAACGTCTCAGTTTCTCTGACACTCCCTCAACATATGGAATGACCACTGGTCTGGGTTCCTCTTTTTCACCTGATGGCTGACTGGAGTCCTGTTTGGGTTTCTTCTCTGCTTTCAGGAAGGCCCAGTTAGGATATCCACATTGCTCTAGAGCCTGTCTTGTGTGGGATTTCTCCTTCTGCCTGGCTCCTGAGCTAGTGGGGACACTGTCTGCTCTGTGGTACAGAGTCCCGATGACTCCTAACTTGTGCTCCAAAGGGTGATGGGAGTCAAACTGCAAATACTGGTCTGTGTGGGTGGGTTTGTTGTACACCTCAGTTTGCAAATGTCCTCTATCAGAAACTGAGACCTCACAGTCCAAGAAAGCCAACCTGCCATTTAGGATTTTTCTACCTGGATTATTGAGCATGCATCAGGATATCAGCTGCAAGCTGGCAAATAATATAATATAATGATAATATCTGCTGCTTTCTCTCAATATTGCCCAAGATTTAATGACCCTAATGATAAAATCAATTATCCTTGTATTGAGATGATCCAAAAATATAATTTAAGTTTCGAAAAGCAAATATTTGGGGGTAAAACCTTTTTGAAATACCTGATACTACGATCAAAAATGATAAAAATCTACTCCCACACAAATTTCAACATAAAACACACAAACAAATTAAACTACATTTTTATTATAATGCTGTATGAATTTATTTATGCTGGCTGATTTAAATCATCTTTTTTCTCTGTTTTGCTCTCTCGTGTTTGAGTAATGAGACTGTGTGCTTCACACACCTTGATGCCTGCATTGCGGAGGATCTCCAGGGTGGGTCTGACGTCAGTCTGGAGCTGGTCCTCCACCCCCGTCAGGCACAACAACTCCATCTGCATCTCTAGGCTCTCGATCACAGTGGCCACCTTCAGGGAACGGTCATGAACACTGAGCTTGGCCTGGACGTATCGTGCCTGGGCAACGGCGCAGAAATTGAAATATTAAGCATGGGAGCATTTGAAATGAAACATAAATAGGGTCAGTTCACTGGAGAACCAAACAGGAGCAACAGCCAGGAAACTATAAAGTACTTTTAATCTGCTCACCAGCTGTGAGAGCCATGACAAATGGGATAAAAAGATTTAAAAACCATCAGCAAGACTAATGAGGCATTAATATCTATGTGTGCTGCGTCAAAATGTGCTGTATACTCTCAATAATATCACAAAGTTTAGGCATGAATGTACATTTCAGGAAGTGCTTCCACACAGTTGTGCAATGTAACAAAGCTGCACACACAAAGCAGACATAATCAATTGGTCAACGCCCATTTTTAGCCCTCCAGCTACACAGGCCAAATAGCAAGTGAGATAAAGCAAAAACAATCTGAGTGTGACTCACACAGAAACACAAACTGTGTGTGAGTCAGTCGGTGACTCACTGCTGCCCACCAGCTCTGCTCAATCACACACTTCAAAAATGTGCCTGAGGCGAACAACTGCAGGGGAGAAGGCCCTGCCCTGCTCAAACAATGAGTGGGCCTTGTGTGTATGTAGAAGGGAGGGGTGGAGAGACCGGAGGGGGGTCAGAGGTTACATTGACACACTTTGACATTTAAGGATTTTACTTATGGTATCTGGCCAAAATATCAATCTGTATTATTGCTGTTTGTCAGTCAGCAGATGTTAGCTGTAAATGGATTGTGGGAGACATCTGTAACGCCGCTGAGCAGCTTTATGAGACATTTCAATCATGTTACACTAAATGATGAATTCATACACAGCTCAAACTAGCTGCGGTTTAATATTCTGCGGCTACCTTCACACTGCAGCTGGTGCTCAATCTGATCTTTTTGCGTGGTCATTAACACCATCATTACACACGACCTCCATCACACTCCAGTGAATCGTTTACAGTTACTGAGCCGACCCGCATGCTCAGAAGAAAACGTGGTGTCACATGCAGCACGCTGTGTTTAAGGAAGTAAATATGGATGCTACATGTTAGCATGTGTGATTCTGAAGTCGTTATGTCCATCCATCTCCATCCATCCATTTTCTTTACCCGCTTATTCCATTTTGGGTCACGGGGGTCGCTGGTGCCCATGTCCAGCAATCACTGTGCGAGGGGCGGGGTACACCCTGGACGGGTTGCAAGTCCATCACAGGGCCACATAGAGACAAACGAGACAAATAACCATTCACTCTCTCACTCACACCTAGGGACAATTTAGAGTTACCAATCAGCCTAACATGCATGTTTTTGGTCTGTGGGAGGAAACCGGAGCACCCGGAGAAAACCCACGCATGCACGGAGAGAACATGCAAACTCCACCCAGAAAGGCCCCTGGACCGGGGTTTGAACCAAGGACCTGCTCGCTGAGAGGCAGCAGCTCTACCAGTTGCGCCACCGTGCAGCCCGTTATGTAATCAGAACCAACTAAATTATCATCTAATGTGCTCGTTTGTTCCAGTGTTTACATTTCTTCTCGTCTTTTGACAGCTTCTCCAGAGCAGAATTGTATTTTTGGAACAGGAGCGACTGACTGAAGGTAGAAACAAACCCAAGTATTGATCCCATCACTTAGTATTGATACAGACCGACACTAACGTTGGTATCAGATGTTGCTGTGGATTCTGTCATCCAGAACATGAGACTGAACATGTGATGAAATACAAGAATTAAACTGCACGAGGTTGGTATCATTATTAATACTTGGATCGATCTGCTCACCCCTCCCTCACTGATGTAAGTCAGATGAAATGAGACATGGCGGTTCAGACTGAGGTCACTTTGAAAAACATCAGATCTGATTCAGAACCACATATGAAACAGACCTGGGTCAGATTTGTAAAAATCTGATGTCACATTCAGACAGTCATGAAAATATCTGAGATGGGTCACATGTGCTGACGTAGCCTGAGTGAATTTTTACCTCAAAGTCTTGATACTGTTCCTCAGTCAGCGACTTCTTAGAGACCACCAGGACCCTCAGTCCTTCCCTTGCCATGTTTCCACACTAGGACAGAAAGAGCATTTAAATTTCAAAACTTTTTAAAAGTTTATTGATTTGAGAGATTTTTTTAATAAACTTATCACAGCTTGTTAAAAAACAAAACAAAGCAACACCTCCTCCTCCAGCCAGTCGTTGTACTGGACGATGCCTGCCATCACCACATCAGCACCCTTCATGTAGAAAGTTATTTCTCCAGTTGAATCATCCTAGAAAATGGTGCAGAAAAACATCCAAGTTTGAAAAACAAACTATGGCTTTCTCAGAAAGGATTTTAAAAATCTGCGTCAATCAAAAAAAATCACAAATTTACAGTATTTGATGTATAGTGGTAAATTTAAATACCCACATGGGAGTAAAAAATAAAACAGATTTACTGAGAAATGTCAAAAACAAACAAAAATAAACTTATGTTCATTCAAGCTAATTGTGCGTTAAATGTTTTTATTTATCAGATTAAGCGTTTAATTCAAATCTGTTTTTCTAATGTTGAGTCACAAACTTGTGACTGCAGGGACATTATAAGAAGGTTAAAAACATATTTTATAAAAAGAACTAAATCTGCAACTTCTTCGTTCATTTGAACGTAAATTTGGCAGGAACAAGTAAAAAGAAATTATTTTCTGTCTTCTTTGACCAACTTTGTTTTTTAAGAATGGGTGAATATCATTTGAAACTAGAAAATTGAGAAAGACACATTTTTAATGTTGTGTTAAGACTTCCTTTTAGTTGTTTGCAAACTGAATAAATCCAAATGTTGAGAGGACTCTATGTCCATTAATGCTGAATATGAGGTTTCAGCTGCGCAGAGGTTTGAGGTTTCGTTGATTCTTCTCTTCAAGGTGCGCCAAACGTTTTCAGAATGAAACGGACTTGGACTGCAGGCAGAGCAGTTCAGAAACAGACATGATGTTGTGCTCGCCTGACATCACTCAGCTGGACTCACCATGAACATCCACAAAAATATCTTTACTGCATCACGTGTCTCCTCATGGTTCCAACGTCTGCCTCTGCGTCAGTGGTGCTTTCACACGTGCAGTTTAAATATTGGTGATAAAGGTCTCTAGGGTCTTTCTCTTGTTTGTCACTAAAACATCTGCAAACTTAAACACGAACTCTTCTGATGTGAGCACAGGCTCATTGTCTTTCTGTCCATCTGACATGAACTCTTTGAACTCTTTCTTACTGTGAAGCACTCTGTAATGTTCTTTATTTGTGAAAAGATGAGCACGTAAACAGTTTGTTTAGTTTCACTTATTGGTATAAGTAAAAAGTTACTCACTTTGGTCAGTGAAGTCACTGAAGATATTCTTAGTCCTAATTTCATTTAAACAAACTTAAAACAAAATGAAAAAAATCACTTTTTTATTTTCTTTTTCATTTGTGAACCCTTCAACTTTTCTAGCAATGAATCTTAAATACTATGGAAAAACTCAAAAGCAGTATAATTCTTTCAAAATACATATTAAAGCAAAAACTGTAACAGAAAATAAACTGAACAATAATAATGACATATATTTGAATTAATTTCTGCACTAACTCGCACAATGATGCCCATCCTCTTGCTCTCGTAGGTGAAGGGAAATATCTGAAGGATGGTAAAGTTTAGGATTTGTCCAGTAGGGGTCCGCAGCTGCATGGAGGACTGATCTCTTCCTACAAGCGTCAGCCCAACACTCTCAGTCCACTGCACCAGCGACACCTGTCAACACCACAGTGGAAAGGCTTCAGGAGATCATTAAATTAAAGAATAAAACTAAAAATAAAGAAGAAATATTTAATAGCTGCTATTTGTTGTCTGCATTATAACTGCAGGACACAGGAGAAGAAAGTGAATATTTGTATAAGCTCTATGGTAAAAACATTATGTCAATGTGTACTTTCTATGAGTTTTGTGAAAAAGCAAAGTTCACTTCAGAGAAGCGTGGGTTGACGGACAGCGCAGAGACCACACAGCTTTAATCAATAGCTCAAGCATTTTCAGCACTTAAGGATATTGACTGATAAAGCAGAAGGATGGACATTTCTGAAATGAAAACATTTTTTGCTCAGTTCTTTCTGAAGGACACGACAACATCCATTAATACAATATAGTAGGGGGGACATGCAACATGACATTTCCTCCGAACTTCCAGAGCAGAAGCTTGATTACACGGCCCACTGACCACTGGTCTAACACAAACAGCAGAGAAAACAAGGAACTGGTTTCCATGTTCCACACCAGAGGGAAAAATTATTTGGGGCCAAAATGACTTATTTTGCAAATATTTGCCATTAATCTGACCAAACCTGGCCGGGGGTCCTTTAATGTGAGCAAAGCTCTGACTATCACAACGCTTGTCACCCAGGTTAGGATGGATGCAGACAGTTCTGAGTCACAGCCCAGAAATACTCCCTGTGGGATCATTCTTGGATCCGATGTTCGCCACAACAGCATCGCTGTTTCAACCATGCTGTAGTTTGGTGATTTGTTTCTAAATGGACTGAATACTGATGCAGCTAGCAGACCTGACTCAGCCACCACATGGCTGACATGTTTCATTAGTCAGCAAAAAAACAACAACAGCGTGATTCACATATCAAATGTTCATGTAACATGAATCATGAAGAAAATGTCATTTTGATTATCTGCACATTTAAAAGTGGTTATTTTAAAACTATTTGAGGTCATAACTTCATTAAATAATAAGCTGCTGTCAGTTTTGATTACAGGAGAAAATCGTAGTATTCGACAGTCACCGACAGTTTTTCTTTCTTACAGCCACCGTCAAAACCAGAGCTACATTTAAGACTTCCTAAAGATTCAAGAAGCTCTGCTGAATCTGTCTAGGTTGAATTAAACATACACACTGTACCTTCTGAGAAACAGGAACACCCCCCAAAATACCTTTTTTTCCTCCCATTTTTAACAAAGAAAGCTTAATTTCCTGCCAACAGTACAAACCAACACTGAGTTATTTGTGACACTGTCACAGTGAGTTGAGAGGAGCAATGTGCTGTGAAGCTCATTAAGGAATCTGTATTTATGATGCAGGAAATGAACCAAGTCAAACTCTAGAGTCCTCTCACTGATGTTCAAAGAACTCAAACTGATCAACAACATAACTTAACTCGGCCTTGTTTAAAACCACCACTTCAGGAGTAAGACCTTTATTACCAGAAGTGTTCCCCAGATCCTTAGCTCTCTTGACTTTGCTTCTTTTATAAATTAGATATGATCTGAATGGTGCTGTATTGCCACAACCGTGCACGAACAGTGGGCAGTAAAAATGAACTAGTGAATGGATGAATGATTGAATGGGCAGACAGAGGGACTGACTGACAAACGGGTGAATTCTAGTGTTACAATACGAGAAAAGGAGTCTCATTTGTTTCTGTTTGCCACTGATTTAATGTTTTATTGTTCTAAAGATGAAAAAACTTTTTTTGGTTAATATCTTACCCTTTTTAGACCAAAAATCAAATAACCAGTTATCTTGTTATTCCAGTCTTTCCCCACTATTATCAGCAGCTCACCCAGCTAAAGAAACCACCTGCCCCACCATAAAGATGTAAATGTAAAAAATTAATAAATGTACATGTTCCCACGTGACCAGTTCTGTGCAGCGGGGGGAAACACCAAATGTCCTTTTCCCCTTCATCGACCCCTCCTCTGGCACCATACCCCGACCTCCTGGGAGTTTTCTATCTAAAATTTAACTGTGTATTAAATGTTAATGCGTTCAGAGTAAGATCATTAGCGTACAGACATGTCCGACATTTACAAGTAAGCAAACTCCAGCTAGCAGAGAGGGTGTCGCTGTGGGAGCGCACAGCCTGTTTGAATCACTCTCTGCAGTAAACTCAATGTTTTCTGCAGCTTTTGATTTAGGAATAAAACTGTTAACATTAAAAGACAGTTATTTGTATGCCCAGGATTAACGCAAACTGTGAGTGTCAGTTTCAAGTTTTTGTAGTTTATCATAAATACCTACAAATGTCAATTCTAAACAGAGTTATTCAATTCACTTCAAAAATATTTTATTAATCCCAGAGGGAAATTAAGTGTTGTCGTAGCTCATCATCTTGGTTTCATTCAAGAGTTGTTATAGACGCTGATAGCTGTGGGCAGGAAGGATCTTCAACAGCAAATTCAAAGAATCTGGCCACAGATACTGATCCATCCACCTGGATCCAGCTTGCTGTCAGATCTGGTGGGCCTCTCGGTCCTCCTGGGTAGCAGGACTGCCCGACTGCTGGGTAGAATTCCTCCCTGAGCGATGGTCACTCCTCCCAGCAGTCTGCCGAGCTTCTCGTCACCATGGACAGACAGCTTATGGTGCCGGAGATGATCCCGGTCCTCCCGTTGTCAAAAGCTGAGTTTCCCACCAGCTCCATGATCTTGGTGGTCAGGTACTCGAGCACAGCTGCCAGGTTGATGGAAATTCAACCACGGTGCCTCCTTTTCAAGTCATTTGGGGCTGTAGCTGATGTATTTGAGCTTTTGAGATGTTAATCAGCTGCTCCTGGTTGTTTAAAAAAAAACACCTTATCGCCATGGTTACGCAACATAAATGCCCAAAAGTAAAAAGGTTTCTATAAAAATCCTCCCAGCTGCACAGCATCCAATACCAGAAGAAGTAATCATCCAAAAAAAAAGTGATTTACATCCAGATAAAAGAGGAATTAAAGTTTTCAAAAGCAATAACAGAATGAATGTAACAGAGCTGCTCCAACATGCAGCCACCCCAAGCGGCGCAATTCTATAACTATAACTATATATATATATATATAACTAGTTATATAACTATAACTTATAGCTGATCAACCACATTTTGGGTATTTCTTAGTGCTAAGCTTGTTTGTGAGGTAACTGCACTGATAAATGTAATTCAATAAATGATCAAATATGAAAAATAAATTGTATTAAATGACCAAAATCTTCAAATATTACCCCTTACAGTGAACAAAAGTCATTATAAGGCAGAACTCTGTCAGTCTGGCAAACATAAATGACAATTTTTAAGTTATTTTGTACTGGTCAAAGCCTGAGAAATAATTTTAAAGAGTACTCTTTATGAACATACAAAAGGTATATAAAGGCAAAATATAATTTCAATGTCATCTTTCAGGAGATGAAAAACTGTAATCACATTTCAACTTAGGAACATCACACTATAACTGTTAATGGAAGTTCTTGTCACTAAAAGCACTTGAGCATTAAAACATTATGACTGTTAACAACACAGGCAGACTAGAGAAACAGATCTGACACCATCACAATCAATTAAAAAAATTAATAATTCATGAATTATATTCATTCAAAAATGTTTCAACCAACTGAAAACTAATCTTCAGTTTGGTTTTCACTCCAGCAAGAAAAGCTACACACTTGGTAAATAAATCATCCAAGTTATAAAACTACTAAAACTGGTATTAAAAGCAAAACATATTCTTTTACCAACGAAAAAGGTTAAATCATGTCATCTGGACCAGTTTCTTTATTGGAGAAAGATTTCGTCCCCCATCTAGAGGACTTCGTCAGTCTGCGGCCTGCCAACCAGATCTGTCTCATAGTAGCCTTCACTGCTGTGTTTCCAGTCCTGCGGATGGGGAACGAAACGTTTCTCACTTAAAGAAACTGGTCCAGATGACATGATTTTTTTCTACCTGGATTGAGCTTACAAACCACATTCTTTAATCAACCTCCTTCCCAAGACAAGAAACAATTGGGAAAGTAGAGCTGTCATTTCTAACTCGGGCCCAAAGCCCGGCCCCGCCAAACCTGAATTCGGGCCAATGTGCTGGATGGGTGCACCAGATCGGTGTCGGGCTTTTGACTGCGTCAGCGGATCAGCGGCGATCCAATTATATGGCAACATGGCTTGCCATACGATCACCAGCCGCATGCGGCCATTTCACTACGAGCGGACCAGCCTTGAAAGGTAAAATAAAGTTCAG
Source organism: Nematolebias whitei (assembly GCF_014905685.2). Lineage (NCBI taxonomy): Eukaryota > Metazoa > Chordata > Actinopteri > Cyprinodontiformes > Rivulidae > Nematolebias > Nematolebias whitei. The sequence continues at coordinate 6,608,339 of NC_056508.1, forward strand.
TTAAGCTTCAGATGGGACTGTACTTCCAGGAAGTGATCCATCGCCCAAATGGACGTTCAGTCGCTGCACTCAGCGAATGCGCGCTACCGATGACCCAATCAGGTGAGATCCCAAAGCAGACATGTCAGAGCAGGGTCTGTGTCTGAATAATGCAGAATGCAGGAAGAAGCAGGGATTTAATGTTCTTTGACAGCCATTAAAGGACAAACACCCCCTCAGCTCCAATCTTCTGCCCCCTTAGCTGCGCGCGTCTTCTTCTTCTCCTTTCGGCTTTTCCTTCTTCAGGGGTCGCCACAGCGAGTCATCCTCCTCCATCTCACTCTGTCCTCTGCATCCTCTGTCCTCACTCCAACTACCTTCATGTCATCTCTAACTGCATCCATATATCTCCTCTTTGGCCTTCCTCTTTGTCTTTTTCCTGGCAGCTGCATTTCTAACATCCTTCTACCAACATACCCACTGTCCCTCCTCTTGACATGTCCAAACCATCTCAGTCTGGCCTCTCTAACTTTATCTCCCAGTTGTCCAACCTGGGCTGTACCTCTGATGATCTCATTCCTAATCTTATCCAGCCTTGTCACTCCTAAGGAGAACCTTAGCATCTTCATTTCTGCCACTTCCAGTTCTTTCTCCTGTCTTTTTGTCAATGCCACTGTCTCCAGACCATACAATATAGCTGGTCTCACCGCTGTCTTGTAAACTTTTCCTTTGACCTTTGCTCCCTTTTGTCACAAATCACTCCTGAAACTTTTCTCCATCCACTCCATCCTGCCTGGACTCTCTTTTTCACTTCTTTAACACACTCCCCATTTTCCTGGACAGTGGACCCCAAGTACTTGAAGTCCTGCACCTTTATGACCTCTCTGCTCCTTGTAGCTTCACTGTTCCACCTCCTCCCTCTCATTCACACACATGTACTCTGTCTTACTACGGCTGACTTTCATTCCTCTTCTTTCAAGTGCATACCTCCACTTCTCCAAGTTATCTTTCACCTGTTCCCTGTTTTCACCACAGATCACAATGTCATATGAAAACATCATAGTCCATGTGGATTCTTGCCTGACCTCATCTGTTAGTCGGTACATCACCAGAGCAAACAAGAAGGGGCTCAGGGCCGATCCTTGATGCACTCCCACCTCCACCTTGAAGCTATCTGTCACTCCTACAGCACATCTCACCACTGTCCTGCTATCCTCAAACATGTCCTGTACCGGTCTAACATACTTTTCTGCCACTCCAGATTTCCTCATGCAATACCACACCTCCTCTCTTGGCACTCTGTCATATGATTTTTCTAACTCCACAAAGACACAATGGAGTTCTTTCTGACCCTCTCTGTACTTCTCCATCAGCATTCTCAAAGCAAAGATGGCATTTGTGGCGCTCTTTCTTGGCATGAAACCATATTGCTGCTCACAGATTGTCATCTCTCGTCGAAGTCTTGCTTCCACAACTCTCTCCCAGATCTTCATCGTGTGACTCATCAACTTAATTCCCCTGTAGTTGCTACAACTCAGTACATCACCCTTGTTCTTAAAAATGGGCACCAGCACACTTCTTCTCCATTCCTCAGGCATTTTCTCACCCTCAAATATGCCATTGAATATTTGAGACAAAAACCTCACTGCCATCTCTCCAAGACATTTCCAAACCTCCACTGGTATGTCATCAGGTCCTACTGCCTTCCCCTTCTTCATTCTTTTCAGAGCTTTCTGGATTTCACCCTCACTAATCTTTCCCACTTCCTGGTCCACAGTTTCTATGACCTCTGCTCTTCTTTCTCTTTCATTCTCTTCATTCATTAGCTCCTCAAAGTACTCCTTCCATCTTCCTATCACACTCTCCTCACTTGTTAGAACATTACCATTTCTATCTTTAATATGCCTAACATGCTGCACATCCTTTCCAGCCTGATCCCTCTGTCTTGCCAATCGGTACAAGTCCTTCTTGCCCTCTTTAGTGTCCAGTCTCCCATACAACTCATCGTACGCCCTCTGCTTTGCCTTAGCTACTTCCCTCTTTGCTCTATGTCCCATCTCCTTATATTCCTGTCTCCTCTCTTCAGTCCTCTCACTGTCATATTTCTTCTTGGCTAATCTCTTTCTTTGAACGGCATCCTGCACTTCACTATTCCACCACCAGGTTTCCTTATCATCCATTCTCTGTCCAGATGACACACCAAGTACCTTCCTACCCGTCTCTCTAATTACTATTACTGTAGTAGCCCAGTCATTTGGAAGCTCTTTCTTACTATCCAGAGCCTTTAACAGCTCCTCTCTGAATTTCTCACAACATTCTTCCTTCTTCAGCTTCCACCATTTGGTCTTCTTCTCTGATTTTACTCTTTTTCTCTTCTTCACAACAACAGTCATTCTACACACAACCATCCGATGCTTTCTGGCCACACTCTCCCCTCCCACAACCTTACAGTACCCAATCTTCCTCAGGTTTCCTCTTCTACACAGAATGTAGTCGACTTGCATACTCTTTTCTCCACTTTTATAGGTCACTCTAGGTTCCTTCCTCTTTTGGAAACAGGTATTGACTATAGCCATTTCCATTCTCTTGGCAAAATCCACCACCATCTGTCCTTCCTGGTTTCTTTCCTTGACACCAAACCTACCCATCATTTTCTCATCCCACTTCCTCATCCCCTCTCTTTCCTTCACCAACATGTTCATTCAGGTCTGCTCCGATCACCACTCTCTCCTTCCTGGGAATAGTCTCTACCACTTCATCCAGATCTTTCCAAATTAAAAATGTTGGGGGGGGGGGGGGGGGTTGGACCTGTAATTACTGTTAATTTGTCAGGTCAGGTGGGGTTTGGAAATGATGGCTACAGGCTGGGGCCAGGTCGGATTGGATTTTTTGGCCCCAAATGCAACTCTAGGGGAAACCCACTGACTTCAAAGCTCTTTCCTTCATGTCAGTGCTTGCCCTGTGCCGTTTGGTTTGTGATTTTGTTAATAAATAATGATTTTTCTCTGCTCCTTGGTTGGAAAATGTGGGTTTAACTTTATAAGCTGATTATTTTCCCAGTCTCAGTGTCAGAAAACATGAATATGTCACTGTGTAGTGACCTCTTACCTCATCTGGACTGGACGCCTGGTAGACCCTGCATGTGTCTTCGTAGTGCTGCTCAGCCTCAGCCTGGTCCGTGACACCATTGGACTCGTACACAGGTGTCACGTTGTGCACAAGGGCAATGGCTTTCACAGCCTCGTGAACTCGACTGCTGATGGTTTTTCTGACCTTGGTGGCTGCTGGAGCCCTGGAGGCTGGAAGGTCATGAGTGGCCTGAGGACAACAACAAGACACCTGGATTAAAATATTGTTAGAAGAGTAAAACGATCAATCTTTTAAAAAGTCAAGAGTTTTTCTAAAACAGGGTCACAATCAGTCAATCACTGCTCTGATAGGGATCTGTAAGCATAACCAGATGTGCAGAGTAAATATGATTTGCTTTTGTGTTGTGACTTTGCTATTTTTAGAAGACTGTGTGCTCCAAGGGTTAATGGTTGTGTCATTAAAGAAGTCCTGTCAGTGCTTCGCTTGTGGGCTGATCCTGTTTCCTGCTTCACTAACCTTTGGTGTCAAGGGGGACAAAGAGTGTCATACGAGATCAGGAAGCATTCAACCAAACAATAATCACAAACTCATACGTTACTCAAGGCACACTGCTCGTCTCTGTTCATTTGATGTTTTCTCAAGGTTTAGGAATTCCAATGTTTTAATATTTAGGTTGTGATTTTTTCTTTCTGTCATGTTCTTTCTTTGTTGTTGCTTTTTCTTACTTGTGTGTAGGCGCTAAATACATGGCTCTGAACTTCATCCATAGAGTCCATCCCGTAAGCCACAGTCCCAAGATGGAGCCGCCTGAATACCATCTCGTTCAGGGTTAGTGTACCTGTTGAAGGGAACATTACAGGCAACTAAATATAGAGAAAAGTTTCAGCATGAGTATACATTACACCAGTCACTAACCCCAGCACAAACTTTATGTGCCGTTTATCTAACTATTCTAGCACTGACATCTGGATTTACAGACTTTGAGACAAAGATCACCTGAACAGACTTTAAATGTGAAATATTGTGGCTAAAAAATTCTATAAAGGAAGTCAAAAGTCTTTGACACAACACAGAACCTCTTCATCCTAACACTTCCTTTAAAAGTATTTTCTGCCAGTATATCAAAAAGACTTCAGGGGGCACGCACATACACCCGCCTGACCTGCAGACCCCACTGGCCTAATCGCACTCTGGATGTGGAAATGGCCAATCATTTTATTGGCCATGAGGGCTGTAAATCTAACGTGTAACGCCTCACGCCTGGGGAAGTGCAGCAAAGGAACTGTTGGGCTATAAATCTGTGCATGGATGAGAGACATTGTTTTTTTTAGGGATTCAATAGGTAGCAGGTCTCTGACAGCAAAGACCCCACCAAAGAGCAACGCCCCCAGGGAAGGATAACACTAAACTAATTTATTAGAAGCTCCTACTTTAGAGCTCAGCCTGCTGGCCTCAGTAGCTCTCTTTGTCACAAAATACAAAGTGAGAAGTGTAACCTGTTTTATCAGTCAGCAGGTAGGAGATGCGTCCAAGCTGCTCTGGTATGGTGCTGGCCCTCACCACCGTTCCTGGGATCTTCGAGTCTTTCTTAATCATCCAGCTGAAAACCATCTTTCCCATATCCAGGTTAACACGCAGACTGTATCAAATTACAAAAGAAAACAAGCATTAAGCAAGCCTTTATTTTTATCACCATCACAAAAACTAATGCTGATGACATTTGACAAAATCTCATCTCGCACCTTATGGGCACAATGTGGGAGAAGAGAAGCAAGAAGCGAAAGATCTGCAGGTACCAACGGCCAGCAAAGTGCTGGAGGGCCACCATGACCAGTGACACCACAACCAGGGCCCCGAACAAGATCTTGGTCAGACAGTTCACCTCCAGGTCAAACAAACCCACCTGACAGGAGCAACAGAGGCAAACACTGTGACTCAAAGGAACAATCAATCAAAGAAAGTTTATTAATTGGCTTTTTTTAACGTATGTGAATGTTTCTGTTCAGTGCCCTGAGATGACTTCTGTTGTGACTTGGAGCTATATAAATAAACTGAATTGAATTGAAAGACCATCTAATTCATTTCAAGTTAAACTGATCACTCATATCTTCAATTAAACATGGGATTTATAAATAAATTGGTGTAGGTTGGTGCTCTGGTTCTACTGTACCTTGTGTCTTGGGTTGGAGGTGTTCATGACACTGCGCAGCTCCTTGCCTGTGTAGATCACAACCCCCACCACTGTGCCTGAGTAGAAAGGGGGTGACAAAAAAGTGCCTCAGGTTACTAGAATAAAGCTTGAACATAAACCACAATATGTCAGAAAGATGTTTCCCAGACCTATTATCCTGACATGAGTAGACATTTTCAAACGAAGAAAGTCACATTTTAAATGACATAATGGATAACACATGTTGGAGTGAGTTCAAGAGGATTTATTCTCCTGCAGGAGAAACACTATAATAGGGAACTTTCCCAGAGCCATTTATAAATGACTAAAGTGTTTTTCTGCCGCCTTTTTTGTTTTGGTTATATTTTAATTTATGTTTAATTTGACAAATATACAAATTAAGATTTCCAGAAAAAGCAATGGTCCTGGTTACTTTGTTACTTTAACTGCATTAAAAGGTCATCAGACAGATATTTACCAGAAGCAACAACGGTGCTGGCCCAAAGGGTGTTCTCAATGCTGAGACTTTCATTAACAGGTGGGTCTCCATCCTCCTGTTCAAACAACAAATACACAAAACTAGAGTCAAAAACCTGTTCAAGAAGTCCCAGCTTTGTTAAACAAGAAAACAATCTTCATTTCTGTTATTTTACATTCACAATGCACTTATGAACATCATGTACATAAAATGAAAATGATCATTTGACAATTCGGATTCAAGGTTCTTTATTTGTCATACTTACCACGTGTGGTACATGTGGTGGAACAAAACTGAGTACAGAGGGACCCAGTTACATCCAACAAAAGTATTAAAATGTAAAAGAAAAACTGTAATAACATCTAAGATATGAACTAAGAAAAATGTTAACTAAAAATACACTAAGCACTAGTAGTCCAAAAACAATACACTGAACAGCAGCATGAACATGTCTGTGTGAGCAGATGAGCACAAATGAACACAGCAACATGAAACAGATCAGCAGCAACATGAAACAGATCAGCAGCAACATGATGTGATTTTTCACAGTGATCATCCTGGTTAGAGATTCATGAGTCCAACAGCTTCAGGGTAGAAGCTGTTCCTCAGTCTAGTGGTTCTACACTTAATGCGCCTCAACCTTCAGCCTGAGAGGAGTGGGGCAAAAAGTGTGTGTTGGGTGAGTGTGGTCCTTCATGATGCAGGTGTCTTTCTTCCTGCATCTGGAGGTGTAGATGTCTGTGATGGTGGGGAGGCTGACTCCAACATCTTCTGTGCAGCCTTCACCACTCTCTGCAAAGTTTTTCTTTCTGCAGCTGTGCAGCCTCCATGCCACACGTTGATGCTGGAGCACAGGATGCTCTCCACTGCACACCTGTAGAAGGAGGTGAGGACTGAGCTTCCCAGACCAGCTCGTCTCAGCCGCCTGAGGAAATTGAGTCTCTGATGAGCTTTCTTGATCAGGCTGGTGGTGGTGTTGCCCCAGCTGAGGTTGTCATTCAGGTGCACACCCAAGTAGTTACGTATAGCTGGAGACCAATTCCACCACAGATCCTCCTATGTTCACGGGGGGGGAGGTGTGTTTGTTCTGTCTGAAGTCCACAACCATCTCCTTTATTTTCTTCACATTGATGTGAAGGTTGTTCTTCCTGCACCAGCTCTCCAGATGTTCCACCTTTTGCCTGTAGCTGGACTCATCATTGTTTGTGATGCATCCCACCACCGCTGTATCATCTGCAAACTTTACAATATGACAGCCTGCATGGGTAGGTGCTTAGAAAATAAAAAAATAAATAGACAACCAATAGCAAAATGTTCAATTTTGTGTTTTGAGGTTTAAACACTAAACGTTAAAGAAACCAGCCTCTTTTTAATATTTCTCAAAAGGCATAGCTTAAGAGGCAGCTGTGGTTGGGTGGTTAGAGCAGTCGTCCTCCAATGCGAGAGTTGGGGGTTCAATTCTACCAGCAGTCACATGCTGAAGTGTCCCTGGGCAAGACACTGAACCCCTCATTGCCTCTGATTAGGGATGCATGATGTTGGATTTTTGGCCGATATCCGATATGCCAATATGTTAAAATGTATTTGGCCGATAACCAATACCAATACTTTTAATATACTTTCCTTTGTCAGAACATAGCTCTCTTATTTAGGCTTATTTGCTACAAAAATTGTGTAACAGCTGTAAGAGCTGGTGACATATATTCAGTAACAGCCATATGATAGCACTTTAACTTATATTAAATGAAACGTGTTAAATGTTATTAATTAGCATCACTTCAACAATTGCTCTTCTCAAGGGCGGACATCTCCTCCTCTCCCTCTCTGCTTTGCTTTTGCTCTGTCCTGTCTTTGAAACTGCTTTAGAGCCTCTCTTCTACAAATCTTCCAAATCATAACTATGGATCTGGATTTGGTCAGTTGGTCTCTCAACACATTTGATAACGTTTCTTTGACAAGAAGACAGGCTTTCGGTGAGCCGATTTGCCCTGTTGGCATATCTCATATCTCATCGACTTTGAAGACTTGATGACATGTCTATCTCTGCTGCCATTTGTGGATTTTAAGGACACATTTATAATTGGATTTATGATAACTGGTTCCTGCTTTTTGGATTCGGCTGGTTCCTGGTCTATCAACAAACAAGGAAGTCGTCGGCAGCAAATCTGGACCTGGTCAGGCTGCCTGCCTTATATGATGGCTTGGTTCGTGCCTCGAGCACACAGACTCTTGGCAGAATGGATCAGATCTCGGGGATTATTCTCAGGCACGTTCCACTGGTATGGTCATTTAATTTGGACGTTTCTGAAGCAAGTGGACCGACACAGACATCATTAAAGTTGTCATTATAGATATCATTATAGATGTCATTAAAGTTCTGCCTGTCCCCAAAACAATCATGTTTTTCTGAATTCGGCTCCCTGACTGGCCTTGACAGGCCATCTTATCTCAACCCGCCTGGAAAGTTTTGTAAACGTGATGATTCTACCCCCTCCCTCCCCAACTACTGAGAAACTTCCATGGACTTTTCAAAGAAGCCCAGCTGAATAAACATTCTGTCATCATTTCAGGACTCAGGATTTGTCTCTGGTCGTCCTTGGCATCCCCCAAGTGTGCACAGATCTCTCCAGAGAGAACTATTTGAACTGAGTGATTTTATCTGAACTTTGCAGTGCCTCTGTGTAATATCTCTGGCTGCACATCGACCTTGCGTCCCCCCCAGGCCCCCCCGTGTAACTTCAGCATCATTATGTGCTCGTGTGCAAGATTTTTTTTTCATTATCACACTGTTGACCTTCAAACAGAGGTTCAAAGCGTGTTAGGAATTTTTTTTGTCTCCAAACCCTATATGTCATTTTTCACCACTTTTATTGTCTGTCCAAACAGGTCCCACTTGTAAATGAGTCTTTGAGGCTCATTGTAACTTATATGTTTAAATAAAGTTTGAATGAATTAGTCACCTGCGATGCTGTCTCACTTGTGGAGGCTTGTTCTGGGTTCCTAGCTGCAGTGTGGGATCCTCTGCACTATTGTGCATGAAGGACAGCCTTTTTAAGTTCAAAGTTTTTGTCTATCCATTGTGCCGTAAGACTAATCATGCTAACGGGGCTAACTAACACTTAACATCCAGATGTCTGTGGTAAAACCCACCCAAGTTCTATCAGCTATTAGCTTCTCAATGACGTTGAAAATGACGGCTTGTAACTCGGGTAAGGCTACGTCGGAAAAATATCTCTGACTGGGGACAATGTAGCGAGGCTCAACATAGTCCAAAAATCTTCAGAATCCAATATCCTCAATGAAAAAAAAACCTTCTGCATCGCCGACATTTTGACTTCTTCCTCTCCGCCGTGATCAGATCAGGTAGACACACATGACGTCATCACGTTGTGCTGGTGCTGCAGGCATCCTTGTCACTGGGTTGTCATACAAAAACAACGTCTTTTATACCGGTGAGTTATTTTGATGGAATGGCCGATGTCCGATATTGAACTTTAACACTAATATCGTCCGATATAGATACCATGCCGATAATATCGTGCATCCCTACCTCTGATGTGTGTTCCATCAGTGCATGAATGTGATAAAGCACTGATTAGTCTCTGTATAGATATAGTAGAGTGCTGTATCAATGGGTAAATGAGGACACAGTTTGTGTTGTAAAGAGTTTTGAGTATCTTGATAAGGTAGAAAGGTGCTATACAAGTACAGTCCATTTACCATTTAAGTACTTAATGTCACCTTTAACAACTAAAAATCCAAACTAAACACAACGTTATAATCAAATATGAAAAACATAAGGCATTAAAGGCATGAAAAGTGTTTTGGTATTAATTTAAATGGTAACTTTTTCCAACAAGCTAAAGGTTAGATTAGGTTTCACAGAAGATACACAAATTGTGTTAAAAAAAAACTGCACTTCATGATTTTAACTTGTGCTTTAGTGCTAATAGGACTAAAGGTGTATTACAACTTCTCAAGGTTGAAGTCATAATTTTCAAGTAAATCCGCTAAGATGCTAAACCAGATGCAAAAGCATTACAACAAATTGCCACTGAAGTCATAAAGAAAAGAGCTTCAGCTAAAATGAAATTTAAGCCTCACCCTGGTGAAAGTTCCAATAAAGTTATGAATATCAATGTTTGGTTCTTCTGCATACACGTAGGATCTGATGAGGAGAAGATCCTGAGAAAGAGAAACAAACAGTGACTCACTTTAAAACCTGGCCATACACACACATTTAACATTTATTGTTTTGTACTTTTAACTAAAGTTGATAGAAACTTTAAAACTATTTCAAAACTATTTTATCCAGCAGGGATCAAAGGTTTGTGTATAAAAAAGTTCAAATTCAGATGAACTCTACGCTTGTCTGATTTTATGTTTTACACTGAATCTTGTTTGAAGCTTTAGTTTAACAGATAAACAGAAGACAGGAAGTACTGAAGGAGGTGTTAATCCAACTTGTTTTCTGAACACTAAAATAAGACCAGGTGTTCCTCCAGACAACAGCTTAAAACTAAAACATTAATTTTAGCCTATTTTCCTCAAAAAAGGTAGACATTATGTACTCGTATGAAAAGCCTAGTATTCGTCTTTGTGGTAACTTTTAGTCAACAAAACAACCATTTTATTTTACAGTACCAAATATTAACCTTTTAGAGTTTTGTACACATTTGCACAACATATATATTGTTTCAATCCTTAATATTTATTACTCCTGATCACCTCCTCCCTCAGCTCACAGCTCTCATGTAACGCTGCATCAAAATGCCAGCAGGGTAGGTTACAGACAAAAACTAAAATTAAATGTAAAATGTGGAACAGCACTGACAACTTCTCAAATGTATCATCACAATAAAAACCAGAGTTCATGGTGATAACTGGTAAGAGCAGTCAAACACTGATAGCCTGTGTAAAGGTGCAGGCCGGAGGTGACTCCCAGCTTTTAACTTGGCTCCTTTGATGTTCAGGCCACCCTACAGTCGACTTCAATGAGTGCTCTGTGCTAATGAAAGACTTGCTCCTCTGAGAACACAACCTGGATCCACACTCACTCCTGTGTTCCTCCATTAACAAAGAACGACACACAACAGTGGAGAAATGACTTCTCTCCTGTGCCTTTCCAACCTCTCCGTCAGCGTTTCGCACTCACAGCAGCAGTCGGCAGCCTCTGGGTGCAGGCCACAGGGAGGCGTAGTTTCCAGTCCGTCTCTCCGTCCAGCTGGTCCGTCCGCAGGAAACAGGAGCCTGTGAACACCAAACAGCACTAATGATGCAAAGTGAACACACTTTGACCTCTAGAGGGCAACCATACGTCAGCCTTTTGTTCAAATAAAAGGACTATACAAACTGCTTCAGCATAAATCACTGAAACTCCACTCCTGAAGGGGTAACCTGCCTGTGCCTCATGTCCATTATTGTCAAAGTTAGAAGTTAGAATAATTCATGAAAAAGGTACAAACTAATGTTTGTCAATGCGAGTGGGGCTGAGCTGCAGATTATTGTTGGCAGAGGCATCCATCACAGCCCATCCCCCGTACTGCATGCGCCATCCTACCCAAACCTTCAAATCATGGCTTGGCCATTCATAATTGACCTAATGGCCTCCATATGGAAGAGAGATAACCAGCCTCAATTTCCAGTAAAACAAAGTTGTTGTTTTTTCCTGGAACAGGATACACAAAAACAACAACCATTTAGCCTTTCTAAGAGTCATATTTGGTTTTATAGAAGCTGGAAATAGAGCTTTTGTGATGTTTTAATGTGTTTGGGCCGTAGTGGGCGCTCTTTGAAAGAGCCAGTGTGTCATCACTGACAATGGCTGTTTTTCATATTTGATTATTCAGATGAGGCATTAAGGCTCGATCGTCTCTCGTCTCCTGTTTTCTCTTTGCATTTCATCTTATGCGTCCCTTGATTTTCCTTTTCATTATCTCCTCATTTGAAAGACAAAATTAGTCCCACACAAATATCAGGAGGGAACAATGTTTCCTCTGGGAGAAGTTTGCCATCATGCAACATTTTGAGTGACAATTTACTAGTGGACTCAGTCACAGTTTATACACTGCGGGGCTTCCTGTTGTGGCTCAGGGTTAATCCCAGCACCTCAGCGCCTTTTTAAACAAGCCGTTCCCCGGCCAGCCTGGCTGTTGTGGATGTCTGGATGAATGACCAGCAGATGTTTACCATTTCTTTCAGAGGTTCTTAAAAAGATCATGTCAGCAGGAACACGTTGGTTCTACAAAGAAAGACAGAAAGAAAAGCATGATTTCAACATCACTTCAAGGTTGTACACACGGCCCCCGTCCGTTCTCTTTAGCTGCAGAAGAATAAGGCCTTGTAGCTATTCATGTGTCACATTACTAAACAGACAGTCAAAAATAATAAACCCTCCAGCCAATTCTCCTGTTGAGACCAAAACAAGACCTCAGTCAGATTTTTCCTTGATTTGATTCCTCTTTTTCTTTAAACAAAATCACCCTTTAAATCCTCTGAACAGCTTTCATAAAGTTAACCTAATAATGGATTAGTGTCAAGCAGTAAACCGTTTGATAAAAACCTTGAATAGTTGTTCAAATACAGGTTTTATTTTAATCAAGAGACGTCAAATGACAACACAACTTTTACATTTCTGGATTACACTAAAAAAAAAAAAAAAAACAGAATCACATGATCAATGTAGCAATCTAAAATCACTGATATGAATGATTCTAACAAATATCTACAGATAAAAACTGAAACTATTTCACATTTCATCTACAAAAACCTCAAACTAATCACGACAGGTTCAACTCAGACCATCACTCTAAACATTCAAAACTATTAAACATCAAACTACAACTGGAATTTCAGAAATTACTAATACAGTGAACCCTCGCTATAACGCGGTTCACCTTTCACGGTCTCGCTGCTTCACGGATTTGCAGCGTGCATTGTGTTCTGCATTCTGATTGGCTAAACAGTCTCTCCAGTACAGTAGTTATTTGTAAAAAATGTTTATACAGTACTTTTATATGTTAAACAAATGCTTGGGCCTGTAAAAAGGTTTTGTTCTTTGGTTTGAATGTTTTATTGAGTATATCATTGTATAATAATTGTAAAAAAAATTAAAGGTTACTACTTCACGGATTTCACCTATCACGGGTTCTTTTTGGAACATAACCCCCGTGAAAAACGAGGGTTCACTGTATCTATTTAATTTACAACAAAACTCTAATTAAAACCATTTTAAGTTCCCCATCTCTTAGTTTTGACAGGCTGAGGCTGAACATTGATCACAAGATTACAAAATCTTTACTAACTTCTTCCACTTCAGTCTCCAGTGGAGCAGAGATGATTAACAACCCCCCTCCCCCGTCCCTCATTATTTGCCCTGATGTAAATGGAAACTTGACAGTCCTAAAAGGCACAACTATTCACAGATGTTCATAAAACCTGGAACAAACAACCTTCAACAAACCTTTTCCACAATTATAAGGTCGCCCACTTGAATGCCACTGCTTTTAACCTTCACTGTGCCTGAAATACAAAACAAGATGCAAACAACAGGTCAGTTAGTTTATTACCTAGAGTTATATATAAGAAACTATCTGAAACTTATAGGAGTACTAAACGTATATAATAGCCTACTGTGTTACAGGTTTCCTTACTTGTAAATAGATTATCAATTTTGTTTTCCATCAAATCCGTCTTTAAAAAGAATCAATGACTCATTGATGTACCCTGCATGTCAAACCAATCACCTCAGTAAATTTGGGAAAACTGCTCTCCTTGCAGATTTAAAGGAATGTGGGGGGAGTTGAGCTTTTTCTCTCATTCCACTTGGAGTGAACGGGCAAAACTGTTTGGAAAAGATCACTGACCCTTGAACTGTGCCGTGACCTTTGGGCTTTGCATATGTAAGACATTAAAGCGCATTAATATTGTTACGCACTCAGAGTTCACGGGACTTCAAATGAGCGCAGCAGCATTTTAGGTGCTATTTTATAAAACGCCAATCATTGTAGCTTCTCATTACAAACAACATTTAGCTAAATGTATATTAAACAAACAAAATAAAAGTTTTTTGTTATGTTACCTCATCTACAGTATATGCTGTCCTAAAAATGTGATTTACTTTTTTAAAAAAGCTCAAAAAATAAAATAAAGATAACCAGACTGTTCTTGAGTAAAAGGCATGATACAAAGTACATCATTAAGTTTCTAAAACACAAATATGCACAAGGGGCACTATCATGGAGGCAAGCAGTGATTATGTTTATGACTAAAACGAGCTGCCACATCAAAGGAGCAAAGTGATGGAAACCACAAGAGGCCTCCTGCTTTTTATTGCTGGTAGCACTTTATACCGAGGCCTCTTATGTACACTTTTACATCTCTGCTTTGAATTACCCACCATTTCCCCTTGCCCCAATAAGTTTTATTAGGACCAGCTTCCTACTGTTAGCTGAAGCTGATCCGGAGATATAAATAACAACAGATATCAACACAGACAAACAATATTGGAGCTGTTCAAGACTTCAAATCTCACCTCGTGTTGAAAGCTTGCTGTAAATCTGAGAGTTCACCTCTTTGTCTCGAAGGTAACATCTTATTTCTTCAATCGCCTCTCTCATGATTGTGATAATCAAAACAAGACCCTAAAGAGTTAAATGTCACAGTTACAAAGTATTTATCAGCAAAGTGGAGGGCAACAAACTAAACATGGAAGCTCTAGCGATGCTGCTTGTAAGTTACACATTTCCAAAGCTGAATTTACATTAAAAGGGACAGGAAACTGAAAAGGATGTCTGAAGAGAAGAAGTGGACTGACAGTAAAGATTAAAAGTGGAACATACCAAAGGGACCCAGTATGTGTACAGGGCACCCAAACGCAACTCCTCAACAAACTGCGAGCAGGCCAGCAGCAAAAAGTACAAGTTGAAGAAGTACTTGAACTGATTGAACAGCACCTTAAAACAAAACAAAGAAATGTGTGAAACATTTTCCACCTGATAAACTATTACATCTAACATGCACAACTGGTTACTTTGGTCAAAGAGTATCAGTGGACAGACACACTCACATCAGTGGTCTGTGTGGCTTGTTAAAACATTTTTGGTGTGTTAGAGGAAGTGACTCCAGGATAATTGTCATAATGTGTGTGCTTCATAGAAATATCACTAACTTTGGTTTAAACAGGTTTAAACAATTTCCTTTACTATTTTTTTATCATCATAATAACTATGTATTTTATATTGACGCAATTGATTACTGCATCAACTAAATATATTCTAAAATCATCCTCAGACAGACAGAAGGCTTTACTATGTTTTCTCATCAAGAATGAACAATCAGCAATCAGAACATGAAAAAATGCCTAATTGTTTCAGTCTGTTAGAGAATTTTGAACTTTATAATTCTGCTTTGTTTTTTCAATAAATAAATGAAAAGAAATCTACTAAAATATAAACAGTAAGAAAAAGTGAGTAGTTGAATCCCTCAGGTAATAAAAAATTAATTACCTGAGGATAATTGATTAAATGTATTAATTATTTATTAATAAAAATTTAAATCTGAAGACAGAAATATTGAATTCAAAACAAATACAGTAGTCCCTTGTTTATCACGGGGATCCGTACCCTGAAGCCCCGCGATAAGTGAAAAATCGTGAAGTAGGAATAGTAGTACAAGTAGTAAGTAGTAGTTCATTTTAGTATATATATATATATATATATATATA
>NC_056508.1:6623879-6638262 GCF_014905685.2 Nematolebias whitei
AAATATATATATATTAATATATATATATATATATATATATATATATATTAATATATATAATAAACCAGTTATGTTGGTGCTAAGTTGGTGTCTTTGGCACGTCCCCTCCTCTTGTGCTGGCCCTCTTCCTCGTCGACAGTCATGTCAAACTGGTTCAAAACCAAAAAGGTCCATGCTCAATAATCCAGGTATACAAGCCAATGAAAACTGTTGGATTGAATTGAGTGTGGCGGCTGTGGCTGAGTGGTTAGAGCAGTTGTCCTCCAATGCGAAAGTTGGGGGTTCGAATCCACTAGCAGTCATATGCTGAAGTGTCTCTGGGCAAGACAATGAACCCCTCATCGCCTCTGATGTGTGTCCCATCAGTATATAAATGTGATAAAGCACTGATTAGTCTCTTTAGAATGATTTGTTCAATTTACTTTTGTAGAGATCTAGTAGAGTGCTGGATGAATGGGTAAATGAGGACACAGGTTGTGTTGTAAAGCACTTTGAGTAGCTTGAAATAAGATAGAAAAGTGCTATACAAGTACAGTCCATTTACCATTTATACCTGGATTATTGAGCATGGACCTTTTTGGTTAATGTCACATTTTGTTAAATTCACAACAAAACTGGTGTCAAACCGCCTGGGGAAAATCCCAGGGTCGTTCCAAAGGGTTAAACTCTGAGAGCCCCGTTCTGTTACTGTTCCTTCATGGTTCAGAATGACTGACAGATGTCTTGCCACGCCCCTTCGGTTTGCGGCTCATTGGGGCTCATTTTGTTCAGCCCACAGCCACAGGATTCATCCAATGAGGATGGACGTACAATAATGTGCCTCAGCGAGAGTGTATGTGGGCGTGGGTTGGTGTAGAGTGTGTAGACGCGATGGCGAGTAATATTAGCATAAACAAGGTGGATTATTTAATCAATAATCCCTTTTCCTTAATGCCTATTGAGGAAAAAGTGGAGGTGAAGAGGTTGGGGCTGAACAGACGAGGATATTCAAATCCAACAAAGAGAAAACCGTGCTGTGTAACCGTGTTGAACTTGGCTGGATAGGCTATTAATTCAGCTCGGTCCAAATAATATCAACCTGTCAGTTTGTTTGTATTCGTCTTATAGTTCCCTCTGCGTTGTGTTTAACGATGACCAGAAGACGAGCGTTGAACTGAATGTAGTTTAATCTGACTAAAAACAAAACGTGCACTGGTCAGAATCATCTCAGCGGCACCTCGTGCCGTCTTCTCATTGAATGGACCTGTTGTACAATACACCTGTAACAAACCCCTGTCTAAATGGAGCTTATACATGCACAAGAGAGTTCTTTAAATTATTTTTCAAAGGTTAGAAATATGATCAATTTGTAAACAACAGTAAAATAAAACACGCTCGGACATGTCAGCACAGAAGTGCAAGTGGGTGGAGCACACTGAAAATCAGCTGTTCCGACATATAGTCAGAGTCAGAGTTTCTTTATTGTCATTCGCACCTCATGTGGTACATGTGGTGGAGCGAAATTATGTACACGGGGTCCCAGTTACATCCAACAATAAAATGTATAAGAAAAACAGTAATAACATCTAAGATATGAACTAAGAAAAACATCAACTAAATATACACTAAGCACTCATAACATAAAACATTGAACATCAGCACAAACATGAACATGAGTCTGTGAGCAGATGTGCACGCATGAACACATCAACATTGAAACAGATCAGCAGCAACATGAAACAGATCAGCAGCAACATGATGTGGTTTTTCACAGTGATTATTCTGGTTAGAGATTCATGAGTCTAACAGCCTCAGAGTGAGTTGTAGATGAGTTGAACATGAAGTCCTCTTGAACCATACAGAGTTGGGTCAAACTTCACCATGAAGCCTGAAATATCATCTACCCTGGGAAACTCTGGAGTTCCACCTGTCCGTATGCTGCGTCTCTCCACCTGCTTCACCTGTTCCCTCCCTTGCTGTCAAACTCATATCTCATTTTATGTTCGGGAAAAGATGTGACCCAGTTTTCTCCCTGGAATTTGAGGATAAAATACACATCTACAAGACATTCTTGCATCTATAATAATAGAAACATTTTATTTGCATTTCATTTATTTAGGTTTTATTCTCTGTGGTAAACCTTTTTTTTTTTTTTATATATATATATATATATATATATATATATATATATATATATGTGTGTGTGTGTGTGTGTGTGTGTGTGTGTAAAGGCGTTTTAAACCCTTCCCACACTCTTGCAATATTCTAAACAATGTTTCTAAACTCTAAACGTTATAAAAGGGCACATAATGCCATGATTTCAGCTATATGCCACTGGCTGCACTCTCAGCCACGCCCACTTCCTCGCTCTGCACGGAGATCAGCTGATCAGCTGCAGGAGGAAGCTTCGCCCACAGCTGTGGGCTGCACACAGATGCTAAATATCTTAAAATAATGTATTTTAAATAAAAATCCCATGCCGATGGTGCAGCTCATCCATCAATCAGCCATTGTGTGTCATGTACAATCTTGCTTTGAAAAACCGCGATAGAGCGAGTCCGCGAAAAATGAATCACGAAGTAGCAAGGGACTACTGTAACAGTTTATTTCTAACGTTGTCAATATTGGAAGTAAATGTCCAAAATTATTAGAAGGAATAACAATCATAATCATAGAAACAATGTCAGGTACTTGATATTTAATTCACAAAAAACAGCAACTAAGAGCTCACCCCTTCTTTTCACTTCAAACTTGGATCATCTACCAGAGGCCTGGGAGCTTGAGGGTTCTGTTCAGTATCAAGCTGTTCCTGTTCTGGTCAGAGATCTCTGAGGTTGTTCCTGGGATCTGTTGGGGCCGCTCTTTCAGTTTGGAGGTAAGAGCACAGAGTGCTTCAATAAACATTGGCACTATTCATTCAACCTTTATCTAGAAAGGTAAATCCCATTGAGCCCCGAGGACTCATTTACAAGAGAGACCAGGTTTCAACAAAGAATGATGAAAACAATGGACAACAGCGACAACAATAGATGGTTATAGAAAGGCATACAGATTTTTTTTTACAAATAAGATGGCTAAAAAAAAGTAACAAAAAACAGCTAGATTATAAGGTGAATGTAGAAAACTAAAAACAGGAACATGTCTGCATTGGTCCCTGCCAGGAGTCCAACAGATTCTTAAAGCCACTTAGAGAGGTCAAGGTCGAGAGCTTCAGGTCTTTTTGTAAGATATTCCAGGAAACAGGAGCGGAGTAGGAGAAGGCCCTTTTGCCAAGTTCAGTCCGCACTGAGGGAACACTGCAGGTAATAATGTCCTGAGAGCGCACGCTGTAGCTGCACTCACGTAAAGACATGTAGGAGGAGCTGTATGAAGGCAGCAGACCAAGAAGTGATTTAAAGATGAAAATGTACCAGTGAGAGAGGCTGCATGAAGTTAATGATGTCCTGTTAACCAGGGAATACAGGGTGCAGTGGTGGGTACGATAATCACAGCCAGTTATGAATCTTAGTGCACCATGATAGACAGTATCCAACATCCGCAGGGTGCTTGTAGGAGCGTTCATGTAAATAATGTCACCGTAATCAATGGAGGGAAGGAACGTCACAAATACAAACCGGATTCCAAAAAAGTTGGGACACTACACAAATTGTGAATAAAAACTGAAAGCAATGATGTGGAGGTGCCAACATCTAATATTTTATTCAGAATAGAACACAAATCACAGATCAAAAGTTTAAACTGAGAGAATGTATAATTTTAAGGGAAAAATCTGTTGTTTCCAAATTTCATGGCGTCAACAAATCCCCAAAAAGTTGGGACAAGTCCATTTTTACCACTGTGTGGCATCCCCCCTTCTTCTTACAACACTCAACAGACGTCTGGGGACAGAGGAGGCCAGTTTCTCAAGTTTAGAAATAGGAATCCTCTCCCATTCATGTCTAATACAGGCCTCTAACTGTTCAATCGTCTTGGGCCTTCTTTGTCGCACCTTCCTCTTTACGATGCGCCAAATGTTCTCTATAGGTGAAAGATCTGGACTGCAGGCTGGCCATTTCAGTACCCGGATCCTTCTCCTACGTAGCCATGATGTTGTGATTGCTGCAGAATGTGGTCTGGCATTATCGTGTTGAAAAATGCAGGGTCTTCCTGAAAGAGATGATGTCTAGATGGGAGCATATGTTGTTCTAGAACCTGAACATAGTTCTCTGCATTAATGGTGCCTTTCCAGACATACAAGCTGCCCATGCCACAAGCGCTCATGCAACCCCATACCATCAGTGATGCAGGCTTCTGAACGGAGCGTTGATAACAACTTGGGCTATCCTTGTCCTCTCTGGTCCGGATGACATGGCGTCCCAGTGTTCCATAAAGAACTTCAAATTGTGACTAATCTGACCACTGAACAGTCTTCCATTTTGCCACACTCCATTTTAAATGACCCCTGGCCCAGTGCAAACATCTGAGCTTGTGGAGCTTGCTTAGAAATGGCTTCCTCTTTGCACTGTAGAGTTTCAGCTGGCAACGGCGGATGGCACGGTGGATTGTGTTCACTGACAATGCTTTCTGGAAGTATTCCTGAGCCCATTCTGTTATTTCCTTGACAGTGGCATTCCTGTTTGAGATGCAGTGACGTTTAAGGGCCCGGAGATCACGAGCATCCAGTAGAGTTTTATGGCTTGACCCTTACACACAGCGATTGTTCCAGATTCTCTGAATCTTTTGATGATGTTATGCACGGTTGATGATGATAACTTAAAAGTCTTTGCTATTTTACGCTGGGTAACACCATTCTGGTATTGCTGCACTATCTTTCTGCACAACAATGGTGGAATTGGCTATCCATTTACCATCTTGGCTTCTGAGAGGCAATGACACTCTGAGAAGCTTTTTTATTACCCAATCATGTTGTCAATTGACCTAATTAGTGTTAATTGGTCTTCCAGCCGTTCGTTATATGTCCAATTTCCTTTTTCCAGACACTTATTGCTACTTGTCCCAACTTTTTTGGGATTTGTTGACACTGTGAAATTTTGAATCAACATATTTTTCCTTTAAAATGTTACATTTACTCAGATTAAACTTTTGATCTGTCGTCTATGTTATATTACGAATAAAATATTGACATTTGCCATCACCACATCATTGCATTCAGTTTTTATTCACAATTTGTTTAGTGTCCCAACATTTTTGGAATCCGGTTTGTACAAGGCGTTTCCTAGCATTCAGAGTTAGACAGGATCTGTTTCTGAAAAAGAAACCCAGTTTAACTTTCAGTTTCTTTACTAGGTTTTCCACATGGAGCTTAAAAGAGAGATGCGAGTCGACCAAGATACCCAAATATTTATAGGAATCAACAAACTCAATCGGGACACCATTTGAGTTTGAAATCAGAAGAACTGCTGGGACCGACTTCCTATTTGTAAAAAGCATCCCTTTGGTTTTGTTGGCATTTAGGACAAGTTTTATGTGGAACAAATCAGACTGGATGACCTTGAATGCAGATTTCAAAAACTGGAAAGCCATTTCAACTCTTTTATCTCGGCAATAAACAACTGTCATCAGCAAAGAAATGTATGGATGCATCAGGGATGTTGAGGCCACTGAGGCCTTGACTCTCCACAACTTCTGTATTTCCTCTTTCATCTGTTGGTATTTCTCCAGCTTTTAGTGCTCCTTCTTCCTGATGTTACCATCTCTTGGAATTGTTACATCACCACTGTCTTCTTCTATAGCTTGTCAACCACCACAATTAGTGGTGTCCCAATACCGATACTGGTATTGGTATCAGATCTGATACCAGCCTCAAGTACTCATACTTGTACTCATAAAAACACTGTTTAATGTTGCTGTGTAATGTTTAGTACTAATTCATTAACTACTCAGTCTCTGCACTCAGTATCGGCAAGTATCCAAAGTGACGAACTTGTACTTGTATTTGGTTTGAACTAGGAATGCGCGATATATATGGTACACGGTAGAAACGATAGAAATTTAGCCTACGATAGAGATCTGTCTTCTACCGGCTAACCACAGTAATGTTGTGTCTGATGTAAAATCAGAATTTTCAGTTTAATCGTTACTTTTTTAAGTTGAAAACTGTGCGTAAGTAGTGTTCAAGTGTAAAATTAGAGCAGTCAGATTTAATCGTTACTTTTTTTGAGTTGAAAACTGTGCAAGTGGCGTTCAAGTCATTTCTTCGAGAAATAAGTAGCGAAGCTAACTATAGCCGGCTTGCGGTAGTGTTGCCGTATTCGGACGCATGCACAAAATGCTGAGTTCCATCGAAAGTTTTTTTTTGTCTAAAGTTAAAGTAAGCATTGGTCAGCTTTAGAGAAACCTGCTCTCTGATCTGTGAAAAGAACGCTGTGTTGTGTGATTTTACTGCGAGACCCTCTGGTCAAAGCCACAGTCATTTTGTGTCAGCTCTCCATTAAAGCAGAAGGGAGGCGCCAACTAGAGGTTTGGAGGGTGAAGTGTTTTGGTGTAAAATGCTGCTCTGTTGCTGTTCATTTCTTAAGTGAAAATACTGGAAACTGTTAAGAGTTAACAACATATTATTTTGTTTAAAACATTTGGCTAAAACTACATTTGATATCTTTTGCACTGTTTTGCACTACAAGAAAGAAGCCTAATACTTGATTTGTTTATTATTTAAAAACTCTCTGGACCTAGTAGTGAAAATTTTTTAAATTCAAAATATATGATGGCAAAAGGACATCCTATGCTTTTTTAAAATTCCTATTAAGTTTTATACCAAAAACATATTGCGATATATATCGTTATCGCCACCCTTCACAATACATATTGTGATATGAATTTTAAGCCATATCGCACATTCCTAGTTTGAACTAAACAAAAACTGGTATCAGGACACTCCTAACCACAATCTCCAGTTGGTTAGCGTATGTTAATCAGTCTAGATCAGGGGTGTCAAACCCACTTACAAAAGGGGCCAAAATTAAAAGCTTTTTTAAACTAAGGGCCAGTTTCAGAATCTACATTAACTCAAGTTAGATACCAAACATCTTTTCTTGGTTGCAGTTTCCTCAATAAGAGTTTAATTGGTCTCATTTGACATTCTCTGTTGCACTTTTGACATGATAATCAAAGATTACTGAAAAAAAAGTTATAAAAGCATTTTACATTTAAAATAACATCTTGGGGGCCCGATAAGATGTCAAAAAGGGCCACATTTGGTCCCCGGGCCTCGAGTTTGACACATATTGTCTAGATTGTGACGTTCTACAATATCTAAGGGTGTAAACAGTTGTTTTGTTTTTCTGAGTCCATATAGAAAAGCATTTGGGCACACCTACACTCTAAAAGGTGTGCCTAGTTCAGTTGCACCACAGCATTTCACTCAGCTTACAACATTCACTACAACCGTAAGTGGCAATGATGATGTGCTGCTGTGTTAACTGTCTATCCACAAAAACAAGAAAGAACAAAGCTTGAATGATTACTTGTCAGGATTTAGATGCCGGTTTTGTTTCCTTGTGGTTCCTGAGGGATAACAGGTCCTTAAGCAAGTTAAGTAACACAGTATTTCCTTAAAATGAATGTACATGGTGTTTTTCTTCTTCTGTTTGAGATTTGACTCAGTCTTTTTTTGTCTACTGCATCTTTGACACCACTATTTTAAAAGGAAGAGGTGAGTACTGTAGTGTGCAGTCATTGAGGTCACAAAACTCTGGGATGCACACACTTGCCTGCTGATGGGGCTGGCAGACCTTAGCAGACAGGTGAAAACAAAATTTTTGTCACAGCAAAACAGATTAGCCATGTCATTCTCTTCTACCGGTACTCTTGGTGGAGCCTCCCACTTTGACTTCCAGCTTGTATCTGGCACAGATGTTTCAAGCCTCTTTTGATTTTATACTGCCATGATCAGTGCCTCTGTGCTGTCCTGAAGTCCAGCCCTCTCTAGAAACTGGTAAGGTTTGTTGACATCAGCCACTTCTTTAATCTGCCAGTGGTGCAAAGAGTTATCTTTCCATGATGGCTCCTCATGTTCCTCCTTTTCCACTATGGGATTCTGGTGCCTGAGACATTCATTCACCAGATCATCAATGAGGACTTTCTTCCTGAAGTAGTCCAGATCTTATTTTCATCTCTAGTTTTCTGTCTAGTCCTTTTGGCTTAGTGTACAATCCCAGGGTGCGGGACTCAGCATTGTGAGGCAGGATATCTGATGATTGAAAAAGCACATAAAGGCACATGTTGATGGCTTGGACTTTGTTCTTGTCGTTCAACCGGATCTTCAGGACCTGCTTTACTCTCTGTAGGTACATGTTTATGACTGACTTTCTCGTGACCCCATCATGATTGCCATTTGCCTGTGGGATTCTAAGGTATTTGTAGCTGCCATGGACATCTGCAATGTTACCTTCAGATAGTTCAACTCCTTCAGTTGTGGTCACCTTGTCTCTCTTGCCATTCGTCTACATTTATTAAGTCCGAAAGACGTTATAATGACATTTCATAAACAGACAGATTTTTCACCTACTCATTTTAGTTCAAAGTAACTTTTTTCATAATTTCATAGATCCCTATGCATCGAGTTTTGTGTAAACGCATATTGTTGTTTATCATGCAGTAGTGTGACTCATACATTTAACACTCATTCTACATCTTTGCTCCGATTCATTATCACTACTGTGTGAGATTACAGCCAGAGGAATGTGTGTATTCACGCTGCTATTTTATGCCTTTCCTGAAAGTGCAGCCTGGCGAAGACTAGAGTACACAAAACAATCAACAAAAAACATAAAGCTCACCGGATGTTCTAGAGAAAAGAACATCTTGACATGAAGCAAAGCTCATAAAAACCATCACAATTTGCAATGCAAAAAGCTTCTTGCTCTTGTCTTTTGTTTCTCAAACAAATCTGAGCTACTTTCAATTTCAGACTGCATAAACAAGATAAAATATCTTAAGACAACTGGATACCCAGAAAGCAAATGAATATGTAAATCAGGAAAGGTAAATGGTAAAATAAAAAAACAAGTACAGTCCAAGTGCACATGTCTAAATGGAAATATTATTTCTCTCCACCTTGAAAAAGTGTTTACCGTACTTAAAGGAAAGTCTCAACAAAGGCTCTATAAACAGTAGTGATTTTAACTAAATTATTATAATCCTTATCTGTATTTTCAAAATATATATATTTTTTATATTTTAAAAGGCACAATTACTGACAAAAACTGAAAGAGGAATTTGAATTTTATTTACAAATCAAATGTATCCACAGAATTTCCCCTACTTTTATCCAAGGAGAGCAGCCCACCCTGCCAACAGAACATAAAGGTTATGGCACATAATAAATTAATAGATGTCTGTGCATGCTTGCACATGACCAATTAGGTGCAGAGGTGGAGACACCAAAGCTGATACATCCTTAAACCCTCCCCTGCGAACTCTCTGGGTCTTTTGTATCTAAAATGTAACTTTGTATTTAATGTTGATGCATTCAGAGAGTTATCATTAGCATAGACATGTGCGACCAGTGCACGTGAATAAACTGCCGCGAGCAGAGCATGACGCCGTAAGAGCTCGGTCAGCCTGTTTGACTGTAGCTCTCTCTGTGACAGGATGTTATTTAGGGTTTAGTTCTTGGGATTAAATATCAATAAAAGATGCTTATTTGTTTGCCCAAGGTTATAGAAAAGGTGTGTCTCGGTTTAATTTTTTTATTTTCTAAAACTCACAATGTTCTTTCTGTGAGACAGTCTGTTTCATATGTTTTGTAGTTTATCATAAATATCTGCAAACATTTCAAATCTACATAGAATTATAACAAAAATGATTATGTTTAGGCATATGCGCTAAGCTTGTTTATATTCAGACCCATACAGTGAGGTAACTGTAATGTGATGGGTTTTTACTTGTTTTTTGTTTTTTTTAAAGGATCAAATATGACAAATTGTAATAAATGATTACATGAGCTGAAATCTTAAACGAAATTAATGAAATCTTAAAATATAATCCCACTGAGTAGTATGGTAGTCATTTTAAGGTAGAACTCCATTGATCTAGAAAATATAAATGGCGATTGTGAAGTTATTTTGTACTGTGTGAAGGACTACCTGTGCTATCATTTTTAAAATGTCAAAAGTAATATAAAGGCAAAAACGTCATTTCAGTGTCAATGTTGAGGAGTTTTATTATTGTAAAATACATTATGACTTGTGAACTTCACACCAGAGCCCTATAAAGAGAGAGTTGTGACACTCCCACAGAAAGAATGGAATGCGGAAGTCACATGGGTCATGCAGCGGCAAAAAGTTCCAAACAGCAGCGGTTCAGCATTGAACGTAGTTCATTCTCCGTGTTTTTCCGGTAAGTTGATGCAAATGCGACACTTTTTCTCCATTGTGAAGCGTTATCTGACTGTTCTGTACCACAATTTATCAACATTAATACTTCATGTCGCCAGTTTTACTTAATGAAACATGTTAAATTACTAGTTGTGTTTTAACTGCAGCTGCTCTGCAACATGACGGTTTAAACGAGTCTATTTCTAATTCAGCATTTTAAAATATCTTACTGCTTAAATTTTGAAAGGTGGTCTTTTTTAAATTTATGGTAATTCCAGTTACTGAACTCAACTAGAAAATATTTGGCCTTTTTTGTTCTGAGAGATTCATTCAACCTTTATTTCTACAGGTAAATCCCATTGAGCCTCGAGGACTCATTTACAAGAGAGACCTGATTTAACAAAGAATGATGACAACATGACAACAAGACTGACGTATTTTAGTTAAAGTTATAGATCATTTGTCAAAGACTGCAGCAAAAGTTGTGACATTATCATTAAAGAAAAATGTGATTGTGGAGATGAGTCAATGTTTTCATGTTTTCCAGGTAAACCACAGGAGAATGACTTCATGAACTGAATGTTGCATTCAAAGTATCAGAAAGGTACAAGATCTCATTTTCTGTCTTCTATTAATCAATAACAGCTGAATCAAGATGTTTGAATAAAATTACTTTAACACCATAACCTTCACAAAGTTGGTATTTACTGCAGGACTGTTGATTTACAGTTGTTTTATATTATTAGTTTAATGTTTGGTAATCATGGGTCAAGTTGAGATGAGACTCTTTCAAGACAGAACAAGAAATAAGAATTATTACAAGAATATATCAGCATCAATAAACTGTAGGACAATAACAAAACAACTTATTAAACTATCACAGGTACATTGAGATGGAGCTGGAAGTTATTCTTCATGCCAGTTGTCTTCACCTGATCTTTTGTAAAAATATGTCAGAATTTCTTTTCCATTAACATTTTTCTTTGCAGGACTGAGTTAATCTTCTTGTCTGTGAGTTTCTTCTGTCCTGCTTATGTATTTTTTGTTCTAATTGTTCCTCAGGCTTTTCATCTCTGTTCCCTGACTGCCTGTTGATCC
The DNA here is from genome assembly GCF_014905685.2 of Nematolebias whitei. Taxonomy (NCBI): domain Eukaryota; kingdom Metazoa; phylum Chordata; class Actinopteri; order Cyprinodontiformes; family Rivulidae; genus Nematolebias; species Nematolebias whitei. Next base: position 6,635,273 of record NC_056508.1, read on the forward strand.
ATCCTCCTGGTCCTGTTGATCCTGGATCATCAGATCCTGACATGTCCCCGTCCTCTGAGGACACATTTTCATCTTTCCCTCATCTCACTCACCTCATTTCTGTTTCTTCCTCAGTCTCTGAAATTACAACGTCACTGTTAGAATGAAGATTATTGTTCAATAAAAAATATGACATGTCTTATTGTAACACTGTTCGTGCCAAAGTGTAATTTAGAACAACTTGTGTGATCACTGGTCAGATCACTGGTCAGATCACTGGTCAGATCACTGGTCAGGTCACTGGTCAGATCACTGGTCAGATCACTGGTCAGATCACTGGTCAGTGGAAGTTCTGCTGTTCTTCTCATCTGGTTCTGGTCCATGAACAACTGGTTGAACCTCCTTCAGTCTCACACGTCCTCACTGTGTCTCTGTGAACTGTCCTCTCTCTAAATGTGCCTGTAGAGTGACATTAGTTTATTTCTTGCACATTTCTTTGACAGTTCAACATTTTGAGCCCTGATTGAAAATGTTTGTGCAGATTAAATTTACAGCTCTCACTTTGTGTTGTTGTGATGATGATGATGATGGTGCTCCTGCTGACTTGAGATGATGTCATTAATAAACAGTATAAATGGCAGTAAAATTACTTTATTAAAGCTTGTTTTACATTTTACATATTTTATAATAAATTGTTTGGAAATTTATTTTTGCACAATTAACACTTATTTTGTCATCTGTTATGATTTTAACTAGAAAGTTTCATTTAAATTAACATTTTAATCAATGAATTACAGTTTTACAATAGGTGTCAGGCTACAATCAACTCAGTTATCAGGTACTTGGTTCCATAAAAAAACGACAAATACAACAATTATATTCAGGTCTCTCTTGTAAATGAGTCCTCGTGGCTCAATGGGACGAACCTGTTTAAATAAAGGTTGAATTAATATCTTCTATAGAAATCAAGAATTCATCCAGATGTTCTAAGGTAAGCTGGAGCAGATCTGAACTGCTGCATGGAGGACAAGGTGGAGCATTATCCTGCAGAGAACATCAGAAACAGCTTTATAACAGGAGTTACTCTGATCTTTTTTTAACGTGTGTAACGTTATAAAACACTGACATCGCTATATTGACCATTGTATTGCATATACATTTTTTTTCTAACAAATATGTGTTTGCAGTCTCGTTTCCTTCTATAATGATAAATGTATCAGCCGCTTCTAAAAACACTTTGATAAAATGCATAGTCTGTGAAATAATCAATAATCAGTTAAGTAATCAGTTCGTTACTGCTCAATAATTACTGAAAGACGCCAGGTAAAGTAAGAAAAGTCGATTTTTGTGTTATGTTGCGCCAACAGCTGCTCAAACTGACTGACAGCGATGAACTGTTTGGATCTATTGAGAGCTGCATGAACCACGTGACCGCGTATCGGCGAGTTCAAAGAGTGTCGCAACTCTCTCTTCATAGGGCTCTGCTTCACACTATAAGAGTTATGTTTGAAAATTGTAATTTATGGATTTTTTGTCACTGAAAGTACTTGAGCATTAAAAGCTGCAAGATTGGTTGGTAATGACTGGCAAACTGGACAAACAGATATAGAATCAATGCAAAAATGATTTTGTTTTTCAGATCATTGATCGAATTACGTTCATTCAAAAATGTTGCAACCCACTCCAAACCAAAAAAATGAGTGTTTTTTTCTTTAACAAGAAGCTTTAAAGAAGTTATTTGAGAAGCCCTGAAGAACACGTGTGAAATGTTACACACTTTGTTAATAAATCATTTACGTAAAAATAAATAAATAAATAAATAAAATTAAAATTGTTTTAATAGCAAAACATAAACTTGAATTTTTTTGTCTTGTTGACACCTCCCAATGCTTGAACCCACCACCAAGGCCAGAAACCAGTGGGGAAAACTGATCTAGATCAGAAACATGTGGCAGCTGATGGTTTAAAATCTAACCTCTAAAAAAGTTAAATCTGGTCCTCTGGACATTCAAAATAAATAAAAACAATTTTTTTTTTTAAATGTAGAAACGTTTCATCTTTCATCCGAAAGACTTCCACATTTCTACATTTTTTTTTGTTTGTTTGTTTTGTTTTGAATGTTCAGAGGACCAGATTTAACTTTTTTAGATTTTCTACCTGGATTATTGAGCATGCATCAGGATATATTTAAAGTCTAACCTGCATTTGTCAAACATCAACCTCAATCATGGCAACATCAAAGTGTTTGGAGTCAGGAGTAAGTGAACAATATTTCAGTGCTCTTATAATTAATTATTGGGATCAAAAAGTTACAAAAATATGCTTATTTGCTGATTATTACGAAATTAATTGACATGTGTATCAATAAGAAATCAACAGGTGGGTCACCTTTCACACAAAAATGTTCAAAACCTTTTGACACTTTCTATCTGAGCTATAATTATTGCCTGTTGTCAAAAGGCGAAAGCAAAGAAATCTTATTTTTGCTCGTGTGTGTGTGTTTACACCATTAGCAGAATATTTCATGAACCAGGTGATGGGTTTGAATGAAACTTTCAGAAAGCAACTACAGCAGTCCCTCATTTATCGCGGGGTAAGCGTACCCTGAAGTACGGTGGCCGACAGGTGCAAACACGCAGCAAACGGAAAAACGCGCAAAAATGCAAAATGCAAAATGCAAACACAAAAAACAAACACAAACACAAAAAACAAACACAAACACAAAAAATCAAATGCAAACACAAACAAAAAACACACGCAAACACAAAAAAACACGCAAACACACGAAAGATGCAAACTCAAAACGCACACAATCACAAAAAAATCAAATGCAAACACAAACAAAAAACGCACGCAAACACAAAAAAACACGCAAACACAAGAAAGATGCAAACACAAACAACAAATGCAAACACAAAAAATAAAACGCAAACTAAAATAAACATGCATGCAAACACAAAAACGCATGCAAACACAAAAACGCATGCAAACACAAAAACGCATGCAAACAC
>NC_056508.1:6638362-6639776 GCF_014905685.2 Nematolebias whitei
AAAAAAACACACGCAAACACAAGAAAGATGCAAACACAAACAACAAATGCAAACACAAAAAAATAAAACACAAACTAAAAAAAACACGCATGCAAACACAAAAACGCATGCAAACACAAATGCACCACATGCAAACACAAATGACAACACAAACAGAAAAACGCTGCAAACAGTGGAAGACACGCAAACTCCTCCACAAAAACGGAAGTGCTCCAGACCACTAGGGGCAGTCGAACACAGAACAAATCATAAAATAAACTTGGAGGAAGAAAGACGTTTTCCAACCGCAAATAAATCTCACAAGAAGAGGAAGAAAGAAAAGGTTTGTTTATACTTTATTCATTCAGACACGCAGTCTTTTACAATAGACCCTTTTCACATGACGTCAGACAACTTACGTTCTGACTCGAAGTTGATCAGTACTTCCAGGTCTATTCTCCATCGGGAGACCTGTCTGTAAACTTCACGGAATTTCATTAATTCAACCTTTATTTATAGAGGTTAAATTACAAGATATAGCGCAAGGTACGGTTAATAAAAACAGTATTTATGTGTTTGTTAGCTGTGGTAACGTTATCCATCATTATCAATTTACCATTCTGTAACTGTGTAAGGAAACAGCCTCCAATTGTAAAGTAAGCTAGCTAGCAGCTAACAGGTAGCTAAACTCTACACTGCTGCTGCCTGTCAGTGCTGTAACATTAAAATGTTTAACTTTATCTATTAATGTAAAATCTCTGGCATCTTGTCAAACCATTTCCATGTTATGATGATTAATAATTTCTCTTTTTGCTTTCTTCTTGTGTCCATCTTTCTCAGCAGCAGCTCAACTAACCAGCATGACACAGTCATCAAGACGTTATTGCAGTGTGCCATGTTGTTCCAATAATAAACAAAAAACACCGTATTTGAGTTTCCACAATTTTCCTGCGGACAAAGAAATACGTTCCCGTTGGGTGAGAGCGATCAGGAGAGATGCTCTTACAATGCTACAATGCTGTTATTTCTAGTATCACTCAGCCCTCTGTGAATAGTAAACAGCCATCAGTGTGCTAATGATCCATTGTTAGGCTGATGGTCCTTCTTGACCATGTGAGCAGCTAGTTTTGGTTGTCGGCAGCAAACTGGCTGATCCACTCTGAGAAGATGCTTTTTAAGAGACTGAGCTGAATACAGCACCTCAGACTGAGGAAGCCTTTCGGATGAAAAACGAAACGTTTCTACATTTTGTTATTGTTGTTGTTGTTTTGCTTTTTGAAAGTCCAGAGGACCAGATTTAAATTTTTTAGATGTCTATTAATGTTTATACTTTCTTTTCTCTTAGGTCAACTGGATGATGCTGCACGGAGAATTCAAGAGTTGGAGAGACAAGTTTTGTCCCTAGAAATGGAAATCCAGCAGCTGACAATTAAGA
>NC_056508.1:6639876-6641291 GCF_014905685.2 Nematolebias whitei
GCAAAGATGAGTTTGTCCTATTTCGGCCCGTGGTCTTGGAACGATCTCAGAGTCAGAGTCAGAGTCAGAGTTTCTTTATTGTCATTCGCACCTCATGTGGTACATGTGGTGGAGCGAAATTATGTACACAGGGTCCCAGTTACATCCAACAATAAAATGTATAAGAAAAACAGTAATAACATCTAAGATATGAACTAAGAAAAACATCAACTAAATATACACTAAGCACTCATAACATAAAACATTGAACATCACCACAAACATGAACATGAGTCTGTGAGCAGATGTGCACGCATGAACACATCAACATTGAAACAGATCAGCAGCAACATGAAACAGATCAGCAGCAACATGATATGGTTTTTCACAGTGATTATTCTAGTTAGAGATTCATGAGTCTAACAGCCTCAGGGTAGAAGCTGTTCCTCAGTCTAGTGGTTCTACACTTAATGCTCCTTAACCTCCTTCCTGAGGGGAGTGGGGCAAAAAGTGTGTGTGCTGGGTGGGTGGGGTCCTTCATGATGCAGGTGGCCCTCTTCCTGCATCTGGAGGTGTAGATGTCTGTGATGGTGGGGAGACTGACTCCAACAGATTTCTGTGCAGCCTTCACCACTCTCTGCAAAGCTTTTCTTTCTGCAGCTGTGCAGCCTGCAGCTTAAGTTGAGGTTAGAGTCTTTTATTCCATTAGCTAGTTTTAAACAAAAATTGTCTGAGGTTTTAGTCAAATCTTGTACCTGTAATGTTTAACTGTTTTGTGATTTTCTTAACTTACATTGTATTTTATGTTTTATTGATGTATGTTTCTTTTACTTATATTTTATTTTTAATGCATTGATACTGTTTTTAAGACTGTTGCTATATGTGTATATAGCCCAGGACATCCTTGTAAAAGAGATTGATGATCTCAATGGATTTCTTCCTGGTAAAATAAAGGTTTAATAAAAGATGTGTAAAATATACAAACAGATGCAATTTATATGTAAAAGATGTACATATGCAGATTACTGAAGACAAGCTATTTAAAGAAGTTTTGACAGAATTATTCACATCATCAATTCATTCATTAGTAGATTTTTAAAAAAAGATAAGATATAAGGAGAGATTTCCAACACGGCTGCTTGCAGTAATGAATGTTCATCCAAGAAGTGTGACTTGAAGGAGCAGGGAGGTTCTAGACTGGTTTGTCTCCTTTTACATCAAGACGACCCTGATAATTTGATATTAGGCAGCAGCAGATGACCCACAGCTGACTGACTGGTACTCCTTCACTCTTCGCATGGCCCTCTCTACTAAAATCTTCAGACGAGCCTGGGTCTTCAGGGTGTCCTCCTTCCTGAGTTGCCGCTGCTGAAAAAGATGGATACAAGAAAAAAGAGAAATTATTAATCATCAGAACATGGAAATGGTTTGACATA
>NC_056508.1:6641391-6641901 GCF_014905685.2 Nematolebias whitei
AAGCCAGTCAGCAGTGCAGGCAGGGCTGGAGAAACTGGTTACCAGAACAGGCCCAGCTGGAGAAGCCAGTCAGCAGTGCAGGCAGGGGTTAGAAAAAAAAGATGGTTGTTGAAGGGACACCGTTGATCTGCAAGTGGAGCCCAGTGGAAAGATGAGGTCCTAGGGAGGACTTGAAGAGACAGGCCATGGAAGTTCCTGGAGGAATCACAGGTGGTGATAACCAGCTGCAACAAAATGTTAGTTGGCTGATAATCTGGTAATGTAGTACATGGAGGAGGGGAGGCAATGCTCAAATTAAAGCTTCTGTTGGGTAACAATTAAACAAGGTATGTGGCTGCTTCTTGCAAACATTAATTTAATAATTTTATTGAACACTGTACAAGGAGCAATGTTGTAAAGATACAGTATATATATACACACACACCCACACTTGTATATATTTTATATATATAATGCATATAGTACACATTTATATATATATATATATATATATATATATATATATATATA
>NC_056508.1:6642001-6644339 GCF_014905685.2 Nematolebias whitei
ACACATACACAGGAGGGCACTTCTTAATTGTCAGCTGCTGGATTTCTATTTCTTGGGACAAAACTTGCCTCTCCAACTCTTGAATTCTCCGTGCAGCATCATCCAGTTGACCGAGGGCTGGACGATATGTCCAAAACTTTTATCACGATATATCTCTTAATTTCGGTCGATAACAATATAATTCAATATCGATATAAACAATATAAAAGCCTCAGAAAAACTACAAACTATACAAATAAATTAATGTTCACCTTTTATTTGTATTTAGCCTTCAAAAAATTGAAATCACTGTCAAATAAATATAAAAGTCTCAATTTTGTCAATATTAATAGTTTTGACTTTAAACAACAACTTTAAAATTGACAGCATTGAAATTCGTTGTTAATGAAATAAACTTTTTGGGTGTCGTTATTGATGAGAAGCTGACATGGAAATCTCATGTGAAATACTTAAAAATAAAAATAACAATCAATGGCATTACTGTATAAAGTAAATTAGTTTTTGAACGACAAAAGCTTTGTATATATTGTATAATGTAATGATGGTTCCATATGAAATAGAACAATTACAAACCCTATTTTTATTTTTACAAAAAAAGAGCTATAAGAATTATTAGTATTATGAAGTGCTATGGTCACCCAACAAATATATTATTTCATCAATTGAAATTATTAAAATGTTATGATTTGGTTGAATATAGTATTTTACAAGTCATGCATAAAGCTCATAAAAATATTAGCCCCAAATATTCAATTAAAATTTGTAAAAAATAAATATAAAAAAGGAGAGTGAATATAACTTAAGGGAATGTAAATGTTTGTAAAACCTCCATTTAGAACTGGTCTGAAGGAGCTGCGTTGTAGTTCAGGGAACAGGATTATGGAATTGTCTTGATATCACCATAAACATTTCTAAAATAATTTATACGTTTAAAAAGATGTTAAAGTTGTTGGGAAGGTTTAGTACCAGTGAAGGATCCCTGAAGTTTTTTTGTTTTCAGTTTGGTGATTGTTCAAGTCAAGGTTGTTGTTTGTTTGTAGTTATTTTGTATTTTTTAAATTAGGGGCAGATAAGAATTGTTTTCTTCTTTCTGCAACCTTTTCATTCAATGTTTTTTTTTTTCTTTCTGATGAATTTATTTTATTTTGAATGAAAGAATAAATGATAAAAACAAACAAACAAAAAAACATGCAGCGCTGGTGGTGTTTCAGGGACACACTGGCTCAAACTTGTATTGTGCTTCATCTTGTGACTCATCATCTTCTGTCAAGTGGAACAAGTTAATGTTCCAACCGCAAGTTAGAACGACTCCGTCACATTTTGCAGCTCACTGACTGAAACCTGCAGTTTATTGGATCTTAGAAAGCCGAACCACTTCCAAACCAGCAAATTAGTCTTTTCTCTCTTATCAGTGATGTCGTCTGCTTTCTCTTCGCATGTGAAAGCTGTTCAGTCACATTCTGACGATCATGGCACTCATTTTGAAGAGAAAACTTAACGCGCATTGGAGATTAGCCTAGCTTAGCCTGCTACCACTAACGCCTTCTGGAATCGAGCTCTGCGTAACATTACGTCACCACGCACTTACGTGGTTGTGTCGCACCTTTTTCTGTCCGGGTTGAAACTGAAGTGGCCACTTCAACCCGAACAGAAAACGCTGTAATCCTATCGAAATATCGAAAATGTGCTTAAAACTCATATCATCGTTATTGAATAAAAGTATATCGCGAGATATATCGATATCGAATTATTGTCCAGCTCTAAGTTGACCTTAGAGAAAAGAAAGTATAAACATTAATAGACATCTAAAAAAGTTAAATCTGGTCCTCTGGATTTTCAAAAAGCAAAACAACAACAAAAAATGTAGAAACGTTTCGTCTCTCATCCGAGAGACTTCCTCAGTCTGAGGTGCTGTATTCAGCTCAGTCTCTTAAATAGCACCTTCTCAGAGTGGATCAACCAGTTTGCTGCTGACAACCAAAACCAACTGATCACATGCTCAAGAAGGACCATCAGCCTAACAATGGATCATTAGCACACTGATGGCTGTTTACTGTTCACAGAGGGCTGAGTGATACTAGCAATCACAGCATTGTAAGAGCATCTCTCCTGATCGCTCTCACCCAACGGGAACGTATTTCTTTGTCCGCAGGAAAATTGTGGAAACTCAAATACTGTGTTTTTTGTTTATTGTTGGAACAACATGGCTCACTGCAGTAACAACATCTTGATGACTGTGCCATGCTGGTTAGATGAGCTGCTGCTGAGAAAGATGGACACAAGAAGAAAGTAAAAAGAGAAATTATTAATCATCAGAACATGGAAATGGTTTGACATA
>NC_056508.1:6644439-6655983 GCF_014905685.2 Nematolebias whitei
AAAAAGAGAAATTATTAATCATCAGAACATGGAAATGGTTTGACATATAGTTTTTAATGCAATATTTAAAATGCTATTCTAAACAACAGTGTTGAAAGATGTCAGAGATTTTACATTAATAGATAAAATAAACATTTTAATGTTACAGCACTGACAGGCAGCAGCAGTGTTTAGCTACCTGTTAGCTGCTAGCTTACTTTACAATCAGAGACTGTTTCCTTACACAGTTACAGAATGGTAAATTGATAAAGATGGATAACGTTACCACAGCTAACTAACACATAAATACTGTTTTTATTAACCTTACCTTGTGCTATATCTTGTAATTTAATCTCCATAAATAAAGGTTGAATGAATGAAATTCCGTGAAGTTTACAGACAGGTCTCCCGAGGGAGAATAGACCCGGAAGTACTGATCAACATCGAGTCAGAACGTCAGTTGTCTGACGTCATGTGAAAAGACTGCGTGTTTGAATGAATAAAGTATAAACAAACCTTTTCTTTCTTCCTCTTCTTCTTGTGAGATTTATTTGCGGTTGGAAAACATCTTTCTTCCTCCAAGTTTATTTTATGATTTGTTGTTTGTTCGACTGCCCCTAGTGGTCTGGAGCACTTCCGTTTTTGTGGAGGAGTTTGCGTGTCTTCCACTGTTTGCAGCGTTTTTCTGTTTGTCTTGTCATTTGTGTTTGCATGTGTGTTTATTTTAGTTTGCGTTTTATTTTTTTTTGTGTTTGCATTTGTTGTTTGTGTTTGCATCTTTCTTGTGTTTGCGTGTTTTTTTGTGTTTGCATGTGTTTTTTGTTTGTGTTTGCATTTGATTTTTTTTGTGTTTGTTTTTGTGTTTGCATTTTGTTTGTGTTTGCATTTGATTTTTTTTGTGTTTGTTTTTGTGTTTGCATTTTGTTTGTGTTTGCGTGTTTTTGAGTTTGCAACATACATGTGTTTGTTGCGTGTTTCGCCGTTTGCTGTGCATTTGCACATGTCGGCCACCGTACTGAAGACCCACAATAAGTGAAAAACTGCAAAGTAGGAATACTAGTACAAGCAGTAGTTTATTTTATTATATATACACTGTATATATATATATTTATATATATATATATATATATATATATATATATATATATACACTGTATATATATATATATATATATATATATATATATATATATATATATATACACACACACACAAATTAAGTGTTTTAAACCCTTCCCACACTCTTGCAATATTGTAATCAATGTTTCCAAACCCTACACGCTCTAAAAGAGCACAGAATGTCATGATTTCAGCTTCCTGCCTCCTCTGCTCTTTACCACCTGAAGGGCTCTTGGCCACGCCCACTTCTCCGCTCTGCAGGTGAACAGCTGATCAGCTGCAGCAGAAAGTTTATCCTGCATAGGGCTGCACAATGATGCAGGAGGAAGCTTTTTCTGCTGCTCTGGGCTGCACAAATGTGTGGCAGGTGCTAAATAATTTTAAATAATTCATTTTAAATAAAAATTCCATGCTGATCGTGTGACTCATCCATCAATCAGCCAATTGTGTGTCATATCCAATCTTATTTTGAAAAACCACAATACAGCGAGTCCGCGATAAACGAACCACGAAGTAGCGAGGGACTACTGTATTGGATAAACACCAAAAACTGATTAACTTTTGGAGTGTATCCTATTCAAGATGGCCGCCACAGCTAATGTGGCACTTTTACAGATATTCAGCTATAACTTGGTGTGGTTGGAGTTGTGAATTATCTCCAACACATACTCCAAGAGTTACACAAAGCACAAGATCTTTGTTGTTTAAACTATTAGCATAAACCCTGTTTTTTGTTTGTTTGTTTTTTGTTAACAAAATATCTCATAACCCATGGACCAATCCAAAAATGGTTCTGCCAAAGTTCCCTTTACAGATACTGAGTTAGTCTGGTGGTGTTGTAGCTGAGACTTATCCTCAACACATAGTCAAAGTGTTCTACAGAGCAAAAGTCTAGATGAGATTTATTATGAGCAAACGTGAACATCTGAATAAGACGGTTTTAACCCTTTAACTTTATGACTATTCAAGTTCCTCAGGGGGAAATCAACCACCTTATTAAACTGCTTAAAAATACTTGTTAAAAAAAATGTATCCACAAAAAAAACAGTCAGTCTTCTAGAGCTGTTTCAATCTGAAATCAAAATATCTAATTTAAAGGATTTTTTAAACACTTTATGTTGTTGATTTTTTAACTCTACACTAGATAGTTTTTTTTTTATTGATAAAATATTTATTTAACAGTATTTATTTTTTCAGTGGGTATTTCCCTCCATTAGTAGCCCTCTAGCTCAACATCCACATCCTCCTCTGTTCTCCAGAGCTCAGAACTGATGCTTGGTTCTGTTGGTCCAGTCAGAGGGGTTCTGGACCTCAGGGGCTCAGTGCTCTCTTCCTCTTCTAAAACAAATCATGATCACCGTCTTCATCAATGAAGTCCTCACTGTCTGATTCAGACTGTTTTGCTCCTTCATTAGCCTCTCCTCTGTGTACGAGGTTCTGACTCGGCGGTTCTGTCCTCCTCTGCATCTGCAGCTCCGTCCGCCTCATGTTCAAAAATTGTCTAATTGTTTTTACTCAAACACACTAAAACTGACTAAACACTAAACACACTCATCTCCACCCTAACTATAAAACACAAGCACGCTAAATCTCTCAAACCTCATGACTCACTCCCGCTCACGTCTTTATCGCACCAAACTCCATTCAACTTCTACATCTTTTTTTATCTTCTTCCTGTGGATTTTTTGGTGCTTGACAAATAACTTCCAGCCTCCATCAAAAAGGAGGAGGGAGGTTGTTTATCTGTTCGGCGGGGGTGGGAGGTGAAAGTGGAGGGAGATTGGGTGTTTTGTCTTTGAGACTGCCTGTTTATGCTGCAGCCTCTCGCTCTAATGCACTTCAGACATGACAATGATTTTGAAAAAAAAGTGGCGTGGATTATTTATCATAACTCTGGTTTTGCTTAGCCTATCAACACGATTTTAAAACTGTTGTGTAGAATAAAGTCTGTACTTTCGACTAAGTCAAATAACTTCTCTGAGAGGCAGTGTCATTCCCGCTAGAGCAACTGAAATTGATCATGTGACTATCACGTGCTGGCATGTCGACTGGCACCAAAGGGGGAAAAAGCACGTCAGTAAGAGTAGGCAGCTCCAGATACTTGAGTAGGCAGTGAAATTGCTGCCCACCGCCTGTTTTTGAGAAGACGGCAACAGTGTCTTTCTCTGTGCCGCTCTCTCACTAAGAAAGTGGTGAGCAACCCAGGCAACAGTTGATTTATGCTCAGTCTCCCCCGTGTCACCTGCTGAAGCTTGTAACTACAGTAGTTCAGAGTGGTCACAGGTGTTTTGGTGGCCGCTCTTACTATTTTCTTTCTTTCTTGTCTCTCAGTTTGTGAGGACAACCTGCTCTTGGTAGTCTAACAAAGGTGGACGGATTAAAAAAATTTAAATTAAATTAAAAAATTTAAAACTTGTTGAAATGTTTCATCTTTACTAAACTCAGTTTTATAAACAGACTGCTGCTCTTGGTAGATTTACACATGTCCCATATTCCTTCTATTTCTTGATTTTGGATTTAAGGGAACTGCTGGGGATGTTTAGGGCCTTAGCAATCCTTCTGTATCCATCCCCTGACTTGTACTTTTCAAAAATCTTCTCTCTGAGCTCAATTAAGACAATCACTTAAAAGGGGTGACTATTTTATTTTAAGTTACATATTTATACTTCATTGGTATTACTCTGTAAAAATTAGATTTTACTTTGAATTTTTTTTGTAAAGGCTTTTTATAGGCACTGTGTGCTCAGAGAATTCTCACAACATGCGAGATGTGGCTGTGGCAGCCATCTAGAATAAAAACTTTGTCATAAAAAACTGGTCATTATATATTCCTTCAAGGAATGCTTGGTCTTTAAATATATATATATTTTTTATATGTATATATTTTATGTTCAGGCCTGTTTTTTCTGTGGATACATGGTTGCAACAAGCAACACAACAACAAAGACAAAGTCAAGTGATTAAAACAAACACAAGATAGATCTCTTAAAGGCTTTTAAAAATCTACTGATCATATATAGACGAAACAATTTTCTGAAGTGTTGTTAGAAACTGCTAAAGCACTGAAAATAACTACTAGTTGCCACTCTGAATTGATTCTCTGCTCCACAGCAATGTCTGTCACTAACTTCAGTACATCAGAGCTTCTGACGAGTGTGTGTAAAGGGGAAGGGGGCGACAGAGGGAAGGTGAAGGGACGACCTTTGACTGACACTTACCCCAGGAAGGAAGGTGAAGAAGTTGTACTTCTGGTTGTTAATGACATTCTTCGGGTACCTCTGCTCCCTTTTTTCTGGGTGGCCGAGCCACACGGTGCGGGGACGGAGGTCCCCCATACCACAGCATCTTGACCATGGACAGCAGCTGAAAGTAGAAGGCAGGGAAATATTAAGTCAGTTCATCTTTAATGATTCAATAGAAATCATGCTGACACACAGGGACACAAACAATTCAATGATAGTCATTCTTTATTAAAATTTTAAAGAAAATACCCTGCTTTTTATAATCATCATCTTTTTATCATCTTGCAGTCATACAAAGCTCCAAGTCTAGAAAACAAATATGAACACTTTTCTGGAAAATAAAGTGCCATGTCCTTCTCTCAACCAAAACAAAACATTCAACATCTACACTTCTTTAGCTCTGGGGCTGATTTCAGCCCAGTGGTGGAAGGTCATCTCCCAATCAGGAGGATCGGGGGTTTGATCCCCTGGGCAGGACATTGTTTCCCGTTACTAGACTCAATATGCTGATCAGTGTAAGAGTGAAAATATAAAAGTGTTGTGTATAAAGTACATAACAAAAAGAATTGCATGTGTGTGTGTGTATGTGTGTGTGTGACATGCTGTCTGTCACTGCCATTGCTGTTTGTTTTGGACTGTGTGTCACTTATTATTCAGCATGTCAGGTCTATACTGGTGTACCATCACCAGACACTCCTGCAACTTTGAGCATATGGTATAGTGACATCTAGTCTAGCAATCATGGGTAAGACTGCCGACCTGACTGCTGTCCAGAAGACCATCATTGACACCCTCAAGCAAGAGGGTAAGACACAGAAAGAAACTGCTGAATGAATAGGCTGTTCCCAGAGTGCTGTATCAAGGCACCTCAGTGGGAAGTCTGTGGGAAGGGGAAAGTGTGGAGAAAACGCTGCACAACGAGAAGAGGTGACCGGACCCTGAGGAGGATTGTGGAGAAGGGCCGATTCCAGACCTTGGGGGACCTGCGGAAGCAGTGGACTGAGTCTGGAGTAGAAACATCCAGAGCCACCGTGCACAGGCGTGTGCAGGAAATGGGCTACAGGTGCCACATTCCCCAGGTCAAGTCACTTTTGAACCAGAAACAGCGGCAGAAGCGCCTGACCTGGGCTACAGAGAAGCAGCACTGGACCGTTGCTCAGTGGTCCAAAGTACTTTTTTCGGATGAAAGCAAATTTTGCATGTCATTCGGAAATCAAGGTGCCAGAGTCTGGAGGAAGACTGGGGAGAAGGAAATGCCAAAATGCCAGAAGTCCAGTGTGAAGCACCCACAGTCAGTGATGGTCTGGGGTGCCATGTCAGCTGCTGGTGTTGGTCCACTGTGTGTTATCAAGGGCAGACAGGCCCAGACATCAAGGCCAGACATCAAGGGCCAGTACGTACAGGTCCTTCTCAAAAAATTAGCATATTGTGATAAAGGTCATTATTTTCCATAATGTAATGATAATGATTCAGATTCATTGCACACCAACTGAAATATTTCAGGTCTTTAATTGTTTTAATACTGATGATTATGGCATACAGCTCATGAAAACCCAAAATGCCTGTCCCAAAAAATTAGCATATTTCATCCCACCAATGAAAGACAAGTGTTTTTAATACAAAAAACGCCAACCTTCAAATAATCATGTTCAGTTATGCACTCAATATGTATGTATATATACGTATAATATGTATGTATATATGTATGTATGTATGTATATATACGTACGTACGCACGCACGCACACATACATACATATACATATATTAGGGGTGTAACGGTACACGTGGGTATACCGAACCGTTTCGGTACTGCATGTTCGGTTCGGTCCACGTGCGTACCGTTTCGTTTTTTTTTTTTTTTTTAATTAATTAAATTTTATTAACAAGAGATTATGCGCTGTGGAACTAAAGTTCCTAAGCGTGTTTCAGCACGGCGCTATTATCTTGCAGCATGCGCAGCATTATCATTAGCTTTTTGTTGCGGTCTCCTGTTTGGGAACATTATGGCTTTCTTGTTAAAAGACAAGTGAACAAATGCAAAGCTGGGCGTCGACGTTGTTTCACGGAGATTGGATCTGCAGCAGCAGCACGTCTAACTTGTTAACTCACTTGAAACGACGTCATCCGAACGTGAACGTCTCTTCTTGCAGCCTGTTGCAAAGACCGGTAATAGCAGCATTTAAACTAGAAAGTTCCTGGAGAAACTTTGACGGGGACTGCCTATTTATTATTAAATTATTATTATTAATGAATATAATTAATAATAATAATAATTAATTATTAATGTCATTGATTTATTAATTATTATAAACTATTAATATATTTGACAATAATGTTGATATTAATAAGCAATATTAAATATAAATTATTAATATTAATAATTATTAATGTTATTATTTGTAATTCTTAAAATGAATCATTAATGATTTATGTTAATTATTTTTACTAATTAATAATAATAATGGGTGATAATAGGTGCCTTCCATGCATGTTGAACCAAAATGGCTCCCGACGTTACTCAGTTTCTTTGAAAAGTTTTCTCCTATTCATTTCATATGGGAAATTTGTCATTTTCGTTAGCAAAATATGTCGCCATGGTAACGGCAATTGCCAATAAAAATAATAGCACACATCTTGGAGTCGGGCCGGTCGTTTGGATATAACTTTTGTGGGGGTCCACTTTGCGGTTTGGGCCGCATTAAAGTTGAAAAAGATACACTTTTCAGGTGTAGAATAATAAGTGGGCAGTCACCAACTAGTTCCTGGAGTTGGTGAAATATTGTGTCTTTGTTCGCAAATTACTTCGCCATGATAACTCGAAATGCCAATAAATGTAATATCACACATCACGGGGCCAAGCCAGTCGTTTTGATATAACTTTTGTGGGGGTAAACATTGTGGTTCGGGCCGCATTAAGGGAGATAGAAATGTAGACACACTTCCGAGGTGTAGAATTAATAGGTGCCGTCCCCAACAACCTTTATCAGGTCATTCAGATCGGTCCAGAGCAATAAAACAAGCTGTAGGAGTTTTGAAAGCTCTGGATCTACGTTTCTGTTGTTGATGCGCCAGCTTTAAAGTTCTTGAGCCCCACTACAACATCCCATCACATCAACACTTCAGCCAAAAAGTTGTAGCAGCACTTTATGAAAAAGCTAAAACTGATCGTCAACAACCCTGGACCAGATTAAAGCCCTGCTCTGATGATCATGATGACTGAGAGATTCAACCACCTCTTAACAGAAATGATGGCCGTTCAAGAAGAGGTATTGATATTTTTTTATTATTATATAATTAACTTTTTTTTTTATTATAATCTTATTAACTCTTTTTTTTTTTTTTTACCTCTTTGTGTTTTTATTTCCAGTCTGGGACAGAGGTAACAGCTGCAAGTCTTCTTCCTCTTCAGGGAAATCATAAATCACCTCCAGCTAAGAAGTGTGTGATGACTGAACTCTGAACTTCTCCAGGGACCTGTCCCACCTGTGGGAGCAGGTCCAAGAGGTTGTGAGTAATGATGAGGCCAAATACAGTCACACTGCAAAATGATCAAAGCTCTACCTCTTTATTCCTGCTGCCTGTTGGTAGTGAGAGGTTTTCTCCACGGCTGGAGATATTTACAGCAACTAGATCTGAGCTTTTGGCAGAAAATGTGGACAAGTTGGTCTTTTTGGCCAAAAACTTAAAACTTGACTAGTTAAGATTGTAAACTGGTGCTGCTTGGTGTTCTGGTTCTGACTGTTATTGTATTATTAAGATTTTTATTCTTGTTGGTAGGGGTGCGAATCTCTCAGTGTCTGGTGATCCGATTTGATTCCGATTTTTGGTGTCACGATACAATTTAAAATCGATTTTTCAATTCAGAAACGATTTTTCTATTGAAATGGTCATAAATTTTGTTTCATTTATGTAACTGACAAGCTGAAAAGATTAAACAACCATGTAAACAAATAGAACATTTATTTAAAAATCATTTTAGGTTCCTTAGTGTATCAAATATTTTTTATCCATTTTATATTTCTACCAAAAATACGAAAAAATATAGGAGTGCATAAAATTCTGTAACTTAAATTACCAGTATTAGGTTAGCTTAGCTGCCTGAATTTTTCTAAAAATAAAAATAAAAATCTAGGAACAAATAATTCAACCATCCATCTTTATCCACGTCTTCCTTTTCAAGTCACGGGTGTCACTGGTGCCCATATCAGCCATCACTGGGTGAGAGGTGGGGGACAACACGTCTCCAGTCCATCACGGACAAATAATTCAAAATATATAAATACAAAAGTCAACATACATAGTATATTAACCTTTAATTCAAAATAAAATACAGACTTCAGTTATTTTTAACCATATTGCTCTAACATTTGTTATATTTTCAAAACTTAACCTAATATGAAATATACAGACTTCACAGTCTTAACCATATTGATTCATATTTAGAAAATCTTTAACACAATTTCAAACATGTGCAAGTTTGCACAAAAACCTTGTTGAATATTTCTTATCTAGACTGGTCCTATGGTTTTGATCTGCTCAGAGACGGGATTATAATGAAATTATGACCCGGTTCTGACTGGGTTAAACTGGGCCAGCAACTCTAAAAAAAAAAAGACTCCATGGGATTCAATATCCGTCAAGGAATAGTTTAATCTGCTTGCTACATCACGTAGAAAAGGCTTTTGGAGCACCGTCTCATATTTCCTAACACGTCATAAGCACATAAGATCCACTGAGATCACACTTAGCCACGCCCCCTCATACACTGACAGGTTGAGCTCCCCTTCTGCGAAGGCGGAGTCTTAGGACTATATAAATGAGTAATGACACGGGACATCCGGGCTCTTCTTCCGGGTCTGTGAACGCGTCACAGACTGGAGAGTCCAGCTCTGTAAATTGTAATCTTTTTCTGCCTTTTTTAATATAATTGATAAAACTTAATTGACGTTTCCTTGATTTATTGATCAGTATGAGTTGCCACTTCTGAGGGAGGTTCGAGCCGGGGGAGAGACGTGGGCTGGAGGGGGTTTCCGGGTCTGGTGGCCCGCAGCCAGCTCCTGTCTTTAACAACCTCTTCTGAACTGTAATTTATAAACCATAAACTGTATCATTTAGAACTGGCTCCAGGTGATGTGTCTCATCTGTCCTCTTCCACCTGTTAAAAAAACAAATTACATTAAGTTTGTTGTATAACTTGTTTATAAGTTTTAGTATAATATGAGAAAAAACAGTTACCTTTGAGCTGCAGCTGCATCAGAGCTTCTCCCATTCGTTGTCTCGTGGTCAAGTTGTGGTGCTGCTTCATCGCAAAAAAAATCTACATGAAGGAATAATGTACATTGAATCCATCCATCCATCCATTATCTTTACCTGCTTTATCCACTTTGGGTCAAGGGGGTCGCTGGTGCCCATGTCCAGCAATCACTGTGCGAGGGGCGGGGGACACCCTGGACGGGTCTCCAGTCCATCACAGGGACACATAGAGACAAACGAGACAAACAACCATTCACTCTCTCACTCACACCTAGGGACAATTTAGAGTTACCAATCAGCCTAACATGCATGTTTTTGGTCTGTGGGAGAAATCGGAGCACCCGGAGAAAACCCACGCATGCACGGAGAGAACATGCAAACTCCACCCAGAAAGGCCCCTGGACCGGGGTTTGAACCAGGGACCTGCTCGCTGAGAGGCAGCAGCTCTACCAGTTGCGCCACCGTGCTGCCGCTTCGCTTTCATCTTCCGTGAATTTTGACGTATTTCCAAAATACTGGACCGCAATTTTATTTTACACTTCTTGTAAACAAATTTGATCTTGTTAAGCTCTGTCTTCCCCCGGAACATTGTAGGATATGAAATTATTTTTAAAGACAAAGAGACTGGTTGAAAAGCGCTGTCTCCCTCCTCCATGCTAGCAGGCTCTATTCAGATAAAGGGAGCTAGCTAACTAGCTTGCTGTACGGTGGCCTACATGGCTCAATTCTACGGCGGCCAAACAGCGAGTAGGAGCGGAAAAAATATAAAACTTAAATGCATTTTTAAATCGATTTTTGGACCTTTAGAAACAATTCAGAATCGCCAGGACTAAGAATATAGATTCATCAAAAAATTGATGTTTTTCTGCACCCCTAATTGTTAGTATAGTTTATTTATTGTAAAGAGTGCCGTTTATTTAAAGTATCATCCAAATGGGTTGCTTGCTTTTATTTGTTTTTATACAAACGTATTGTTTACTTGACATATTTTCAAAATAAACATTTTGTAGGTCTTTATTTTGGCCTTTTTTATATACTGAAAAAGAACCGAACCCTCCCTGAAACTGAACCGAACCGAAATGTGATTTTAGCATACCATTACACCCATAATATATATATATATATATATATATATATATATATATATATATATATATATATATATATATAGGCACTGTTTTTGTATGACAACACATTCATTCAACCTTTATTTATACAGCTTAGTCTCACTGAACCTCGAGGACTCATTTACAAGAGAGACCTCTTTTTAACAAAGAATGATGGATGACAGCAGTAGACAACAATGACAGCACAGTGACAAGTATGCCTGAAGCGCAAGCACAATGTTATGACATCATACACGCCGCTGAGTTTAGATTTGTAAAAATTTACAAATTTGCACTGTTCAAGTGTTGTCATTGTGTTTAAGAGAGAACATGTCATGAATAAATTTGACATTGAACATAATCCAAGTTGAAGTGTTAAATCATTTTCAGCCACCTTTTTGGCATCTGTATTTGGTAGCAGGCCAAACTGACAAAGAGCATTCAGAATAATGTAGTATTTTAATTCCACAGCAGAGAAAGCTATGTAGCCTATGTAAGCAAGTATAGGGGGAAAAAAATTGGTACTGGTATCAGTTATTGGCCAAATAAGTTTTAACATATCGGCCATACATTTATTTATATTCAGTGTTTCCCCTAGATAACTTGCCATGGCGGGGCGTTCATCTCGTCCGTGATTTTTGTCTGGGGGGGGCTGGAACGGAGACTCGTCCTAAGCTGCGCAGCGCGCTGTTCAAACCAACAGTTCTGGGGGACACAGAGGCAGCCACGTTCTGTTTGTACTGACAGTTTTAGAGCAGGGGGTGTGAGAGGACAGATATAAATATGTTTGTCATATATATATATATATATATGACAAACATATATATATGACAAACATATATA
>NC_056508.1:6656083-6670805 GCF_014905685.2 Nematolebias whitei
GAGAAACTGGTCTCCTCTGTCCCCAGACGTCTGTTGAGTGTTGTAAGAAGAAGGGGGGATGCCACACAGTGGTAAAAATGGACTTGTCCCAACTTTTTTGGGATTTGTTGATGCCATGAAATTTGGAAAAAACAGATTTTTCCCTTAAAATGATAAATTCTCTCAGTTTAAACTTTTGATCTGTGATTTGTGTTCTATTCTGAATAAAATATTAGATGTTGGCACCTCCACATCATTGCATTCAGTTTTTATTCACAATATGTTTAGTGTCCCAACTACACATATACGGCGGTGGCGCAACTGGTAGAGCTACTGCCTCTCAGCGAGCAGGTCCCTGGTTCAAATCCCAATCTGTGGGCCTTTGTGGGTGGAGTTAGCATGTTCTCTCCGTGCATGCGTGGGTTTACTCCGGGTACTCCGGTTTTCTCCCACAGACCAAAAACATGCATGTTAGACTGCTTGGTAACTCCAAATTGTCTCTAGGTGTGAGTGAGAGAGTGAATGGTTGGTTGTCTCTACGTGGCCCTGTGATGGACTTGCGACCCGTCCAGGGTGTACCCCGCCCCTCACACAGTTATTGCTGGACATGGGCACCGGCGACCCCTGTGACCCAAAGTGGATAAAGCGGGTAAAGAAAATGGATGGATGTGTATATATATATATATATATATATTTACTGTACTTATATAGCGCCTTTCTATCTTATCAAGATATTCAAAGCTCTTTACACTACAATCTGTGTCCTCGTGTACAGTACACAGTATATATACAGTATACAGTATATATTCATTCAACCTTTATTTAAACAGATAAATCACATTGAGCCTCGAAGACTCCTTTACAAGTGAGACCTGTTCGGACACACAAAAACAGTGGTTAACTGGACACATGTAGGAGTTGGAGGCACACTGTATATATACAGTGTACTGTATATATACTGTGTACTGTATACTGTGTACTGTATATATACTGTGTACTGTATATACTGTGTACTGTATATATACTGTGTACTGTATATATACTGTGTACTGTATATATACTGTGTACTGTATATATACTGTGTACTGTATATACTGTGTACTGTATATATATATATACTGTGTACTGTATATACTGTGTACTGTATATATACTGTGTACTGTATATTTACTGTGTACTATATATATACAGTATACAGTATATATACAGTACACAGTATATATACAGTATAAGCTTGAGGTTTTGTGTTTAGTTGAAGTTTATATAAACTACTTCTTTACATAAATCCTGAGGATTACTGCCCTGTGGTGACACCTGGCTCACCGTGTGGGAGGTGGGCCTGTGCGTGTTGGATGCAGCAGGTGTTGCTGTATTTTCGTGCATGACATGCAGACAGTAGCTGACCTCGGCCTAACATGGCCATGACACTTTGATCGCTGTCAGCTACATGGCAGCACTGTGTCACCGTCAGTCCTGCTTCTCCATCATTATCTATGCGGCCTGTCCTTTCACGTACTGACAAAACAACGGTGTAGTTAAACTTATGGATCATTTTTGAATTAAACTTTCGGTGGGTTTGAATGAGTGCCTACAGTTAGACCAGCTTTCTGTTCCTTGACAGATCGGAGTAAATATTGACATGATGGGCGTGAATGCACTTGTTTCAACAGCACCGGAACAAAGATGTCTCATGGAGCTGTGGCTAACGTTAGCCCTTTAAAAGCTATGTCTTTATGCTACTCATTAGCATTCCAGCCGGTTATTGTTGTTGCTGTTGTCGTTAAAGCACAAAACCGTTCACCGTTTAGCTAACCTGCGGTTTCAGACCATCTCGACGAGCTCGTGTAAACAATTTACGGCCAAAACTGACTGACAACAGCCGAAGCCAACTAGCGAAAAGAGCAATTAGCTTCGTATTAATGTGTCGGTGCTGCGCAACGCCCTTACCCATTTCTGTGTTTGCTGTCGTGTCTTTTGAGTCGCCTCACAGGTTGTAGGGGGATATTGTCCGTCATTCCTGCAGCCCCTGGTTGCGGGTGGGAGCTGGAGGCAGTCAGTCCGGCTGTAGCGGTCCTGTGCTGGGCGGAGGCTCCCAGCTGTCACTCACACAGGACGGTTGGCGGTGCTGGGACACATCGGGCGCGGGCGCATATTGTGTGTTTTCACTTCGAATATGTGACGCATTTTTAAATAGATGAGCTTCAAACTTTCTATTCTGGGTATTCTTAAGTTTACTTATTATGTATGCGTGTCAGTACACAAATATAACAAGACTGGTTTATTTACCTCCATCTAAGAGGAAATCCCGCCTTTGCCACTTCTAGCCGGATCATACTACGGCTTATCTAAAAGAAGTACACCTATTCACACTTGATTTGGAGAAAACTGCGTGAGCAGTCATCTCACTGTCAACGTGAAGGCGGACAATAATGTTTTTGCATTTGAATGCGTGTGCTGTGCATCTGACTTTTGTCAGAATATCTCGTGAACTACTGGACGAAGTTTAATGAAACTCGCAGTAGGTAATCTATAAATTTGCAAGTGTTACTGAACAACTTTATGGAGCCAACTCAATTCGACTGCCAACTGACCTAAAACAAAACTGACATAGCTCAGTAATTTTTCATATGTTGACCCCAAATTTGATGTGGTAGTAGCCAAGAGTGATTTACAACACATGATCTGAGCACTAACAAACTGACATTCATAAGTTTAATAGAATAGAATAGAATAGAATAGACACGTTTATTAATCTTCAGTGAGGAAATTAGATTGTCACAGCAGCAGGAACAGCACTGTGCAAAACCAGGTTAAAACAGGTACTGAAAACACAGTACAGAAACAGGTGCAAAAACAACACAACTTAATCACATGAGAACAGTACATTGTTAGGTGTGCACAAACAAACGGTGTAAAACTGGTGCAAATACCACAGATGATCAATGGAAATACACTCAAGTCCAATCCTGTCATGAGGCAAATAACTTGAATTATTTCACTGCCATTGTCAGGAAAGATTTCTTGTCCCGCTCTTTTGAACAGTGAGCTTAGTGTAGTCTGTTGCTGAAGCTGTCCTTCAGATTGTCTAGTTTTGTGGAGGGGGTCCTTTAAAATTTTGCAATTAACTATTCTGTAAGTACTTTGTATTACCAAAATATCTCAGGAACCATAAAACAATTTTTTTATGAAACTTTTTGGGAAATATTCATTGGCTGTACCTCTACAGCTAATTAAGCAATGAAGACAACTTGATTTGCGATGGCTGCCATACAGAAAACACAAAAGGACTATTATTCAGTCAGAATTTAGAAGAACTATAACAAATTTATTGATCTTGTATCATAAAACATTTTTCGTTACAATATGGACCAAAACAAAAACAGAAAAAAGATCATAAATTCACGAAATATAAATTAAACAGAAGAATCACACAATGTAAACACAATAGAAACAAAAATAGTTTTTTCAGATCTTGTTAAAGAAAATAGACTTTGGGTGTTGCAGCCTGTCCCCATAGTGTCATGGAAGGAATGACTTTTGTTGTTGATGATGGATGTCAGCTTTGCCACTATCTCACCCACCGTTCAGTTGTGTCCAGAGGGTGGTCCAGAACCGAGCTGGCTCTCCTGACCAGCTTGCTCAGCTTTTTCTTATCCCTCTCTATGCAGCCACGTTCTCATGAGACCACAGACAACACCAGAGTAAAAAAAAGGTTTCAGCAGAGTCCTGAACGCTCCATAAAAAGAAAACTCTGGGTAACCTCAGCAGGTGGAGGCAACTTTGGCACTTCTTGAACACAACGTTTGAATTAAGGGACCAGTCTAGTTTGTCAGGTATTTGTACTCCACTACAGTTTTAATGTTCAAACTCTGGATGTTCACTGGTGTTGGGGTGTGAGCTTCTTCCTGTAATCACAATCTCCTTTGTCTTTAGTGGTGCTGATGTGAAAGTAGTTAACCTCATACCAGCTGACAAAACCTGACCAAAATCTGACCAGCCGTCCATACTGTTTGAAGTCTGAGGGTGAAGAAGAGGAAGGTGGAGAGAATTATTCCCTGTGGGACCCTTGTGTTTACTTCCTCATCAGACACACAGTCATGAAGCCTCACATAGTGTGATTTGTTATGCATGCAGTTAGAAGACTGTCCACTCCAGCTTCTTCCAACTTCACCGGCAACAGTGAAGACTGAATGGGGATGAAAGCATAAGAAAGTAGAAAAAGATGACCCTCACAGTGCTTCCATGGTTGTCCAGGTGAGAAATGAATCAGTGTACTTGGTATATGACTTTGATGTCCAGCGATATACAAACTGCAGGGGATCCAGTTAGGAGATTTTAGAGTCCAAAGGTGGTTCAGCACTATCTTATCCATGATCTTCATCAAGTGGGATGTCAGGGCAGCTCACCAAAAGTGGTTGGGTTCCCTAGGATGTGCAGTGTTAAGAAACAGAACCATCCAGGAAGTTTTCCACAGGATAGGTGCCCTCCCTGGGTTGAGACTGGTTGAAGATGTACACCACACCAGCACCTCAAAGAGCTGGTCTGCACTGTCCTTGAAAAGTCTGGAGATGATATCATCAGGGCCAGCATCTTTTCTCACCTTGATCTTCTTCAACTCCCTCCTCACCTGGTCTGCAGTGGTGTGGATTGTAGAGGTGGGGGTGGATGGTGATGCCAGTAGACACAGGGTGATAGAGATTGGTACAACTGATAATTATGTTTGCCTTAACAGGGATATGTGTAGGAGGTCAGTAGTAATTCAAGGATTCAAGGAAAACCTGCCCCCACCCTCATTCGCCCCACTCTGGGCCCTTGAGCAAGGCCCTTAACCCCCACCATGTGCTCCCTAAACAGGTCTCTCTTGAAAATGAGTTCTCGTGGCTCAATGAGACTACCTGTATAAATAAAGGGTAAATGAAAAAAGTAAAATAAAATATGGAGGTAGAAAAGAAGCACAGTGGAGTCAGATCAGTAAAATAACAGATTCAGTGTTGGCCCAAATTCTATCTCCTGGTTCAGGGCCCCTCCTCCTGTTTTTGTCATGGCCAAAGATGTCCAGAAGTGTGCTCAATAATACAGGTAGAAAAATCTAACCAAATCAAGTCAGGTCCTCTGGACAAAAAACAAACAAACAAAAAACTTGTTGAAAAGTTTTGTCTTTAACCCAAAAGACTTTGTCAGTCTGACGAGCTGCAGTAACCTCAGTTTTATAAATAGCCCCTTATCATAATGGATCAACCACTATCATTCATTCATTCATGCAGTCATTCATACAAACAGTAGATACATATGATATTGATAAGGATGGGTTTTTGGATTTGTGTATGACACTGGACAGCAGGATATGGTCAAAATGATTTAATGAAATATTGTTGCTGGTGGAGGTCTGGGGCCAAAAACGGGTCCAATCTTCACAATCAGGAAAGGGAGAAGCTCCTTGAAAGTTGTTAAGGTTGATGTCATATGCTGTGAGAGAGCTGCAGCAGAGGGAAAGGATTATGCAGAGTGTGGTTTTCAGGATTGTCTGAGGGCAAAGTCCCGTCAAGCAGGCAGGGGTCATGAACCGTAGAGTAGAAATCCAAAGACACATCTAAAATGTGATCTGTGAGGCGTAGTCGTGAAAATAGTAAGCAGAGTCGGTACCATGGTCAGAAAGCAGAATCCAAACCAGGCCAGGGTCAGGCAAGGCGAGGAATCTGGAAGACAGACTTGGGATCATAACAAGACAGGCAGATATGGCATGGATGCTGGATGTCTACTATCACAGCGAGTTTGATAATCTGGGAACAAGTGAGTGAGAGCATGAGGCTTAAGTAGGGAGCAGAACAGGTGCATGAGATCAAGGTTGAATTACTGTGGAGGAGCAGAGTGGCGTGGTGCAGGATGACAGGAATAGAACTTGATCTTGGGCATGAGAAAAACAAAGCATGAAAACATAAACTATGGCAGGAGGGGCAGAAATGTGACAGATATATAAACCACTATGATATATTGGATGTTGTTGACATCCAAAACTAGCTGTTCACATGATAAAGTAAGACCATCAGCCTAACAACCAAACGTTAGTGCTCTGAACGTCACATACAGAACACCATGGACTTTGTGGATAAGGTAAGGGATGTCACCATGGAGACTGATGAAACAATGGTCTCTTTTGATTTCACATCACTCTTTACATGCATTCCTGTTGATGATGCAGTAGAGGTGGTCAGTTTAAGATTAAAATCAGACACCACTCTGAGCAGCAGGACCACGCTTTCCACAGAACAACTGTGTCAACTCTTGAAACTGTGCCTGCAGTCAACCTACTTCACATATGGGGAGCAATATTATAGGCAGAAACATGGGTGTGCTATGGAACCTCTGGTTTATCCTATTGTTGCCAACCTGTACATGGAGGAGGTAGAAAAGAGAGCCTTGACATCCTTTTCAGGGACACCACCAAGTCATTGGTTCAGGTATGTTGACGACACCTGGGTTAAAATTAAATCTCAGGAAGTCCAACATTTTACTGACCACATCAACTCTGTGGATAAATACATCAAGTTCACACGAGAAGATGTAAAAAATGGCAAGTTGGCTTTCTTGGACTGTGAGGTCTCAGTTTCTGATGGAGGACATTTGCAAACTGAGGTGTACCGCAAACCCACCCACACAGTTTGCAGTTTGACTCCCATCACCCTTTGGAGCACAAGTTAGGAGTCATCAGGACTCTGTATCACAGAGCAGACAGCGTCCCCACTAGCTCAGGAGCCAGGCAGAAGGAGAAATCCCACACAAGACAGGCTCTAGAGCAATGTGGATATCCTAACTGGGCCTTCCTGAAAGCAGAGAAGAAACCCAAACAGGACTCCAGTCAGCCATCAGGTGAAAAGGAAGACCCAAGATCCAGACCAGTTTCGTATGTTGTGGGTGTTTCAGAGAAACTGGGATGTTTATTTTCTAAACATGATGTCCCAGTGGCTTTTAAACCCCAAAATACATTACGGCATAGACTGGTCCATCCCGAAGATACAGTCCCCCAGTACAAACAGAGTAATATTGTGTATGCTGTTCAGTGTCAGGAGGACTGTGATCAGTCTTACATCGGGGAAACTAAACAGCCACTGGCCAAAAGGATGGCCCAGCACAGAAGATCAACATCATCAGGCCAGGATTCTGAGGTTCATCTCCAGGCCAGCGGTCACTCTTTCAGGGATGAAGATGTTCACATCCTTGAAAGAGAGGAATGATGGTTTGAGAGTGAAGGAAGCCATCTTTGTGAAGAAAAACCGTCCATCATTGAACAGGGGAGGAGGCCTCTGTGTCCAATTGTTACCTTCTTACAATGCTGTTATTTTTAGTATCACTCAGCCCTCTGTGAATAGCAAGCGGCCGTCAGATTACTATGGGCCGTTGGGCTGAAGGTCCTCCAGTATAACGTGAACCGCTAGTTAGGCTACATGAGGAATAACTCAAAATAGTACAAAACAGGAAATGTCTTCATAGAGCCTTACAGAAATGTTAGATTTCTGCCTCTTGAGTGAAATAAAGCATTGTTTAAAGTCATTGATAAACCTTGTGAATGATGGTAATAAATTCTTCCACTTACTACGAAGTGTGATATTTCCCCAGAAGAATAACAATCTTGATCATGTCGGATAGAAATGATTGAAGGTTGTCCTTATAAAACAATATATGGGATAATTCAAAATATGGGATATTGCTGATTTTTAGTGATAACTAGCTGTGTATCTGCAACCAGAAATTTGCTGATACAGGACATGACAAAACCAGATGCTGTGTTGTTTCACATACTGAGTTACAGAAAGAACACGTCTACCTCAAATTTAAATATTCTCCTTAGAAATTCTGCCACTGGGTACATGTTATTAATTATTTTGAAATGTGTTTCTTTGATTTTTGGGGAGACAGGCCACTTCATAAATTTGGAGAAAGCCTTTTCTATGTAAGACTGATCCCCATTAAAAGTTTTTAAATGCCTTCCTGAATTATAATCATGAAAAATAACAGATTTAAATTTAACATTAATAACCTTATTATCAAACTTATCCATCCATACATACATTATCTTTTACACGCTTCTTCCATTTTTGGTCACGGGGGTCGCTGGTGCCCATGTCCAGCAATCACTGTGCGAGGGGCGGGGTACACCCTGGACAAGTCGCAAGTCCATCACAGGGCCACATAGAGACAAACGAGACAAACAACCATTCACTCTCTCACTCACACCTAGGGACAATTTAGAGTTACCAATCAGCCTAACATGCATGTTTTTGGTCTGTGGGAGGAAACCGGAGTACCCGGAGAAAACCCAGGCATGCACAGAGAGAACATGTCAACTCCACCCAGAAAGGCCCCTGGACCGGGATTTGAACCAGGGACCTGCTCGCTGAGAGGCAGCAGCTCTATCAGTTGCGCCACCGTACTGCCCATTATCAAACTTACTATCTAATGAATTATAATTTTCTATTTTTAGTTTAGGTAGTGTTGGTTTGACTTCTGAAACTAGCATAGTGTTTTATATTCTCTGTCTCAGTCTTAGGACCCACCCTCTTTACAATCTACATATGTAATGTACTGTAGGTAAAAACATCCCTAATGCATCCATACATTTCTACGCTGATGACACAGTTGTTTATTGTCAAGCTAAAACTGTTGATAAGGCATTCCAGCTTTTGAAATCTGCATTCAACAACATCCAGACAGATTTGTTCCACCTCAAACTTGTTCTAAATGCAGACAAAACCAAAGGGATGCTTTTTTCAAATAGGAAGTCGGTCCCAGCAGTTCTTCCTCCAATTTTATCCTCAAATTGTGTCCCGATTGAGTTTGTTGATTCCTATAAATATTTGGGTATCTTGGTCGACCCGCATCTCTCTTTTAAGCTCCATGTGGAAAACTTGATAAAGAAACTGAAAGTTAAACTAGATTTCTTTTTCAGAAACAGATCCTGTCTTAACTTTGAATGCTAGGAAACACCTTGTATCCAACTTTCCTTCCCTCCATTGATTACGGTGACATTATTTACATGAACGCTCCTACAAGAACCCTGCAGATGTTGGATGCTGTCTATCATGGTGCACTAAGATTCATAACTGGCTGTGATTATCGTACCCACCACTGCACCCTGTATTCACTGGTTAACTGGACATCATTAACTTCACGCAGACTCTCTCACTGGTACATTTTCATCTTTAAATCACTTCTTGGTCTGCTGCCTTCATACATCTCCTCCTACATGTCTTTACGTGAGTGCAGCTACGGCGTGCACTCTCAGGACATTATTACCTGCAGTGTTCCCTCAGTGAGGACTGAACTTGGCAAAAGGGCCTTCTCCTACTCCGCTCCTGTTTCCTGGAATATCTTACAAAAAGATTTGAAGCTCTTGACCTTGACCTATCTAAGGGTGCATTCACACCAGCCCTGTTTAGTCCGCTTTAATCGAACTCTAGCTTGTTTTCCTAGAAAGTCAGGTTCGTTAGGTGTGAACGTGCCATCGAACTCTGTCACGGAACAAAAAGGCGAACTCTGGCCCGGGCTAAAACCGTTGGTTACGTACTGTAACCCCAGATTCTATGAGTATAAGCTTCGCCCTTTAAGGCCTTCGCTTTAGTGGTTTATCCCGTTATGCAGAGCATAAGCACTGAAAAAAATTAGTCCACGCCCACCTGCTGTGTGGGCCCCACCCGGTCCGTATAAATTACGTTAAGAGCGGGAAATCGGCTCCCAAAATAGCTTTTTCTTCAGCCATTTAAGAGCCAGTGAGGCCCGACGCTTAAAGGGCTACGCTTATACTCATAGAATCTGGGGTTACAGTACGTAACCAACGTTCTATGTCGTATAAGCTTCGCCCTTTAAGGCCTTCGCTTTAGTGGGTAAAGGGCAAAGCCGATGTGGTCCTCGCCTCACTGGGTCCATTCGAACACAGTAAGAAGCGGAAGCTTGCCCAAAAAACGTCTTGTCACTCAGCTCCCCGTGTGCATAACTACGCATCGCGTAATTATGTGCCATGCACAGACGCATGTTGAATAACTATGCGTTCTGACAAAGCATGAATGCCCCGAAAAATTTCAAGGGGAAAAAAGAAGGAGAAGAGGGGGGGGGGGGGGCATGAACCAACTGGTTCATGGCTGAACAGTATAAACAGATTAATGTCCATGAATTGATTATTGATCAAATGAACTGATTGGTAACAATAGTCATGAACTGATTAGTGACAATAGAACCAAAATCACAGACACGACTTGTGACTGATAACAACATCTCACACTGTAATGCATGCAGACAGAAGTGAGCTTAAACAGAGTTCCATGAGAACAACAATATTCATTCTGTTAGAGCACTAAGGACAGAATGTGTCATGGAACGAGCCGTTACATCACGTAGGTAAAAGCGAATAAATGAGCAGGGTGTTGACCATGCAGCCGCAGTGGAAATGTCCTGCATTGACATACCATTATGCAGAGCAGTCGAAGATGCGATACCCCTGGTCGAGTGTGCTTAGAGGTTGACAGGAGGCCCTAAATCTGATGCTCTGTAGGCTTCAGAAAAGGCCTCACACAGCCAGTGTGACAAGCGCTGGATGGATAACGGCGACCTGCAGAAGCATCTCTATAATGCACAAACAATTGTTGAGTTTGAAACGCATTGCAGCTGTGCGCGTTATGTAACACGTCAACGCCCGCACCGGGCAGAGAAGATGAAAAAATGCTTCCTCTTCTGATCTGTGGGGGGGGGAAAAGACCCCTCCAACGATATCACTCTTGATTTAAAAGAGCTCGTGATGTTTTAGGCATAAAAGCTGGGTTGGTCTTAAATCAGCTGAGCTGCCCGTCAGCCTAAATTCTAAGGCATGACGAAGCAACAGAGAGGGCAGATAATTACTTACCCTCTTAGCGGGTGTTAAAACCAGCAGCAGGGCTGTTTAAAGAGACAAGAATTTAAGTGAAAACCTGATCCAGAGGCTCAATTGGAGCTTTGATCAGGGCTCGCAGGACCAGCGTTAAATCCCACTGTGGAGCAAGTGGACGTGAAGCAGGCCTGTGTCTCTGAACATCTTTTAGAAAAACGCTTCATCAGCGGGTGATTAAAAGCTGTTCTGTCTCCGAAACCTTCGTGGCAGGAATAGATGACTGCAACGTACGTTAAAGCGTACTGAAAGCCAACTCCCTATCCATCAGCTGTTGTAGAAAAACAACACGCCGCCTAAAAGGCATGAGGTGGCCTCTAAACCTTCTCTGTACACCAGCGCTGAAAAGCCGTCCCCTTTGATGTGTACAGAACTGTGGTAGATGCAGCACGTGAATCTTGAATTGTGCACACTATCTCCTGAGGGAGACCCATCCTCTAAGTGGGACCGCTCAGCGGTCAGACCCACAGGTGTTGACCTATTTCTGGGTAACTCTTGGTCGCTCCTCCTGCCTGAAGGAGAGCATCCTCCCTCCACGACAGTTCCACGGCGACCCGACAACAGACGTTGCAGGCCTGGGAACCATGGTGCGTTCACACGCCGGGAGCCACCAGGAGAGCTGTCAATCCCTCCTCCTGAACTCGGTTCAGGAACCGTAAAAAACAGAGGAGGTGGGGGAAAAGAAACGCGTATAAAAGCGTTTTGGGCCACGGGCTGTGAGCAAATGCGTCCCCCCCCAGCGATGGATCGTCTCGCGGGCTCAGGGAAAACCATAGTTGACACTGAGCGTTCTTCTCGCGTCGCAAACAGGTCCACAGCTGCTTTGCCAACTTCTGCTACGTCTGAAAACATCAGATCTGGATGGAGGGTCCGGTCCACGTGACGTGGGCCGCCCCTGGACGTCACATCTGCCCCTCTGTTCAGAACACCGGATATGTAAAACCGCTCTAATAGAGAGCAGGTTTTGATGAGCCCAACACAGTAGCTTTCGCGCAATGTGTAACATCTGGGCTGAACGCACACCCTTGATGGTTATGTAAGCAGCAGTCACCATGTTGTCTGTGTGAATCAACACGTGCTGATTCTGTAGCACGGGAGCAAAGTGTTGAATCATATTCAGTGCTGTGCGACACTCCAAAACATTGATGTGGGCTGATGTGTAGTGGGGTCACAGCGCCCCTACTGCTTGAGATAGGCATGCCCCCCCCCCCCAGCCTGACAGCAACGTGTCCGTGAAGACTGACCCGTGACGTGGGTCTGCTGAGGGGGACTCCCTCTGACAGAAAACAAGGTGTTTCCCCAGAGTCGGAGGTCTGCTCTCACAGAGGAAGGGACAATGATCATCCGTCGTTTTGTTTTACTGGATCCACATGCAGACGTGCAGAACCACCTCTGGAGGCGTCTCATGTGAAACAAACCAGCGGAAAACACTGTGTGAGTGACATAATTTCCAACAGCTTCATGACGGAGACAGCTGTTATCACTTGCCAGGTCTTACGTGGCTGAGTTGATTTTTTTTAAAAAGGTGTCGAATCTAGTTTGTGATAAACGAGTTTTCATGGTGGTTGAATTTAATTCCACTCCCAGAAACAAATGTCTGGGCCGGGAAAATCGAGCTTCCTTCCAATTTATGGCGAAGCCCAGATTTAACAGGTGTGATGTCAACACCTGATCCTGCATCAGCGCCTCCTGTCTGAAGTGACAGGAGCAGCAGATCATCCAGGTAAAACAAAAACTCTCGTCTCTGTGTTAGGATGATCGGTATGCGTTCTCTGGATGTTATATAACAGATCCAAAAAACGGTCTCACCCCTCCGATCCGTGAGTAAAAACCTTGTGTTTTCTCTCCGTTGGGGGACTCTGTAGATTACTTTTATCAGAAAACACTTGGATTTCTGCATTTAGGGATGAGAATCAGTCTGATGATGACGGGACCGTTTTTTTATAACTCCTCTGAATGGAGGGGTTCGGGTTGCAAACTGTAACTTGTACCATTTGCATAAAACCTTGTCCATCCATCTGAAAAACGGCGAGCATGTTTTAGCCACTCTACGTAACGTTCGTAGGGTGAACGTGCGTTAAGTGATGTGTCATGTTTTGTACGGCTGTCAGCAGTCCGCCCCTCAACCGCCGTCATGCGTCGCGGGAATGTTTTCTGTGTGATCCCGGGCGAGACTTGAGCTGAAGGCGAAGCGTGTGACAGCTGATGACGCGGTGGGGCTGCGCGTTTGACGTCGCTGTGCGAACGTTGAAAAGGCGGAGGGCGTGACTTCATTTACGCCGTGCTGTTGGAGTGAAGGCTGCTAGCCCCGCGGGAGCACACGTTGTTCTCTGGAGGGACGCGCGCCGCTCTCGCTGGAGGGGCGCGCGCTGGAGGGAGGCGGGACTCATTACCGGGTTCTTCAGCTGCTTCACGTTTAAGCTGCGGTGAGCTGCCGAAAGCTGAGACGCGGTGGGTGACGGCTGCCCGCGTTTGATTCGTTGAGACGGGTGTCGTTTCTTGTGAGAGAG
This sequence comes from Nematolebias whitei, assembly GCF_014905685.2. Classification (NCBI taxonomy): domain Eukaryota; kingdom Metazoa; phylum Chordata; class Actinopteri; order Cyprinodontiformes; family Rivulidae; genus Nematolebias; species Nematolebias whitei. The sequence continues at coordinate 6,669,485 of NC_056508.1, forward strand.
AAGGACCTCCACCCGAACCAGCCTGCGGACCACATTTATACCGATGTGAGCTGGTTAGCGCCGGCAGCTGTGTGTGTGCGCCAGCATCAACGCAGCGCCGTTGGAAGGAGGCTGTTCATTTTAGTGATCGACTCGTCATGTCTAGAGCGGCGGTGAGTTAAAACCCTATTTAAGGACACCGGCTCATGTGGAGGCTGTTCTATCCGACGAGTGCGAGTTGACACCGCTTGAGTGAGGATCGTGCAGTTCTAGTTGGTAACGAGTTATTTTCGCTTACCGTTGTGCCGTGATCGACTCGTCATGTCTAGAGCGACGGTGAGTTTAAAAACCTTTAATTAAGGACACCGGCTCATGTGTGGAGGCTGTTCTGTGATCAACTCGTCATGTCTTAGAGCGACGGTGAGTTTAAAAACCTTTATTTAAGGACACCGGCTCGTGTGTGGGGCTGTTCCATCCCACGGGTGCAAGTTGACATCGCTTGGGTGAAAATCTTGCAGCCCGGGATTATAACGAGTTATTTTCACTTACCATCATGCCCTGTAAGCGACTAGTAATGTCTTGGAGCGGCGGTGAGTTTAAAAACCCTTATTAAGGACACCGGCTCTTATGTGTGCGGCCGCTGTGAGCTCATCCGAGCTTACAGACTGGCTAAAAAAACAGACACTTTGATCATTAATGATGATTTATTTCAACTTTCGTGTCACTTTTACACACACCCTCCGGAGACCGTCATTTTGAGAAACTTCTCTCTCATGAGCTCTGCGATTGTTTGCCCAGAGCGCTGTCTTGCAGGCGAACTCTGGGGAAACGCTGAGCTGCAGGCTGCCGGAGTGAAGAGGGCTGGATTCTGACGGGCGGGGCTGGTGGTGGAACTCAGCGAGAGCCGCGGCCGTGGAAAAGTCGAAGCTTGCTCGCGACGGTCCCTCCAGCGGGGACGGGGTGGGCCGCGCGGCTTGATGAGGTGGCGCACAGCCTCTGGCACCTCCTCCGACTGTTTCACTTCGCCAGCATGGTTTGAAGCTGCTCTGAACAGCGCGTCCGCGATGGGCTTCATCAGGTCTTGTGCAGATTCTCCGGCAGCGAGGGGAGTAACGAAGCCAGGTGGGTCGATGGATCATCGTCATCCGCGCTGCAGTCCTCGACAGGCAAACCGTGGGAGAGGCACACATGTTGAGCTGGCATCAGCTGCCTTACAGAGGGAGTTCTTTGTCTCCAAGGCAGGTCTGCGGCCTTCAGTCCCTTGGACATGCTATATGCTAGCAGCGCACGTTGTTGCTAACTGCGGCTGCCTGAAAACACGTCGGTGGGCTCGATTGGAGAG
>NC_056508.1:6670905-6684490 GCF_014905685.2 Nematolebias whitei
GCATTCACACTGCACTGTGCAGTCGAGTCAACCTGTTGAACCAACCTATTCCCCCGCTCGCCTGTGGGGGCGCTGCACCAAGAACTACTGAAAGAAACTACACAAAAACCTCTGAAGACACTTCTTCTTCTTCTTCTGTAAATAAAAATAAAAACAACGTGGCATCAAGTTTTAGCAGTTTTAGGAGTTATATTTTGTCATTTTTCAAAAATGGACTTAGCATGAACAGAAGATGAGACAGAAGACCATGGAGAATATTGTTTTTCACACAAGGCAGCTGACGGCTCCATATAAGGTCAGAGAAATGCGTATTTGTTTACCCTGTGGAGCAGGACTCGGTCTGTTTACATTCACACTGTACTCGAACCGCGCTGGAGTTCTCTTCTACCGGACGAGACCTAGGTTTTAGCCCGGGCCAGAGTTCGCCTTTTTGTTTCATGACAGAGTTCGATGGCGCGTTCACACCTCCCTAAACGAGCCTGACTTTCTAGGAAAACGAGCTAGAGTTCGATTAAAGCGGACTAAACAGGGCTGGTGTGAATGCACCCTAAAAATCTGTTGGACTCCTGGCAGGGACCAATGCAGACATGTTCCTGTTTTTAGTTTTCTACATTTGCTTGTTTTTTTAGCTGTTTTTTGTTACTTTTTTAGCCATCCCATTTGTTAAAAAAAAAAAAACAATTGTATGACTTTTTATAACAGTTTATTGTTGCTGTTGTCCATTGTTGTCATCATTTTTGTTGAAATCAGGTCTCTCTTGTAAATGAGTCCTCGAGGCTCAATGGGATTTACCTGTCTAAATAAAGGTTGAATGAATATTAACTGCCTTAAAGCCAGTGAAATGGCCTTACAGACTTGCTGGTATTATTTTTGTGTACAATTTAAATTATATTTCTTTAAGGACATAAAATCTAGCAAACTGCCATCTGAGTCTAGACATTCAGATATAAACAGAATACTACACTCAAACCAATTTCTAATAAATATTGACTTTCTGTTAACAGTTAGTCAGAGTCAGAGATTCTTTATTGTCTTTATTCTTTATTGCGAACAAAATTATGTACACAGGGTCCCAGTTACATCCAACAATAAAAATGTAAAAGAAAAACAATGATAACATCTAAGATATGAACTAAGAAAAAACATAAACTAAAAATACACTAAGCACTAATAGCATAAAAACATTATGTTATCACTCTCTTGTTCCATAAGGATGACATATGGGAAGAAAAGTTATGGGTAAACATCATCTTCCAGAAAGAAATAACTTGTTTGTGGAAACTAGCTAATTTTATAGGAATTTTACCAATTTCAAAGTCACAGCTAGTGAACAGCTAGTTTTGGATGTCAACAACAAACTGGTTGATCCACTATGATAAGGGGCTAGTTATAAAACTGAGCTTACTGCAGCTCCTCAGACTGATGAAGTATTTTGGATTAAAGACGACATGTTTCAACAAGTTTTTCTTGTCTTTTTTTTATCTGTCTAGTATGGAACACCAAAATGCTCAAAATTAAATAAATAAATAAAACATTATGAAATAAAAAATGTTGTCATTTGTATTCGTTTATTTCATAATTGTGTTTTCCACGATAGCTTATTTATTTCATAATGACCCTTTTCAGCAGAATGACTTCAGCTGTCAATCAGCGTCAGTGGGTTGGACCTTCACGCCCACTGGCCGAGCCTTCACATCTGCTGCTAGTATCATTCAGGATGCTAACGATCCATTGTTAGGCTGATGATCCTCCTTGATCATGTGAACAGCTAGTTGTGGATGTCAACAACAAACTGGTTGATCCACTAAATGGACTGTACTTATATAGCGCCTTTCTATCTTATCGAGATACTCAAAGCTCTTTACAACAAACAATCTGTGCCTCATGTACCCATTCATACAGCACTCTACTAGATCTCTACAAAGATAATTGAACAAATCATTCTAAAGAGACTAATCAGAGCTTTAGATCACATTCATACACTGATGGGACACACATCAGAGGCAACGAGGGGTTCAGTGTCTTGCCCAGGGACACTTCGGCATGTGACTGCTGGTGGATTCGAACCGAGGACGACTGCTCTAACCACTCAGCCACAGCCTCTCACGAGGGAGAGAGTGCTATTTATAAGGCTGAGCTGAATACAGCTCCTCAGACTGAAGAAGTCTTTCAGACTCTTGACAATTATTTGTTTGCTCTAAATTATAAATTATATCTAAATTATTAGCTCTAAATTATGTTTGTGAGTGAGCAGGTATTCACGAAAACTACTGGATGTGAAGCCAGTGGGTGTGCTGGTCCAACTGACTGATGTTGATTGACAGCTCAAGTCATTCTGTTGAAAAGTAGCATTATGAAATACATAAGTCGTTATGAAAAATGCCATTATGAAATAAATAAGCTGTCATAAACAAACATAATTATGAAATAAATAAGCCATGAAAAACACAATTATGAAATAAAAGAATAAAATTATTATTATTTTATTTTATTTGTTTTTTTTTATAATAATGAGCTTAGATACTTCCTAATGCTTTATTTATTTATTTATTTAATTTTGAGCATTTTGGTGTTCCATAGTCCAGGGGACCTGACTTAACTTTGTTAGATGGTCAAATATGGTTTAAAGACTTCTCCACACCTCTCTGGTGTTGGTTTGTTGAAGGCATTCCTCCAACTTCCTCCTGTAGCTGTCATTTCCCTTCCCAGTCTCCAGTTTTACCTACTGGTACTTTTCAGATCTTTTTTATTTCCTGATCTTAAAGCCCTTTCTTTTTATTTAGCAAAGCTTTCTTCTACATGGGTCATTCAGGGCTTGTTGTTAAAGAAAAAAACATACCTTCCTGATTGTACGGTATTTCTTAACACAAAAATTAATATAGTCCATGATGCAGTCCCTCTCTGAGCGGGTGATGTACACAATGTTCTCTATAATGGGCTACAACTCCTCTCTTCTACTTACTGCTCTCTGCCACTTTTACAGATGTTTAACCAGTAGTGTCAACACTGTTTGTTAGCAAAACGTCTGACAAGTCACTGAACCATTTTTAATTAAACTTTCAAAAAGCTATCATTATTGATATCAGTAATATTATCATTATTATTATTATTATTAATAATTATTAATTTTTAACGTTTATTTAACCAGACAAATTCCATTGAGTTCACAGATCTCTTTTGCAAGGGAGGCCTGGAGACTGCCTAAACATGAACGTTTTTACACTGTGGGTGGAATTAAACCAGAGTACCCGGAAAAAAACCTGCGCAAACACAAGAACATGCCAACTCTGCTCAAAAATACAGCAGGTCCAAATCAGGGACTGAACTCAGGAACTTCTTGCAGTGAGGCAAGAGTGCTAATCACTAATCCCTCATGCAGACCAATTAAATATACATCTACTGATTAAATTTAGTCACCCCAGTTCAAGTAGGCTACAACAATAGTCAAAACAAAATATAAACTCAGCTACAAACAGCTTTAGCTCAACATCTGTTAAATGACATTATTTGCAAAACTTGACTAAGAAACTTCTGCAACTTTGTCACTTACCATAAGATGATCATGGTTCGGAACTCTGGAAGTGAGAGGGCGGGCGATATGCATTACCTTCAAGGAATGCTAGGACTTACATTAGCAAATCCATATTAATATAAAACTGTATAACAATATTTCTGGGTGAATATGTAGGCTGATCTCTGCAGTCCATTGGAGCAAACACTTAAGTTTGAAAGTAATACAAATGTTGACACATAATCAAGCAAAGCTCTTATTCATTCAATGGGAACCTAATTTGTTCAAACTCTTTATAAACAGCAAATTCATATGGAAAAGGTTTATCTGTGCCACGCATGTTAAATATAGTCAATATAATTAAACATTTTAACAATAAAGACCATGAACTTCCATAACACTAGACATTTATAACTCTGATCATGAGCAGTGGACAGTCCTGAATACACCCACCTGTGTCTAGACCTCAGGTTCATGTTACAACACTGCAGTCAGGTGCAAACATTTATTAAAGTCAATAAAATTAGAGATGGGTGATTGTATGCCACTGTTGCAAAATGCAGTATTTGTATGTGTAATGGCTACAAGAACTCTTATTTGCATGCCACAACTTGGCCCTGTGTCTCTGACATTGGTATGGGAACGTCAATCGTTATTATGATCTGGTGTGGCAACTTTTATGAAAATAAGTATTTGTTTTCATGATTCAATCTTGTGCAACATTCCAACCATGCATGAAACCTGATCATTCTTTATAGGAGTGATTTTCTTTGGAAGCCTGTGTCTTTATTTTTTGTAAATGTTCCATGGATGAGTCAAGTAAAATCCTTCATCATCAAAAAGAAAAATACAAATAAACTACAATTCACTTTCTAAACTTTAACATAATGCGAGTTGTTTATCCGTACTTTAACTACCCCAGAGTTTGTGTTTAAGACATCAGTTAGTATAAGGACAATTATGCAAAGGACCGCATCATTAAAAACATTGTAGAGGAAGTGCCTAATGTAGTTGACCTAAAGTGGATGCATGCTTCAGTTGTGGATGCAAATAATTTATCGTTGAGAATGCAAAATGCCACTGGATTAATGGATACTGGCAGCAAATGAGAATAGAAAGAAAAGTTTTCACTGGTTTCACTGGAATCACCTGAAGGTGAATTAATGTTAATTAGGGATTTCATGTGCAGGTTAGCCAGGGATAAAACAAATTAGTGTTAAGGAACTCTTCCACAAACGAACGTGCTTGATTAGCTGCGGAGAAATGACAGGAAGAATGTCAAAAAGTCACCCTGATTTTATTTTTCAAAATCAGAAAACATTTAACTGAAGGAAACTTGTGAACAAAAAAGTACACTGTAAACATATCAAATTGGCTCCACGTTCCTTGAAGTGTGGAAGCAACTTGAAAGCAGTTGACATGGTTTGCTAAAGAAAGGCACAACTTGGCAAATGCATATCGATAAGGAATGAACAGCAGGAGCTTACGATGTACTCTGACCAGTCTGAGTTGTGTAAAGTGTCCAGTGATACATTCATTACTTTCCAACTCAGCAGGTTGCGAATGAACATTTCTATAGCATACTCAAAAGTTAAAAAAAGAACAAAAACGTGTGTCAGAAAATATACAGAACATTGCATTGAGTGTAAGGGGTGCTGGGGGAACAACTTAAAAACATGAGGTAGAACTCACCCCTAAACTCATGCACTTTGTGTTTTATAAATAAATCTGCTACAAGCTGAAGTTCACCAAGAAATACATTACAAAAACATTCTTGACAAATGTGAATAATCATGGCAAGACGACAACGTTGACCAAATTGTTCCTTTGTCCTCATTTAGTCTTCACAATAAAAACAGTGAAATGTAAATGAAACTAAAACCAGAAATAAAGTGCAGGCATGAGAACATCAGCAGCTACGTGCTGCTCTGCAAGTGGAAAGTGAAGTTGGTGGGTTAAAAAAAAAACAATCTTCAGTGAACTATGAATATGACAGCTTTGAAATGTACGCCACACTTCACAGAAGAACACACCAAGTTTTCAGTCTGAGTGTAACAACCTAATAGTGCCATAAAATGCAAGTTTAATTTAAGATTAGGCACTTGGTAAAAGGTATGTGTGAACGACTGGATCTTGGCACCAATGTAATAAAATGTTTTATAATCTACATAAGCTAATAAAACTGACTGGGCTGTAGGACTGATTAAATATGAAAAGTAAATAGTATAATCTGATCAAAAGCTCCTTCAATTTAAGAAAAGCTAATGACGTTTACTACTACAACAAAATGTACAATGTCATAAAACATATGGAACACAACAGGAAGAAAAGTAGTCTTTAAGGACAAATACAGTTAACCATAACATTATTTCAGAACACTAAGGTTGTGTCCAGTGGAGTCCATAAAAACTCATGCCCTGAAACCTTTCCTCACAAAGTCATAATCCTTCAGTTATCAAGAAGACATGTCAGAAATAAAGCATTTTCAAGTAAGTTATACATTCAAACTTCTGGATAGACAGCAAAACAAGTAAAGATCACAGGAGAAAATACCCGTATATATGTTTGTATAAAATAAAAGTACAACTACAGTAGTTATAATCAAGTTCAACTAAACTTAAACACTTGAATCACTGAGTTTAGGAGTTTTTAAATGGAGAAAAAACAACTAATCTAGATGGAATTCTTCAAGGTTCTTTCTGAATATCGATTGTACCTCATTCAAAATATGTTGACATTCACAAATTTAAGGAAAAATGCCTAATAGTAAAAAAAAAAAATCTTAATTTACTGCTATTTTACCCTCCTCCATGAAATGTGGGAACTGTGGCTTTGGCACGCTATCAGAGCTACTTTTCTCAATTTCAGCCATTGTAGCAGGCAAGCCAGACTGGGACCCATCAATCTTCAGCAGGCCTCCAGTGGATCCAATAAGTGGCCCACTAGCAGGGCTTCCAGGGAGCGGGATGCCACCTCCCTGAATAACAGAAATTTCATTGGTCTTCATGGTCAGGCCACCACTGAAAGCAGCAGCATACTGGTTCCACAAGGATGGATCAAAGTTAATTGGTGGTGTGCTAAGCTCTTTGGGCGCAGGCATAATTTCTGGCAGCATCTTGGCATCAGAGCTCATTGCCATCAAAGCCATGGGATTATCCAGAGAAAGACGCTGGCCACGGCGTGACGTGTTGTTCCACATGTGAGTGCCAATATGCACCTTTGAGGAGTGAGGAAGATGCATATAGTTATAATCCAAATAAAATAAATATATCTCAATGCAGGTATGATGCACAACCTTTAGCAATACTTACTTTTAAATTTCCCTTTGTGGTGAAAGCCCTGCCACAGATGTTGCAGGCAAAAGGCTTCTCACCTGTATGAGTGCGCTCATGGATCTGCAAGGCGCTGGCAGAGGAGAAGTTCTTGCCACAGGCATTACATGTATGCTGTTTGGTCGACCGGCGTGGTGCAGTGGAGATGGAGGAGGGTAAGGCCGTTCCCTGAGGCATCTGAGAGCTGAACAACCCGTGAGGGCCCAAAGGATTTTCAGTAGTAATCTTCACCTCCAGACTGCCCAGACTTGGAGGAATTTTCATGAATGGTGTGTTGCTAGGACCTGCTGATGTAAGAGGGGAAAAACAAATTATATTTATATGCACACATTTATGATAAAAACGTCTACCATGGGTCTAACAAACATTACACTTACTGTAGTCTCCATTTGTGAATGGTATGCTGGGTTCTTCTTTAACCACTCTGGGAATAAAGCTGCTAGAAGCTGTGAGGTCAAGAGCTCCACTTGACTCGCTGCCATCTTGTACAACATCAGACTCTTGTTTTGACAGACTATGGGCAAATTCATCAACAGCTGACTCGGGGGACTTGATACAAATGTTTACTGGGGAAGATGAGTGAAAGGACATGGCTGAGTCAGAAACAGCAGGACTGCGACCATTCTGGTATTCCTGTTCTCTCTGAGCCAGAGGTGACTCTTTGGATGTTGCGTCGCTCTCTGAAGCAGTGCTACTCTGTCGTTTCAGCACAAGAGCAGAAGTAAGGTTCTTCAGAACATCTAGGCTGGAAAAAGTAGTAGGGGCTGGATGCTTTTGTGGCTGCTCCTCCGAAGTGGATGGGAGGGAACTTGAAGAGTCATTTGTCTTCTGGGAGTTCAACTCTGGCTCACGCTCCTCCACGCATGATTCAAATCTAATGTTATCAATAGGCTTCTCTGCTGGTAGAGGGGGCTCCATTGTTTCTGCTGCCTCAAACTGATTTTCTGGCATCGGTGTGTTGGGAATCTGCCCTCCCATATGCATACGAATGTGCTGCTGCAAAACAACAGCATTTGTAAACTTCTTCTGGCAGATAGGACATGAATGTTGCATTTTAAGAGGAGTGTTGGCTCTGTGCACTCCATAGTGAGCCTTGAGGTTACCCTTTGTGGAGAAAGCACGACCACAGATTTTGCACTTATATGGCCTCTCTCCTGTGTGTGTACGGTAATGCATTTTGAGTGAGCTCTGGCAACTGAGCACCCTGTGGCAAATGACACACTCATTGGGATCATTGGTCCTCTTCTCCAGGCCATCCACCATTTGCTGAAGCTTTGCTGTTCCAGAGCTTGGTTCTCCAGGAAGGGTACTTCCATTTATGTGATGCAGTGCACCAAGCAGTTCTTTAGGATCTTTTGGATTTGGATCCAGCCCCAAATCTTGGCCAAACATAGAGGAAACGGATGGGGAGCCATCACTTGTTGATGGAGAGGGTCTTTGAGAAAACTGATCGCTCCCAATGCTATCAAAAGGTGGTTTGAATCCTTGTATAGACTGTGGGTTGAACCCAGCTGCTTGAGGACCAAGGATAGGCTTACTTTCAGTCATATTAGACTCATCAATAGGAACAGACATACCAAAGGGAATGCCACTGCTGGTGGGAATATTATCAAGATGCTCTGGCACAGGATGAGGATTCATGCTGATGTTAGGATACTTGTCTTTATGCCTCTGAAAATGAACTTTGAGGTTTCCTTTGGTTGTGAAGCGGTTTCCACAGATGTTGCACTTGAAAGGCCTCTCTCCAGTGTGAGAACGCAAATGGATTTGAAGGGCACTGTCATTGCCAAAGGTCTTTCCACAGTATTTACACTTGTGCTTGTACAACGAGTCCCCGTGCTTTGGTTCTGGTGGGAGGGTCAGCATCTTTGCCTTTAACTTTTTAGACGACTCAATCCCTGCTTGGATGCCATTGAAGGTGCTAGGGAAACCCATGACACCTGGAGACTGTGACAGTAATGCTGGCAAACGACCAGCCAGATCTGGAACACCCTTCAGTATGTCTGTTTTAGTAGACATTGGTCCCAGTCCTGCACTGAGAGAGGTAGGAATACCAGTAGGCAAATGTATTTTACCTTGCTTTATTGTCTCCATAGAGAGGCTCTGACTACCAGTTCTTTTGCCTATCAGAGCTGCTGCAGCAGACAGCTGTTGAGAGAGATGTGCACCGAGGGCTTTCAGGGGGTCCACTGCACCCCCTACTGTTGACTGCAGACCTTGTGGGGTCATCATTGCTACCTGAATTCTAATCTGCTCTGTGAGCTGAATTTGCTGTAGCTGCTGTTGTTGAAGGCACACAAGCTGTTCCAGGATGATGGGGATGGCCTGGAGGACATCCTGTGGTGATGTCTGAGGTGCATTTGAAGGATGCCGAGAGACAGCCATTTTAGTGTTAGGCATGGATTCAAGAGTGACATTTGAATCTTGCATTTTGGGTGAAGGCAGGTAAATCATCTCAGGACTAGCAGACATCTCTCTGTGATCATGATGACCCGAGTCCTCTGCATTCATGCTGGACTCCTCTTCTGTTCTTTCGTGTTGATCTGTATTGGAATGACTGCTGGACTGGCTATCATCATGATCACTGTTAAGGCCTTCAGGAGACCCTTGTGAATACTCTTCAGGCACCTCATTACCATCTCCCTCCTTCATGATGACCACTTGCTGATTTTTTGTGCAATTCTTTTCATGCTCAGCAAACTCTGCTTCATCAAAGTATTCTGCACAGCACTTGTTACAGACTCTGGTTTCATCCATCCTTAATCTCTTCACGTCGTTCTCAGTGTCCTCACCTTGATCATCACGAAGAATCCCTTGAATGAGAAAACATAACATTTACATGAATGGTATTTATAAAGTCAGGACTTCTGAAATGCAGGAATGTTTCCATCTTTTAAACAATACTCATTCACTAATACATTAAATAAAAAAAGAAAAAAGGCTTGGTGATCTTGAAGAAATGTGGAATTACCACATAAAGGCGTTCTCTTGTTATTCAATAATGTTTTAGAAGTTTCTTTTTGATTTCTCTCTTTAAGGACAGGTGTTAAAAGTGTGAATTTGCCTTTTTGTCTGCAGAGCCAGCAGAGGGCAATCTATCTTTGAGAAACTCAACATTCCAAAAGAGAAAGAGTAATACATCTAAAATTGCAGCTCTGGAGTTAGAGTACACAAAAAAAACTCCCGAAATTCTGTGTAAAATAAAAACTTTACGTTAAATATATTTTGTAAAAAAACAACTTTTACACTTGTTTTGATGTCCCAAGATCAGCCAAGTCACTAATCTGCATATACAGTTTCATTAACTGAACATTTTCACAGCAGAGAAAGACCGAACCGCTGCAGTCACTTTTTATTCATCCAACCAGAGGCTGGGTCACCATCAGAACAGAACCAGTCTGCATTGGACCATCAAGGGAAAACATGTGGGATGATCTGGACAGGACTGACTTGGGGAAATATGCGCAATGTGACTGAAAAAGCATCAAACCGTGCCATGTATCAAACAGAAACTTATAATGAGCTCATTAATTCATGGTTTCCCACTTGACGGCGCGTGACCTGATGTGATCCCCTTTACAGGATCTGACACGAGGCCAGCCCGAACAGCAGATCTCTGAACACCCACAGCCCAACACCGCTTCATTCAAAGGTTTCATGAAGACCAAACGGAGAAATGTGCAACTTCATCTGGAGCTTGTGTGTGGCAGCACCAAAAAAAGAAAGTAACCCCCACCCAGTCTCCACAAAAAGCCTCCATCCCCCACCGCCCCACGCATGTAGTAAAGGAAACAGTCACGCATTAAACTGGGGATTTATTGCCTTGGTCAGCTTACCCCAGAGTCACGCTGCACTTTTTTGGATAACTTTTTTTAAAAAAAGCTAATTTTGTTTCCAATAAAACCAAATCAAAGTGCTGAATTAAATTAGACACAATTAAAATTTAACTCCATTAAAACGGAGCAGACGAGAATGCACGTGCGGATAAAAGTCTGTTTTAGTCTCAGACGTGAGTTTTGGTGAAACTAAATTCTTTGAGCCACTTTAGAAACGCCTAAAAGTTCAAAGCGCTGGCCGAAACCACTGAGCCAAAGTGTCGCACATTTCAGACACGAAGCCGCAGAAACTAAAGAAGAAGTTCCAACAAGCGGCGGGTCTGAAGGAAGCACAGCTCCAAGATGTCGCCGAGCACCTGTGTTTGTTTGTGTCCGTCTCCAAACCGTTCTGTCCTCTCAGGGCTGCGGCTGGTCCAGGCTAACCGCGGCCAGCAGCAGGTCAAAGTGCGACAGAACCAGCACAAATCACCACTCCTTCCAGTTTCAAACGGAGAACAAGGCACGCGTGTTTTGGGGGAACGGTTCCCAGGTTCCCAGCTCGGCTGCGCGTGGAGGAACTCACCCGTGGGCTCGGCGCCGGGCTCGTCAGAGTTGATGTGCTGCGGCTTGGACTGCTTGCGCCTCGACATGGTGCAACCATCCGGAGCAAAGAGGCGCAGGAAAACTTCCTCCCCTTCTTCAACAAATCCTTCGTCTTGGAAAATTAGCCCCTGGAGTGGAAATGCGCATGTCACCGTAATTATTATTATCAATAATGCATTGCGATTTATCACGAGCCCCCGACAGCTGATTGGCTCCAGTCCAAGCGCTCGCGTATTATTCAAATGCGCCGCCGCCTATTGATGAGCCGCGCGGCGCGAGGCTGCGGGAGGAGCCGGGATGGAGGCTGGCTCAGAACCTCCAGCTCCTCCGTCCTGCTCCTGCAGGAGAAACACACTACTGTAACACGAGGCGACACTCCGAGCGGCCGGAGCTCACTCAGTGTCACTGTAAAAACACAAGCACCTCCATCATGGCTGCGAGTCCCCGAGCTGCTCTGTAAGTGTGTCAGCTGTAGAGGAACATCCAGCCATTTCTTTATGGGTTTCAATCAAATCTGACCAGTATGACACATTTTGCTAACACAGACAAACACACAAACTTATTTTTTGTGTGTCTAAACTTTGAATACTGGAATAACACAAAGATGGACGCAAAGGTGTTGAGTTGTGTCTACTACCTATAATATTTACAGTCATTGCAGTCTCTTCTCTACTGATGTGTTAGGATGTAAAAATTCTGGCATAAAAGAATGAGAATCTGAAGATGTAGATTATGCGGTAACAACAAGGAAGTTGTGTGTTTTTGACAAAAGTATGATCTTCCTTTTTTTTACTAAACACAAGAGAAAGTAACTATAGGTGACATTTGGCCACCAGGGCCTGTTTCCCCTGTTATTACTACTGTAACAGACGTTTTTCTTCAAAATATAATTTTCCAAAAGAACTGAGTGGAGATGATGGGGATTAATTCACCCTTTATTTATAAGGTTAGTCGTATTAAGGACTCCTTTACAAGAGAGACCTGTAAATCATGTGAATCAGAGCTTGATGTGAGTACACAACTCAACACATGGGCCTGCACACAAGGTGCGAACACTGAGTCAGCATCCACACTTCACTTGTTCTGTCTGTGCGTTCACACGTTGAAATCAAGGTATTCTACTTTGTTCTACTCAAATATAAAAATGTTCAGTCCAATCAAGACTCAAGTGTTACAACTTTTCGTATTTGTGAATGTTATACTTTTCAAAAACTTTTTTTAACAAAAAAATCCCATACAAATTAATTGAGATATTTGCAATTTTTTTCAAAACACTGTTTTATTTGAAATCTACTTAAGCAATCATGCTTTATTTTTGTTTTCTTAAGCTCATTTGAGCTACAATTTAGCTTATTTTAGCTTGTAGCCACAGCTGAACTAGTGTGAGACTGAAGCTAAAGTTTTTGTAATCTTATTTCTATCTACAGTTTAGCTTAGCCTTTAGCTGCAATTTTGCTTGTTTAAGCTTTTAGGCAAAGTTTTAGCTTTTAGCTACTCATTTGCAAATTTTAACTTTAACTATCGGTAACTTTATTTTGTAGCTATGTTTGCTAACTTTAGCTTAGTTTAACTAGTTTTAGATTGTAGCTTCAGTTTTGTTAATCTTGGTTTCTAGCTACAATCTACCCACGTCTTAGCCAAAATTTTGCTGCAAATAGGGATGAGTCAACTTTTAGCTTTTTGCCACTCATTTGCTAATTTAGGATTTTAGCTACAATTTAGTCAACTTTTGGTTGTGACTACAAGTTTGCTAACTTTAGCTTGTAGGACAGTTTAGCTAATTTAATTCAGTTTTTCTTGTTTTAACAAACAATACAGTTTTAGCTGCTTTTTCACAAAAAATGCTAATTTCCCTGTTTGAATAAACCAAGATCAATCTTCCACAGAGCAGAAAATATGTAAAATAAAATGAACGTGACTCAAAACAAATCACTAGTTGAGTATTTTTGTCTTGACAAACAGATGCGCTTTATCTTCTCCTGAATGGAGCCTGCCGTTGTGTACCAAGTTGACTAGAAGTAATTTTTCATTTCCAGAGACACATTCATTATTTAAAGGCGTCATGTGATAATATGGTGGCTTCCCATGTCAATGCCATATGTCTTCCAAACATATTTTAATCCCTTTTATAATAACAAAATGGTAAAATAAGAGGTTGATATATTCATCAGGATGCTGGTAGAATTTGTTCGGTCCATTTTTACATTGTAGGCAAAATTTGGAGGAAGTTCACAGCCTGTCACTAGGGAGTGAATAAAGAGATTAACATAACTTATTTCCATCCATCCATCCATCCATCCATCCATCCATCCATCCATCCATCC
>NC_056508.1:6684500-6715651 GCF_014905685.2 Nematolebias whitei
CATCCATCCATCCATCCATCCATCCATCCATCCATCCACCCATCCATTTTCTTTATCCACTTTATTTTTCCAGGTCAAGGGAAGCTTGTGTGTATCTCATGCAGTCACTGTGTGTGTGTGTGGGGGGGGGGGGGGGGGGGGACTCTGGACAGGTCATATGTCCATCACCTCCCCCAGAAAATTTGGAATTAAAGAGATGCCATTTCCTGCATTGTGGTGTATTTTAACAGGATGTTAAACATCTGTAAACATTTGATTAAATTGATTAAAAACGGGTCTCTCTTGTAAATGAGTCCTCAAGGCTTCATGAGACTAACAACCTGTATAAATAAAGGATGAATTGAAATTATTATTTTAGAGAGCAGTGACTTATAGCAGCTCTGATTCTGTCAAGCATCCCACCCCCCCCCCCCTCCTCCTCCACACACACACACAAACACACACACAAACTTCAGTGTCCGACCCAAACTCTTCTGAATTCAGCCCTGCACGTTGTTCTGCTCCAATCTCTGTTACCACTGCCTTCAGGTGCTTCAATTCTGTTGTCCAGCTAAGGACAATCCATCCATCCATTTATTTTAGATAATAAATTGGATGTTTTTTTTAATATTTTGATCGCTGTTATTTTGATTAAATTTGAAATGTGCAATGTGAATAATACACATCAAACATTTCACTTGTAGTTTTTTTAATTTATTGTAAGCTTTTTTTTATTATCTTTGAAAGGTATGCAGGAGTTCTGACACATTAGCAGTTGTACACGCACTGCAGAGCTGTCTGGAGACGCTCTTGTGTATAAAACGTGCACTGTCTGCAAGGTGCACAGATGAGCAGGTGAAGCTGACACCCCACCCATGTCAAAAATTCAAGTAAATAAATGAGTGGTTAGTGCTACGTTTGTGCTGTTAAAATTTTCATTTGTGCTGCTTTGGTTTCTGAGACACAGCTGGAGGTGAATGAAGACGCTTCATCCCTGCGGGACATGCAGTCAGCGTCTCTGCTGGCAGCAGCATGTGCGCGAGCTGGTGCGCCTGCTACAGAAGTAACATCCACTCCACAGACATGGACAACATCTCCTTTCATTCTATTTTTAATAAATAATCAAAATTAAAATGTGCAATAACTTTGGACTTTTATGGGCGGATATATGAGCTGCTG
The DNA here is from genome assembly GCF_014905685.2 of Nematolebias whitei. NCBI lineage: Eukaryota > Metazoa > Chordata > Actinopteri > Cyprinodontiformes > Rivulidae > Nematolebias > Nematolebias whitei. The sequence goes on from NC_056508.1 coordinate 6,685,659, forward strand.
AATCCGAGCAAACAGTTGCCGGAACACACACGGTGAAAATGAGGGTGTTCCCAGATCTTGTTCCAGCAGGATCTGGCTCAGATTAACCACTGAAGCCCCCAGTATACTGCCGCGTACATCCATACGCAGAGGTACGAGCGTACCCCCCAGGGCATGTCCGTGCAAAGCTCAAATTTTTACGACCGCGTACACGGTGTCGCACAATAAACTGCCCAGCGACGGACTGTTTTGTATGTGACACCAATGTATTAAATTCCCCTTCTTCATCTCTGATCTGGCCTTTTCTTTTGTTTTGTTTTTTTGCCAAGAGGCAGTGATCTCTTCCTCCTCCATTGAGGCCATGACTGATAATGGTGAGAAATGAAGGAATTTGTCACGAGCAAATTAAACTCAGGTCCAGCATGACTGCGGGAGGGTCTGGAGATTTCCTGGTGGGCTGGTCTGATGTGTGGGCTGTAGAGCCAGTGCTCCGTTAAAAAAAAAAAAAAAAATTAGATCTTTTTATTAACAACCTATAAACACAGAACACCGCTGCGGCGAAGGCTGCCAGCGCTCGCTTTTTTTTTCTTTTTTCTGACCTGTCAATCAATCCAGTAGGCGTGTCAGCAAATGACCAATCGGCAACCTCAATTTGTCCCGAAGGTAAACGCCCCTTGTCTGTGAAGATGCTCTGCAGCTGCTCGGGGTGTACGCTGGAGTATGAAGTCTGAACCGTCTGCGTACAGTTCACGCGTACGAACGCGGCAGTATACTGGAGGCTTGAGAGTGACATAAGAGTGGAGGAAGGAGTATGCAGGTCAACTACATTCTGTGTAGAAGAGGAAACCTGAGGGAGATTGGGGACTGTAAGGTTGTGACAGGGGAGAGCGTGGCCAGACAGCACCAGATGGTTGTGTGTAGAATGACTGTTGTTGTGAAGAAGAGAAAAAAAGTAAAATCAGAGAAGAAGACCAAATGGTGGAAGCTGAAGAAGGAAGCATGTTGTGAGTAGTTCAGAGAGGAACTGTTAAAGGCTGGGTGGTAAGAACGAGCGTCCAAATGACTGGGCTACTACAGAAACAGTAATCATAGACACAGGTAGGAAAGTACTTGGTGTGTCATATGGACAGATAATGGATGATAAGGAAATCTGGTGGTGGAATAGTGAAGTGCAGGAAGCTATTCAAAGAAAGAGGTTAGCCAGGAAGAAATATGACAGTGAGAGGACTGAAGAGAGGAGACAGGAATATAAAAAATATGCAATGTAGAGCAAAGAGGGAAGTAGCAAAGGCAAAGTAGAAGGTATATGATGGGACACTGGACACTAAAGAGGGTGAGAAGGACTTGTATCAATTGGCAAGACAGAGGGAACAGACTGGAAAGGATGTGCAGCAGGCTTGTGAAAGATATGAATGGTAATGTTCTAACAAGTGAAGAGAGTGTGTCGAGAAGATGGAAGAAGTACACTGTGTAGCTAATGAATGAAGAGAATGAAAGAGAAAGAAGAATATATGTCATAGAAACTGTGGACCAGGAAGTGGAAAAGATTAGTGAGGGCGAAGTTTGGAGAGCTCTGAAAAGAATGAAGAAGGGGAAGACAATAGGACCTGATGACATACATGTCATGGAAATGTCTTGGAGAGATGACAGTGAGGCTTTTGACTGAAATATTCAATGGCATGTTTGAGGGTGCGAAAATGCACTAGGAATGGAGAAGAAGTGTGCTGGTGCCCATTTTTAAGAACAAGGGTGATGCACAGAGTTGCAGCAACTACAGGGGAATTTAGTTGGCGAGTCACTCAATGAAGAACTGGGAGAGAGTTGTAGAAGCAAGACTTAGATGAGTGGTGACTATTTGTGAGCAGCAGTATGGTTTCATGCCAAGAAAGAGCACCACAGACACCATCTTTGCTTTGAGAATGCTGATGAAGAAGTACATATAGTCATAATGAACTCCAGTGTGTCTTTGTGGATTTAGAAAAAGCATATGACAGGGTGCCAAGGGAGGAGGTGTGGTATTGCATGAGGAAATCTGGAGTGGCAGAGAAGTTTATTAAACTGGTACAGGACATGTATGAGGACAGCAGGACAGTGGTGAGATGTTCTGTAGGAGTGACAAATAGCTTCAATGTGGAGGTGGGAGTGCATCAAGGATCAGCTCTGAGCCCCTTTCTGTTTTCTCTGGTAATGGACCGACTAACAAATGAGGTCAGGCAGGAATCCCCATGGACTATGATGTTTGCAGATGACATTGTGATCTGTGGTGAGAACAGGGAACACGTGGAAGAGAACTTGGAGAGGTGGAGGTATGCACTTGAAAGAAGAGGCATGAAAGTCAGCCATAGTAACACAGAGTACATGTGTGTGAATGAGAGGGAGGCCGGCCAAACAGTGAGGTCACAAAGGTGCAGGACTTCAAGTAGTTATGGTCCACTGTCCAGGAAAATGGGGAGTGTGGTAAAGAGGTGAAGAAGAGAGTCCAGGCAAGATGGAGTGGATGCAGAAAAGTTTCAGGAATTATTTGCCACAAAAGAGTGGCAGCAAAAGCCAAAGGAAAAGTTTACAAGTCAGTGGTGAGACCAGCTATGCTGTGTGGTCTTGAGACAGTGGCATTGACAAAAATAGACAGGAAAAAGAACTGGAAGTGGCAGAAATGAAGATGTTGAGGTTCTCCTTAGGAGTGACAAGGATGGATAAGATTAGGAATGAGATCATCAGAGGTACAGCACAGTTTTAACAACTGGAAGATAAAGTTTAAGAGGCAAGACTGAGATGGTTTAGACAAGTGGGACAGTGGGCATATTGGTAGAAGGATGTTAGAAATGCAGCTGCCAGGATAAAGACAAAGAGGAGATATATGGATGCAGTTAGAGAGGACATGGAGGTAGTTGGAGAGAGGACAGAGGATGCAGAGGACAGAGTGAGGTGGAGGAGGATGACTCGCTGTAGAGACCCCTGAAGAGGGACATGCTGAAAGAAGAAGTTTCACCTTTACCTATTGTTCTGTTGCTTTTTACTATTTTTAAAAATGTTTAGCTTGTTGCTATCCTTTTGTGACATGATTTTAGCAAGCCTTTTAAAATGTTTAGCTTCTAGCTAGTCCTTTTTCATTTTTAGAAAACTCAAAGCTTATGTTTACCTTGTGTTATACTAGTCTTAGCGTTTAGTTAGCTTTTGATTACTTTTAGCTTTTAGTTAGTTATCTGTTATTTTTAGCTGCCTTTTTGCTACTTTAGACGTAGCTGGCCTATTGATACTTTTATTTTTATTTAACATTTTGCTGATTTTAGCAAACAATTGTCACTTTTAGCATTTGGCTAATGTTTTGCCCCATTAAGCTGTAAGATACCATTTAGCCATTTTTAGGTTTTATTTTGCATTTTGCTGCATTAATTTATTTGTTACTATTAGCTAGCATTTTAATAATTTTTTTAATTTTCACCACCTTTTGCTAATTTTAGCTATGATTTTGCTAGTTTAAGTTTTCACTTGGCATTATCTAATTTTATCTGTTCTGGGTTTTTTTTGTGTGTTTTTTTAGCTTTGACCACTCTGTTTCAGCCTCTTCAGCTGAAACGCTTCAGCTTGTGTTATATAATTCCACAGCTGATAACGGGCAAAAAAGACAAACCGATATATTTAGATAAACAAGTGTCCTTTAAGGCGCTGGCTGGAGGTGAAAAAGAGGGGAGTGCTGTCTAGACAGTTTATTGCCCCCAATAAGAAGCTGTGGTTGAATACAGTGTTTCTTCTGTGTCCACACTAAACAAGTCCAACTGGGCACCACCATAAAACTGCAGCACTAAGAACCAGAAAGGATGGCAGTTGTGAGAGACTTTTTAGAAACTGGATAAATAAAGCGTGAAATCAGAGAAAAATACATTAATTTTAATTAAAAACTTTATTAGGGTTAGGACAAGAAGGAGCTATTGGTCTTTTTTGTCCATTTATCATCGATCAGATCTGATGTTTATCATCTGCAGCTGAAAGGTGAAGGTGGAGCAATGATGTTTTCCCCCAGATCACTGTGTGCATGTCTGTTAGCAAAATACCTCATAACCCACTGAATACATTTTAATGAAATTTTCAGAAAATAATCACTGGATGTACATCTAGAAGTGATTCACTGCTGGAGTTGACCCAACTCAAGATGGCTACCACAACTAATAAAGCTTATAAAACAGAGTAAGGAATATAATCCAAACAATTTTATATATATCGAGCTAAAATCTGGTGTGACATAAGTTGAGCATCATCACCAACACAACTCCCAAGCTCTACACATTTTGTAAGATCTTTGCTCAAATACCTGGCATTAACTGTTGGCATCAACCCTGTTTGTCTGTTAACAAAGTATCTCCTGAATGACTGCACAGATTTTAATGAAACTCTCAGGAAGTAATCAATGGTTGTACCTCTACAAATGATTAACTTTTAAAGTCAGTCCAATTCAAGGCTGGTGCCACAGCCAACTGACCTATCACATGAGGTTGTCTCTAAAGTCATTCATAAGGTTTGACCAGAAAAGGTATAACTTTGTCATTTCCTGTCCTAAGATGATTTTAGTTTAAACCTGACATGAAATGTGTTTTTTTGGTAGTTGATACATATCCAAGCCGTCAGTAACTTATAAGTTTTGTTCATATGTCCCATTTTCATTCAGCAGCTTCATTCAATACTGGTTTTCTTCAACACCTGAGCATGTGTCACAGTATTTTTTGTCCTCTGAGACAGCCATGTGTTTATATGGCGACATCCATAGAAAAGACGCTACAGGGGTCTATCTGTTGACAGAAGGACTCGGCAGCAGGCTCGGGACAGAGCGGGTGTTTTCTGTATCCTGCTCTGATTTGGATTCCATTTGGAGTTTTCACAAGTAAGTGCTGTGAGATGGGGAGTTTCTCACATGTGTCACTGGTGTGGACCTTTACGAGCAGCTTCAGCAGATAAACAATGACAGCCCGACACTTGCTGAAGAATTGGGATCTGAGCATGTGTCTTTTAGGACTCAATAAAAGATGAAAGGCCGAAGGAACGATGAGCAAACTCACATCAGCGTGATGATCAATACAGTTGTCAAAACAAGCTGAATTTTTGTAAAGAGGTTTCACTTTACTAGTACGTGTTCGGTATTTGAAAGCAAATAAACCATCAGTGCATAGTTTTCTACATGTGTACCTCATCTACATTAAGCTGAGATGTTTGTTAAACGCAGCCATTTAGATTTTATAATCTATAACACAATTTATGTGTTTGAATACCTAATCTACATAGTTGGCCAAAAATAAAAAATGTCGCTGGAGAAACTAAAGGTCAGTAAATAAAACAACTTAAATTTGTTCAAAACTACAAATAAAGTTTCTTCTTTTGATTCTTATTATATATCTGTAACTGATTATCTTTTGAAGTCAACTTGATTCAAAATGGCTGCCACAGCTAATCAAACCTAAGAAGCACAAAAGCAACTATTACTCAACACATTTTATAGACAGTGTGCTGAGAACTGTGTTTAAAACTTTTGTGTCAACTGTTGGAGTCAACTCTGTTAGCAAAAAATCTCAAAACCAGTGGACAGATTTTATTGTAAAATTCAGAAAGTAGGGCGGCACGGTGGAACAGTTGTCAGAGCTGTTGCCTCTCAGAGAGAAGGTCACCAATTCAAATCCCGGCCTAGGACCGTTCTGGGTGGAGTTTGCATGTTCTCTCCGTGCTGTGTGGGTTTTCTCCGGGTACTCCAGTTTCCTCCCACAGACCAAAAACATGCATGTTAGACTGACTGGTAACTCTATCCCTAGGTGTGAGAGAGAGAGAGAGAATGTTTGTTTGTCTCTATGTGTCCTTGTGATGGACTGGAGACCTGTCCAGGCCTCTCGTACAGTGCTAGCTGGATATGGGCACCAGTGACCCCCATGACCCAAAATGGAAGAAGCGGGTATTGATTTTTTAAACAAACTTTATTTACAGATAAACAATATACAATCACATACTGAAGATGTGAAGCTCTCGACCTTTGACCTCTCTAAGTGGCTTTAAGAATCTGTTGGACTCCTGGCAGGGACCAATGCTGACATGTTCCTGTGTTTAGTTTTCTACATTCGCCTTAGAATCTAGCTGTTTTTTGTTACTTTTCTTTTCTTTTTAGCCATCCTATTTGTTAAAAAAAAATTGTATGACTTTTTATAACTGTTTATTGTTGTCGCTGTTGTCCATTGTTGTCATCATTCTTTGTTGAAATCAGGTCTCTCTTGTAAATGAGTCCTGGAGGCTCAATGGGATCTACCTGTCTAAATAAAGGTTGAATGAAAAAAATACAATCACATACAGTAATAGTAATATGGTCGAGGTGAAGGAGTAACTAAAAACTGCAAAAGGATTCATAAGAAGAAAAAAAGGTTTCAAATCAAATTCTTCGCATAAGGCTTCAAGTTTCATAGCTTGAGAATTAGTGCAAAGTTTTAAAGAGTCCAAATAGCAGCTCAAATAAGATTTGAAGACAGTGAGGTTGGGCTTGTGTTTAACTTACTGTGATTTCTGGATTATTGAGCGCACGTGAATATAAGCCACGCTCACTAAATTAAAAAAGACATTTAAAATTTTACATAAAAAGGTCGCACTTGTCTATAAGCTGCGGATGTTCACGTTGTAACATGATATTTACAAAGAAAGATTTTTCTTTTACTTTTAATTCAATGTGTACCAGTAACACACACAAATACAGTAAATGTTGTTTTTTCTGAACAGTGCCTGTAACACGGATGATAAAAAAAATACAGTAGTCTACCAGGACGTCATTGATCGCTGCCCCACCCCCAACAGAGATGTGTATTGGGCAGCTATTTGAGCGCCTGGGTGTGACAAAGCTAAATGTTTTGGTCACATGAAGCTCTTTAGCCCATGAAAAAAAAAATCCTTAAATTAGCTGGAGCATTGTATAGGCCGCGGTGTTCAAAGCGTGTGAAAAAATTAGCGGTTTATAGTCCGGAAATTACGGTATTTGCTGGTATGTATGTGGAATTTAGCCACCAGAATAAGGAAGTTAATGATATATTCTATCCCAGATGTTCTAATCTTAGAAACACCAACGAAAACATGTTTAACATTCAATGTAACAAGTATATCACATTTTCTGTTAAAGATGTTCACACCAAAATGTTTTAGTAAAAGTGCAGTCCCAGAAAAGGTGGGTCAATGTTTCATCTTCAAGATGACAAAAGGAACAAAGAGGATCAATATTTGTAATATATTTATCCAGTACTGAATTTACAGGATAATATCTGTGTAAAATTTTAAGAGACACCTTATTTGAAATTAAAAAAATTCTTGGCAACGACCACGTCTGCTCCCAGTCAATATCAGAATTTTTTTTTTTCATTTAGCCTTTATTTATACAGGTTAGTCTCATTGAGCCACGAGAACTCATTTTCAAGAGAGACCTGTTTAGGGAGCACATGGTGGGGGTTAAGGGCCTTGCTCATGGGCCCAGAGTGGGGCAAATGAGGGTGGGGGCAAGTGTGGGTGTTTCACCTACCCCACCCACAATTTTGATGTTGTCGGGGCCGGGGCGTGAACCGGCGATCTTCGGATCACAAGCCCACCTCGCTAACCTCTGCGCCACCACTCCCCCTATACAGAATACAGATTGTTCCAAAAAAAGACTGAGCCACGCTTACTAATACTGTAGTATTACTTTGGATAATTTCTCTGAAATGCTTATTCCTGGTGTTAAAACTAAGGAAACGGTCTGAGTTTCCAATAAATAACTGGAAACAGAGGGTAGAAGTGGGTAAAGATAATGGATGGATGGAAGTCAGAAAGTAATCATACAAGTGATTAACTTTAGGAGGTAATCCAATTCAAGATGGCCGCCACAACTAATCAACACCCACAACTGACTGTAACTTGGTTTAAACAACAGATACTGAACTAAAAGTTGATGTGGAAGTAGCTAAACATTATCTACAGCACATAGTTTGTGTATGACAGCTGACTACTTTGCATGAGATTGTACATAACAATTTAAAGTTATGTATTTTCAATTCTACATGTGTGCAATGTCAGAAGTACTTGTTCAGAGTGAGTCCGATGGAAACTGGTGTATTTTCTTCACCAGCAGTCGTGGTTTATCAGCCTCCTCACTCAGCAGCAGCCATGGGAGCAGCTGAGGGTTTCATTACACTCCTTACATTTTGTTACACACTTAATATTGTTCAAACAGCAAATGATGAACCATCTTTAAGAAAAACAAAAGAGAGAGAAATAAGTTTCCTGTGCAGAGCCTGAAAACAACAGCCAGTCTGTCTCAGGGCCTCTTGTCAGGGCCATGACACCATGCGAGGTGTTTTAGGGCTAACTAGAGCTTCTTTCCTCGACCCCGTTTTATCTTTTCATCCTCTGTTCGCTTCATTCAAGTGTAAATTCAAACACACACACAAAACATTAGGGATAGCATTTTTATTTTTAATGCAAGGCCTGAGTCGTATGGAAAGGGTAAGCCATGCTGATGATGACAAACACAAATGAAAACAGCTCAGCTGACCTTTCTTGTCTTTTGAACTGCCAGCGTTCTGTGTTAACACAAATTTTGAACTCTGACAATCAATGTGCCCCTTCCACATTCTGGAAATAATACAGTCATTTTCCACAACACCTTTGGTTTCCAATCATCCAAACATGGCATTATCCTGAAACTACAAGTCCAGCAACTCGTTGGGTTTCTTATGGTGCCCGAGCGTTTTCATCACTGACCAGCACCGTTTCTAACGCCCCTCCTTTCATGAATGTCTGTATTTAGTTCTTTGGTTTCAGTCAAAGAGAAAAAACCCACAGAGGGGATAAATGTTAAAGTACTGAATGTGTTTCTGTTGTTCCATCTCACTGAATGTTGCTCTTACAAAGGTTTAGACATCCCGCCGCATGCAGCAGCTAGAGACTAACTGTGTTCAATTCCATTCTATTTGGAGGTCTGTTTTGATCAATTCAATGTTTTATGCAAATTTTAACATTAACCTCTGTCTTACTTTGAATACATGAAGGCTCTGTCTCAGAAGGATTTTTAAAAATAATAAGATGCTTAAATATCCTTTAGATCAGTGGTCTTAAAATAAAATTCAGCAAAGTCCACCTAATGTTTTTTTTCTCTTGCAAAGATCCAGAAAACATCTACCGTAAATTTTACTTTAGTGACCTCTGTGCTAGTTTCCTTCACTCACCATGTTGTCTTCTCAAGCTCATACCTTTTGTCTGGCCTGCAGAAAAACCGCAGAGCAGACATGAGAATTACCGTAAATACTAAAGAAGCTGCTCTATGAGTTACTGAAAAATTGTACAAAAGCTGCACAACATTAAATGAATTTTGATAAATGTGACATGGTTTTCCTGTGAAACCATGATCACATGAAAACAAGCACAAGAAAAGAAAAATCCTGCTCCAGATCAGACTTCATCTGAGTCCGATCTGGACTTTGGTCCACTATAAGGGGACCCCCCCACTTCAGGTGCATCTAAAGAAGCTAAACAAACTCAACTCTTCCATATATTAGTAGTTTTACAGTGAGAAAGTATACTTTTTAACTAATGATGTGATTTTTATTCAAACAGAAAAACTCTGTTTTCTAGCAACAAAGTCCATGCTCGATAATCCAGGTATAAAATCCTAATTTCTAACATATAAATCAAACAAACACATTTTAGAATTTGTTGTCTAAATGCTTATTAAGACGACATATTCGTCTGTCTCTCCTCCCTGTCCTCTCAACCAGCCGGTCAAAGCAGATGGTCTCTTGTCCTGAGCCTGGTTCTGCTGGAGGTTTCTTCCTGTTAAAGGGAGTTTTTCTTTCCACTGTCTCCACTGTGCTTGCTCAGGATGGGAGACTGCAACAAAGCCAAGATTCAACTTGTCTGCTGGATTCCTCAGATAGAGAACTTTACTAATTGGCTTTTATGTGTATGTTCCTGTAAAGTGCCCTGAAACAACTTTGTTGTGATTTGGAGCTATATAAATAAACTGAATTGAATTGAATATTTTCCTTTCCCAAACATCAGACTGGTGACAGGTGAGGGAGTCAGGAATCATCATCCACTAAAACATTCACTTTGGGATCATTTCTGTAGAATAATTCATAAAATAAACACTTTCTGATGGCAAATAACAAAAATGTAAATCTTTGAACATCTATAGTGAAAAATTAAAATAATCTGATGAAACCTCAATGTATACAATTTTAAACTGAAGCCAATTTAACATGTGATACTTTATGCATTTTGTTTGTTATTGTTACTAATACAGCTTGTCATCCAACACTGCATGAACAAATGTAACCTGCAACAAGAAGCAGGCCATATCACCTCAGATCTGAAACCCTGCTGAGGGTTTAGGTCCCAGCTCAACAATAAGAACAGATGACAGTCTATGGTGAGAGGAGGCCATGCTTCCACCTGCCTTTAGGAAAACTGAGCAGTGAGGTCAAAGAATGATGAAACAACCACTCAGGTTTTTATCAAGAATGCAGTCAGCCTGTGGATGATGTGGGGGTGCATCAGAGACTCTGTACTGACAGCTGATCCAAGACAGGATACTCACAGTCTGAGCAGATCTTGGCTACAGTAGCAGCACCATAGAAGCTGATTATGAAAACTAGATTCAGACAAGAATCACAAACTGCAGCTGAAAACACACACGGACTCCTCTATCAAAACTGCAACAGTTCATATCTTCTGTTTCCAGTGAGTTCAAATGTTTCAGTAGATGTTTAAAAGTTTCCTGCTGGTATCAAACTCTAGATGTATTGATACTTTTGAATTTTTAAGGAAACCAGCTATGATAATTTCCTTCTGTTTGTCCCGTCGCAGAGTGAAAGGATGGAATTGGGGACTGCCTAGAAAAACAGTCACCTATTATCCACCTGAAGAGGGTCTTGCTCTTCCTTCAACGTTAATGCGGCCTGAAACGCAACGTGTACCCCCACAAGTTGTTCATCAAACCGACCCCCTCAGCACCGTGATGTGTGCTATTGGCATTTCGAGTTACCATGGCGACGTAATTTGCAAACTAAAGGCTCACACATACTCGGGCGGACCTCAGTCTGCAGAGGTCTGCGTGTACCAGATTAGAGTCGAAGCAGACACCTGCAGGGCTTGTCCGTGCAAAGATCAATTTTTACGACCGTTTACACGTACGCGGTGTCGCACAATAAACTGCCCGGCGACAGATTGTTTTGTATGTGACACCAATGTATTAAATTCCCCTTCTTCATCCCTGGTCTGGTTTAATGGACTTTTCTTTTGTCTTGTTTTTTCCAAGAGGCAAGTGATCTCGTCCTCCTCGTCCGTTGCCGCCATGACTGAAATTGTGAAAAATGAAGGAATTTGTCACGAGCGAATTAAAATCAGGTGTGGTGTGGCTGCGGGAGGGTCTGGAGATTTCCTGATGGGCTGGTCTGATGTGAGGGCTGCAGGGCCAGCGCTCTCTGTTTTTTTTTGTGACCTGTCAATCAATCCAGTAGGCATGTCAGCACATGACCAATCAGCAAACTCAATTTGTCCCGAAGGTAAACACCACTTGCCTGCGGAGCTAGGCTGCAGCCGGTCAAAGGGTACGCTGGAGTATGAAGTCTCAACTGTCTGTGGACAGTCTCGTAGTGGCCGTGCTGCTCACAGAACGCTTGAGTTTGTTAAATGGACTGTACTTATATAGCAACTTTCTATCTTATTTCAAGATACTCAAAGCGCTTTACACTACAATCTGTGTCCTCATTTACCCATTCACACAGCTCTATACTAGATCTCTACAAAGATAATTGAACAAATCATTCTAAAGAGACTAATCAGAGCTTCATCACATTTATACACTGATGGGACACATCAGAGGCTATGAGGGGTTCAGTGTCTTGCCCAGGGACACTTCGACATGTGACTGCTGGTGGATTCGAACCCCCAACTCTCGCATTGGAGGACGACTGCTCTAACCACTCAGCCACAGCCGCCCCGAGTTTGTTGAAGCCTTAAGACGCCATTTTTCTCTTTTAAAAAGCCTGACAGAACTCTTAGGTTGTTTTCACACCTGATAGTCCAGTAGGCTCGGTTCGGCTGGGGACCAATATTCACAACATTTGTTTACATTTTCAGCTGGTGCGGTTCACATTCACACTGTACTGAGTCAGTCGAGCCAACCTGTTCCCCCCTCACCTGTGGTGGCGCTGCACCAAGAACTACTGAAGGAAACAACAAATAAAACCTCTGAAGAAGACACTTCTTCTTCTTCTGGAAATAAAAACAAAAATGGAGTGGCATCACATTTTAGCGGTTTTAAAGTTTCTGTTTTGTCATTTTTCAACAACAGACTCAGCATGAGCAGAAGATGAGGCAGAAGACCATGGAGGATGTTGTTTTTCACACAAGGCAGCCTAGACGGCTCCGTATGAGGTAAGAGAAATGCACGCTTGCTTCGGTTGTATTTACACAGAATGCCCTGCGCTGTAGTCCACTTCCTGCTTTTGGAGCGGTCTCTGGTCTGCTTGCATTCACAATGAATTCAAACCGCGCTAGAGTTCACTTCAACCGGGCTGAGACCTAGGTATTTAGGCAGACCAGAGTTCACTTTTTTGGTCCATATCAGAGTTCAATTGCACATTCACACCTCTCCAAACGAACCGGACTTTCTAGGCAAGTAGACTAGAGTTCGATTAAAGCGGATTAAACTGGACTGGTGTGAACAGCCTCTAACTGACACAGCTCATGAACAGCTTGTTGGATTTTTTTTCAACTCACAGAAAGTCCTCATCAGATGTATGTCTAAAACTGATTAACATTTGGAGCCATTTTGATTCAAGATGGCTGACACAGTTGCCTCATAAAATGTTTTAAATGGTTTTAACTCAGCTGTTTTTATACATACAGAGCTGAAATTTGGTGAGGTTATGACTGAGAACGTTCCCCATCACATACTGAATCCAAATAAAAATTCCAAGATGGCCACCATAGCTTAAATGTGAAATTTACTTTAGCTCTGACTTTTTGCCATATTGAGCTGAAATTTGGTATGGTGGTGAGCAAACCCCAACACAGTACAATCAAATCAAAAATTTAAAATGGCGGTTGTGTGGCAGTCTTTGTCGAATTTCTCCAGCAACTTTGGTGGAATTGTGAATATTCTCTGTTAGTCCATCCATCGGTGCATGTTGTAAGTGCAATAGCTTAAGAAGTGTAACAACATTTTGGTGTGTGGCTGTAGGCATAAGAAAGGTTTCTTTAAAAAACTGAGTTACCATGTTAAAATCCAAGATGGCCAAATATATGTAAATCAAGCACCCTTCTCATTTGAAGAACCTACACGTCTAGTTTTTATATTCCTCAAATGATTGGTGTGACTAAAGATTAATTCATGGAGACCATCCTTCACTCAGCAGCCTCCGTCACTCTGTGATGACAAGCAAAAAATCTAATCAAATAAAAACGCCCTCTGTTCTTGTCCACAGTGTAACCCACTTGAATATCTTGCACTAAAACATGTAGATCTCTTGTTCAACTCCAGTCCAGAAAAACACTCATAGAAAACTACAAACATTCACTATTCAAATCCCTCAATGACGGGGGACATCTGCGTACAGATTATGGTGTTTGTTAAATTAAAAATTCTAATAAACTAACCCACAAGAATAACTTTTTATTGCTTTTGAGAAAAAAAAAAATCAAAATAATACGACAAAGATGACTGTTTTGAGTTTCCATTTGTGGCTCAAAGACGACAAATGTGACATTTCAAGCTGAGCACATGATTTGATTTAGCAGAATTTCATCGGTGAGCTGGAACTGGTTGTAACACCTGGGTGAAGCAGGAAGATGGTGCTTGTTTGTCTCACACCAGTGGCAGTGGAGTGGGGGGTTGCTGCAGGAGGCGGTTACGTGCTGCAGTTTCCTACAAACAACTTCTGCTCTGGTCAGGAATCCTTCAAATGTAGTTTTGGGGGTTTAATTATTGCCAGAATTGTCATTTGTTTTACTCCACCCCCCGTTTGGACCGTTTTTCTTGCAGGCATGGCACGACAAAGAAAGTTACTGATTAGTTCTGTTTTCTTTTACGTCTCGGTTTATGGCCATGGCAACAGTCTAATATCCTGCTCTGCTCTGAGTGTGTGATATGCATGATTGTGTGTGTCTCTGGTGGAGCGGCTGGCGGGTGAGGGGAGAGATCAGCGGCCCACACATGGCTGTAATTTAATGGAGAATTGCCCAGTAGTTCCTGTGCAGAGGTAAACACACCAATAGTTGGGCTTTTGTTATTGCACGACTATGACAACTGCCTCCATCAATAAACAATGGAGTGTTGGGGGAAACAAGGACTCACTGTATGAAGAGAACCCCACTGTGTCCACTTCTAACTCATGTGTAATCAGCACACGCACCAGAGGAACTTATGATGAACCGCTGCAGAACCAAAACCTGGACAACTGAAGTGACACGTCAGACAGAACTACATGCTAAAGACCTGTTTTAGGAAGAGATAACGGAAATGATGCAGCTAGTCAATTGGTATTAATTTGCACACCTCTGTGAGGAGGAGCTGCAGTTTGGGAGAGGGGGCTGCGGAGGTCAAACATGAAGAATTTGAGACACAATAAACAAAGAGATAGGCAGAGCTCGGCAGTCACCATCAAGCTGTGAGTCAACAGGGGACCAATCCCTCAATTCTCAGATGCAATCTGGGTCAGGGCTATAAACTTTTACAGGGTGGGAAGAGCAGAGGGGCTGCAGGAGAACGTCTAATTAGCTTATGAGATTATAACACCTAAACAACAACGCACTGCTTGGTGTTTCCATGTGTTCATTACCAGCAACACAAAATAAGAAAAGAAGAGAAATCATGAAAAGTGATGGATTTCATTTATTATTTCCACCAAACAATGTCAGTGTGGTGCAGAAAATCTGATTTCTGTTGTTTTACTTTGTGCAATAAATTCATCAGACATCTGGATCCACACTGATGGATTAAATTTGTGAGAAAGTACAGCCTGATGGAAATATGACTTTTGTCAGGTATGATTTTCTAACACAGGACTATTCAACAAAGCTGCTCAGGGGGCCGGACATCCAGCGATTAAAGTCATAAACCAAAGTTTACAATGATCTGTTACCGTTTACATTTGTTCATTTCATTGCACTGAATCATAACTGCAAGAAACAGAACCCAAACCCAGAACAACAACAACAAAAATACATATTTTTTTAACGAAGTGGGTCAGATTGAAGTCACCCGCAGACCGGAAGTGGCCCGCGGGCTGCAGGAAACTCTGCATTAAAATATTCACTCAGACATTTCAGACTTTTTAAAACATGTAAAAACAATTTTACTTTGTGCTCTTTAAAACTAATATTTCAGTCTTTTGCTTCTCAATTTATTACATATCAAAGTTCTTACACAGATCAAGAGTAAAAGCGTTTTGACTGTGAGCACTGTGCACAGACATGGATCAGAGTGTATTATGGTTGTCATAGCAACCGGAGAAATGGCTCTTCTTCTGAACAATAGTTAGATGGGCCTTCTGGGGGTAACACCCCCCTCAGTTACCCACATCTGCTGCTCCCACATTCAAACTTATAGGATGTTCTGCTGATTATTTCTGTCCCTTTCAGAACTGACGGGCTGAGAAATCTGACCAGCATCTGTTCACGAGCTGCCATCTCAACCAGGGCAGCACCGTCCAGACAGAACAAACACATGAAGGGGTGTGAGCAATGTTTGTACTTTCACTACTTTATACTTGGAAGTTTTAGTAACTCTGTGGGTTTAAAATGAGCCACCTGTGGTGGGTCCGTCTGAAAACTAGTCTGACTGACACTCAGTGGGTTTCATTATTTTATTACAATCGAATCTGGTTAGAATTTAGCTAAAGTTAGATAAGCACTGGTTTTCCAGCAATAACAAAGAATAAGCACATTTTATATTTTTTGGGGGGAGGGGTGGGGTGTTGGAATGCAGAGTGAATTCTGAGTGTTTAATTCAGTTTTATTTATGAAGCACTTAAACCAGAGGTTCAACCTGCGGCTCTGGAGCCACATGTGTCTCTTTGGTTCCTCTGCAGCGGCTCTTTCAGGCTTTAACCAAAGCTAACATAAAACTGAATCTTATTTAAATTATTGCCAACAATGAAAATGGCTAGTTTTAGCAAATGTCATTTTCAAACATATGAAGAATAGTACAAATACACAATGTAAAACACATGGATTACATCATGCTGGTAGTTTGTTAGCCACTTTAAGTGTCAACTTCCAGTCTCACAGCGTGATGTTTCTCTCAAAAAAAGAGAAAGATATGTGTGTGTGTTTATATATTTTTTAATTTATGTATTTGTTAATTGTTAGGCTTCTGGGACCTGAGTCCAAATTTCATACCATAAACATGCGAATGTGAACTGGTATGACAATAAAAATCCTTGAAAACCAGCAGAATGTTTTGGAATACCTTCAAGACAAGTTGCTGAGAAGAAGTAAGTTTGATAACACTAAGAATAAAACACAAAAAAACAAAGGCGAAGTAAACAAAAACCTTTATTTTTCTTTAATAATGTAAGTGGACATCCAACAAACTGGCCTAATTTTATACTGTCTATAACTTTATGCTTTAAGTAAGACACTTAATTCTTCAACAATTAAGAGGATTCACATAAGTCTGCAGAGTTCAGTGTTTTGATTTTTATTAAATTGTTAAAAATTATATATATTTTTTCTTTCTTTCCGTGAATCTGATCTTTTCTTTTGTATTAATATGTTAAAAAAAAAATCAATAAATGTTAATAATAGTAAAATGTTTTCATTTTATAATATGGTATGGTATATGGTATAAAGTTTACTCATTTAAAAAAAGAAAACAAAACAATTCCATAAACAATATAAAAAAAATACAGAGATTTAAAATGAAAGGCAGCAGAAGAAGAAAAATTCTTATTATATCTGCCCCTCTTTTCAGACAATTAGTTCTTTCATAATAATCTTCAAGTAACAGAACAAAACGAATAACTCTTTCTAATTTTTTTTAATTCTAATACAAAACACATACTAAGCTACTTCATATATACTTTTTTAACAATCCAGCTTTGATCTTTTTCTTAAATGTACACATTGACTTGGCATTTTTAACATCACTCTCTAGACCATTCCACAATCCAACTCCTTGGATTGAGGTAGACCTTCCCTTCAGACTAGTTCTGAATTTTGGTTTGACAAATATCTCTATCCCCTTAAGATTATAACAACTTTGCCTTTTAACAAAATTTGTTTGGATATTTAAAGGTAATGTGTTATTTTGAGCCCTATACATAACTGATAAAATACTATAATCTACCAAATCATGAAACTTCAATAACTTCAGTTGATAAAATAATGTGCTTGATGGGTGACTGTAATGTTTTCTGGTGATAATTCTTACAGCTCTCTTCTGTAATATATAATATCACACCTACTGGCCAGAAAAGTCATCTCCAGCAAACCTGTAGTGGTCCTCGGGCCACCAGTTGACAGGACACAGTTGCAGCAGGTTTTGCAGCTCCGGACACATCGTAATTAGTAAAGTGGAAAAAATGGCTCTTTTTTATTGCAAAGGTCGCAGATTTAAACAATCACAGACGGCCAGAGTGCTGCACAGAACAAAGAATAGGACTAAAAGAGCTGCTGTCACATGACATGAAATACAAATAGAATGAAAAAGTCAAAGAAGTTAAGAAAAGCTGTGATGGAAAATATATAATTGAATCAGTTTTCTGATACATTATAATCTGTTTCTTAGTGCATGTTGACCTGAATATTATAACCATAAGCACAACTATCTGTGCAGAATGAAGGAGTTTCTGATTCTTCTCCTGGTGCTGACAAACAGCCGCCCAGCCGGGCTTGTTTGGGCCGGTTCTGATGGTGTGAGGAGGGAGTCACTTCCAGGTCTCCCTACAGGATGAAACCTCTGGTTGGAGCTCTGGCCATGTCCAGGCTCAGAGCACGCTCTGATGCTTTGCATCCGACCCTCTCAGCTGTTCTACCAGCAACAAACGTTTGTCACTAATAAATTTAATGATCTTCGTCTGATTGATGAATAAATTATTATTTTTCCCACAACAACAGCACTACAATAAAACCAATGAAGCTACATGAAAACATTTAAAATAAACATTTGCTGACAAATGAATTAGCTGAACTTTTAAAATTAAAACCAGCAGAACAGAAGCTAAAATGAGCAAGACATTAGTTAAAATTAAAATCAGCATAACTGTAGATAAAAGCTAAAACACAAGAAGATTAAAAAAACAGCAACGCTTGGAAAGAACTGAAGAGATCTCAATGCATTTCTAGAGGAACATTTTTTAAATAAAGTTATAATTCAAAAAGTATAAAAGTTACATGTATTATATATTTGTCATGGTGCATCAAGCTGAAAGTTTTGATATATAATAAATGTTTAAAAGAGCACTACATGGAAATAAAAACATTCAAAAGAAACGATTCATTTCAGCTTATTTATACAGCGACAAGTCCCCATGAATCATTTCAGGGGTCTGTACAAAAATAAGAAAAATAAAATGATGTGTGTATAAATATCTAACTAATTCCTGCTCAAAGAGTCAATTTTGCTTTAGATAAAAGAAAATTATTCCTTGATTAATTAGTTATTGTTTAGATTGTTCATTATTGGTTTACTACTTTTAAAACCAGTTTTTCTACAAATTATTATCCTTTTGCACTTATCAAGATTCAAGTTCTTTATTATCATTCTCATCACATGTGGTACATGAGGTGAAACAAAACTGTGTACTCAAGGTCCCAGTTACACCCAAGAATAGCAAAAATATAAAGTATTAAAGAAGAAACAGTACAAGAATCTAAGGTATACACTAAATAATAATGTAATATAATGCTGTGTATTAAACAGCAGCCTGAACATGAGTCTGTTGTGAGCAGATGGTTATGAATACAGCAGCCTAAAGGCAAGAAATCAGCTGTTTATGCTGTTTGTTTATTATTGTTGTTGATCATTCTTAATTGGATTAATTATTTTTGTAATAAAACCTCAAAGACAAATTTGGTCTCCTCCTTTGGATGATTATTCATTTGTTCTGGTATAGAGCTCCCTGTAATTAACAGATTCTTCTTTACTGGCTGAGTTCTGATTATTAACTGGTGAATAATTATGTTGTTGTTGGTCAGTAAACTGACCGGCTGGTTCCCCGCTTTAACGAGTGCTAAATAATTAAACAAGTGCGGTAAAGTGAGGAGCGTCACCCTTCTTCCTCCATCACTTCATATAGACTACACACGTCCAAATCATAAATCCAATAAAAGGTCAATTTAAGTTCCATTATAAAACAACATCCACATACAGTACAGACTATAATGGCTTTTAGTGAAAGTATTTTATTTAAGGAAAGCAGCAGATGGTGTCAAATTAATAAACATAAACATGTTTAAAACATGCTGACTATAGAGCAGAAGAACTTTAATCCTCCATACCAGGATGTTTTAAAGGCCTCAGAATATAACTTTAATTCTTGAGGTAATTTTTAATACAGTGTCCCACCTAATGCCTGCAGCTGAGCATGGCTGTGTGTAAACCTTGTAATAAACGCTCATGGAGGACATTCCCCCTGACTCTGGAAATGACATCACACCCAAAACTAACTGCGTTCCAGCTGCAAGTAGGAAAACCATCAGGTTTGTGCTCCCTGACCAGAGTTTCTATTATTAGTCACACGCTTTAAAAAGCACGATGCAGCGTTTCACACATGCCAACAGGACGGCAACAAGTTCTGGAGAATTCAAAGGAAACAAGTCCTACTGCAGCAGCTATCAGTGCTCCAGAGAAGATGGGTGGCCGTGTGGGTGTGAGTGTGTGTGTGTGTGTGTGTGTGTGTGTGTGAGTCAGGGGGATGGTTCCAGTTTTCTTCCTATAGAAATAAAAAGCAGATCAGGTGCTCATTGAAACATGGCCGACAGTTTTGATTTTAAGTGTCTGTTGTAAATTTTATTGGTTGACTAAAATTGAAGAAACAATTAAATCAGTTGTCTTTACTTTGTGCAAAAGTTTAAGTGTGTGCATGTACTTTTGTTGAGGACACGGGGGTGGGGACACTGTAAATCACAAACTAGACAAAAAGCAGGAACCCCGTGGTGTCTTTGTTTTTTGTGTTCCCTGTGGACCGCCACCTGTGTTTCTGCAAAGCCTCCACTTCTGAAGAAATAAGCTGCTTTTTCTTTCTCTCTTTCTTTTTTTGACAAACTTGTGCTTCTATTCTCATATAAATCCATTGCAAATGTCTTTGCTGAGACATCTTAACTCCACCCCCCCACCCAATTTTTCTGGACTTGCGAAACAATGTCTACAAAAATCTCCTAAAGTCAGCTCTATCTTAAGCCAAATCATTTTGCACAAATTTACCTCCAAAGGCTCTACGTCCATGCAGCAAACATTCTTATCTACACTCCCTACATTCAGATAAAAATAGTTAAGCAACAGAGAATTGTTGCTCCTCCCAAACAGACAAGCAATCAACATTTTAGGGAGCAACTATTTGCCATGCAGTGTCTAAACTTGTAAAACGTGTTTGGATTTTTTCACTCATCAGAAAAGACCAGCCTCGATCGATAAGTTCCTGCTCAGGTTAGTTTCATCTCAGCACTGTACTTAGACATAAAGAAAAGCAATCAGCCCTGAGCTGTCCTTGTGACCACTGATGCATTCAGAGGCAAAAAAAAGTGTGTGTGTGGGGGGGGGGGGGGGGGGGGGGGGGTCAGACTTTGAGGCATCAAACCCCCGCATCCATATTGATTAAACAAATTTGCCACAAATCATTTTACAAATGCCCTGTGGGGGGCTATAGAGGCCGGTGGAAATACCCCCATTCAGGCTGTGTGCTCCCCGCAGTGCTGAAGCCTCGACTCTTGGCTCGTTTAAGCGTGCTGACAACCTCTGATCCCCCCGGCCATCTGCAGGGTGGGCCTGCCAGCGCTCAGGGGTCTTTGTGCTCGAAGCTTCAAGAGATTTAGGAGCTAAAGACGAGACCCATCAACTCTGCTGTTAGCTCACACACAAACCAGACTGTGTAGTGAAACAGTGAACTGGTCATGATGGAGGCTGAGTTTGTGTTGGACCTTCACCCCAGCAGCAGAGCGAGGTGTCCACTGTCCACCCATGCAGCACACAGCAGCTGCCTGCTGCAAGCACTCCCCACAGTGTAGAAGCTCAGCTCCTCCTTACTTCACCATGCTGCTCTTTGTGAATGAAAGTGGGTGGAGGCAGCTACATGGAGCAGAAACACGCAGGTGGGCGTGTGCATGTACGTGTGCTGAGTGGTTCACCCTGCTGAGCAAAGCAAATAGGGCTGCAACAACCTGCTGTCAATTTTGATCTGACACCCTTTTTATTTCAATACATTTCAGCTGAAACTATTCTTTCAAGATGATGACCTGGCATCCCTTAAATCACATCACCTCCTCCTTTCATTCAGATCATCTCATGTTGAAATGAGATGAAATCTTTTTCATCAAACATTGAAAATAACGTTTTGCATAACTCCATGCGATACCACGAGATGTCACGCTCGCAGTATGTGTGTTCACCACAGCTCCTACCACAGAAAATGTTAGCTCAACATTTATAAGGTTGACTAAATATAGTTGTTGTTTTTATTTAATCTTTATTTATACATTAGTCTCATTGAGTCACAAGGACTCATTTTCAAGGGAGACCTGTTTGGGAGCAGATGGTGGGGGGTTAAGGGCCTTGTTCAAGAGCCCAAGGTGGGGCAAATGAGGGTGGAGGCAGGTGTGAGTGTTTCACCTTTTCTACTAAATTTTGATGTTGTTGGTCCGGGGAGTTGAACTGGTGATTTTCAGATCACAGGCCCACATTCTCTAACCTCTGCACCACCACTCCCCAGTATAGTTATTGTTTGTGTAAGCTAATTATGGTTAGCTGTTGCAGCCATCTTGAACTGGATTGACTCCATAAGTTATAGATGTGCATCTAATGGTTACTTCTAGGTTTTCTTTAAATCTGGGAAATGGTTCATGAGAAATTTTGCTGCCAGACAGAACTGACACCAGACATTCATGGTACGTAATAAAAACTGATCCTGATGCAGCTACAGACACCGAGCTACCACAGCCCTCTGTGTGGAGCAGAGAGCTGCCATGTAAGGTACCTTGGGAGCAGCTGTGGGGGTAAAGGGCCTTGTTCAAGGACCCAGAGTGGGGCAAATGAGGGTGGAGGCAGGTGTTTCAATTGTCCCACCCACATTTTTATTGCTGGGCTGGGGATTCAAACCAGCGACCTTTCAATCACAGGCTCACTTTCTCTAACCATGGCTCAATCTGTCCACTAGTTCATGATATATTTTGCTAACACTACAAAAACACACAGACAAAGACACAGGCAAAGTATTGTATTTATCTACCTGTTTACCCTTTTTATATCGTTTTTATTGTCCACCTGTCTGTTTTACAAATGACATGTCGTGGAGCCTACTGATGGAAAAAGTCTCAAAGTCCATTAACTCATCAACTAATCAAACATCTGTTACATTCTGGCTACAGGTGAAAGTATTCAATGCCAAAGGGGGAAAAAGTCACATGCAAAATCTGCCCCGCGCTTCACAGAGTTGTAATTTAATCAGCTCACCCTGATAACAGAAGTCCATCTTCATATTCTTCAGGTTTCTGTAAGGTCAAACAAAATGTGGCTGGACCCCCTCCCTGTAGGTCCAACATCTGAGTGTCTCTGAGCAAGACACAGAATCCCTAATTGCTCCTCGGGCATTTACATAGCTGCCCTCTGCTCCTCCTGCATCCCAGGTGTGATGGGTTTGCATTTATGCAGAGAACTAATTTCATCATTATATGGGAACATACGTACAATGATGACAACACACAGCACTTATTAATATATTATTATTACAGTTGCTGCACTCCTATTATTCTAACTGCTTCCAGTTACTTCAGATCTCCTTCACCCTTCAAGCAGAATCAAGAAATGTCCACATTCAAACAAGCTGAGCGTTGACAGCTCAAGGTACTTTCTGAAGGTTTCTATGCTGCTGTAAAAGCTACAAATGCTCATAAACAAGTGATCGTCTCTTTGTGAACATGGAAACACTTATGGATAAATACAAAAGTCTGGAAGTCTTTCTTTGAATCAGTGGTTTTCCTGTCACTGTTGGTATGTTTATATTCTCTGTTATTTTTTATATTTTCTGTAATTTTTTTGTAGCTTGTGTGATTCCTTGTGTATGTTCCTTTGACTGAAACTCTGGCACAACAATTTCCTGCGGGATCAGTTCATTCGACCTTTATTTTTACAGGTTAATCCCATTTAGCCTCAGGGACTCATTTACAAGAGACACGTGAATAACATTCTGTCTTATCTTATCATATCTTATCTCACTTTAAAGTTGCTCCTTCATGCTTTAAGCTGGTATCTTACTCAGCTGGGACTGTTGGACAGAAGACAGCAAGTCAAAATTGCATAAAATAGGCATTTCTTTGTTGCAGTCTCAGTGAGTCCCGAGTATTTATAATAAAACAAAATGCAAGGCATGCGGTCATGTGGACTGCATGCTTGCAGTGGATATTTAAAAAAGAAAAATTGGCTCATGTTTGTGTACACAGTTTGACATTCTGTGTTCTTGACTGTGCACGTTACTTTGTTGACCACCTTCACTCATACTCATCATGTACAAACAGCCGCTCCATGTTTATGATTTAATTTACCCGATGTTTGAAATGAAAACAGGCAGACATAGACCAGTTATTTTATTATGGGCAGCTGTGGCTGAGTGGTTAGAGCAGTCATCATCCAATGGGGGAGTTGGGGGTTTGATTCCACCAGCAGTCACATGTTGAAGTGTCCCTGAGCAAGACACTGAACCTCATTGCCTCTGATGTGCGTCCCATCAGTGTAGGAATGTGTGTGTTGGGGGTAAATGAGGCACTGATTGTGTTGTAAAGAGCTTTGAGCATCTTGATAAGATAGAAAGGTTCTATATAAGTACAGTCCATTTACCATTATCATAATATGATTTTTCTTTGGCTTGGTTTTTAGACCTGAGAAAATGGGACTGTAGCATCAGATGTTTTGTGTCATAAGGAGAGCTCCTGCAGGTTCCATAGGGTGCATTCACACCAGCCATGTTTAGTCCGCTTTAATCGAACTCTAGCTCGTTTTCCTAGAAAGTCTGGTTTGTTTAGGGAGGTGTGAACGCGCCATCGAACTCTGTCACGGAACAAAAAGGCGAACTCTGGCCCGGGCTAAAACCTAGGTCTCAGTCCGGTAGAAGAGAACTCCAGCGCGGTTCGAGTACAGTGTGAATGTAAACAGACCGAGCCCCGCTCCACAAGCAGGAAGTGGAGTACAGCGCAGGACAAACAAACACGCATTTTTCTGACCTCATATGGGGCCGTCAGCTGCCTTGTGTGAAAAACAATATTCTCCATGGTCTTCTGCCTCATCTTCTGCTCATGCTGAGTCCATTTTTGAAAAATGACAAAATATAACTCCTAAAACTGCTAAAACTTGATGCCATGCCGTTTTTGTTTTTATTTCCAGAAGAAGTGTCTTCAGAGGTTTTTGTGTTGTTTCTTTCAGTAGTTCTTGGTGCAGCGCCACAACAGGCGAGTGGGGGAACAGGTTGGTTCAACAGGTTGGTTCAACAGGTTGGTTCAACAGGTTGACTCGACTGCACAGTGCAGTGTGAATGCAAACGCACCAGCTCAAATGTAAACAAAATGTTATGAATATTGGTCCCCAACTGAACCGAGTCTACCGGACTATCAGGTGTGAAAACAACTATAATGTAGCTCTAGAACATACAGAAACTGAATTGAGAAGAACGTTTTGACAGTGTTCAAATTCAAGCTACAAAACAAGCAAGAAAACTGAAAGACTATGCAACATATAAAGATATTTTGGCAACTCCAGAATGAATGCCGTTATGGTGGTATCCCACTGGGCTGATTAGTTGGCGAGGGGTATTCATGAGGTAGACTCCCTGATTTCTGAAGACTGTTGTGAGGATTTCAACTTCATTTTGTGAGACACAGGGCTGCACAAGTTTGTTGCTTGCTTGAGTTTTAAACGCGTTCATAAATTTTTGTTTTTTTCTTTTTCAAAATAGTCACAAAGTTGTTGTGGATGTTTCCAACCTGTCATGAACCCACATGATTTGTGTCAATTCAGTTCAGTTTATTTATATAGCTCCAAATCACAACAAAGTTGTCTCAGGGCACTTTACAGGAACATTCACATAAAAGTCAATTAGTAAAGTTCTCTATCTAAGGAATCCAGCAGACAAGTTGAATCTTCACTTTGTTGCAGTCTCCCATCCTGAGCAAGCACAGTGGAGACAGTGGAAAGAAAAACTCCCTTTTAACAGGAAGAAACCTCCAGCAGAACCAGGCTCAGGACAAGTGGCCATCTGCTTTGACGGGCTGGTTGAGAGGACAGGAAGGAGAAACTGACACAGAATGGCAGGTGCAGATGTAGGTGCAGGTGTACCTGAAAGACTGTTGTGGGAAGTGGCGATTTTAGGCTCTTTTTGGGGGTGCTCAAGCACCCCTAAATTTTGAATCAGCACCCCTGAAAAATAAAGAAACTATCATTAGGCTTTTGTAAGGAAGCTCAGTTTGCAAACCTTAGAATCACTGAAATATTGAATACATATGTAATAAATATAGAATAAATGATGACACTCTTAAATGGGCCAGTAAAATCTATGATATTTTTTGCATGAGTCGGATCCTCTGCACAACATGTCACTCAATTCAGTAAGCTCATCAACAACTGACCAATCAGCGAGCTCAATTTGTCCTGAAGTAAAACACCCCTTACCTGCAGGAGCTGCACCCCCTTCTCCTCTGACAACATTGTCGGGGTTTTTCATTTCGGACACTTTTCAGTCAGAGGGCTTTCATGACAAATCGTCAGAAAAATGGTTAAACGTTGTCAATGGAGAACATGTACTTCAGACACACGTTACCCTGAGTGTTTAGAGGGTGGAAAACAGTTTATTCTATTTCCAAAACCTCTACAGAGTCTGGAAAAATGTAAAAGATGATAAAGCCCTGCAGCTGACCCCATGAGCAGCTGAATACAACAGTGATAAACAGGAAGTACAACATGTTCATCTGTACGAAGGTAACTGCAGGTAAATCCTCCATTGTAAGTCATAATTACATTGTGTGTTTAATGGTTAAATTAATGGTTAATGCTTAAAGCTAGTTGCACTTTGTTTTGTGTGATCTATATGTAAATATACAGTATGTTGGAGAGTGGTGGCACAGAGGTTAGAGAAGATGATCCTATGATTGGAAAGTCGCAAGTTCAACTCCTGGTACCGTCAACATCAAAATGTAGATGGAAAAGGTGAAACACCCACACCTGCCTCCACCCTCATTTGCTCCACTCTGGGCCCCTGAGCAAGGCCCTTAACCCCCACCATCTGCTCCCAAAAACAGGTCTCTCTTGAAAATGAGTTCTCGTGACTCAATGAGACTACCTGGATAAATCAAGATTAAATAAATAAAAAGAAGAAAAAAATGTTACAACTTCTGGTTGCATAAATTTAGTCTTTGTTTGTTATGATCTGTTAACACTAAACTGATTTTGAACAAAGTGTTTATTAGGTTGTGTAATGTAAAGCAGAGGACTACGTCTGTAGCATCTTAGCTAGTGTGTCTGTATTGCGCCCCGCTAGCTTAGCGCTACTTCTTGTTGTGCTGAGCTCTCTAAAATAATTATTGAATCAAGTGTTTACTTATGTAGGTAAACATAGATGTTTAACAATCTGTTAAAATACACCAGAATGCATGAAACTGTATCTACTTTATTCTAAATTTTCTGGGGGAGGACCCCCAGACCCCCCACCAATGTCAACATTGGGGGCTAAGCCCCACTAAAAGGCAGATCCTAGAATTGCCCCTGGTCGTGGGTGTAAAAAAAACTGGCTAAAGAAAAACAGCAAATATTTAGGCAAATGTCCATCTCTAGAAGACTCGTTAATGATAATTAATGATTGAAAACTGGTTTATATCTGAATACCATAATTTATAAAGTATACTCCAGTAGATAAAATCATAATCGGGGGGGGGGGGGGGGGGCACTGGGCACATAACAAGCCGACGTGGGCATGACTTGTTAGAGGTGGGCAACAAAATTGTAGCAACCAAGATTGCAGTTTTGTGGTGAAAAACCGTCCTCAGCTCACTTCTTGGTCACAAACACTGGAACTTCAGAGCCTGCAGTGAAAATTCTCACATTTTATTGCAATTTTGAGTCACTAACTGGTCACCAGCAGTTGCAGCCCTGTGACAAACTACCTCAAGTGGAATGCACGCCTGGAAATGATGTTGCTTCTGTTCATGTTGAAGCTGCATGATGAGTGGGCTCGGAGGGAGCAGCTGAGATGAGGACAACAAACAGGTAATTCATTCAGCAGCTGTGTCTGTCCACGTGCACCTAAGAGCGCACTCCTGAGAAACTGCACTGATCGCTGGTTACCTGTTGGTTACCTGTTACACACAACACCTACCTTCCATTCATATATTCACACAGAAACACATAGAAACACTCGTTCTGCATCAAATGTTCTACACAGGCATTTGTTTGTGATGCTCAGTTCTGTGTTGTTTGTTGAGATGTCCTAAATGTTTCCCCAGAAATTCAATCCACCAGAACAGAACATCGCTCATAAATACGCCACGAGTGATTTGAGCACGGCGAGTTATAGTGACCCTGGGACGCACAACTCTTCTCTTTCCCAAACACAAACATTTCCGCTGATATGTGCTCATCCGTCATCTCCAGCAACTGTCCCGTCAGGGACAGCGTGGCAGGTATAAAATCTGCCCATACAGGTTTCACATTACAGCAAAAAGGGCATTTATTTTAAAGATTTAAGACCAGGAGGAGGCTGTCTACTTCATCTTACTGTCACAGACAGCTGCTTTCAAGCTGCAAAGACAGGAAATCAATATCTTTTCTTCTTGTTTGCTGATGCCGTTCGTGTTAGTTGGTGATGGAGGACTGAATCAATAGTAAGCAGCTGATAATGAAGGCACAACAAGAATTTTTCACTAAGGCCAGTCAGACTATTTGAGGTATTCGTTAAAAAGGACATTTTGCATGACAAATTATTTTAAAAAGAAAAAATAATTGGACTTATTAGACTTTGTTAAGGACAAGTGGGCTCCTCACAAGCACAGGCTGTACATGTGTCTTTTTTTCACCCAGAAGTTGGAGGGCCTTGGTTCTCCACACAATGAGATAAATATACTACTCAGCTCTTGCCTGCAGATTTTTCTCATAAAAAACCCTTTGATAGTTTAGCCATCTGGCCAGAGTAAAAAAAAGTCCTCATAAAAGAGGCCCAAATAAGGTCAGGGGTCACTCCCTCCTGAGGTCAGGGGCCCTGAAAGGTTGTTATAGTGGACTTTACTAAAGTTGTCAGCTCAGATCTTTTTGACAAATTAAAGCACATTCTTCTGTTTTAACAAGTATTTCCTTACAGTCAAACTTCCTCTGAAGGAAATGATATTCAGGAGAGATGACAAACTGTTCATGCACAATGAACTCATTAGGGTGGTGTACACTGGACCATGAACTGCTTTTTAATTAACATTTGATATATATATATATATATATATATATATATATATATATAATTTCTTTATATCCATACATATTAAAATGTCACTGAATACACCTGGAGCTTTTTCCTTGTCGGCTGAAAGCCGTTATGTGAATAAGTAAACGCTCTTTACTCAACACATAGTACATTAAAGATGCAATGACAGCCTGTCATTAACCTTGACCTGTCAGTGTCTCCATCCAAATGTCCACAGGATGAAAGGCTCACCCTGGACTTATCTCACACATGCATTTAGCTGACCGCAGTCTGTGGGACAGCGCCAGGAATCTGCTCGCTAACACATCACAGGCCACAGAGATATTTACTAATGTTCTGATTGTACTTTTTGAAATGAGACGGGATTCACCTCAGAGGTGCAACGGTTCATAAAATCCAAAGCAGGGGGTTTAAGCCAGAGATTTTCATTCAGTTTTTTCCACACTTTTCTTCTATTTTGTGAACACTACAGATATCATACATTAGTACTAAATAGTAATTTCCACTTTATAAAATATAACAGTAATTTCTAAGGTGGTGTGTAAAAACTGAAGGAATGAAGCAGATCGGTGCAACACACGTTTGTGACAGTCTTCGGGTAGTGATGATGGGTGTGCTGTAAATGGGGAGTCATTGTTTATTTCAGAATCCATTCTCCCATCTTCTTTACCTGCTTTGTGTGCAGGATTGCAGGGAGCTGATGCTGATGTCTTCAGTGATCACAGATGGTTTGAGAGGCGGGGACACCTTGGACAGGTCTACAGTCCATCACAGAGACAGACAAGGCAAATAACTATCACACTCACCCACATCTAGTAACATTTTAAAGTGACCAGTTGGCCTAAGGTGCATGTTTCTGGTCTGTGGGAGAAAACTGGAGTACATCCTGTATCTGGATTAAAGGACGTGACTCCATGCAGAAAGGCCTAAGCTTTCTTACCATTTATCAAAATGATAACATTACTGAGGTTCTTGCAAAATAAATATTGAAAAAAAAAATAAAAAATGGCCCATCAAGCTCTGACCCCTCACATGCACTTTATATGAAAGTAAGTTTATTCCTTCCGTTTGTAAACGTGCTTCACATAGGGAATTAAAATTCACATTATACTTCATAACCACTAAATTGTATTATGATGACAAATGGTTGTAAATGTGTCTTATTTGATTCAGTGATGATGATCAGTACTCTGGTACTGCATCTTTTAGTAGTAGTTTACTCTATCATCTATCTATCTATCTATCTATCTATCTATCTATCTATCTATCTATCTATCTATCTATCTATCTATCTATCTATCTATCTATCTATCTATCTATCTATCTATCTATCTATCTATCTATCTATCTATCTATCTATCT
>NC_056508.1:6716051-6727766 GCF_014905685.2 Nematolebias whitei
ATGTGTGATATGGCATACAATTCATATCACGATATGTATTGTGAAGGGTGGCGATAACGATATATGTCATGATATGTTTTTGATATAAAACTTGCAATAGGAATGAAAAAAAGCATAGGGTGTCCTTTTGCCATAATTTTTTTTTTTTAATTAAGAAAATTCCACCACTAGGTCCAGAGAGTTTTTAAATAATAAACGAATCAAGTATTAGGCTTCTTTCTTGTAGTGCAAAACAGTGCAAAAGATATCAAATGTAGTTTTAGCCATATGTTTTAAACTAAATAACATGTTGTTAACTCTTAACAGTTTCCAGTATTTTCACTTAAGAAATGAACAGCAACAGAGCAGCATTTTACACCGAAACACTTCACCCTCCAACCTTCTAGTGGGCGTCTCCTTCCGCTTTAAGGAGAGCTGACACAAAATGACGACCAGTTTCCTCTGTGGTTTGGACCAGAGGGTCTCGCAGTACAATCACACAACACAGTGGTCTTTTCACAGATCAGAGAGCAGGTTTCTCTAAAGCTGACCAACGCTTACTTTAACTTTCAACAGAAAAAAAAACAAAAAAACTTTCGATGGAACACAGCATTTTGCGCATGCATTTGAATACGACAACACTACGGCAAGCCAGCTGTAGTTAGCTTTGCTACTTAACTCTCGAAGAAAAGGCTTTAACACCACTTACGCACAGTTTTCAACTAAAAAAAGTAACGATCAAACTGACAACTCTGATTTTACATCAGACATAGCATTACTGTGGTTGGCCGGCAGAAGACAGATCTCTATCGTAGGCTAAATTTCTATTGTTTCTATCATGTACAGTATATATATGTATACTGTATATATAAAGGTGTTTTCAAACTTTCCCACACTTTTGCAATATTCTAAACAATGTTTCTAAACTCTAAACTCTCTAAAAGAGCACAGAATGCCATGATTTCAGCTTCCTGCATCCTCTGCTTTCAGCCACCTGCACGCGCTCTTGGCCACGCCCACTTCTCAGCTCTGCATGGAGAACAGCTGCAGCAGGAAGTTTCTCCTGCAGTGTAGGCTGCACAAATGTGCAGGAGGTGCAAAATAGTTTAAAATAATTTGTTTTAAATAAAAATTCCATGCCGATCATGTGGCTCATCCATCAATCAGCCAATTGCGTGTCATGTCCAATCTTATTTTGAAAAACCACAATTGAGCGAGTTCACGATAAACGAACTGCAAAGTAGCAAGAGACTACTGTAGTCCCATTGAGTCACGAGGACTCATTTTCAAGAGAGACCTGTTTTAAACAAAGAACATACAAAGGACAGACAACAGTATACAACAACAAAAAGCCATTAAAATAAAAACAGTGTTATAAAATCAATAAAATCAAAGTGA
Source organism: Nematolebias whitei (assembly GCF_014905685.2). Taxonomy (NCBI): domain Eukaryota; kingdom Metazoa; phylum Chordata; class Actinopteri; order Cyprinodontiformes; family Rivulidae; genus Nematolebias; species Nematolebias whitei. The sequence continues at coordinate 6,717,429 of NC_056508.1, forward strand.
CATATAAGTCAAAGTAAAATACTAAAAACAAGAACATATTGGCTTATTTTTCTAATGACCTTATCAAATGTTTAAAATTATTTAAAGAAATCAAGGTGGACAGCTTCATTTCCTGTTGCAAGGTGTTCCAGGATACAGGAGCTGAGCAGGAAAAGACCTTTATGCCAAGTTCAGTCCACTCTGAGGGGATGCTGCAGGTAATGATGGCCTGAGAGCGCACGCTGTAACTGCACTGACGACGTGACATGTGGGAGGAGATATAAGAAGATCAAGGAGGGATTTATAGATGAAAATGAACCAGTGAGAGATCTGGTGTTTCTGACAATGATTTCTTTAACCAGAACTTCTTCAGCCTTCCTTTAGCTGCTTCAGTACAAACTCAAAAGATTTCAGCTGGTTGGTATTTTGGCAGTGTTTACCTAAACAGAAGCAGCTTTTTTTTTTATCACAGCAGGTCTTATTCCATTCATAAAGCTTCAAAGATTTTATTGAACTCGTCTTGTTTCTCCTCATGTACTTTCACATGGAAGAGTTTGCTGAAGTGACACAACCGTTTCCTCTCACTTTGATATGACTCTGGTCCTGGTCAAGTCCTGAACTCCCATAACTTGGTCAGTGTGAATATCAATGTCATGTGTGGAAAAATGGAAATTGTTTAGAGTACCTCACACTGTGACATTCTGGGTTTTACATTCAAATCCAGTTTTACCATGAAGAAAATCATACACTGTTACTGGTGAAGCTTTTGGACACGAGTTGAACCAACAATACTCATGTCTGAAACTGAGACAGCACCAAACGCGCCAGACTTTCATCACTAATCGTTCCATTTCTTAATCTACATTAAATAACAAAACTTTCTTCCAAAACAGTTTCTAACTATCTTCTTTTAAGTTAGATAAAAACATTAGTCCCAGTCATCGCTGCACAGTAAATGCACGTGTGTTTTGTTCTCAAACAAAACAAGGCGCTCAGTTCAGTTTGTCTTCTTTGCAGCAGCGTCCCTTCAGTAATACCAGTGGGGGCTCCTGATGGGTGATGCCATCTTTGGATGTCAAATGTAGTATACCAGCTGCGAGAGCCCATTTCATGATAAACTGTAAAGTTAATGAAAGTGTAACAGCTTGCTGTGATCTGTCCAGTCTTTTTCTCACTTTTAATTTTTCTAAACAATCTCAGTCAGAGAATTAAGTGATTGCAGTTGTGTAGAGGAAACTGATGGCAATAATGATTATTCTGCAAAATATTGTCAACTTTCATATAAATGGACTGTACTTATATAGCGCCTTTCTATCTTATTTCAAGATACTCAAAAGCACTTTACAACAATCTGTGCCTCATTTACCCATTCATACAGCACTCTACTAGATCTATACAAAGCTAATTGAACAAATCATTCTAATGAGACTAATCAGAGCTTTATCACATTCATACACTGATGGGACACACATCAGAGGCTATGAGGGGTTCAGTGTCTTGCCCAGGGACACTTCAGCATGCGACTGCTGGTGGATTCGAACCCCCAACTCTCACATTGGAGGATGACTGCTCTAACCACTCAGCCACAGCCGCCCCACAATATAAACTTAAATAAGTCCCAGAGTGTATTATACTGCTTCAAATATGGAGGACATTTATTGAGTTTACATTAGTATTATGGTCACACAATCAGTATCCATCCATCCAGCAGCAGCAGCAGCAGCTTGAGCAGGGAAGCCCAGACATCTCTCTCCACAGCCTCGTCCAGCTCTTCTGGGAGGATTCCAAGGTGTTCCTAGGCCAAACGTGAGACATAGTCTCTCCAGCGTGTCCTGGGTCTTCCCCGGGGTCTCCTCCCAGTTGGACATGCCCGAAGCACCTCTCTAGGGAGGCGCCCAGGGGACATCCTTACCAGGTGCCTGAACCACCTCAACTGGCTCCTCTCGACGTGGAGGAGTATCGGTTCCACTCCGAGTCTCTCCCGAATAACTGAACTTCTCACCCTGCCTCTAAGGAAGAGTCCAGCTACCCTGCGGAGAAAAATAATTTCAACCGCCTGTATCCGCAATCTCATTATTTCGGTCACTACCCAGAGCTCATGACCATAGGTGAGGGTAGGAACGTAGACCGACCGGTAAACAGAGAGCTTTGCCTTACAGCTCAACTCTCTCTTCACCACAATGGACTGGTACAGAGTCCGCAATACTGCAGATGCTGCAACCAGTCCGTCTGTCAACCTCATGCTTCATTCTTCCTTCACTCGTGAACAAAACTCCAAGATACTTGAACTCCTCCACTTGAGGCAGAACCTCACCCTTGACCTGAAGAGAGCAATCCACCCTTTTCCGGTTGAGGACCATGGCCTCAGATTTGGAGGTACTTATTCTCATCCCATCTGCTTCACACTAGGCTGCGAACCACTCTAGAGAGAGCTGAAGATCATGGCACGATGATGCCAACAGGACCACAGCATCTTCAAAGAGGAGAGATGGAATCCTGAGGCCACCGAACCGGAAACCCTCCACCAGCTGGCTGCACCAAGAAATTCTGTCCATAAAAGTTTTGAACAGAATCGGTGACAATGGGCAGCCATGGTGGAGTCCAACTCCCACCCTGAAGGGGTCCGACTTACTGCTGGCAATGCGAACCAAACTCTCGCACCACTTGTATAGTGACTGAACAGCCCGTAACAACGTGCCTACATTCCCATACTCACGGAGCACACACCCCCCCCCCCACAGTGTACCCCAAGGAACACGGGTCAAATGCCTTTTCCAAGTCCACAAAACACAAGTAGACTGGATGGGCAAACTCCCATGACCCCTCAAGGACCCTAGTGAGGGTAAAGAGCTGATCCAGTGTTCCACGGCCAGGATGGAACCCACATTGTTCCTCCTGGATCTGAGGTTCGACCAACGATTGGACTCGCTTCTCCAGTACCCCTGAATAGACCTTACCAGGGATGCTAAAGAGAGTGATGCCCCTATAATTGGAGCACACCCTCCGGTCCCCTTTTTAAAAAGAGGGGAACCACCACCCCAGTCTGCCAGTCCAGTGACACTGCCCCCAATGTCCATGCAACGTTGCAAAGGCATGTCAGCCAAGACAGCCCCACAACATCCAGAGCCTTAAGCAAATCAGGGTGAATCTCATCCACTCCCAGAGCCCTGCCGCCTCAGAGCTTTATAACTACTTTGGCGACCTCAGCCACGGTGATGGACAGATCAACCCCAAAGTCCCCCGACTCAGGTTCCTCCATGGAAGACGTGTTGGTGGGATTGAGAAGGTCTGAGAAGTATTCCTTCCACCTCCCGACGACATCACTGGTTGAGGTCAACAGCACCCCATCTTCACTGAACACAGTGTTAGTAAAGTGCTGCTTTCCTCTCCTCAGCCGCCTGATGGTTTGCCAGAATCTCCTCCAAGCCGACCGAGAGTCTCTATCCAAGGTCTCACCGAACTCCTCCCACATCCGAGCTTTTGCCTCAGCAACAGCCAAAGCTGAACACCACTTGGCCCTCCGGTACTCCTCAGCTGCCTTCAGAGTCCCACTGGGCAACAAGGCCCAATAGGAATCCTTCTTCAGCTTGCTAACCTCACTGCTAACAGAACCACTCTGCTAACAGGACCCTGCTGCTGTAGATTTATTTCTTTTTCACTTTTGGCACTTTGAGTTGGTAATTTGATTGCATGCTTTGGTATTTGTTGTTGTTGCTGTTTTTTTTGGCGAGTCGAGATGGTTCTTCTCGTCCTGAGCATTTCATTGCACTGATGAACTTTTGTTGATTTAGCATATGACAAATAAACCAAACCTGATTTAATAAAATATGTCTATCTATTGATCTATCTGATGAAGCTTCCAGATGGAAGATGAAACGTTTCAGCACAAAAAAAAAAAAAAAAAAAGAAACTGTCCAGATGACCTGACTGAAAAATGTTGGATTGCATACCTGGATTATTGAGCATGGACTTTGTTGGTTTTGAACCAGTTTGACATGACTATCAATGAGGAAGAGGGCCGGCATCGGAGGTGGGGGCGTGCCAAAGAGACCATCTTAGCACCAACTTAACTGGTTTGTTCCACTTGGCAGTAAGCTGTTGGGGGGAAAAAAATCAGTTTTGTGTTGTGTCTTTCCTTGACCGATGACGCCTTCTGGATGGAAGGTGAAACGTTTTAGCACACACGAAAAAAAAACTGTCCAGATGACCTGACTGAAAAATGTTGGATTGTGTACCTGGATTATTGAGCAGGGACTATGTTGTTTATGTCTATCTATTGTTTCACACTTAAAGACATAAACCTGAAATTCTAAGCTTTTCTCTATTTAACGTCTTTTAGTCTTTGCAGAAAGAAATGAAGTGCTCCAGGGTTTACTGCTGTAATGTTGTGGAAGGTGTTGTAGACCCACACTGCACAAATCAAGACAAATGAAAAACGCCTTGGGCTGATGCTGTCTGTAATAAAGTTAAAGTCGCAGTAAACATGAGAGTCACTGAATTAATTTTCTTTGTATTTACCATTTTCCCAATCTTTCTTCTTGATTCAGGGTGGTAGATGATCAAAGAGGATAAGTGCATATTTGAGAGAAAAACTGATTTTTCAATCAGATTTGGGGAAGAACAACTGAAGCCATGCTGTGACACATCTGACTTTACAGCCTTTCACACATTTAAGAATGTATTTGGTCTCACTTCACATGCACTCAAAGACCCATCCAAAGAAACTTAAACAAATGCTGAGCGCATGACAGCCCCTATGAGACTGTGGGAGGGTTTCCACAAAGAAAGATACTTTCCAGCACACAGCTGCTCAGTCAGAAATTTGTCTTATGCTCCTTGAAGAAGTGTCAAAGCTCTGGCTCCATGCTCCACTCGCTTCCTAAGAGCGGTGTTGTTGGATGATACGCTGGTGGCAGTGTCCAGTTTCAGAGGAAATGGTGAGAGAATTAGTAAAGAACGATAAGCTCCATTAAACACCACTGAAGAAACGGACAGCATGGCTGTCTGGAGCAATCAATACAGCTGAATCTACAGGTGGGCTGTGGGAAAGTGGGGGTCACATCACACCGTTTGGACACTAAATACATGGAAGCAAACTGTTGTTGCCACCTAAACAACATTTTTATAGATGAGCACAAGCTGATTAAGAATTTGTGAGATTTTTCTTTTTTAAAACAAATGCTGATTTATGATGAATAAGGACAATGGATCAGGGCCACTCAGAGGTTTTTGTGAAGATGTTAACAATTTTTAGCGTTTCAAATTATTAGGAGCCCCAATTCTGTGTAAATAAATAGTTTTGTGTTGTGTTTACGAGGATACAATTAAAATCAACAAATTAAACAATCATTTTGGGAAAACGTTTTGAAGCACTGAAGCTTTTTTTGTTGCTGTTGTTTCCAAATTTCAGTATTAGAATTGAAATGTTGATATTAAAGTGAAAAGACAGCGTTTTAAGATTCTGCTTGATACAGTGAACCCGCTGTGCTCCTGAACTCGATGCATCTGTCATTTTCATATATATATATTTTAAATTGTAGCCAAAAATCATGTATGCACTTTTATTGGGTAAACTTCAAAGGAAGGACACAGACCAATTTCATGTGAACCAGTCTGAGATGAGGACTTCTACAGCAGCATCAGTTCACAGTGGAAATCAAAACTTCCTTTAATCCTTCACAATAAGAGCACTGAGAATAGCCTTCAAAATACTCTCAAAACAACTGACTGCTATTTAAAATAGCTTACATTAGTGTTCTCAGGTAAAGATGAGGACTTTGCAAATGCAAAGCACCACTCCCCCAGCCTAAGCTGGGGGTGGAATGGTGTGCAGTAGGGAAGGCAAACCTGTGATTGGGAGGTTGCTGGTTCAAATCCCCTGACCATTACAACAAAACAAAATTTGGGTGGGAAAGATGAGTAAGTAAAGTACTGACAAGCAGAGTGGTAAACACTCCTTAAAAACCCCACCGAGGAATAAGTTCTACTTCCGTGATGAACATAAACAAACCTGAGCACCCAAAATGGACCTGCGACAGGTTTTAATGACGGTGGAGACATTACTGCACTCCCTGAATGAGCTACAGGTAATACAGATCATTTTGAGCTCTTTCAAAGTTTCTAGTAGAAATGTTGTGTCGCTCACCGATCAGGTTTGCTTCCTCAACATGCTAATATTGTTAGAATTACCCAGGTGGAAATGGCAAAGTCGCACATGTGCAGTCAGGTCAGTTTTTCACGATCAGAATAAACAACGAACAGATCAAGCGTTTACATGCGCACTGTTCGGGTTATGAATCGGCGTAAACCACCCGTTTCGTTCTGATCACAAATTATTTCGGATCACACTGAATAAGCAAAAAATAACCCGAACGGGGTGCTACATGATGCGTTTTTATTTCAAACGGCCGTTTGATCCGATTACTTGTAAACATAGCTTCTGATGAGCTTCCTTGATCAGGCTGGAAGTGTTGTTGCTCCAGCTGAGGTTGTCATTCAGGTGCACAGCCAAGTACTTGTAGCTGGAGACCACTTCCTCCACAGATCCTCCTGTGTTCAGGGGAGTGTAGGTGAGTTCTGTCTGAAATCCACAACCATTTCTTTTGTCTTCTTCACATTGATGTGACGGCTGTTCTTCCTGCACCAGCTCTGCAGGTGTTCCACCTCCTGCCTGTATTCTGGTAATATTACAACTTTATTCTTGTTTGTAATGTAACTTTCTTTTCTTATCATGGTCCTAAAGCTCCGTTGTAATATACACTCTGTAAGAGTGGAGATTTTTAGAGGAACCCCCCGTGGAGGTGTGAAATGCTCAGCAAGTGGGAAGTCACACATGCGCACTACAGGTGACTGCAGTCAAAAGGTTTTTGTGCCACAGGCCCTTTTTCAGCATGTGGGAGCAAATCTAATGAAATCCCGGGTCCAAAGAGACGTTTGTGTGCTCACTAGTTTGGATGTAACTGTCATGTAGATGCTGCATGCACAATGAATGCTTCTGAGCCCGCATCAGGGTTACCAGATACATTTAAAATATCTTATCTACCCCCTCTTTTTCTGTGCACATGTTCCACAAACACAACACACACCTCATCTTAGAATATCTTTACTCAGCACATATGGCAGTTTAGCTCAAAATACAATCATTTTAAAGTCACAGTACTATAGTACATCATTTCTTATCTGGCAACCCGACTGACATGGAAACTACAGCGTTTTTGTGTAAATCCGCTCATTTTTTGTTCATTAACCCCAATAAACATTGAAAATACACTAATGTTTCCAGAGGTTGTTCCATAAACAGATTCTTATAGGTTGTGTATTGGCCCAGATGTAATTAAAGATAATATAGTTTAAGATAAGACTTTGTTATCTTAAAGGACAATGAGAATTGCCAGCTGCTTCCAATCACACAACACAATGAAATGAAACAATAGAGACACAACAAAAGACAAGTATAAAGAAACAAACCTTTGTGAGGAAGTAAAAATCCAGTAACAATACTGAAAAACATAAATAGGAAAAAAGTTATTATTGCACTAAGTTTGTTATTAAGTTGTTATTGCACTATAAAAACTCAGTAATAAAGAATTGGTACAAGGTTAGATGTTTGTGCAAAAAACATTTCTTTACTATTAAACCTATTTTGAAGTATAGAGCCATTATTTAAAAAAAAAATAAACATGGCTTTTGCAGGTGACTGTTTGTGCTATTTAGACTATAATTATCAAACATTATTTTAACTGTGATTAACTGTCATTTCAACTTTATCCTGGAATCTAGGAAACAAACAGCCGTCTTCCTCCTCAGTATTACTGCATACAATCAGCAGGTTTTATTTTCAAAGAGCTAATGATAAAAGGTAGCAGTGGTGGAAAACAAATCACTTTGTACATCGAATGTCAGGGCTCCAACATTTCTTATAATCAGCATGACTATGAAAGGTGAACACAAACAAACAGGGATTTTCTCACAGAACTTCAGCCTGAGGGGCCTTCATCACAGCACTCCCGTATTAATCTTACTTAATTGTAGGCTATTCTGTTCAAATGTCCACAGCTGTATTTTTCATCATTAGGCGTGTGTTTATAAAGGCAGGAAAGTGCCTCCAATGTAAATGATAGATAATCAGAACAACTAACAGCACATATTGTCGTTTAGCAGCCAGGACTGGGTTTATACATTCACACACTTTGAAAATGGAAGAAAAATGACTAAAATTTTATAAATAAAACTGAAACTGGTGGGTTGATTTGTGATTAGAAACAACAATCAAGGTTTTCCATGACTGTGTGTCATAATCAGCAGATATGCACTGTAAGTGCAGTTTTTGATACTAAGAACATGTAAATATATAATCAGTTCATTAAATGGATTCATGTTAAACAAACATTCTGCATAGTGAACTGGATTTCTTTATTTTTGTCTCTATCACCCATTATGCAGACAGAACTGACGGCGTTAGTGGGCACCTGTTTGGCAGTTTTCTGATGCATGGAGGAAGTTTTTTTCCAGGGCAGGAGGATGTGACGGGCACAACACAGCTTACATTCCATGTGCTGAACAGTGACGGTGTCCTCTTGAAAAGGAATGCATCATGGTGGAATAATTGCCCTTACTCTTCCCTGACCACTTACTTAAAAGGATTTCAGATGGTTTGGGATCTCTCTCTCTCTCACCAACACCCCTCCTCCCATGGGACGAAGGGAGGAGGAGAATATGGGGGGATGGGTATTTGACTTGGGAGAGCAGAATTTGGAAGGGGGTGTGTGTGAGTATTTACATAAATAGCCAATCCAAGTTTGTTGTCCTTCTTTAAATCCAGTTTTGCTAATAACCATTTTGCCTTCCTGTTGAGAACTGATGGCTTAGAAACATTCCACAGATATTCCTTGAATTAACCTTTTCGGGCAAAGTGAGATAGATGACAGAACCTGATAATGGATTATAGATGCATTTTACAGGTCACATGATCCTCTTGGGCCTTGGATCACGTCCAGTCTCTGCCACCAGTCCCTTCTTGTTGGCAAGGCTGGGTGGCCGGTGGGAGGTCTCAAACTGTGTGTTTGGTGGTGGGGCAGCCGCTGCACATGCCTCTTAACACATACTGAAACACACCCACGCTGAATTTGTTTAAACAGCAGGCAAAACAGGTTTAAGGGTTTGGCAAAAAATGCTTTAAGTGAAATTTGAGAAAAAAATTGTCTTTAGGGCTCATTGTCTTTTAACCTTTTTAGCAAGTTATTTGTCAAAACCATTAATTTTTACTGACACAACTTCAGTTAGAAAATGTGACCCCAAACAGTTTATGAAAAATATTCTGTTAATACAATCTGTTAGGTAAACAACATAAATGTAAAAAAAAGAAAAGTTTTAATGAGACACTGTTCGCAACAACTCCAATTCATTAATAGAATAAACACTATTTCTAAAGACATTAAGATAAATTTTCTATAACTGAATTATAACTGGGCAGGACAATGGATCAGTGGTTAGCACTGTTGCCTCACAGCAAGAAGATCCTGGGTTCAATCCCAGGTTGGACCTGTGGTCTTTCTGTGTGGAGTTTGCATGTTCTCTCCGTGCATGCGTGGGTTTTCTCCAGGTACTCTGGTTTCCTCCCACAGACCAAAAACATGCATGTTAGCTGCCTTCAGGTCCAGGCCTCCCCTGTAAAAGAGATCTGTGGTCTCAATGGGATTTACCTGGTTAAAAAAGATTAATAATACATAACAACTTCATTGTATTCCAAAATATAAACAAGTCTAAATTATGTTGCCAACAAAACAATTAAAAATTTGTGAAAGAAAAGTAAAGGTAGAACAAAACTGTTATGTAAAATAGAAGTAATACCATTTGGGATGTTTTTAAAGGAGTAATTATGACAAGGTTGGGTATAAAACTGGTATCCTGATGCATGCACAATATCAATCAATTACTAATTATAAGTTAATTACCAATAAAAAATGACTAAATGTTTTTTTGTCAAATACAGTAGTCTCTTGCTACTTCACGGTTCATCGTGGACTCGCTCTACCGCTGTTTTTCAAAACAAGATTGGATATGACACACAATTGACTGACTGATGGATGAGCCCACAAATGGCATGGAATTTTTATTTAAAATAAATTATTTAAAATTATTTAGCACCTGCTGCACTTTTGTGCAGCCCATAGTGCAGGATAAACTTCCTGCTGCAGCTGATCAGCTGTTCTCCGTGCAGAGCAGTGAAGTGGGCGTGGCCAAGAGTGCTTGCAGGTGGCTGACAGCAGAGGAGGCAGGGAGCTGACATCATGACATTCTGTGCTCTTTTAGAGCATTTAGTTTAGAAACATTGTTTAGAATATTGCAAGTGTGGGAAGG
>NC_056508.1:6728166-6741872 GCF_014905685.2 Nematolebias whitei
TACAAAAATTAACTATTACTTACTATTTGTACAACTATTTCCAGTTTTTCACTTATCGTGGGGCTCCAGGGTACAGATCCCCCGCGATAAACGAGGGACTACTGTAAATCTTAAGACCAAACTAAGGGAGACTTTGTCCCCTGTCCATGTCTGAGAGGGGCTGCAGTCAGTACTGCAGGTTCAAGCCCAGGTTGGATCAGGAAGGACATCTTGGGGTAAAACAGTTGTTATATTTTTCATGCGAGTTCACGCATTGTGGTGACCCCTGCAGAAGGGAGCAGCTGAAAGAAAAATAACATGTCTTTAAGGGTTTTCTGAATCGTTCTGCCTTGGTATAATTTATAATATCAAGAAATGTCAATAAATATGTTAGAGATTTTTTGATCAAAGTTATGGATGTTTTTATTACTATAGCTGAGAATCTTATCTCTGCCCATGAACCATATGTTTGGGTTAGCAGAGAGAGCGGGGTGAGACTGCAGCATGCAGCTGTCGCTCCAAGGACTCCCCAGTGAACTCTGCTGAACTGATAAGGATATAAAAACAAGCTGAGGGGGTAGCTCGGGGCAGATTCTCATGACTGGTCTTCATGTGTGTACTTTATGTATATTTATGTAACCTTTCCTAAAAATCTGACCTTGCGAGTAAATACCGGTTAAAAATCTTCTCTTCCCATCGAGTGTGGTTCTTTTAGAGTAAACAACCTAAGCGAGAATATTTTTCTCCAACAAAATATTTGAGCAACATTCTGTTGTAGTCTCCTTTCAGAATAAAAGCATTCAACAAAGATATCCACCTTTATCCACACCTCTTCAATGTCTTTTACGTGAAATGGTAAATGGACTGAATTTATATAGCGCCTTTCTATCTTATCCAGATACTTAAAGCACTTTACAACAATCTGTGTCCTCATTTACCCATTCATACACACTCTACTAGAAGTCCACAAAGCTAATTGAACAAATCATTCTAAAGAGACTAATCAGTTTTATCACATTCATACACCGAAGGGACACACATCGGAGGCTATGAGGGGTTCAGTGTCTTGCCCAGGGTCACTTTGGCATGTGACTGCTGGTGGATTCAAACCCCCAACTCTTGCATTGGAGGATGACTGCTCTAACCACTCAGCCACAGCCGCTCCTAAAAAAAGGACTTGAGGTTAATTACCCAGCTTTGGATATTTTTCAAGAAAGTCAGAAGACTTGTTTTTGGAAAAATAGACACTAGATTATTTGATTTGGTCATTTAGGAGATGCTTTAAGCAAAAGCAGATTACAAATAAATATAGATCAGTGAGAATCCAAAGGCCTGACATGGAAAATATGTATTTTCAATATTTATTATCTGTTTCTTGATACATTTTGACCTGAACACTAGTTTCATTTAGAATAACTATCTGTGCAGAGAAAGCCTTGAGACCACTTCTTTTGACGCCTCCTAGATGACCATCTGATGGGACCAGACTGGTCCTGATAGCGGTGTTTGCAGGAAGAGGAAGTCTCTGTGTTTTCCTATAAGACAATAGATTTACTTTAGTTAGATAGAGCAGAGCAGGACTGAGCTGGTTTTACCACTTGTGATGTTTTGACTTTCTGTTTTCTGTCTTTCATTTGCTAGCAAAGCTTTATAATTATTAAAATTGATGAAGTCTACACCTGATTGTTTTGTGAATTAATTTTTACCACACCAAGGCCAATGTCTGGAGGTCAAACTCCCAATTTTCTGTCTGGAGATAAAATACTTGGCCACTCCACCACAATCTCACCAGTTGAAGAATAAAACAAAGCAGGCTAACAGCAAAACGATTAAAATAAATGGCAGCAGCTGTGATGGTGGTCCATCGGTGCCCAAGGCACAGGGATCTGGCATTTTTATGAGGCTTTGTTCATGCAGAGGTAAACATAGTTTTGAAGCAACATGTGCATCTACCAGTACCACCAGCCTGATCAAGAAAGCTCATCAGACTATTTCCTCAGGCGGCTGAGACGAGCTGGACTGGGAAGCTCAGTCCTCACCTCCTTCTACAGGTGTGCAGTGGAGAGCATCCTGTGCTCCAGCATCAACGTGTGGCATGGAGGCTGCACAGCTGCAGAAAGAAAAGCTCTGCAGAGAGTGGTGAAGGCTGCACAGAAGATGTTGGAGTCAGACTCCCCACCATCCCAGACATCTACACCTCTAGATGCAGCAAGAGGGCCACCTGCATCATGAAGGACCCCACTCACCCAGCACACACACTTTTTTGCCCCGCTTCCCTCAGGAAGGAGATTGAGGAGCATTAAGTGTAGAACCACTAGACTGAGGAACAGATTCTACCCTGAAGCTGTTGGACTCATGATTCTCTAACCAGGATGATCACTGTGAAAAATCACATCATGTTGCTGCTGATCTGTTTCATGTTGCTGCTGATCTGTGTCATGTTGCTGTGTTCATTCGTACTCATCTGCTTGCATAGACTCATATTCGTGTTGCTGTTCAACGTATTGTTTTTATACTACTAATGCTTAGTGTGCTTTAAGTTAACATTTTTCTTAGTTCGTAACTTAGATCTTATTACTGTTTTTCTTTTACATTTTAATACTTTTGTTGGATGTAACTGAGACCCTGTGTACACAATTTCGTTCCACCACATGTGATGCGAATGACAAATAAAGAAGCTTGAATCATTGAATCCTTGAATCTGTGGTGGTGAAGAGGGAGCTGAGCTGTAAGGCAAAGGTTGAATGAATGTACCACATGTGATGCGAATGACATTAAAGTCACCTTGAACCTTAAAGTTATTTTTAAAACGAGCTGGAAAATCCTGAATTCAAATCCGGTTTGAGATTTCCTTTTTCAAATGACATCAAGAATCCTTGTTAAAATTGGTTAAAATTAGGATTAAAGGCTCCCACATACTTGGGCCTACTGTGTGGACTCCGTGAGCAGCATGGACACTGTCCGCTGACGGTTGAGACTTCATACTCGAGCGTACACACTGATGGGCGGCAGCCCAGCTCCACAGGCAAGGGGCGTTTACCTTCAGGACAAATTGAGGTCACTGATTGGTCATTTGCTGACACGCCTACTGGAATGATTGACAGGTCAAAAAAATAAAAATAAAAACGAGAGCTGCCAGTGGCCCTGGGTAGAGGCAGCTAGCCCAGGAGCAGCAGTGTTCTGTGTTTATATGTTGTTAATAAAAAGTTCTAAAAACAGCAAAACAAAAACAGGGAGCGCTGGCCCTGCAGCCCTCACATCAGACCAGCACCCCAGGAAATCTCCAGACCCTCCCACAGCCACGCTGGACCTGATTTTAATTATCTCGTGACAAATTCCTTCATTTCTCACAATTTTGGTCATGGTGTCAGCAGAGGAGGAAGAGATAATTTGCCTCTCGGGAACAAAACAAAAGAAAAGGCCATTAAACCAGACCAGGGATGAAGAAAGGAAATTTAATACATTGGTGTTGCATCCATCACCAGACAGTTTATTGTGCGACACCGTGTATACATATGGGGTCGTAAATTTGAGCTTTGCACGGATAGGGCTTGCGGGCGTCCGATTCGAGACCACATTGAGTCTAATCGGTTATGTGCGGACCTCTACGAAGTGAAGTACGCCTGAGTATGTGGGAGGTTTAAGACCCATTTTTTTCATTCAACCTTTGTTTATACAGGTTCCAGGGGTTATCTTGATTAGCAAGACAAAACAAGTCATATCTCTGGAACCACTCATATCAGGATGATCTCAAAATGTAACTGAAAGGTCAGGAATTATAAAATGTGCTTAGTTCCTTTAGACCACATCTAACTGGATCCCTGACTTGATGTGATGGGTCACAACAAATATGTATTATTTCATGTGTTGATTCACATAAATCTTACCTTTGTACTGTAAGGCTCCGTCTATACAGGAGGTGTTTGTGGTTAAGATTTTTCTTTGTTTCATCCTAGCATCCACATGGAAGTAATGTTTTAGAGCCCACTGAACAGTGCTGTACTTTTTTCATTCATTCAACCTTTATTTATACAGGTTAGTCTCACTGAGCCTCAAGGACTCATTTACCTGGTTTTAACAAAGAATGATGACAACAGTAGACAATCATAAAAGAAAGCATATCAATTAAAAAATAATAAATTGAAGAAAATTATATTAAAAAAATGAAAGAAAAACAGCTACAATGTAAAACGATGTAGAATACTAAAAACAGAAACATGTCTGTGTTGGTTTTTGCCATGAACTTAGCATTTACCAGCATTTACCAGTATTAACTGCGTTAACCAGTAATAACAGTATTTACCAGTATTAACAGCATTTACCAGTATTAACAGTATTTACCAGTATTAACAGTATTTGCTAGTATTAACAGTATTAACAGTATTTACTAGTATTAACAGTATTTACCAGTATTAACAGTATTTTTTTTCAATCAACCTTTATTTATACAGATTGTTTACTAGTATTAACAGAATTTACCAGTATTAACAGCATTTACCAGTATTAACAGTATATACTAGTATTGACAGCATTTACTAGTATGGACATGATTTACCAGTATTAACAGTATTTACCAGTATTAACAGCATTTATCAGTATTAACAGCATTTACCAGTATTAACAGTATTTTTAAAATTGGGATCTAGTGTTATAATCTCTTTAAACACCACCGTTGTGTGTTTTTTTTTTAATGAGGACAGCCCAAAGACAACCTTTGAAAAACAATGTTGTAATCTAACCTACAATATTAACAGATTATGTAAAAGTATTATTGAACGGTCAACAACTCTAAAGCAAATGTTACAGAAAAAGATCAACAATATGCATGAAATAAATTAGAAAATGTGGGAAATCATTTGTCTTTGGCTCCAAAAACACAACATAGCAGTGCTTTGGCTTCATTTTTGAACACGTGACATAAAGATGACTCGTTCTTTCATTTGTTACGGCTCACATCGTTGCATCAGCCTCGTGATTTATGAACGACCAGCAGCTTAGACTTCCACTGGGTCATATCATAGAAAAGTGAAAAGTCCTGGTGTACATTTTGGTGAGGATCTGTCTTGATAAAAATACATGAATCATCATGAGGTGATTCAAACAAGAACCAAAAAATGAACAGACACAGACCTTTTCATGCAAAACTTATACTGTAATAATAATTTAAATAAACAAGTTATAATTATTAACCAAGTTAAATATGCCTGTCTTTGTTTCATCTTATAAAACCTCTCAACTTAATCTGGATCTTGGGTTCATGATTTGGAATTTTCCGAACTTTTTGAAACAGATAATTCTTCAGTTTGAAACATTTGCTGTAAGTTTCAGTACCTGTCACATTCATCACTTTGTTTTCTTGCTGCTTGCCTCAAACTCGTCGGCCATTTCCCTGCCTGTCAACTCACAACTCGTGCTTTTTTTTGTTTTTAATCCTATTGAGTCAGTCACCTGTTTGCGATCCCAGCCCCCATCTGTGGGGCCAATTAAAACAATTTCAAGGACAAAGGAGGGGAGTCCATTGTATCAAACAGCTAGCAGAGCGACATACATGGAGGGGCACAGTTGTCAGGGATTATCCCGTCGCAGCCACAGATGAAATTATCCTCCTCTCATCATCAGCACAGAGAAATAACAGAAAACACCAATCAGTGCGTGCAGGCAGAGAAAACGGTCAGTTTCTGATATACCTGTTGCTCTGCAGATTTCTGACAAAACCTGTTGTTCCAGACGTACATAATGCATTTTTGTAGTGAACAACTAGTTTAGTCAGAAATGGTGTTGGGTTTTAGGAATGATTGCAGAGCTGAAAGGAATGATTTGCACCATAATGTGAGTGGAATATTACACAGCCAGCATGAAAACAATGATCAAGCAAATGCTCAATGCATGCACAGTGAGCATGAGCCAGCAAACTGCACTACATAACTGACACACACACACACACACACACCCACACCCACACACACACACACACACACACACACATATATATATATATATATATATATATATAACTTATTTACTGATATATACTTTGTATATATATGTGTGTGTATTGTTTTAGTTTCAACTCACTAATTCTGTTGATTGTTGTTCTGTATGTGGGGGTGTCCATGCTAACAACTAGGTCTTTTCTCACATTCCTTTGCTGTGCAGAGCCCACCCCCTTTTTAAAACACAGAGATCTGATGGTGACAAATCTTCAAACCAACTTCCTCCTCTTCCTTTCAACTCTGCTAATGGCCCAGTGAGCTGGATTCTCCCTGTCCTGACTCACATCCTCCACGCCATAATATTTATGCAGCCCATTCAGAAGCTGCCCCATCACACTGCAGCATGAATAACCACAGGCACCCTCCCCAAAACTCATCAGGACATTAGTCCATAATACAGTGATAGCAGAGCACATTAAAGGCCTGGAATGCACATCGCCCGCTGTCTTTCATGTCAGAGTTTTAAATAAAGCTCATTTTGTGTTGACAAGTTGTTCCTGTTTTGTTCAAACACAGAAAAAACCCCAAAAAGAATTCAATTACCGCTTTTTCTGTCATACACGTCGCACCGCCCATAAGTTGCATCAGTCCAAATATGTCTAATAAAGTGGAAAAAACATAAATATGTCACTTTGCCATATAAGTCACATCTCTTATGTGTCATCACTGACAACCCGGAAATGTGGGTCAGTGTTGTGCCAAAAATCGATTGGCTGCCAAATGGCAGCCGCGGGAGTGTGCACGGGAGGACTTTTACAAGACCTTAAGATTAACACTTAAAAACAAGTATCTGTTGGCTCAAAAATTGTATCAGAGGTGTGTCTCAGTTGAACTTTTCCTTAATAAATGCACTTCGATGTTCAAATCAGCTGCATTTTAAAAAACGATTCACAGAAGCGGGAGCGCGCAGAGGGAGGACTAGCCGTACATTTCTTTGAAATTTAACAAGATAACTACCTAAAAACATTTATTTATTTTCTTGAAATTATAGTAAAGGTGTGTCTCAGTTGAACTTTTCCTTAATTTCCTTACATCTAGTGGATGAAAATGGCAGTGTTCAATATTTTCCATGTCAGAATGAATTAAATCGTCAGATCTCAGTCAAAAATTTGTTTATAAATATGGGAGAAAAAAAAACATAAATATGTCGCTTCGCTGCATAAGTCGCAAGCGTGCTAATTTATGCAAAAAACTGTGACTTATATGCCGGAAAATATGGTACTTTCATTTTTTTTGTTGCCTCGTATCAATTAACTGCGGCAACCATCTTAATTTGGATTACTCCAAAGGTTAGACGTCTGTGTGTGAGTTCTGATTCAGTTTGACAAGTGATTTATGAAATGTTTTGCTAACACAACAGACACAAGAGCATGAGAGCACACGGACTGAGCTCCTGTTGGGAAGCTGATGCACTGAAGTGATGACACCCAGAGTTTCATCGGTGCTCTTCAGGCGTTGTTGTCATCAGGGTCGACTTATCTGCCAGAGGGAACTGTATGAGCAGAAACAATGGGTGTGATCGAGTGCTTTCTCTTAAAGGCGTTACTTTACATCAGACTGGTCTCTTTAATGGACATATCTGTCTGAGGAACTTTGCTGAGAGATTTTTATCTCAGCTTTTCAGAAATGATTCATCATCACCTGTTTTTTGTTTATTTTTCTAACATGACATGAAGAAAACAGGAAAGACGTATTAACTTTGTTTTGAGGGTTAATACAAAACAGATTACATGAATTTTGTATGCTGAGTCAGCATTCACATGCTTTTCCTGTTTACAGTTTCAACCTTTCATCTATCAGAAGGTTCTGCTGGATCAGGGTGTGGTGCTGTGGCGTTTGGTTTTTGGAGCTTTTATAGTTTTTAAAATATTTACGTCATTTAAAAACAATAACCATGAAACTCCACTGTTTTCAAAATAATTGTTCCTTTTGCAGTCTGCTTAAGTACAAATGCTCCATTTTTGTCTTCATATGCTTCTTTTTAGCTACTATTATGCAATTTTTAGTTACTGATATCTTACTTTTACCTATAGTTTTTTTTACTATAGGTAAACATAGTAGTTTTTACCTTTACTGCTTTTTTTACTATAGGTAAATAGTAGTTTTTTACCTCTAGTTTTTTAAACTATAAGTAAATAGTAGTTTTTACTTATAGTTTCTTTTACTACAGGTAAATAGTACTTTTTTACCTATAGTTTTTTTTACTATAGGTAAATAGTAGTTTTTTACCTATAGTTTTTTTAAACTAAGTAAATAGTACTTTTTTTACCTATAGTTTTTTTTAAACTATAAGTAAATAGTAGTTTTTACCTATAGTTTTTTTTACTATAGGTAAATAGTAGTTTTTTACCTATAGTTTTTTTTACTATAGGTAAATAGTAGTTTTTTACCTATAGTTTTTTTTAAACCATAAGTAAATAGTAGTTTTTACTTATAGTTTTTTTACTACAGGTAAATAGTAGTTTTTACCTATAGTTTTTTTTACTATAGGTAAATAGTAGTTTTTACTTATAGTTTTTAAACTATAAGTAAATAGTAGTTTTACCTATAGTGTTTTTTTTAGGTAAATAGTAGTTTTTACCTATATTTTGTTTTTACTATAGGTAAATAGTAGTTTTTACCAATAGTTTTTTTACTATAGGTAAATAGTAATTTTTACCTATAGTTTTTTTTCTATAGGTAAATAGTAGTTTTTACTTATAGTTTTTAAACTATAAGTAAATAGTAGTTTTACCTATAGTGTTTTTTTTACTATAGGTAAATAGTAGTTTTTACCTATAGTTTTTTTTACTATAGGTAAATAGTAGTTTTTACCTATAGTTTATTTTTACTATAGGTAAATAGTAGTTTTTACATATAGTTTTTTTTACTATAAGTAAATAGTAGTTTTTACCTATAGTTTTTTAAACTATAATTAAATAGTAGTTTTTACCTATAGTTTTTTTACTATAGGTAAATAGTAGCTTTTACCTATAGTTTTTTTACTATAGGTAAATAGTAGTTTTTACCTATAGTGTTTTTTTACTATAGGTAAATAGTAGTTTTTACCTATATCATTTTATCTTGTAGCTATTTTAGTTTTTAGGTAGAATTTTGTTAATTTTAACTCTTGTTTTGCTCATTTGAGCATCAGGTCTGCTCGTTTTAGCTACTGTCCTGCCGCTTGTTGGTTTTAGCTTGTGTTTTGTTTTTTCAGCCACTGCTCATTTTAGCTACTGTTCTGTTTTAACTTTAAGAACTCAGTCTTATCTTCTGTAGGAAATGGCAGCAGTCATTCAACATTTGGAAAATGATGTTTCTCTAGTTGCTCTCTTGTTCTAAATTTTTGTCCCATATTTTGATGAGGGGGGCGGGTGGTGGCGCAGAGGTTAGAGAACGTGGGCCTGCGATTGGAAGGTTGCCGGTTCAACGCTTAGGAC
This sequence comes from Nematolebias whitei, assembly GCF_014905685.2. Classification (NCBI taxonomy): domain Eukaryota; kingdom Metazoa; phylum Chordata; class Actinopteri; order Cyprinodontiformes; family Rivulidae; genus Nematolebias; species Nematolebias whitei. The sequence goes on from NC_056508.1 coordinate 6,737,558, forward strand.
CGACAACATCAAAATATGGGTGGGAAAGGTGAAACACCCACACCTGCCCGTTGGACCCTTGAGCAAGGCCCTTCTGCTCCCCCGGGCGCCCTATATAGCATCTCTCTGGTATTTTAATATCTGGTTTGGTTGTTACGGGTTTCTCTCCAGTGCATTCCCCTGACAGTAAACAATGTTTGGAGCTGCCTAAAGTGTTTTAAATATTTGGCTATGAAGACTTTCTTACTCTCACAACTGTTTGGTACATATTCAACTCATACACCATAAGGTGGACATTGATGTTTTCTGTCACACAGTGTGTCCCCCACTGAGAGCGTGTACGATACTTTTCAGCTGCCGTGCACTTCATTTATAATGTAGCTCAAAATGTTTTCTTCTAAACTGGAATCTGGAGTGTTTTAACTTGAACTTGTCCCATTTCCTCCATAAAGCACCACAGAAAACCATCTGTGTGACCATCAGAGACTCGCGGTTAGACGTTTCAAAATCCAACTTACAGTTTTAGTACAGTGACTGTTTTGAGGCTTACTTTTCAGGTTGCATCAATGTCCGCTTCTTAATAATTTAGCGTTTCATACAATAATTATTTTTCTTCACTTACATTAATGCAAAGTTTTGTTGGGATTCAAAGAAGTAGCTGCTTTGGCCCATTTTGAAATCTCTTTAGAAATGTTCTTGTTTTAAACACTGTAACATCCAATAAACTTTCAATTATCTAATAAAGGGAGTAGTGAATTTACTTTTAAAGAAAAAAATAATCTCATCCATGAGTGTCTGTACATTCATTCTTGAGCTCACCCCCCCCCCCCCCCACTTATTTACTCATTTTTTTCAGAAGAAGCCCTAATAATGCAATTAGCTTAACAAAGAAAATGGTAATCCCATGAGCCAGTATGGGTGCGAGGCAGGAATGCATCTGTAATGACTCTGAGAATGCTTTGGAGGTATTTTCTCACCAATAAGCTCCAGGAGAGCTTGACTAAAAACAGCAACTCATCATCTCTAGTGCAACTGAGAAAACAACACATCTTGCATTCAAAAGCATGTCCCCCCACCCCCCACCCACCCTCCCAGACCTGCTTCCTGTGTCACGCTCACATGTTGATGTGAGGACCATTATGTGCAGAGCAGCAATTGGTGCAAAATCATTTAAACATTGTTCAGATTTCAGTAACAGTATAACATCATTATCAGACCACCAGCAGATTCATAGCTGGGGGTGCATTCACATATGCTAATAAAGCAGATGTCCACAGTCCCCGGCACATTCCAGGCAGCCTATAAAAACAAAGCATCTTTCTTTCCCCAAGGAGCAGTCCCCCGTCTCTGGCTGTCTCCAGCAGGCCTCAATTATTCTGAATCCATGAACAGTTTTTTAATTCAATTACATTATTTATCAATTCAACCTTGCATTTACATGAAAATATTGTGTCTTTAGGTTGACACCTAAAATGCAACCTGTGATGTGAAAGACCCACTCTTTGCTAACCCCCATGCACAGCAGACACATTGACAATAACAACAATAACAAAAATAAAAGCAGACTGCATGCTTGTGTTTGTGCTGAAGACACCACTGTCTCAACTACAGCACAGGTCAATAAACAGACGAGGCTGAGGAGCAAGAACTTTGTCTTAATTGGAGCAGAGTAAAAACCCTGTATCATTATAACAAATAACTTCAGGCCAAAGGTTTGTTTTCACTGGAGTGCAGGGTTCTCCAGCTTTTACGTTCAGGGACCCCCTCATAACCCTCATGTTTATTAAATCTTTTTTCAATTTCTCTCTTTAATGCAATGGAAATTTTTGTGTAACAAATAATTAAGACCTGTTCTTTAATAGTGTTAATTGACTTGAAGTAGAACGTTTCATTTTATTCTTGTCCACAAACAGGACAATGACAAAATACTCTTGTATTCACCAGTTTAGTTCTCCTTGTTGTTTTTACTATTTAAACCATCAACTGTAAACAATAATATACACAATCTATGGTTTTTATACACACACATACGCACACACACACTGTGTGTGTGTGTGTGTGTGCGTACTGAGCAGGGCCTTGCCTAGTTGAGGGCCCTGCAGCCTGCGGGAGCAGATGGGTTGCCTACTTGGCAGCTCTCTGCTCCACACAGACGGCTGTGGTAGCTCGGTGGTCTGTGGTTGTGTCAGGAAGGACTTGATCACAGATCTCTTTTGCAAGGGAGACATGGGCCTGAAGGCAACATGCATGTTTTTTAGACTGTGGGAGGAAACCGGAGTACCCTGGAGAAAACCATGCAAACTTGAGGAAACATGCAAACTCCACCCAGAAAGACCCCAGGTCCAAACAGAGTTTGAAATCAGAACCTTCTTGCTGCGAGGTAGAGGATGACATTTTTTCAGGAATCCTGCAGGTCACGGGATTCCTGCAGAATTCCGGCAGGACAGGAGTCAATATAATATAACTCAAAGGATTGGGATTTGACAGGATGAAAAGTTAACAGGACCAGACCGGAGCGGGAACCAACAAATTGGACAAAAATAAAATTAAAATTTAAAAAACTTTGGACAGGCACCGTATTTTGTAGTTTTCTTTCAATACGCCTTCACTCTGGAATACCAGACTTGCAGTGCTCCAGTCTGTAATGTGTTAAACACAAAATAATATAAAAAGGAATGAGTAGAAGCTGAAAGCAAATTCAGCGTATTTCCTAAAGACTAAATGAAAAACAAAAAAATGGGAGTGGTACAGGAATGGGAGTCATGTTACAGGAGTGGGACAGGACAAGAGTGAAAATCCAGTCCTGTGTCATCCTCTACTGTGAGGCAGAGCTGACCACTATGCTGGGGAGTGGTGGCGCAGAGGTTGGAGAAGATGGGCCTGTGATCGGAAAGTCGCAGGTTCAACTCCCTGGACTGACAACATCAAAATGTGGATATGAAAGGTGAAACACCCACCCCTGCCTCCACCCTCATTTGCCCCACTCTGGGCCCTTGAGCCCAGAGTGGCCCCCACCATCTCTTGAAAATGAGTCCTCTTGACTCAGTGGGACAACCTGTATAAATGAAGGGTAAATAATAATAAATAAATGCTGTTGTGAGGGCTAAATATATATGGTTGGCCCAGTGAGTTTTATGTGCATCCTCCACGCCTTGTTTCTTGTTTCTGCTGTATTTTCATGGCAGCACTACAGCGCCTCATACAGGTCTGGCATAGTAACTACAGCATTTTACGTTGTTTTCTGCATTTATGTGTGGCTTGAAATCTTTTAGACATAGTGCATTGTTAACAAGAATAATCTTTAAAACAACAAGTAAAAAGTCCTTAGTGTTATAACCTGATCATTCTGCAGTGCCCCCCTCCCCCGTCTTCAGAAAACAACCACGCAATTTGATCTTGCATTTTGGGAGCTCACTGCGTTGTTTGGCCAAGGTGTGGGTCACCGTCTGTAAAACTTTCCATGACACTGCAAGTTTCAGGATTGTTTCTGCCGTCCACTGTGCCCAACTCACGCTAAATTCACCAGCACTGTTGTCTCTGCACAGGCATTTATGATGCCACTGCAAACATAAGCTTTGTCCTCAGATGAAGGATCAGCCAGGGTTCATGCCCTTCTGGGGTCAAACAAACAGCAAATATGGACAGGCTGCGACTTGGATCATGAGGCTGAGTGGACATTATGGTGGAACTTCATATAAAGACAAGAACAAAGGATGAAGGCAGAGTTTATTTAGCTGTCAGCAGTAATGAAAATAGGTGTTTTTATTTTAAATAACCACAACGGTTACGCTAAAATATTCCTGAAGAGCCGTGATTAAATCTTATCTTTCAAGTCTCTTTTTTGTTCTGTACCAGAGAAATGTCGAACCATAACAAAACAAAACCAAAAAAAAAAAAACAGATCCTGTCTGTGGACCAACCGTTATAAACATAAATCATGAATAAATAAATAAATAAACAAATTAATTAATTACTTTAAAAAAACAATGGAGAAACATCTGGAAAGAGTAACAATAAAGAAAAACAACTTTGATTTTTTTTTGTTTGGGAAATTTTGAAGAATTGTGTATTTTATGGCTTATTCAGTGTAATAAACATTTACTAAAATGAAAAACATTAACTCACATTCTTCACACTGCATTGTCACTTCCTGCATCCACTTTATCTTTTAAAGAAGAATTAATGTGGGCAGCGGTATCTGGGAGCATTAGGCACTTTGGAAGCAGGCAAAGTAAACACAGAGTTAAGCTCACGCATGCTTGTGTGCACATCACACACACACACACACGCACACACACACACACACACACACACACACACACACACACACACACAC
>NC_056508.1:6741882-6764652 GCF_014905685.2 Nematolebias whitei
ACACACACACACACACACACACACACACACACACACACACACACACAACAATGGCTTGTATGTGTAAAGATCAGATTTCCATCATGTTTGTTTTTTTAGGATAAGGCATGTGAGAACAAATACAACATTTTACTCGCTCGTCTGCTGAAACCAGTGGAGTCACTCAAAATGTTGCTCTGGTGCAGTTTGGACACAAAAGTAGCTCCTGAACAGAATTCAACAATTTTATCATAACAATCTGTACATTCTAAAATAAATCCCTGGAAGAGCTTTTTATTGTTACTCTGTGCATGTTTGACTGTTGGCACAACATCCCACCATCACCTGAATGTATTTAATACAGTCAAGAAATACTACAGTAACTGGACAGTGCGTGTATAGCTGATCAACTTTTGGAGTCTTCACAATTCAAGATGGCTGTCAAAGCTAACTTTGTTCTGGCTGTAGCCGAGTGGTTTAAAACTTTAGTGATAACTTGGCTGTTTTTGTGTTAACAAAATACCTCATAAACCACTTAAGAGATTATATTGAAACAGTACATGGATGTACATGTACTTAACTTTCTGACTCAATCCAATTCAAGCCGGACGCAGCAGGTCATTAAAAAGAGAAAAATGTGTGATTCAGTGAGGAGCAGCTCCTCAGGCACCAGCTCCCCTCGGTTGCACAGTCACTTCACTTACACATAATTTGCTAGAATTTGGTGTGGAAGTAGCAGTCATTCACTAAACATACTCTAAGCATGACATCTCATGGTATTTTTCCAAAATGGTTCCACCGTCATCATTTCTCAACAGAAGATGATCTCAGTGTAAAACTGAAATGGAAGGAGGCCTTTAACTGTCTTATTGGATTTATAATCAGATTTACGTCGTCAGATCGGCAGAAATGAGATTTCAAACTACAGAATGTTTAAAAGCAATCTATCTCTAATCTGTCTCTAATCTCCACAATGTCTGGTTGACAAAAACAAATGTTGAACATGCAGAAACTGACCGCTCTGCGATGACAGGAAGCACAATGCAGTGTGCCGACGGGTCACAACGACCCGTCATTTAACTGAGGATCGAAAGAAGAACAAGAAATACAGCATCTGTGCAAAGCCCAAAGTGATGGCAACCGCTTAGCAAGAGTACCCAACATAACTCTCATCCTACGAAAACTGGAAAAGGTGAAAACAATAGATGGCTTGTATACGTGGCACCACCATGTGCACGGCCATAACTGTGCAAGCGTTCATTTGTTTAGTGGAACAGAAACAAGATGAGGACAACAACAATGGCCAAATGTCTTTGTTGCTGAAGCACAAAAGCTGTGAGCTGGTTATTTGCATTCACGGGAATGCTCTCGCTGTTAAACGCTCAAACCCACATTGTCACAAAGAGATAAAGGACATTATTATGAAGGAGCACGGTGGCTGTGTGTCAGGAGCAGGAGATGCTGTAACGCTCTTGTGTCCACTAAATGTTGATATGGCTTTGGTTCTGTAACTGCAGCCAGACTTCTACAAAATATTCACCCACTTTGCCCCCGTTAGGACTGGTTGTAAACTGTGAATTTCAATCTTAAAAAAAAAAAAAAACTAAAGTATGGGGTGCTGTTTGTAAAGTTACACAGTCAAAAATTAAGAGCAATATTTTGGTTTATTTAACCTTTAATAAGAAAAAAAAAGATTTTTGCTTTTTTCTAATTCATATTTTCACCTTGTCATTCATACATTTATAAATGTCATAATTCCAAACTAAATATTACATTTACAAGCTAAATATTTAATTTCTAAGCTAAACGTTTAATTCATAAACAAAATGTTTAATTTGCTATCTAAATATCTAGCTCAAACCTAACTATTTATTTTCCAAACAAAACATTTAATTTCCAAACTAAATATTTAATTTGCTAACTAAATATTTAGCTCGAACCTAAATATTTAACTTGCTAGCTAAACACTTAGCTTGCTAGTTAAAATATTTAACTTGCAAGCTAAATACTTAGCTTGCAAGCTAAATATTTAGGTTCGTCCGAGCTAAATATTTAGTTAGTAAATTAAATATTCATTTTGGAAATTAAATGTTTAGCTTTGAAAATAAATATTTAGGTCCAAGCTAAATATTAGGTCAGCAAATTAAACATTTTGTTTAGGAATTAAATGTGTAGCTTAGACATTAAATGTTTAGTTTGGAAAATAAATATTTAGCTTGGACAATAAATATTGAGTCTGGAAATCAAATGTTTAGTTTGAAAAATAAATATTTACCTTGTAATTTAAATATTTAATTTACACCTAAATATTTAGTTCACTTACAAAATATTTAACTTGCAAGTTAAGTATTTAGTTTGTAAACTAAATATTTAGCTTGTAAATTAAATATTTAGTTTGGAACTATGACATTTATAAATGTATGAATAACATAATAATAATAATAATAATAATGTCATCACAATGTCAGCACTATATGTTTCCATACAATGGCGAAATTAGTCTCTGCATTTGACCCATCCACCACCAGGTGGTGCAGTGGGCAGCTATTGAAAGCGCCCGGGGGACATTTTGGGGATGAGACGTGCTGCCCAGAGACGCCACGTGATGTACATGGTGAAAATATGACTTTGAGAAAACAAAGTTCTTATGAAAGACTGAATAAACCAAAATATTGCTGTTAATATTTGACTGTGTAACTTTACAAACGGCACCCCATACATAAGAGCTTTTAAACTTATTAACCAAATAACTAGGTGAATCCCACTGAGACTAGTGACATCCTCTTTAAGGGAGGTCTGAACTTGAAGGCAGCTCAGGACTGTGGGGGAAACCAGATTAGTCCACTAAGCAGCGTTTGGGATGTTTTGGGGAAAACTTAACTACAACCATACAAAATTGTAGCTCAACATCTGTGAAACTGACTAAATTATAGTTATCTATCAGTTTGTTAAGATAAATTAGCTGTGTTAACCATCTTAAATTACCTTACCGTACCATACCATACCATACCATACGTAAAGTACCGTACCATACCATACCGTACCGTACCGTACCATACCGTACCATACCATACCATACCATACCATACCATACCATATGTAAATTACCATACCGTACCATACCGTACCGTACCATACCGTACTGTACCGTACCATACCATACCATACCATACCATACCATACCATACCATACCATACCATACCATACCATACCATACCATATGTAAATTACCATACCGTACCGTACCGTACCATACCGTACTGTACCGTACCATACCATATGTAAATTACCATACCGTACCATACCGTACCATACCATAAGTAAATTACCGTACCGTACCGTACCATACCATACCATACCATATGTAAATTACCATACTGTACCATACCGTACCATACCGTACTGTACCGTACCATACCATATGTAAATTACCATACTGTACCATACCGTACCGTACCGTACCATACCGTACTGTACCGTACCATACCATACCATACCATATGTAAATTACCATACCGTACCATACCGTAGCATACCATAAGTAAATTACCGTACTGTACCATACCATACGTAAAGTACCGTACTGTACCATACCATACCGTACCGTACCGTACCGTACCATAGCATACCATACCATACCATATGTAAATTACCATACCGTACCGTACCGTACCGTACCATACCGTACTGTACCGTACCGTACCATACCATACCATACCATATGTAAATTACCGTACCGTACCGTACCATACCATACCATACCATATGTAAATTACCGTACCGTACCATACCGTACCATACCATAAGTAAATTACCGTACTGTACCATACCGTACCATACCATACGTAAAGTACCGTACCGTACTATACCATACCACTTTATTCAAAGAGCACTTAAAACAGCAACAAGGCCGACCAAAGTGCTGTTAAATTGTGTTAAGTCCAAAAGTTGACCCTGCCAGAGAACTTTTAGAGATTATTTTCTAAAAGTTTCATTAAAACCCAGTAGCTCATGAGATATTTTGATAAAAGATATGAACACATGAACACACACAGTCATAAAGAACATTATTACCTTAGCCTCTGACGGTAAGCAATAAAAAGGACTCCAATTAAAAAACAAAACAAACAAACAATGAAAAACAAAAAAATCTGGGACAAGTTTCAACGATATATCTGAGCAACTTTTTAACCATGTCTGATTTATCCCAAAGCAAAACGGGCGAAGTTATCTGAAAAGTTACGTTTGCTCCACAGTGGATTGATTCCACATGCAGACATCACAACAGTGTAATAATGTCTCAGCAAATAATCACGTTGCATTCAGAAAGGCAAATTACAATGTCTTCTTGCCACTTGGCTGTAAACCACTGATCAAATAGCTCTATCATCTTGAATTTCTATCACACAGACAAAAAGAATTGACGTAGGACAAGATAAAAGCCTCTAGCGCTCCAAGAAATCTCAACTCACTTAAGACGTCAATAGTGTCACGCCGAAAAGATGCCTGCACTGGAGGGTGGGGGAGGGGTGGGGGTGGGGTGGGGGGGTAATCCATATCAATACTTTACCAATCAGTTAATTTCATTAAGGCATTCAATGCCATTTACTGATGGGAGAGCAAATTGTGTGCAAACGAAGCAAAGGTCAGAAATGTATTGTTGGAGCAAGTGACAGATTGCACCTGGAGGAGTGCAGTGTGAAAAAATAAATAAATAGTCAAAGTGGCTGATAACCCGCCTCTGATAAAAAGAAATAACTTGAAGAGTTTTACAGGACCTACATGTTGTGTTATTCCTCTTTTCAAAGATATCCATTGCTGACTCTGCTCTGGGTAAAGTCTCTCTGTCACCTCCTCTCTGGATTGGTTTATGTCTGAAAGGAATGCATCACAACATAAGATTTCTTTAGGCAGCTGGGAGTGGAAATTGCTTTTTTTTTTTGGGGGGGGGGGGGGGGGGGACATTTATGGCCCCATTCAAAGACTGACATCTCAAACACAGGAAGGAAGGAACTAAAGAAGGCCCTACAGTGTAAAGAGGTCGCTTTTAAAACTCCCACTGTCGTTCTCAAGGAACAACCTTTAACCAAAGCAAATATGTAAAGTCTGACGGCTGTTCTGTCAGATAGTTACAGTAGTTAGTGCCACATCAGCCGTGGCATCAGTCATCGAGCTAACATGAAGAAACAGCCATAAGTCTTTGTCCAGGCTAGGCGAATAGTTAACCAAATCAGTGTTTTATTGTTTTTCAGGTTTATTTAATTTTATTTAATTTGTTTATTTAAAAGGACAGTGCACATTTGCACAGCAATTAAAGTTGGCCAGAATCAGCTCGATCACTAAATTTTATCAGTAGTATAAAATAACTCTTTCTCAAATTCAACATATCTGTGTGAACGAATGCTACATCAGGTAATATTAAACCTCTACAATTTTACATGACATCATTTTAAGATAAGAAATAAGATAGATAAGATAAAACTTTATCATCCACCAAGGTGGACATTTCCCTTTGACTCTCCAACCATAGAATAAAACACATTCATACAAGCATCGTTTTAGCTAAGCGTTATAGTTGTTTAAAACCAACTTACTGTAATGTCTAGGCTAGTGAATACATAAATCTACAACCATTTTTATTTTAAAGAGAAATGCTTTCAGATTATTTTAAGCCTGGCTGTAGAGAAACTGGGACGCCAGAATCGCTGTAATTGGCCGGAGAAGCTCCAATTATTTCAGGCCAAACTTGAAACATCACTTTTGTGACTATGTATCCAAAAGTATCTAAAGAACACTTTCTGTCCTAAAGTTTCCATAATTTGTTAGCATAAAGATATATGTTTATTTCATAAAGTTTAGTGAACTTAGCTGAAAATATTTAGAAATATGGCAAAAATAGCTTTAAAGATTGCTCTAGGCATTTTCACTTATCTAAACATTAATACCAGTGATATAATGCATATACATATATATATATATATATATATATATGTCCATCCATCCATTATCTTTACCCGTTTATTCCATTTTGGGTCACGGGGGTCGCTGGTGCCCATGTCCAGCAACCACTGTGTCAGGGGCGGGACATGTGGACATGTCTCCAGTCCATCACAGGGACACACAGAGACAAACAACCATTCACTCTCTCTCTCTCTCTCTCTCACCTAGGGACAATTTAGAGTCACCAATCAGCCTAACATGCATGTTTTTGCTCTGCGGGAGGAAACTGGAGTACCCGGAGAAAACCCACGCATGCACGGAGAGAACATGCAAACTCCACCCAAGTGTCCCCGGACTGGGGTTTGAACCAGGGACCTGCTCGCTGAGAGGCAGCGGCTCTACCAGCTGTGCCACCGTGCTGCCCACCCCTAATTCCGAAAAATAAAATTTTCTTGTCTTTTTTTCATGTTTATCTTAATATTTTAACTCTGGTTTGCTTATGGTTAGCACATTAAATGATTTCAAGCATAGTCTTGCCAATGTTTTATTTCCTGCCTTGCATTCACCTGTCTTTGGTTGAGAGATTTTAGATACTGGATCCTTGAACACTATGAACAATTCAAATTTACCTGAAGTATAATGTGAGCTCTAAAATACATCCATCCATCCATTATCTTTACCTGCTTCTTCCTTTTTGGGTCACAGGGGTCACTGGTGCCCATGTCCAGCAGTCACTGTGTGAGGGGCGGTGGACACGTCTCCAGTCCATCCCAGGGACACATAGAGACAAACGAGACAAACAACCATATGTTGAGTTACCAATCAGCCTAACATGCATGTTTTTGGTCTGTGGGAGGAAACGAGTACCCAGAGAAAACCCACGCATGCACAGAGAGAACATGCAAACTCCAGCCAGAAAGGTCGCCCAGCCGGCATTCGATCCGGTGACCTTCTCACTGAGAAGCAGCAGCTTTATCAACTGTGCCGCCTTAAAAATATGAAAACAAAACCTGTTCTTTAGATACTCTTGGTACTGTACATAATGAAAAAGTGTGATTTGAGACTTGGCAGTAAAAGATTAGAGGTACCGTCCTTCTCAGTACAATTGCAGTACAGCTATTCCTGCACTCTGGTTTTTGGCCAGTGGACGCTCAGCTATTTATTTCTCTTGTTGTGGTTTTCTCAACAAACTGTTCATGTTACTACAGAGTGTTGGTCTTCTGAGATGCAGCATGCACGAGTGCAACAGGAGCTGAGTAAACTTTTGGACTGATGTGAGGCGTCGATCGGCCAGACCGATACGTTCAGCAGCTCCATGTCTGTGTCGCTCCTACATTCTCGAAGTGGCACGGACGTTGTTTGTCTGATTTGCAGATCTCATAAACCCAAGTTCTATTGATAGTGGGACAAAGTATACATATGAAATGCTGAAAGTGAGGACAACATTCCCCTCTAACATCTCCAGCAAGTGGATTCTTTCTAGATGTTTACAGATTGTAGGGATGCTTCATGGTGGTTAACATGACACTGTTTCAGTTCTTTGAGACGTGCGGCTGAACACAAGTTCAAAATCACCTTATTTTCTGAAAATGGCACAATTTCTTAGTTTCACCGTTTGATATGTTTACTATGTTCCATTGTGAATGGGTTTATGAAATGAGTAAATCACTGAATTCTGTTTTGACTGACATTTTACACAACGTCCCGTCATTATCAGAAGGGGAGTTGGACTACAGACCTTCAAGTTTTGTGTTTGGAAGAATCTACAGCAGTTCAAACAGTCCCTCAAGCAAGATGACGTAGCACTTCACCCAGCTGTCACGTGGGGAGGAGGTGAACACAGGAGAGGACTTGGGGGTGGAGGTGGTGGAGGGGCTTGTCAGGATTAGGCCTGGAAGTTAGATAATAGATCAAAGAGAGACAACCATAGAGCACTTCTAACCTTTTGTCTCCTGAGAAACGCTCATCTTTATACAAGTGGAATTCTAGCTTTTCTTGGTAGTTTTATCACAACATGTTTATTTAATTATTATTATTTGTTACCACCAAAGTTTATTTGAATATTTTCAGTACTATCTGGCATCATTCAAAAATGTTCAATACAAAAACAACTGGACTTTATTTGTAACAGAAGACGTTTCTCTTCCGAGGAGCGAAACATCCTCTGTTACAAATAAAGTCCAGTTGTTTTGAATTGAATGTTTTTGAATTCATCATGTCCTGGATGACTGAGAATCTTCACCAGCATCATGGTAGTTTAGTGGTTAGCACTGTTGGCTCACAGCAAGAGGATCCAGGGTTCAATCCCTTGTTTGGACCTGAGGTCTGTCTGTGGAGTTTACATGTTCTCCTCATGCTCCAGTTTCCTCCCACAGTTCAAAAACATGCGTGTTAGGCTGTTTTCAGTCCAGGCCTCCCTTGTAAATCTGTGATTTTTAATTGATTGCCTGCTTAAATAAAGATTAATAAAAAGATAACAAATCATTCAACTTTGGAATATTCTGCTGTCTTCACACATCTAAATGATTTTTAAAAATCTGCATTGAAAGAAAGATGGAATGGTTTCCATCCATCCATTTTCTTTACTGTTTTTTTCCTTGCTGGGTTACAGGTGGTGCTGGTGTCAGCAGTCCTTGTGTGAGGGACGGCTACACATGGACAGGCCACATGTCATGACAGGGACACAAGGAGACAAACAACTGTTCACACTCTCACACAATTTAGAGTTGCCAATAAACCTAACGTGCACGTTGATTGTATGTGAGAGGAAACCAGAGTACCTGGAGCAAACCTGTTTGTGCACAAGAAGAACATGCAAACTCCACACAGAAAGCCTGGGAAGCAAACCTGTGACCTTTTTGCTGCGATGTGACAGCTGCCAGTTCGACTTGTTTTACAGCTGCAGCTACACCGCCATGAGAAAAAGATGATGCAAGACCTCCCAACTTCATGAAGGATAATTATGGAAAAATTAAAACTTACCAGTTTGACTGTATACTCTACTGCATGTATCTCTGTCTGATGCTAAATTAAAGGCTTACTGAACTAAATGCATATCACCCGCCACCTTTAGTGCCAGAGTTTTACACTAATATCTTAAGTTGTAGCTGCTTTGCTCAAACTTTAATAAATCTTCGTGGAGTCTGATGAAAAACTGCAACGTCTTGCATTTTCTTTTAGCATTTGTCTGCGGTGACTGCCAGATGTTCAGTTAACTTTGGTGTGGTAGTAGCTACGAATAGCCATTTATGTGTAGGAAAAGCTAAACTTGTAGCTGTGGTGAAAGAAATTTTAATCTTGAATAAATAAATCTTACAGTGGGTTGACTCCAACAGCTAATCAGCTGTGGACGCACAATCAGTGATTACTTTGTGCTCGTTTCATTAAAATCCAACAAGTGGCTCATGAGATATTTTGCTAACGATACAAACACACAAACATGCCCACAGACATAGGCAAAAACATTATTGCTCTGCCTTGGGGTAATAACTAGCCTTTCCAATTGTCATTATGAATATCAATAATATGCATTTCAATAATATTTTTAGTCAAAGCTACAATGAGTGGCTGCAGAAGGTCCAGATGTGGCCCCCACAGGTTGCACATCTGCAAAAAGTCCATTCACATTTGGGAGCCAAACTCATCGTTGCACACGGTGGGATTGATCATTCCAAGTGGGCCAAGTTATCTCCTCTGGCATGCAGGATTTGGGTCGCTGTAGGCCAAAATCATTTAGTCAGCCAGGGGTCAGAAGTGCTGATCCCAGACCAGTCCCTGCAGAGTCAGAACAGTCCATTGTTTAGGAGTGAACTGTTCATCAGATACTGACCTCATGTGTCTAAAACTGATAATCTTTGGCATCTCCAGTGAACACAACACGCTAAAGATAAAACTATCAGTGTCGTCGTAAAAAAACAAAAAAAAACAACAACACATTATCACCCGCCACCCATGTGTCGTGTGAACGGACTTTAATGAAACTCAAAATAATCATTGCATGTACATCCACAACAAGAGGTACATCGATGATTATCGTCGCTAAAGGATTTAAATAGTGAATGTTTGTAATTTTCAGAGATGAGTGTTTTTCTGGACTAGAACTGAGCAGGGATGTAAACCTTAATGTTTTTGGTGCAAGATGTTCAGGTGTGCAGGAGTTACACTGTGGACAAGAACATAGTTTTCTTTTAATTTGCATGTGTGAGGTGGTGCAGAGTGACGGATCCTGGCGAGAGGAGGGAGCACTTTTATCCAACACCAGGAGCAAAGGCGGAGCCAGGGGGTGGCCAGTGGAGGTCTTGGACATTATAGATTAATCTTTGGCCACCCCAGTCATTTTTTAGGAAACTGTACTTTTAATCAATAAAAAACTAGAAAGCATGGTTTCCTCAAATGATTGTGGTGTTCTGTACATGGCAGCGGCCATCTTGGCAACCCAAATTTATGATGGCGGTCTTTCTTGCAGCCACACACCAAAATGGAAGTCGGTACCTCACTTATTTTTCAAGTTTGTTCACAACACGAGCAGATGGATATCTTCATTTCTCCCTGTTCGGTCTGTGACGGGGACAACAAGTGAGCCTTTCAAACCCATTCAAGATGGCCACTGCAACTACCTGACATCAGCCAACACAACAGTGGTTACAACTTCCTTTTACGGACACTGAGCTCAAATGTATTTCATTAGTTTATGTAATTGTACCTAATGTTACTTTTAAGGTTGGACTTAAACGACTAACTCTGCCTCTTCTCAGTTTAGGAGGATTTTAGTCTGAAACTAAAAAGAACAAATTTGGCGAGGATCTTAAATTCTTTTAAGTTTGAAGTCATAGCTTGTTGTTTCCTGACAGAGTGCAGGGACAATGTCCTGAATGTAAAACTAGTCGTTTAAACCTTTTAGACGACCCCCCCCATTAGATCAGTTCAGTTTAAAATTTAGCATGTTCAGTAAGTGGGCTGAAGCAGCATTTAATAAGCATGTTAAAGTACAACTATCTCTAAACTGCACTTAATCACAGTCTTTGACTTTCTCTGAGTCTACAATTAGCCATATGCACTTAAAGGAACAGTCCAGAAGAGCATCTTTAATTCTACAGAAAAGGTCAAAGAACGTCTTATTAAACGCAGACACACAAAGAGGCACAGTCAGGACTGAGAGCCTAACTCTGAAGTGAACCCTTGGCGCTGGCAAACATCTTAACATCAAGCATCTTCTGGGTTTGTGATCACGCTGAGCCTGAAAATGCAGCCGTGCGCTTCAGCGGATCCATTAGTGCCCAGAGACGAGGAACAAATCAATGAGGAGCTGTTCACAGGAGACTCCTATTCAGGTGGAGCGTCCTCTCCCTGCAGATACCGAGCGAGGCCTGCGTGCACAAATGTCCAGAATAATAGGCTGCAACAAGCAAAACAGGCACTTTATTGAAAAATCTATTGAGGGAACAACTTGGCTTTTAAAAACCAAGACGTTGACGAGTGAACTGATGTTCTTTACAATGGACGCTCTGAAGATTCAGAGTGAAGGTAATGAAAATATTGTCCTGGGAGGAAAAGATGAGCATTTACTGGCAAACTATTTGTCTACCTCATGTTTGACAGTTGCTCTGCTGCCATCTGAAGGACAAACCAAACACAAGCACCTTTCATTTTCACAACTAGAACACTTCAAGACTTTGTTCTTGTGGTGTTGATGTCTGGAAACAGCTGGGATGTTGTGGAAAGTGAAAGTTAAAAAGACTGAAATGACCTGTAAATCTCATAAACCCATATTTTTTTCACAACAGAACACAGTAAACATCAAATGTTGACTTTTAGAAGTTGTACCTTTTTCAAGTACAGTATGGTCAGCAACAAAATATATAAAAAATAAAACATTTGTATGTGGGATGGGGGGGGTTGTAACTAACTCAATCTCTCCCAATAAAGATGGGCAGAGGATCACCAGTCTGTAAAAACTGTCTGAAAATAGTGGAACAACTTTATTGCACAGTTCTTAAAAAAGTGACTTTGATCTCATCATGTACAGTTCATATCAACAGACTGAAGGAAGCTGGAGAACTGTCTGAGCTCAAACAACGATGTTTAGGTGTTTGATACGTTCAGGCCCTCGGGGGTCACTGCATGAAAAACATGGACTCAGGAACATTTCCACATATCTCTGTCTGCAACACTGTTCACTGTGTCACCCACCACCGCTGCTTAAAGCTCTATCAAGCAGAGACCATCCAGAACGGCTGCAGTCTTACCTGGACCAAAGCTCCTTTGCAATGGACTGAGAAAAAGAGCAGACCTGTTCTCTGGTCAGATTTTAAATTATTTTTGTCATGTCCTTTGTACTAAACAGGAGAGGAACCATCCAGCCTGTTATCAGCACCCAGCTCTAAAGCCTGGTGTCTAATAAGGGCTAATGATGGACTTACAGATGTTTTCTGGAACATCTGGTTCAATTCACCACAAAAACTCATTGAAGAGCTCCTAAGCAGCTCCTCAATGAGAAGAGTTGGCTCCAAGTTATAAATAATATAAATATATATAGATTTGAGAACATGTGCTTCCATCCACACGTCTCTTTCAGGGAAGACCTTGCATATTTCAGCAAGACGCCATCAAACCCTCCCAGTGGTCTCCTCAGTTGTTAAGAGATGTTTCATGGTGGGGAAACATAAAAAAAAGTGTTGATGTCAAAAATTAAAAATTGGCCATTAAAAAACAAAGTAAAATTCTCTTAGTTTAAAGCTTTGATGCTTTCGATGTTCACTGCACATCACGTGGCGTCTCTGGGCAGCACGCCTCATCCCCAAAATGCCCCCCGGGCGCTTTCAATAGCTGCCCACTGCACCACCTGGTGGTGGATGGGTTAAACGCAGAGACTAATTTCGCCATTGTATGGAAACATACAGTGCTGACATTGTGATGACATTATTATTATTATTATTATGTTTTGGGCTCTGTGGTAATCCGGAGGCCGCAGGGTCCGGCCCAGGCTGAGCACCAGGTGGAAATGAAAGCTGTCATGAGGTCACGCAGTGCGGACACACCAGTAAAAACAAAATGTTAAAGAAAAAAACAACCAGCACGTTCTACTGGAAGTAAAAAATGTGTTTATGAGATTTGTAATTGATTGCATTTTGTTCATATTTACAAACCTAACTTTTTGGGAATTTGAGTTTGATCTGAAAATGAAAACGGTTTCAAATAAATTAACTATTTAGTAAGAAACAAAATACAAACAAAATTATTAGCCCCCCCACGATGCATCCTAATTTACAACAGGTTGATGTGGACATCAAGTAAACTATAAAATAAGACTAAATGGAAAAAGTTGTTTAAAGATGTATAGAAATAAACATTTACAAATAATTTAAACATGTAAATGATAAAAACAAAAAACACTGAAAACAAACATTCTGTCCAATTTCTATTTAGAAGTGGAAATTGTTAAAACAACAAGTTGATTGCTTCTCTAAACATTTATGATCATCCTGAACGGAGGTCCTGAAGATAAAAATGATGAAGGTTGCAGTTCGTCTCACTCCTCCTCCTCATCACAGCCGTCGGTACAACCACGGTGTGTGTGCAGAACACAGCGCTCAGGGACAGAACTTCTTCGAACACGCTGGAAAGAAACAGAGCTGCTGTTTTCATGAGGTGCTTCCATCAACCACCGTGAAGCAGCTTGAGTCACCAGTTAGCACCACTCACTGTGAGCTGCCGGCCAGTGTGTGTGAGTCTGTGTAGAGTGTGTGAGGGGGAAGCTGCTCTGCGCTCTGAGCGGACACGATCAGTGGGACGCTGTGGATGACCACATCCTGGCTGCCAAGGCTGACGTTCGGAACCAGCAGTGCACCGTCCTGTCCAGGTAAGGCAGGCTTCGACACGCCCACGTCAGGTGGAGCCGTAACCGCCACAGAGTTTTCTTTAGTCTCCAGTCTAACGTCGGTGCTGGCCTCGTGGATCAAGGCGCTGAGGTCTTCCAGCTCGGAGCAGGCCTCGATCAGAGTCTGGGCACTGCTGCTGGAGTCCTGAGCAGCTACGGCCGTCTGCAGCACGGCTTGGTGGAGGGGGGGGGTGTCGTCCGAGCCGAGCTGGGCCAGGAGGACAGTCTGGGGCTCAGTCTGGGATGAGCCGAGAGGTTGTGCGGGTGCCAGCAGGTTGACCTGCTGGATCATAGAGTTAACTACCATGTCCTGGTGTTCAGGGCTAAGCAGGACCACACTGGTCCTGCTGGTCCCATCTGCAGCGGCAGGGATCAACGAACTCTGCTGGCCTAAAGGGTGAGAGAGGATGATTTTGAGCTGTGCGTTGCTGTAGGGGACCATAGAGCAGCACGAGACGGGAACTTCAAGCTGAGCACTGCTCTGGGATGCAACAGGAACCAGGTCCAGTGTGTGCGCTGGGCTGGACAGCAGCAGCTCCAACATGTGTGGACTGACTGCGTGTTGCTTCTTGTGGCTGCGCAGTGAGTCCTCCCTCACAAACGAAGCGTCGCACAAGTCGCAGCAGAAGGCCCGAGCTGCGTCTAGTTTTGCCCGATACCTAGAACTGACAGGTTTAGTAGCGTCGCCGCCCGCACTTCTTCCTGCGGCTCTGCCAGGACTCACACCGCTGCTCTTCTCCGGTTGATCAACGTGACACTTCTTTTTGTGAAGGAGCAGGTTGCTGAGCCGCTTGGAGGCAAAACTGCAGATGTCACATTTAAAAGGGCGCTCCTCTGAGTGCATGCGCTCGTGGACTTTGAGCGCCCCCTTGCTGGAGAAGGAGTAAATACACTTTGAGCACTGATGGGACTGAACAGGCTGATGGTGCCGGGCGTGCAGCCGCAGAGCCGTCCTGCTCGCACACTTAAAGTCACACTGCTGGCACTGAACGGAGTTCTCCGGGCCGTGTTTGATCTGAACGTGAGACTTGAGGTTCCCCTTCATGGCGCAGCGGTACTCGCAGAAGTCACATTTGTACGGCTTTTCACCAGAGTGAATGCGGAGGTGCCTCTTCAGGTCCGAGTTGATTTTAAACTTTGCATCACATTGATGGCATTGAAAAGGTGCGTCTCCTTAGAAGAGAAACAGGAAACAAGTCAGGAAACAGCACCAGCAGACTCATGCACGCTACGAAGCATCATTTTAAAGAGGGTACCAGTGTGAGAGCGGAGGTGCACGGTGAGCTGGCTGGAGTTGCGGCTGGCGTACGGGCAGATCTGGCATTTGAACGGCCGCTCGTCGTAGTGGACCCGCAGGTGCTTCTTCAAACTGCTGCTGTCTGCTGCTGCGTACGGACAGTGTTTGCACTTGTGCGGCTTCTCACCCGTGTGCGAGCGGCTGTGCACGTTGAGCTTGTCGCGCCGACTGAAGCGTTTGTGGCACAGCTCACACTCGAAGGGCTTCTCACCTGATCAGTGGAGTAAGAAATAAACAAATCTGTTGATGCTTTGGATTTTAAAGTGCAGTTGTAAGAAGAACGTGTGCCCTGTCAGTTCTAGGTGACACATCAGAGCTTCATCAAAATGATTTGGTTTATATCAGTTTCTTAAAGGATTCAAATCTAACCTCAAGTAAACAAAAACAACAGATTCCATCCATTATCTTTACCCGCTTCTTCCATTTTGGGTCACGGGGGTCGCCGGTGCCCATGTCCAGCAATCACAGTGCGAGGGACACCCTGGACAGGTCCTAAGTCCATCACAGGGACACATAGAGACAAACAACAATTCACTCTCTCACTCACACCTAGAGACAATTTAGAGTTACCAATCAGTCTAACATGCATGTTTTTGCTCTGTGGGAGGAAACCGGAGTACCCGGAGAAAACCCACACGTGCACGGAGAGAACATGCAAACTCCACCCAGAAAGGCCCCCGGACCGGGGTTTGAACCAGGGGCCTGCTCGCTGAGAGGCAGCAGCTCTACCAGTTGCGCCACAACAGATTCCCCCATTTCATTATTTATTAAACCAAAACCCAAATGGAATAACTGACTGTGAATTAAAAGGAAGAGTTTGAGTCATGCGCTGCTGATGAAAAGCATTGATTACTGATCATCGTCGGTGTGAGCACCTCTATACAAACAGAGGTTATAGCATGTTGCTGTTCTAGAGCATACAGGTGAGTTGACACAATGACAGGGTAGAAAGACATCAGCAATAAGATTTGAGATGCACCTGCTGCTGCCCGTCAATGTGAAGAGTCAAAGGTCTTTTCCAAACTATTCAGAGCCCATCTTTCTACAGAGGTAAACATTAATCACATGTGGAAAACATTTCACAGAATGTTCCATTTGACCACACGTCCTCTCTCTGCTGCCCTCTGTACTTACTCTACCTGTTTTTATTTGTAATTATTTCTGTCTTAACATGTTTTTTCTTTCCTGCAACAGAAAGTACACCTGGACCTGCCATTCTGTGCGTTTCTCCTTCCTGTCCTCTCAAACCCAGCCGGTCGAAGCAGACGGCCGCTTGTCCTGAGTCTGGTCCTGCTGGAGGTTTCTTCCTGTTAAACGGGAGTTCTTCCTTTCCACTGTCTCCTTTGAGCTTGCTCAGGATGTGAGACTGTGATGAAGTGGATTCAACAAAATCTGCTGCTTCCTTAGAGAACTTTTACCAATTGTCTTTTTAATGTACTGTATGTGAAGGTTTCTGTTCAGACTCAGACGACTTCTGTTGTGACTTGGTGCTACATCAATAAATTGAACTGAAAGCTTCTTTAGTTTTAATAAATAATAATGGCAGCATGACTAATGTTTCCAAAGTAGCATCTAAATGAACTACAAAACTTCTGTCCTTTGAACACGAGACAAGAGTAGAGAGGTTTACCCATAATGCATAGCACCACGTTTGGAGAACAATCAAACAGCTTATAGTAACTGTCCGCACGTTGGTGGAGGGCTGATAGTCTGGGCTTGTGTTGCAGCTACAGGGGCTGAGCATCCTGCAGACACCGAGTCGGCCATAAACTGTGTATTCTGGAGCAGTGGTCAACACACCCGTGACACACGAAACACCTGAAAACAATGGAGTGAGGACAAGACGTGTGGAGATCACAGACCCACTTTCTGCACCACTACTCCCCCATACTCAAATAATAATTACTTATGGCATGAATACAGAAAATACTGTAGTTGTTGAGGTGGTTTGTCATTACACTCTTTACTTGTTGCAACGTTTGTATAATAAAAGTGGTAATATTTAGATTCACAAGCTTGTGACAGTTGATTATTTTGTAGGTCAGAAACTGAAAAGTTTGAGGTTTACCGTTTCTGAATCAAATATGAGGTCAACAGCTGAAGCTTAGCCCAAACTGTGTCATGGTAAAATGAGATAATGATCCAAACACACAACAGAAAAAAATAGGGTCTTTTAATGGACCAGACCTCAACCTGATTAAAATTCTGCGAGGAGACCTTCAGAGAGCGGAGCAGAAACCAAGGTCTGCAAACCTCAATGAATTGAAGAAACTCTGGAAAGAAGAATGGGACAAAATAACCTCCACCTGGTGTAAGAGACTAAAAATGTCCTACAGAAAACCACTACTGAGAGTTTCAGCTGCTACTGAAGGTTCAAGGGAAGGACACAGTTTTTCACACATTGTGTTTCCATTTTGACTTCAGTAAATAAAGACATGGTGGAATCATTGTTTATTTTTGTTGAGGTTAGATTTGAATGAATTTAAACCTGGAACCAGGTTGTTTTCTTTATCTGGTGATACATAAACCTGAAAGAGGGTGAACTTTTCCTCAAGACTGCAGCTGAGCTTTGAATCTACAGCAGAAGACGTGATCATACCAGTATGAGTTTTGAGATGACGCTCCATATCCTTCTGGCCATACTGTGTCTTGAAGTTGCAACCTAATGTGTAAGAGAAAACCTTTGACCAAAATGTTCATGTGAAGACTTTTCATTTGACGATAAAAAAAAAACAATAAAACATCACAAACAGCAAAAAGCACCGACCTGAGAAACAGCAGGAGTGTCGTTTTGAACTCAGGACTGGCTTTAACTTTTTGAATGGTATTTTCGGTGCTTTGTTCGGAGTCTTTTTGAGCCCGCTCACAACACAGGTCTGGTAGATGTCCTCCTCAAGAACAAGCTCTGGGTTGGGATCTGAACATGGAGAAAAACGTGTCAAACACAAGCAAATACAACGCAAATAAATTACATCAACATGCTGAAACTGTGTTTAACCTGTGAGAGTTGCTGTCGTGGTGCTTCCGGCTGTGTTTTGGTTGGAAAATGAACATCCATTTCGTTTATGTGCAAGAAAAACCTCAAAGTTGAAGTACTGTTGTTTGCAAAACCCACAGATGTGGATGTCCGGGCTCACCTCCACCACCACACATTGACCTGCATCGACTGAAGGGACAGAGACAATCAAAACAGGCAATGTTGACTTCATCTTAACGTTTTCTATGGTATATTTTGTGAAACACATATAAAAATGGTCCAGTAGTTAAAGTTTATAATGTTTTCTCCTACCGTCATCGTTAAATGTTGCCATTTCTAGCTTGTTTTTAGCTTGCTGCAGCTCAACTCACTTTCCGACAGCTGTGTGAACGCGGGGTTCATTTTGGTGTAAAACCACAGTGACTCAAGAATCTTCCAGTAAACTTATTACATTTTTTAAAATTTATAATCACTGCTGCATTTAAGGTTTACTCGCTAAAAATAACACTTCTTTCTGTCACACAGCGACACAGAGAGGGTTTACGACACAATTTGTAAAGTTTGCGACATGTGTTTTCACTTTACGTTTTATGCTGCGTTTAAGACTGTGGGAAATTTGAACTACTTCCTCCGAGCATGGAAAACGAGTGTTTGAGTTGAAACATTTGGTAATCTTAATCCAGTCAACCTTTATTTTCTACAGTGCTGTTTTAGACACAGCAGTCTTCCTGTATAGACTGATAACTGAATGAACAACAGGCCAGCTTTACGAACACACAACAAAATTCTGTGGGAGTCCATTTTGTAAATCATTTATTTCACTCAGAAAGTAATTTATTTGTAGCTATTTAATCCTGTTCAGAGCTGGGGTTTAACCCATCAAACAAGAGGTAAAAGGCAGGCTACACCAGGACAGATTGTCGGTCCTTCACAGCCACAGGGCCAACACAGGCACACTCATATTTAAGGTTAATTTAGGATTGACATTTAACAGAAAATTTATGTTTTTGTGACTGTGCAGAGAAAATCAGATTACAGGGGTTGAACTGAGTCTACTGGACTATCAGGTGTGAAAACATCCTCAAACCTGAATCCTTCTGGCAACAGTAACCCTCACATCAACCTGCAGCTCATACATCTATCAGAGAGGCATATATTAAAAACAACAAAATTAAAACCAAGATTAAAAAAATTTAAGTAAAGAGGTGTACAAAAATGAATATGATTATAATACTACATGCAAAGTGCTCAATAAAAGACACAAAACAACAAAACTGTATACTAGGAAATACAAAATTAGGCGTACAACAAGATGAGGTTTCCACAGAATATTTAATCTGACGTAGTCTTGATTTTTGGTGAATAACTGTATCAAATTCTAAACATTAAAATAAAAAAGATGAATGAATGGTGCCTGCATGCATCTTTCATGTATGATCAGACAGTGGTTTCCAAAGTTAGGGTCGAGATCTCGATAAAAATAATATAAAAAAAAAAACTTAAATATGATTGGCAGTAGAATATTTTTCTGATTTTTTCATAAAATATAAGAACGATAGTCATAGATCAATGAAAGGGAACTGTGGTAGGTTGGTGGTCAGTGCCATGGTTTTATAATCGTGAGGTTGCCTGTTTGAGCCCAGGTTGTGTCAGGAATGGCGTCCGGCATAAAACAAATTGCCAAATCGTTCTTGGGAGTTTGTTCACTGTGGTGACCCCTGAAGAAAGAGCAACCGAAAGAAACTAAGTCATAGCTCAATGAAAATACAGTAGTTTTTGAGGCTTTTTGTATAATCAATATACAGTATACTTGTTTAAGCTAATTTGATTTGTTAACACTCTTTATATTATTTCATCGGTGCAGATGGGGTCTCAAAGTCTCTGCTGCCATTATTTAGTGGTTCAGAAGCTAAATAGTTTGGAAACCACTGGTCTAACAGACCAATTAAACAGAATGTCACCAAACTGGGAAAAACAACTAAAACGGACACCAGTAATTAAACAAGCAAAACCAGGTAGATCCTAAGCAGAAAACAAATCGCTCTAAAATAGGGCAAACTGGATGAATAAATAAAGTAAAGACAAGTGGCAAAAGAGACATAAAACAAGTACCAAGACTGGAATATAAAGAAATGTGAAGTGAACAAAATTTATTTTAGTAGGAAGTTAGACAATTAAGTTTATGTTCACTGACTAAGCTAAGGATCATTATGTACACACTGTTCTGGGTTCTGTGGGACGGTAATGAACGACTGATGATTTACATGTTGGAGGTGGCTCTTTGAACTACCTCAGTTTGGGAAAATTGAGTTTAATTCTGACAGGACTGATGAGCTGGATCAGGTTCTATGATTATTGCAGCCACAAAAAGCAACAGCAGTGAGATACAGTCCAGTTTTGAGTCACTTCCAACATGACGAGCATAATATTACTAACAAAATAAACATTTAATGTAAAGCTGTTAGCTTCAACTACTTCTGTCTTCTTCAGCAGATGGTTTGTCCAAGCTGCTCTCTGCCTGCTCTAAAAGTGCTATTGCTAACTGCTGCTGCCACTCCCTGCACTTAACCATTACAATCCATGTAAATGCATGATCATTGGAAAAATGATGGCAATGTAAAAGTCTAAGAAAGTGTTCAAGTCAGCCAATGTTGTATATTGGAGCTGTTTTAAGATGGCAGCAATACACGTTGGCCTTGGCTGCGTCCTGACCAAAAATAGTGTTACCCCCGCCCTCAACATGTAGCCTATTTTCTATTCGTTTGTGTACTTGTTTTGTGTTACCTACATAGTAGATTTTTGCAGGGTAGACTAGTGATAAAAGTCAAGTATGATGCTGTCAAAACAAACTTATGGTATTCCATCCCTCCATTACCTTTACCCGCTTCTTCATTTTTGGGTCGCGGGGGTCACTGGTGCCCATGTCCAGCTATAACTGTGGAGGAAATGGGGTACATCCTGGACAGGTCACATGCACAGCGAGAACATGCAAACTCCACCCAGAAAGGCCCCGGGCCGGGATTTGAACCAAGGCGGCCTGCTCGCTGAGAGGCGACAGCTCTACCAACTGCGCCACCGTGCTGCCCCTCATGGTACTCAGTGTGTAAAAATAAGCAAATAGGGTAATGCAGTTTTCAAGTATAATCTTAGATAATCTCGTTAACTCTGTTCCTGTGTCAAATAAGCACGAGATCCTGAACTGTTTCAACAAACATTTTGTTGCTTCTGGTTCTTTATTTGACACAGTTACTAACAAAAAACCAGCCACTTCACTTAATAACCAAACTTCTACAAATCAAATCCCTCCTACAAGTCAATCCTCAGTTAATCACAGCTTCTCTTTTTCTCCATTCTCAGTCAGTGAGGTCAATAAACTGTTAAAAGATCTTGATCCTAAAAAATTTGCAGATCCAGATGAACTTCCACCTTATTTCTTAAGGCTGGCTGCTCATATTATCACAGTTCCTGTGACCCACATCTTCAATCTCTCCATAAGACAAAACTCCATCCCAGACACTTGGAAAACAGCCTTTGTTCTTCCTTTGCTGAAGGGAGGTGACCCCCCCTCACTGAACAGCTATCGACCAATCTCTAAACTCTGCATTTTAGCCAAGGTTCTAGAAAAACTGATAAACTCTCAAATCAAAAATTACCTGGACTCATTTAACATCTTACCTCCACTTCAATCTGGTTTCAGGAAACAACACAGCACAACCACTGCTTCACTGAAGGTTCTTAAGGACGTTGTTGAAGCACTGGATGCTAAGGATTATTGAGCTGCACTTTTCTTAGACCTGTCTAAAGCTTTTGACACTGTGGATCAGAACATCTTGTGTCATAAACTCTCAGAAATCGGTTTCTCAGATCACACCATTGGTTGTTTCTCTAACTATCTTTCAGACCGGAGGCAATGTGTTCAACATAATGGTACTTCCTCCAGTTATTTAACATTCAACAATGGTGTACCACAAGGCTCAGTCTTAGGACCCACCCTCTTTACAATCTACATACATAATGTAGGTAAAAACATCCCTAATGCATCCATACATTTCTATGCTGACGACACAGTTGTTTATTGTCGAGCTAAAACAGTTGCTAAGGGTTTCCAGTTTTTGAAATCTGCATTCATCATCATCCAGACTGATTTGTTCCGCCTCAAACTTGTCCTAAATGCCGAAAAAACCAAAGGGATGCTTTTTTCAAATAGGAAGTTGGTCCCAGCAGTTCTTCCTCCGATTTTATCCTCAAATGGTGTCCCCATTGAGTTTGTTGATTCCTATAAATATTTGGGTATCTTGGTCGACTCACATCTTTCTTTTAAGCTCCATGTGGAAAACTTGGTAAAGAAACTGAAAGTTAAACTGGGTTTCTTTTTCAGAAACAAATCCTGTCTAACCCTGAATGCTAGAAAACGCCTTGTATCTGTGACTTTCCTTCCCTCAAATGATTTTGGTGATATTATTTACATGAACGCTCCTACAAGAACCCTGCAGATGTTGGATGCTGTCTATCATGGTGCACTAAGATTCATAACTGGCTGTGATTATCGTACCCACCACTGCACCCTGTATTCATTGGTTAACTGGACATCATTAACTTCACGCAGACTCTCTCACTGGTACATTTTCATCTTTAAATCACTTCTTGGTCTGCTGCCTTCATACATCTCCTCCTACATGTCTCTGCGTGAGTGCAGCTAC
>NC_056508.1:6767652-6776846 GCF_014905685.2 Nematolebias whitei
GTTCCCTCAGTGAGGACTGAACTAGGCAAAAGGGCCTTCTCCTACTCCGCTCCTGTTTCCTGGAATATCTTACAAAAAGATTTGAAGCTCTCGACCTTGACCTCTCTAAGTGGCTTTAAGAATCTGTTGGACTCCTGGCGGGGTCCAATGCAGACATGTTCCTGTTTTTAGTTTTATACATTTGTCTTGGAATCTAGCTGTTTTTTTGTTTTGTTACCTTTTTCCTTTTAGCCATCCTATTTGTTAAAAAAAAAACAAACAAAAAAAAAAACTGTAGTATGAGTTTTTATACTGCTTATTGTTGTTGCTGTTGTCCATTGTTGTCATCTTTCTTTGTTGAAATCAGGTCTCTCTTGTAAATGAGTCCTCGAGGCTCAATGGGATTTACGTGTCTAAATAAAGGTTGATTGATAGATAAAGGTCTGCTTAAAGGCTAGTTGTAAGTCAGTGTACAACCTTTCAGTGAATATATAATATACAAATATATGTTATTAAATAATCCAAGGAACTTGGTAAAATAGCCTGCACTTCAAATGGATGATAAATGCATTGTTTTGAGCAGCATTTTTCAAAAATTTCCATGGGGCATGCCCCAAAAACCCACAAGGTCTGACTCCCATTGCTAATAGATGATCCTCATTGTCATTAGCAAATGTTAGCTTGTCTGCTTTAGGTTATCCTTCTATTATGTTTAGCTTTTAGCAAACATTTAGCTTTTATTATTTTTTTTAGATTTAGCTACGGGTAGTTTTTTTTTATTTTTCCCTTAGCAAAAAGTAGTTTATTTAAGTATACTACAAGTATACTTATTTTACACACAAAATGAGGAAGTGTACTTGAAGTTTACTTTTATGTTCCAATTTAGTCCAAACAAGTATTAATTCAGTATACTTCTAGTACACTACAAGTGTGGTGTGTAGTATACTTGATATACTTATACTTAAAGTATACTTGCAAAAATAAACTTCAAATGCACTACTTTTTTAAGGGTTTATCTACAAAGTACTATTTGCTACTTTTAGCTTGTGGGTATAGCCTTTTCCTACATTTGGCTTTAGTTTGGTAGTTTCACCTTTTAGGTAGCATTTAGCCTAGCTACTTTTAACCTTTAGCTAGCATTTTTTTCTTCTAGTTTTTAGCAAACATTTTGCTCCTTCTCTCTTTTAGATAACTATTTTCAACTTTTAAACTTAAGCTAGCAATTTGTTAAATTTATGTTTATTTTGTTAAATTTTAAACCTTTTTTGGTTAAGCTTTTAGCAAACATTTGGCTACTTTTGCTTTTTCTACTTTTACCTGGTGGTTTGCTACTTTTGGTATTTTTAGCTTTTAAGTAGCATTGAGCTACTTTTGCATTGTTATGTTTTGTCTGTTAGATAGGCTTTTGCTACTTTTTGCTAGCCACTACTTATAACCTTTATCTAATATTTTGTGACGTCAGTGTTTTGCTACATTGAGCTTAGGTGTAGTATTCTACTTCTTTCAGCTTTTACAATTCAGTTTTATTTTCTTCAGCAATATTTACAAATCCTTTAGTTATGAGCATTAAAGAATTTTCGCATAATTTTTCTTGTTCGTTTGAAATTAAAAAAGGAGTTGTATAATTAAAAAGACAAAATGCAGCCTAACAACACACTTTAAAAAATTTTACTTACTAAAATGTTTTCTGTGTTCAAGATCTGCAGAAAAAAAATACACAAACATAATTCTTCAGTTCTGATTATGGTATACAAAATCAACACTTTCACCTTTCGCCGAGATAGTTAAAAAGCTCCATAACGGCAGGTATCCGGGGGGTGGAGATCTGGATGTTTTGGGGCTGTCTTGGTTGACGTGCCTTTTTTTTTTAATTTTCATTTTCATTCAACCTTTATTTATACAAGTTAATCCCATTGAGCCTCGGGGACTCATTTACAAGCGAGACCTGGAAACATTGGCTTTGCAACTTTACAACGGCGCGTGGACATCGGTGGCAGTGCCACTGAAATGACAGACCTGGGTGGTGGTTCCCCTCTTCACAAAGGGGGACCAGAGGGTGTGCTCCAATTACAGGGGCATTACTCTCCTTAGCCTCCCTGGTAAGGTCTATTCAGGGGCACTGGAGAAGTGAATCAGATTGTCAGTCAAACCTCAGATCCCAGAGGAACAATGCAGGTTCCATCCTGGCCATGGACCACTGGACCAGCTCTTTTCCCTCACTAGGGTCCTCGAGGGGTCATGGGAGTTTGCCCATCCAGAATACATGTGTTTTGTGGACTTGGAGAAGGCTTTCGACCATGTTCCTTGAGGTACACTGTGGGGGGTGCTCTGTGAGTATGGGATTGGGAGCCCGTTGTTATGGGCTGTTTGGTCCCTATACAAGCGGTGCGAGAGTTTGGTTCACAATGCTGGTAGTAAGTAGAATCTCTTCAGGGTGGGAGTTGGACTCAGCCAGGGCTGCCTGTTGTCACTGATTCTGTTCATAACTTTTATGGACAGAATTTTTCAGTGCAGCCAGGGGGTGGAGGGATTCCAGTTTGGTGGCCCCAAGATTCCATCTCTTCTATTTGCAGATGATGTGGTCCTGTTGGCGTCATCGTGCCGTGATCTTCAGCTCTCAATGGAGTGGGTCGCAGCTGAGTGTGAAGCGGCTGGGATGAGAATCAGCACCTCCAAATCTGAGGCCATGGTCCTCAACCGGAAATGGATGGATTGCTCTCTTCCGGTCGAGGGCGAGGTTCTGCCTAAGTGAAGGAGTTCAAGTATCTTTGGGTTTTGTTCTCGAGTGAGGGAAGAATGGAGCGTGAGATTGATAGAAGGATTGGTCTAGAGTTTTGCGGACTTTGTGCCGGTTTGTTATGGTGAAAATAGAGCTGAGCTGTAAGGCAAAGCTTTCTGTTTACCAGTCAGTCTACATTCCTCACCTTTGGCCATGAACTCTGGGTAGTGAACAAAAAAATGAGATTGCAGATACAGGTGGTTGAAATGAGTTTCCTTCGCAGGGTAGCTGTACTCTCCCTTAAAGGTAGGATGAGAAGTTAATTTATTCGAGAGAGACTCAGAGTAGAACAGCTGCTCTTCCACATCAAGAGGAGCCAGTTGAGGTGGTTTGGGCATCTGGTAAGGATGCTTCCTGGGTGCCTCCCTAGAGAGGTGCTTCAGGCATATCTGACTGGGAGGAGACCCCAGATGAGACCAAGGACTCCCTGGAGAGACTATGTCTCTTATGGTTGGCCAGCAACACCTTTGAATCCTCCCAGAAGAGCTGGAAGAGGTGGCTGTGGAAAGATATGTCTGGGCCTCCCTGCTCAAGCTGCTGCCCCCACGACCTGATTTCAGAACAAGTAGAAGATAATGGATGGATGGATGGATGGATGTTTCACCTGTTTAATTTCTATAATAGATTTACACTGACTTCTTCAAAGATAAAACAATATTATCAATTTAATAAGGATTGTGTCTTTTGAGTTTCAATATGGGATAATTCCTTATTTCAGGGGAAGTTGGCAACCCTGAGTCTACCTTTTCAGCTAACATTAGCCTACATCTACAGTATGTGTTTAGAAATGTAGCTACTTCCTTTGTTGTTCACTCAGTGTTTTAACACCAGTGGGTTTCAGATCCTATAGGCAGTAGTAAAACTGAATTGGTCATACCAAAGAGCACAGCTAAATGTAGATGTAACACGTTCTGTAGTTGCCACAACGATGTAAAATGTATTTCTGTGACATGGAAGCGCTCAGACTTTCAGGGCACGTAACAGTATAAACACAACCATTTCCAAGTAAGGACAATTTACTGGGTCTTTGAGGTGAGTGAATGAGAATGCCTCTATTTATGCCAGAGCGGTTGCACGAGTGTGAATAAGCCATGAAAGTGACTGACACACAGCTCCATTTTCAGTGGCAGCTCCTTAACTGCCTGATTGCCGCTGTGAAGCTCAGGAATTTCCTTACGCTGACTTTCCCGCATGGCAAAGGCAAAGGACTGATTCCTTCCCTGCTGAAACAGCAAATCCTTGAGACAGACAGGAGGTTCACACATGCACACACGGCTCGTGCACTCACACATGCAGCTGCATGGCCTTCCATGGCCTGCCTTCACAAATGTGACAAGTTGATTATAGCTGCCTTTGAAGAAGATTTTGCGAGGTTGGTCCACATACTGCATATTCAGATATTTTAGAAATAACTGTTTCTGTCATTTTAATATAAAAAAAACAGCTTTCTTGGCATTTTTGAACGTGATGACACAGAAATGACACACGAAGGAGCTAATTAAAAAAAAAAAATTCAATCTAACTAGAGTTTGCTAATCTTAGTTTCATAAATCCCCCTCAGACTCAGGATATGTTGCCCCCACCCCCATTAAAATTCACCACTATCATAGAGCAGAAGAGGCTTTTGTGATTTAGCATTAATTTAGTTGTTTTCCACAACTGCTTTAACCTATGGCCACTTTCAGGTTAAATCTTATTGCAAACCTTAAAAATGTGTTACTTTTTAACCTTAAATAAACCAAACCTCACATTCCCACGGAACAATACTGTCTGCTTCACAGATAATAAATATTAGTTTCAGCCAGCAGTCACATTAGCTGAATACAGTTGCATTTATATCAATGGAACCATTAATCATTTGGCCTCTCAAATATAAAAAAAAGATTAAAAGGTAGATTCTCTCTTTTTTTTTAAAATTATTTTATTTTTATCAGTGGAAAAGGTAGTTACAATGACATTGCAATACAACACATTACTTCACAACCCTTCCCAATTTTCATTTTTGAACATAAATTAAAATTATGGATCTGGTATCCTGTGCGTTCAACTCTATTGATAAGATTTTTTTCAACAAAACAACAAGGTCCTGGAGAGCCTGCGTTTCCAGCTGAGATGCACGCTGTGGGGTCCGTCATGGACCTGTGGGGAGTGTGGCAGTTGATGTGCCTCTCAGTTCTGTCTCAGGAGGATGTTGGATTTATGATAGCAGGGACTCTGCTTTTTGGCATCGGCGGTGCTCTGTTTTATCAACTATTGAAGAAGACATCGGCAGCAGTTTTGGCCATGGCAAAGCTTCCGAGTCAGTATGAAGGTTTGGTCCGTGCTGTAGGAACTTTAACTCATCTGGTTTACGAGCTAAACCGTAAGGTGGAGGCCATTTATAAGAATCGCAGGACACCTGCGGCTTCTGGGACTCATCAGTGTGGTGGGTTTGACCTTGAGGGAGACATAACATGGATCAGAGGAACGGATTCCCACAATCAGGCCTTTTTGGAAACAGAACGTCCAGATGGACTCAAGACTGAAGAAAAAAGTAATCTGTCTGCCTGAAGAAAATCAACAATCAAAGCTTATCTGAATCTGACTCCCCGACGGCCTCGGAACGGGTCGACTATCAAATTTTTCCTGGGTCATGGGTAACTAAGGACAAAAGCTTTATCTATCTCAGCACCCCCCAAGCACTTTCTGTGCAAGCTTATCAGAACTGCTTGTTGAAAACATCTTCAGAAAATGTGGCTGATCTAAAAAAAAAAAAATGCTCATGGACAAATCTCAACACCTTGATGTCAAATGCAAATGTAATCATGTTTTAATTGTGCTGCTGGTAGAGTTTTTTTGATGTCTCAAATCGTGTCCTGATAGACAAGATGTGAAAGATCTTTTTTTGTAATACCACTATCTACCCTCATGTTTCTCCCCCTTTTCCAATCTAAGATTATTATTCTGAAAAAGGACAAGAGAGGCTGCGCTTCGTTATAGTAGCAGCTTCGTGCACGCCGTCCATCTTCCAGATGACTGCATGTACATGTTCTCGTTGTATCTCGGTGCAATGATAATAAAACTTATTCTAATTCTGATAAATAACAAAACTACAGAGAAAAGAGAGAGAGGAAAAAAAGAAAAAAATACCAATAATAACGAAAAAAGGAATCCAAAGATTCCTTACATAGAAACTCAAACACCTGTATCATGTATTACATATAGAAAATCACACCTTTAACAGAGGAAATGCAAATATAGAAATAAATAAAAGAAAACTGCACTCCAGATTAACAAAATTTAAGGGGTTTACCTGACAAAATTAATGAAAAGCTTGTGAGAGAGGGGCAATATAAATGATCCTTTGTATTTTTATTTTTTTTGTATTCTTAAAGAATATGTTAATTTTTCCATTTTATAAATATCCAGAACCACCTGAATTCAGCCATCCACGTTTGGGGGGACAGGGCTTAACCATTTTCTTGTAACCGCTTTTTTACTGGTCGCCATAAGTGCCTGTAACAATTTGACATCATCCCCATTAGCCAATTTTATCCCCTGTTCCAAATACAAAGTCCAAAATCTTTGTTGTACTTGGATTTTAAATACATCATTTAAGCCCCTATTGATATCAGCCCAATAGCCTCTCGCTTTGGGACAACCCCAAAAAATGTGATAGTGATTTGCTTCTGTCGACCCACATTTCCTCCAACGTTCTGAGCTCCCTTCCCCATATCTGTTTTGGTATGGTGTTTTAAAGTACCTTACAATATTTTTCCAACAGTGTTCCCTCCACCACAGCGAGCTAGTGGAGGACCACTGGAAACTAAAATATTCTCCCATTCCTCGCCTGTTATTTCTATTCCTGATTCTTGTTCCCATCTTTCCTTTATATGCAGCGTGTCTACCTTTTTAGCCTGTATATTGTATATTTTGGGAATAGCTTTGTTTATTATAGAGGTATGGGTCTGCCATAGCTTTGAAGAATTCAACTTCAATTGGTGATAAGTCTAGTACATTACAATTCTTATTATAGTAGGCTCGTAACTGTAAGAACCTAAAAAAGTCTGATCGATCTAATAAATGTTCCGTCTGTAGGGTCTGGAAACTTTGTAATATATTAATATGTGTAAAAGAAAAATAGGTTACCAATCCCTTTTCCATCCATGTTTGAAATCGCTTATCCTGTCTATTTGGTTGAAGTTCTGTGTCAGATGCACACCATCTAAATATTTTTTAACATGTTTTTGATCTCACAAATTTTAACTACTTTTCTCCATATTTTTTGTGTGTTAGTCAACTAGGGGCTTGTCCCCCTTCACATATAATTGATGCGACAGTGACGCCTATGATAGGAACAGAGAGCTTCACCTTTCTGCTCAGTGTTTCACCACCCAAATGTAGCAAAAATGTTGGGTATCTATTTTAATTCTATTTTAATTCTGTAACTAATGTCAGTTTGCTGTGGCAACAACAATGACTTAGACTGACTCCATAAGTTGTGCAGAGAAGAGATGCACATCATGGAATTACTTTATGAGAGTTTTGTGAGGGTTTCCTTTTAACACCACCATCCAGTGGTGTCGAGTCAAATACTCAATGTCAAAAACAAGCAAGGATGTCATGCAATGTACTTTATGTATGTGTGGGATTTATCCTCAGCCACTTCCACTCCAAGCTTTAGATTTATATCAGTAAATGTGACAGTTCTTTAAATTCCAATTAGGCTATACGCAGACCAACTGGGTGACCAAAAGCTTTTCAAATGTAGAGGTACAACCAATGAATAATCTCTGAGAGTGTTATTAAAATCCATCCAGTGGTTCATGGACTATCTTGCTTTCAGACAAACAGTGTTGAGGTCACATCTATTGCAGAAGCTTTAAGCATTATGTTATGCATTGTGCATCTTTTACAGTCTACGTTGAAAATCACTGTCAACTACCTCAGTATACAAAATTAGAGCTCAGAATTGATAAAATGGCTGAGTAATAACCCTTTACGGCTTAGTGGTTAGTGCTGTTGTCTTACAGGGAGACAGTCCTGGGTTCAATCCCCGGTTGGACCGGGGGTCTTTCTGTGTGGAGTTTGCGTGGGTTTTCTCCAGGTACTCCCACAGTCTAAGAACATTGATGTTTAAGCTTCAGGCCAGGCCTCCCTTGCAAAATAGATCTGTGATGTCAGTGGGCTTTGCCTGGTGAAACAAAGGTTGTAGTAACAACAGTTTTTTATATCAAGTGGAGGCCAACTGAGCGAGTTGACTCTAAAAGTCAGTCAGATGAGGGTTACACAAGACTCCTGTTAATTGTTTAAATCTCTGCTTTCAAAAGAAAAAATAAATCGTATTCTCACATTTCATGTTGATCTACAAAGACTTATATCAGTTCAGTAAATATATTTTTAATAAACAATCTGCCAGTCATGCATTTTTTTAAAGCCAGCTTTCAGTTGTTGTCACAGAGCATTCAAATCCATTTCAGTTGTTGCATTTAAAGCGTCACTTGGACATCCAGCTGTTTTAGTCCTAATTTGAAAAAATGCCCCCCACTCACTGACCCCCGTATATCCAGTGAGTGATATAATGTCCTCCTTTTCCCCAAAGAGACAAGGGCAACAATGGGGGGTGGGGGTGGGGGGAGCCTCTGTCACATTATTCCCCCCACCGAGGCATGCCAGCTGCTTACAGTTGCTTAATGGCTACGAGCTGTCACAAGGCATCACGGCCTGCTGCCACACCGGAGCGGCAGATGCTTTAATTGCACAATGACTTGTAGGTTGTCAACAGCAATTATAGCAGGTCTCCACCTGAGGGCACCCGAACAACACGGACCACCCACTCCAAGGCTCAGGAGCTGGCTGCTGCAGCGAATCTGTCTGTCAGGACAAAAGCCACACATGGACTCCACGTCTCCTTTTAGCTCCATTGTTAGGCTGTGATGGAAAAGTCTGGCTGGGACTGTCAGAGAACAGGCCCGGAACCCCCCCCCCCCCCCCCCCTCACACTTAGGCATAAAATATTTAGGAAGTTTGGCCTCCGTGGGACCCAGAGCTCATTGTACTGCATGAGGTAGGTCGTTATGTGCAGAGGTTGAGTCATTTTGTTCATTACTATTTCATGTAACCCCCCCCCAACACACACGTATGCCTCCCCCTTTACACTTCAGGAGAGGCTAGTTCTGTTGCGATCAGTCTGAAGATCATCACTGTTTGGAGCAGAAGCTCAAAGTTGAGCTGCAACTCGTTTCAACACACTTTGAAATCTCGCTCGTCGCCACAAGGCGATAAGTTCTAGCTCATGTGTGTTTGTGTGTGTGTCGTGTCTGTGTGTTTGTGTGTGTGTCATGTCTGTGTGTTTGTGTGTGTGTCGTGTCTGTGTGTTTGTGTGTGTGTCGTGTCTGTGTGTTATGTCTGTGTTTGCGTGTGTGTGTTTGTGTGTGTGTTTGTGTGTGTGTCGTGT
>NC_056508.1:6776946-6780837 GCF_014905685.2 Nematolebias whitei
GCTAGGCCTCAGACTGACGAAGCCTCTTGGATGAGGGGCGAAACGTTTCTTTTTAACAAAAAAACGAAGTCCAGATGACATGATTCAACCTTTTTTGTTAGGCTTTGTAAATGTTTTACACGCTTTCCCCCAAACATCAGTGCAATAGATTAAATGTAGAACAACGATTGTGATATACAACATGTACAGCGCTTTATCATTTAATAAGTCCCTGACTTTGTATAGTACTGCAATAAATTTCCATCCATCCATCCATCCATCCATCCATTTTCTTCCGCTTATCCGGGGTCGGGTTGCGGGGGTAGCAGCCTAAGTAGGGAGGCCCAGACTTCCCTCTCCCCAGCCACTTGGGCCAGCTCTTCCGGGGGTATCCCGAGGCGTTCCCAGGCCAGCCGAAAAAACATAGTCCCTCCAGCGTGTCCTGGGTCTTCCTCTGGGCCTCCTTCCAGTGGGACGTGTCCGGAACACCTCACCAGGGAGGCGTCCAGAAGGCATCCTAAACAGATGCCCAAGCCACCTCAACTGGCTCCTCTCGACGTGGAGAAGCAGCGGCTCTACTCTGAGTCCCTTCCGGATGATCGAGCTTCTCACCCTGTCTCTAAGGGAGAGCCCAGACACCCTGCGGAGAAAACTAATTTCGGCCGCTTGTATCCGAGATCTCATTCTTTCGGTCACAACCCAAAGCTCGTGACCATAGATGAGGGTAGGAACGTAGATCGATCGGTAAATTGAGAGCTTCGCCTTTTGACTCAGCTCTCTCTTCACCACGACAGACCTGTACAGCGCCTGCTTCACTGCAGATGCTGCACCTATCCGCCTATCGATCTCACGCTCCATTTTTCCCTCATTCGTGAACAAGACCCCAAGATACTTGAACTCCTCCACTTGGGGTAGGACCTCCTCCCTGACCCGGAGAGGGCACTGTACCCTTTTCCGGCTCAAGACCATGGCCTCGGATTTGGAAGAACTGATCTTCATCCCGGCCGCGTCGCATTCGGCTGCGAACCGCTCCAGCGAAAGCTGTAGATCACGATTTGATGAAGCCAATAAGACCACATCATCTGCAAAAAGCAGAGACGCAATCCTAAGGCCACCAAAACGGATCCCCTCAACACCTTGGCTGCGCCTAGAAATTCTGTCCATAAATGTTATGAACAGAATCGGTGACAAAGGGCAACCTTGGCGGAGTCTAACTCTTACCGGGAACAAGCCCGTCTTACTGCCGGCGATACGGACCAGGCTCTGACACCGGTCATACAGGGACCAAACAGCCCATATCAAAGGGCCTGGCACACCACACTCCCAGAGTACCCCCCACAGGGTCCCCCGAGGGACGTGGTCGAACGCCTTCTCCAAGTCCATAAAGCACATGTAGACTGGTTGGGCAAACTCCCACGCACACTCCTGGACCCTGGTGAGAGTGTAGAGCTGGTCCAGTGTTCCACGGCCAGGACGAAATCTGCACTGCTCCTCCTGAATCCGAGGTTCAACTATCCGATGGACCCTCCTCTCCAGAACCCCCGAATAGACCTTACCAGGGAGGCTTAAGAGCGTGATTCCCCTGTAGTTGGAACACACTCTACGGTCCCCCTTTTTGAATAGGGGGACCACCACCCCGGTCTGCCAATCCAGGGGAACTTCCCCTGATGGCCACGCAATATTGCAGAGTCGCGTAAGTCAACACAATCCTACAGCATCCAAAGCCCTAAGGAACTCTGGGCGAATCTCATCCACCCCCGGGGCCCTGCCACTGAGGAGCTTTTTAACCACCTCGGTGACCTCAGCACCAGAGAATGGAAGGCCCGACCCAGAGTCCCCAGGCTCTGCTTCCTCAGTAGAAGACGTGCCGGTGGGATTGAGGAGGTCTTCCAAGTGTTCCGCCCACCGACCCACAACATCCCGAGTTGAGGTCAGTAGCACACCACTCCCACTATAAACAGTGTTGGTGGCATACCGCTTTCCCCTCCCTGAGACGCTGGATGGTGGACCAGAATCGCCTCGAAGCCGTGCGGAAGTCATTCTCCATGGCCTCTCCGAACTCCTCCCATGCCCGAGTTTTTGCCTCAGCGACCACCCGAGCCGCATGTCGCTTGGATTGCCGGTACCCATCAGCTGCTTCCGGGGTCCCACAGGCCAAAAAGGCCTGATAGGACTCCTTCTTCAGCCTGACAGCATCCCTCACTGACGGTGTCCACCATCGGGTTCGAGGGTTGCCACCGCAACAGGCACCGACAACCTTGCGGCCGCAGCTCCGGTAAGCCGCCTCGACAATAGAGGCACGAAACATGATCCACTCAGACTCAATGTCCCCCACCTCCCTCGGAACATGTTCGAAGTTCTCCCGGAGGTGGGAGTTAAAACTCTGTCTCACAGGAGACTCTGCCAGACGTTCCCAGCAAACCATAACAATACGTTTGGGTATGCCAGGTCTGACTGGCATCCTCCTCCACCATCGGAGCCAACTCACCACCAGGTAGTGATCAGTGGACAGCTCCACCCCTCTCTTCACATGAGTGTCCAAGACATGTGGCCGCAGATCAGATGAGACGATGACAAAGTCGATAATTGAAATGCGGCCTAGGGTGTCCTGGTGCCAAGAGCACATATGGACACCCTTATGCTTGAACAAGGTGTTTGTTATTGACAATCCATGACGAGCACAGAAATCCAACAACAGAACACCACTCTGGTTCAGATCAGGGGGGGGCGTTCCTCCCGACCACACCCCTCCAGGTCTCACTGTCATTGCCCACATGAGCATTGAAGTCCCCCAGCACAACAAGGGAGTCCCCAGGAGGTGCACTTTCCAGTACCCCCTCCAAGGACTCCTGAAAGGGTGGATAATCTGAACTGCCGTTTGGTGCATAAGCACAAACGACAGTCAGAACCCGTCCCCCCACACGTAGGCAGAGGGAGGCCACCCTCTCATTCACTGGGGTGAACCCCAACACACAGGCACCAAGTTGGGGGGCAATAAGTATGCCCACTCCTGCTCGGCGCCTCTCGTCAGGGGCAACTCCAGAGTGGAAGAGTGTCCAGCCCCTCTCAAGGAAACAGGTTCCAGAACCCGAGCCATGCATAGAGGTGAGTCAGACTATTTCTAGCCGGAACCTCTCAGCCTCACACACCAGCTCAGGCTCCTTCCCCACCAGTGAGGTGACATTTCACGTCTCAATAGCCAGCTTCTGTAGCCGAGGATAAGACCGCCAGGGTCCCCGCCCTCGGACACCACCCATCCCACATTGCACTCAACCCCTTTGGCCCCTCCCACAGGTGGTGAGCCCATGGGAAGTGCAGTAAATTTAGCTATTTTTATTCTTACAGAATGTATGTGATTTTTCCATGTTAGCTGTTCATCAATGATTACACCCAAAAATTTCATCTCATTAACTCTACAAATCTCAACACCCTCAATTTTAAATGGATCATCAACAGTTCTCTTTTTGTTACTAAATATCATGTATTTATCCTGATGCATGTTCAATAATCCAGGTAGAAAAATCTAAAAAAGTTAAATCTGGTCCTCTGGACATTCAAAAAAACCCAAAACAAAGCAAAACAACAAAAAATGTAGAAACGTTTCGTCTCTCGTCCGAGAGACTTCTTCAGTCTGAGGTGCTGTTTTCAGCTCAGTCTCTTAAATAGCACCTTCTCAGAGTGGATCAACCAGTTTTGCTGCTCAGTTTTGCTGCTGACAACCAAAACCAGCTGATCACATGCTCAAGAAGGACCATCAGCCTAACAATGGATCATTAGCACACTGATGGCTGTGTACTATTCACAGAGGGCTGAGTGATACTAGCAATCACAGCATTGTAAGAGGGGGACAATTGCACACGTAGGCCTCCACCCCTGTTTAATGATGGACGGTTTCTTTTCACAAAGATGGCC
>NC_056508.1:6780937-6789657 GCF_014905685.2 Nematolebias whitei
AGGAGCTAAACATCTTCTGTTACAAATAAAGTCCAGTTGTTTTTGTATTGAACGTTTTTTGAATTCATCATGTCCTGAATGACTGAGAATCTTCACCAGCAGCTCTCCTTGTGTGAATAGTGCATGCTTCACTTCTCTCATGTATCCTACCCCCACCCCCACCCGTCAACAACTGCTGGCGCTAACATAGTGCTAAGCTAGTGGTGCGCAAGACAAGCACTCTAGCTAAGATGCTATAGACATAGCACTATGCTTCTCTCACACATCCAACCCCCACACTCCAGTCAACAACTGCCAGCACTGGCATAGCGCTAAGTTAGCATGAAACACAGCGGTGTCTCCCCCTCCTCCCCACAGTCAGTGCCCTGCCAAGGCAAGTGACCTCAGAGAAACACCATGTGGTGTGGTGAGTTGATGTAGTTAACCAGGAAAACCTGGAGTGGACTTTTAGTGGTTTGAGTATTCTCCTCTTAGTCAAGTGGAATGGATTGATTCACATAGAAATAGAAACAGCTCTGGGTGCACTAATATTTCAGGGTAAATGTGTGTGTGTGTGTGTGTGTGTGTGGGGGGGGGGGGGGTTTCCAAATGAATATTTTTTAAATGTGAGGGGGACACGTCCCCTTCACATATAATTGTTATGACGCCTATGGGTTAGACGGATCAAGAGCACATGGATAGACATGACAAACTTAGACTGTTACACCACTATCTGCTGCTGCCTCTTACTGAGATTTATCTGATCAGCTCTGTGAGGTGCTGGCCAACATCTTTAACTCCTCCCTCACCCTGGCAACTGTTCCCACCTGCCTGAAGACCAGCACCATCATCCCAGCTCCTAAAAGCTCTGCAGTGACTGGTCTGAATGACTGCCGGCCAGTAGCCCTCACCCAAACAGTCACTAAATGCGTCGAAAAACTGATCATAACTCACATCAAAACAACCATCAACAACAACGAGGACCCTCACCAGTACACATACCGCAAGGACCGATTAATAGAGGACGCCATCTCCTTTATGGTCCACACTGCTCTTACCCACCTGGAGCAGAAGGACTCTTATGTCTATATGTTCTTTGTGGACTTCACATGTGCCTTCAACACCATGATCCCCCAAACCCTGATGGACAAACTACTCACACTACGACTAAATCCCTCCCCATGCAATTGGGTCCAGGAAATCTTAACAAACAGACCGCAGTCTGTAAGGATCCACAACTTCTCTTCATCCATCATAACCCTCAGCACTGGCTCACGTCAAGGATGTGTGCTGAGCCCCCTCCTGTTCACTCTGCTCACATATGACTGTGCACCTACCCATCCAGGCTGTCGTATTGTAAAGTTTGCAGATGATACAGGGTGGTGGGATGCATCACAAACAATGAGTCCAGCTACAGACAGGAGGTGGAACACCTGGAGAGCTGGTGCAGGAAGAACAACCTTCATATTAATTTGAAAAAGACAAAGGAGATGGTCATGGCTTTCAGATGAAACAACCCCCCCCAATATAGGAGAATCTGCAGTGGAAGTGGTCTCAAGTACTTCGGTGCGCATCTGAATGAAAACCTCAGCTGGGGCAACAACACCACCAGCCTGATCAAGAAAGCTCATCAGAGACTCTACTTCCTCAGGCGGCTGAGACGAGCTGGTCTGGGAAGCTCAGTCCTCACCTCCTTCTACAGGTGTGCAGTGGAGAGCATCCTGTGCTCCAGCATCAACGTGTGGCATGGAGGCTGCACAGCTGCAGAAAGAAAAGCTTTGCAGAGAGTGGTGAAGGCTGCACAGAAGATGTTGGAGTCAGTCTCCCCACCATCACAGTCATCTACACCTCCAGATGCAGGAAGAGGGCCACCTGCATCATGAAGGAACCCACTCATCCAGCACACACACTTTTTGCCCCACTCCCCTCAGGCAGGAGGGTGCGGAGCATTACGTGTAGAACCACTAGACTGAGGAACAGCTTCTACTCTGAAGCTGTTAGACTCATGAATCCCTAATCAGGTTTATCACAGTGAAAAAAAAAAATCACTGTAATGCCACTTTGACTGGTGATATGTGCTGCTGATAATCCATGCTGCTGATCTCATGCTGCTGTATTCATTTGAACTCATCTACTCACACAGACTCATGTTCGTGCTGCTGCTGTTCGGCATATTGCTTTTGTACTACTGGCGTTTAGCATATTTTTTAATTTATCGTATTTCTTAGTTTTAGCTGGACTATTGCAATGGTTTATTATCTGGATGTCCAAATTCATCTTTAAACATCTTCAGTTGATGCAAAATGCTGCTGCCAGAGTCTTAACTGGAGTTAGTAGGAGAGATCATATCTCTCCAGTTTCAGCTTCTCTCCATTGGCTCCCTGTCAAATCCAGAATAGAATTCAAAATCTTACTTCGAACCTACAAAGCGCTCAACAACCTGGCTCCATCTTATATTACAGATTTTATTGTTCCATATTTTCCTAACAGACCACTTCGTTCTCAGACTGCAGGTTTACTTGTGGTTCCTAGAATTTACAAAAACAGAATGGGAGGAAGATCTTTCAGTTATCAGGCTCCTCTCTTGTGGAACCAACTTCCAATCTCTGTCTGTGAGGCTGACACATTATCCAGTTTTAAAACTAGGCTTAAGACTTTCATTTTTGCTAAATCCTATAGGAAGAAACCTCCAGCAGAACCAGGCTCAGGACAAGTGGCCATCTGCTTTGACCGGCTGGTTTGAGAGGACAGGAAGGAGAGACAAAGGAACACAAAATGGTAGGTCCAGATATATCTGAAAGACAAAAAACACATGTTAAGGATAGAAAAATTAATTCCAAATACAAAACAGGTTGAGCAGAGTAAGTAAAGACAGTAGCAGAGTGAAAATTGTGGTCTGTTTGTCCTCCAGCTGTCTAAGTCTATAGCAGCATAACTAAGGGACAGCTCAGGAAACCCAAGCCGACCCTAACTTTTAAAAGGGAGTTTTTCCTTTCCACTGTTGCCACTGTGCTTGCTCAGGATGGGAGACTGCAACGAAGCCAAGATTCAACTTGTCTGCTGGATTCCTCAGATAGAGAACTTTACTAATTGGCTTTTATGTGAATGTTTTTGTAAAGTGCCCTGAGACAACTTTGTTGTGATTTGGTGCTATATAGATAAACTGAATTGAATTGAGTTTATATCTTTGTTCCTTATTACCGTTTCTTTTTACAATTTACATTTTTACTATTGTTGGGTGTAACTGAGACCCTGTGTACATAATTTCATTCCACCTCATGTACCTCATGTGATACGAATGATAATAAAATCTACTCCAACTTGAATTTACTACACTTAAATCCTTGTCTTATCTGGGTTGCGAAATCTTTTAAGTGCATGAAGGTGTGGCTTAATTGATCACGTCTTCCATGTCTACTGCCGCCGTATCATCCTCCACTCAAGAAGAAGAAGCCACTTTTCCTACCTGAGTTGTGATTTGGAAAGACACAACACAGCTTCAGGCTACTGTAAATATCACCTTTCTTGTTATCTCCAAGACCTTCTTTTCCAGTAAACAGGGGAACGTGTAATTCAATATACAGTGTAGGGCCATTTGCTTTCAGAGGACATCTAGGTGGCATGACTTAGTGGCCTTGGAACGAACATAAAGATTAATAAGTAATGGCCATTTAAAGCTGATATTTGCACTCGGATATCGCCTTTTTTTAGATTAATGCTTTTGATCACAAGAAAGCTGTAATACAAAACGAGAAGCAGGCAGCAGCAGGTACGATACTGCAACACAGTTTGTCCCATCAATAACACGGAGTGTCTTAAATGGCTAAAAAAAATCTGTCTTCTCTTCATTGTAGTAAGTAATTCTTCTGGTCTTGTGCGCCTCATACAAGACTGAGTGGAGTTGTGAAAATCAGATTAGGCGGCTTCGCCATGCTTTCATACCTAGCTCAAAATAGCTTGCATGTTAGAATTTATCGACAATAATGATAATATTGAACTGCAGGCCTCACTCTGTAAAATGAAATGGTATTTGGTTGTCCTCTGTAATACTGTTGCTGGTCCCCCTTGCATTTTCTAATTTGTTGTTGTGTTTGCGTTCTCTTTCACACTTTAATATCAGAGTATTGCTTCAATTTAAGCTCCGAAATAAAGCTCTGTTTCATTTTGTGGGATTAACTCACTGCATGTCTCAAGGTATTTGTTGTTTTTTGTTTTATCTATGAATTATTTAGAGGCTTCAAAAAACACACTGCACATTCTGTCTCTCTCAGCAATCTCAGTCAGATGTTTAATTTGGCCTGCTAGCACAGAAGAGTACTCACTGCGACTGGGATCAGGTGGTTGGGTATGTAATTTCCCTGAAGGAGGAGCATGTTGAATGGAAGAATAATGATAAAAAGAGGTACTGAACAGTGAAGCGATGGAAAGATGAACTCATGATTGCCACTTGTGCTTGGAGATGTCATGGATCTTAGGTTTTATAAGAAACATTGTACAAACAGCGAGGCAGCGTTATAAAAATCGAATGATTCAACTTGCAAGTCGCTAGGCAGAGATTTAAAGGTAAAGTCTGCGGTGCTGCTGTTCTCATACTTTATTTGCACAATTAGTCATAATTTACTCAAAGTTCACAAGGGCTGTTAATGAAAGAATCCCTGTTCTTTTTTTACAGTCTGAGGCACTTCTTAAAAATGCTAATGGACTCCAACAAGCACCTGAGCAAGGATAAAATTGCCCTAATTCCTGCTCAAAAGGTCACTGAGATGAGTTATAGTGGTATAAGCACCTGAAAGCTATTCCCTTGTTAGATTTGACAAAGGGAAGCTGCCATT
Organism: Nematolebias whitei; assembly: GCF_014905685.2. Lineage (NCBI taxonomy): Eukaryota > Metazoa > Chordata > Actinopteri > Cyprinodontiformes > Rivulidae > Nematolebias > Nematolebias whitei. The sequence goes on from NC_056508.1 coordinate 6,785,749, forward strand.
CCCTCCCTTAAAAATAGTCTTGGGTAATGAATGATCATTTGTGGAATGCGGTTGCTAATGGCGATGACTTTTCCTCTGACACAACTTTACTATCGGCGGATTTAGGTGCCAAAAGTTGTCCCCCAAAATATTTCAAACGAGCATTTTATTCATGATACACAACAGACGGTAGTGACACACGCAAGAGCTCTCATTGTGCTTCTTAGGGGAAATGGCTAATTAGTTGGCCATGAAAAATGCAGGCACTTCTGTTTTATTATCATCCTCTATTTGACTCAACAACACTTCAGGCTTTTGTAACAGATTTGCAGTTATATGTCCAGAATCAGCACAATATGAAATTTCTGCACGCCCACACTTTGCTTTCACTATGCTGAGTTACTGACACTTGCATGCTACTATCAATTATGAAACATTCTGGTCTCTGGATAAGTGTGCCTTCTGTACAGTAGGTGCCGTGTGCACCTCAGCATATGTGCGAGTCCTTCTCGGCCGCCCTTCGCAGGTCCCTGGAAGGTGCTCCTGGTGTGGATGCTGGGCTTTAGAGCAGGGATCACAGTGACAGTTCCAGGTAGAGGAGTCTATTAATAGTTTACCTCTCAGCCAAAGCATTTCATCATTCCAAGTGTCTGAGGGGTTTCTGCTTCACAAAAAGGAGGTGAAGTTATGCATCTCAATCTACACCATCATATTTCATCGTGTTGAAGATTATAAATAAAAGGACAGACTTTGACCTGGGCTATTAGTTACCCAAGATCCTGTGGGTGGATGGTGCTCTGTCTTCTGTCAGCTTCTGGTGTTTTATTATTTTTTTCTTTGGAAAGCAACAAGATTACAATCAAAGTCTTTGGCATACAATGTGAGATATGATCCTCACTGTCTGGAAGTGAAAAGCTGGAAGATAGAACAACAAAAGGCAAAAACAAAACTAAACCAATCTTTCAAGATATGCCAAAAGGGAACGCCAGAATAGAACATGCCGGTGAATTTGACAGTAGGTCAAACTGTGGGTCAGTCTCAAGTACCACTCTGTTGTTTGCAGCTTACCCTCTTGTGTAATTCTCTTCTTTTGACCACACAAACTTGCCCAGAGTCTCTGGAGATGAGGCGCTCTGACAGGGTGATGAGAAAAACAGAAAGCTTTCACTCTCTCACCTTCCTCATGGTACAGCGGATTGGCCCAACAAACGCCAAAACATGCTGTCAATGCTGCTTGTTGTTGGGGAGACCTTTGATCTTGAACAAATAGAGGCAAGTCTCCGAGCACCTGCCTTAAGGCAAAAAGAAATATGGGCATCACATAGGGTCAGATTCTGGTGGAAGGCAGTAAAATTAAAAGCTTTATTGCCATTTTTATGACTTCATTCCTGATGGCAATCACATTATGTATGGAATATGACAGAGCTTTGTTCCCATTATCAGTGAAATCTCAGGCAAGGAGAGTCTGATGTGCTGAAGATGAAAGATGTGTGTCAGTCTGAATACATCACCGTGAATGTGAAGCTATCAAACTAAACTACAGAGTCTATATTCTGAAATTTAACAAGCTAGAGTTTCATTATGTTCTGTAAATTAAAGACCTATGGATTCATGATGAATTACAAAGTACATACAGTATCATCCACCACTTTTCATGGCAGAGTGTTGAGCAAAAATCATCTTATGAGTGATAGTGACAGAGATATAGTTGTTTTTGGACAAACTGTGTAAAATGTGCTCTGTCTCATGTGAGCTGAGATTTGTTAGTGCTCAGAGTATATGTTGCAGATGACTCTCATCTACCACCACATCAAGTTTAGATGGTAAATGGTAAATGGACTGTACTTATATAGCACCTTTCTATATTTTACCAAGACAGAGCCATTTTTGTGTTAGCTGTGGTGGCCATCTTGAATTGTGTTGACTTCAAATGTTTATGGGTTATAGAAGGACATTTGATTTCTTTCTGACTTCCATTAAAAATTGTCCAGTAGTTTCTGAGATATTTTATTAACAAACAGACAGTGTTGACTTCAAATAGTTGATGTCAAACTTATTTACCAAATATTTTGCACAGCGTTAAGTGCTTGAGATATGAATTGTGAATGACTCTCATCTACTTCACAACAAATTGTAGCTCAAAATCTGTCAAAGAGACAGAATTAGAGACATTTTTGTGCTAGTTAACGTCATTTCATTGAGGTGGCCATCTTGAAAAATATATTAGTTGTAGATGTACATAAAATTATTACTTTCTGAAAATTTCATTTAAATTTGTTGAATGCTCATTAGATATTTTGTTAACAGACAGACAGTGTTGGTGCAAATAGTTATTAGCAAAATTTTAAGAAACATACTGTAAAATGTGCAGCTCAGAGTATGTGTTGGAATCATCAAATCATCAAATTTTAGCTGAACTTTTGTAAAATTGGCCAGTTATTTCTGTTATCGAACGTCAGATGTTGTGAATCTGGTTGACTCTAAAAGTAATCAGTTTAGATGTACAAACAATAATTACTTCACAGTTTCATCAAAATCTGTCCAGTGGTTCTTGAGATATTTTGCTAACAGTACAATCAAAGGAACACATGCGTGCACACACAGGCTTGGACAACTAATCAGAAAACAACTGAAAAGAAGATTTTGCTGTTTTTTTCAGCTCAGACTGTTTCTATCAAACGTAGACTGACAACCCTCTCTTGAAATGAATGATTTTGTTTTTCTGGGACCTCTCTGTCACTAACCACCCGGAACCTCACACATTGACTTTTCTCCACAGATTGCAACTCATCCATTTTTTTAATTGTGTTCATTTTTACCTGGGTCCCACTGGACCTGCAGCAGCGGTGGTCATTGTCATCCGTCTGCTCTGACAGGGAAAGAGAGAGAGAGAGTGGCACCACGCCACTTTCCACCCCGAGCTGATGTGTCAAGCTTATCACACAGCCGAGCGATCCTGAGGTGACATCCTCCACTGAATCAGTGACATTTCACGGACGGTGCAAATCTATCCATCTTTGTCAAGCATCCACCTCGATTTTAGCATTCCCCGAGTTAGCATATTGATCAGTAAGGAACGCATGAGTGAGAACTTCTTGTTTTCTGCTTCTTAAAATGGGCATTGTGAGCCCACTGGACTCCTCTGACAAAGTCTACTGCTGTGGGCCTTAATCTGATGCTTCAAACTTGTATCATGGGCTTTAGTTATTCAGAACCAGAGAGGACACAAAACTTTTTATTTGTTTGTCTTTAGCAGAAATGTCTTAACTAAAGTCTCTTCTAGAACAGCACAAAGCACTTTTCCTTTCATCAACTGTTTGTTAGTGAGAGTAGGCTCCTGATGAAAGCACACTGAGCAGACAGACACAACTTTATATTTCCCAGACAAATCAAGACCCACCCCCGCACTCCAAAAAAAAAAAAACAATACCCACATCAGCCCTGGTGGTGTGCAGTACTGAGTACAGAGCCAGTAATGGTAATATAAATTTGATCAAATAACTTACCATATTTTTCGGACTGCAAGGCGCAATATCAATGAACAGGTCTGTTTTAATACATAAGGCGCAATGGATTATAAGGCTCACTGTAAACCTAGCTCCATCTTACTTTGTATATTACAGATCTTATTGTTCCATATTTTCCTAACAGAGCACTTTGCTCTCAGGCTGCAGGTTTACTTGTTGTTCCTAGAATTTACAAAAACAGAATGGGAGGCAGATCTTTCAATTATCAGGCTCCTCTCTTGAGGTTTCTACCTTTTAGAAGGGAGTATTTCCTTTCCACTGTTGCCACTGTGCTTGCTCAGGATGAGAGACTGCAACAAAGCCAAGATTCAACTTGTCTGCTGGATTCCTTAGAAAGAGAACTTTACTAATGGGCTTTTTTATGTATGTGAATGTTTCTGTAAAGTGCCCTGAAACAACTTTG
>NC_056508.1:6789757-6791099 GCF_014905685.2 Nematolebias whitei
TGTGTTTGTGTGTGTGTCGTGTGTGTGTGTTTGTGTGTGTGTCGTGTGTGTGTGTTTGTGTGTGTGTCGTGTGTGTGTGTTTGTGTGTGTGTGTGTTTGTCTTTTACCGAAAGATCTCATGAACCAGGATGATAAAAGATGATTTTTAATTAAACTTCCAGAACATAATCATATGTACATATGATTCAGCATAAGCCTCCATGGCCAATTGTCCTAAAACAAACAAACAAAAAATCAAATAAATAAACAAAACAAACAAATAAATAAATCATTATATCTCAGTCAATTTAGCAAATAAAAGTGTTTGTCTGAGTCTGATCATCAACATACAGTTTATTTTAAAGACTAACAGTTTGGACAAAATGTTTGTTGAAGTAACTCTGTTAGCATAATATCTCATAATATACTATGAATTTTGATCAAACTTTCAGGAAATAGTCAGTGTATCTGCCTCCACAACTGATTACCTTTAGGAACCAATTCAATCCAAGATGGTTGCCACAGCTAACTGACCTTAGAAAACATTAAAATTGCTACAATTCATCCAGTTTTAGAGATACTGAGCTAACATTTGATTGGGTTGTAGATGAAAGTTACAACAAACACTCCAATTTTTCAGATATTAAGCTAAAAGTTGAGGTGGTAGTAGCTGAGGATCAGTCACAACACATACTATGACAGTGACATAGGAGATTGAACATAACTTTACAATATCATTTATCTACATCGGGGGGGTCTAATTGTAAAATTCTGGCATGAAAGCTGCTTTTTTAAGGAACAATCTGATAAAAAGTAATGGTCTGTTCGTGTGCATATTTTAGAATAATTCAGATTTATGTTTTTGTGGTTCATACAGTTTACAGTCAGTCCTGAAATTAAAGTCTGCATTAGAACCTAACACCATGTGATCTTTTGTTGGTGTTGTATCAAACTGAGTGAGGGAAAGATGTCACGACCGTGTGATAAATTATACACACATGTATGAATTCCTTTGGTCAACAGCTGCCATCTCAGCATCAGACAAACCCGAGCCAAAGTCTGGCAACCGTCACTTCTCTCTGACACTCCCACTTTATCATAAGAAAAGGCACTGCGCACACACACACACGCACGCACACGCACACGCACGCACGCACGCACGCACACACACACACACACACACGCACGCACGCACGCACGCACGCACACACACAAACAAAAGGCACACATGCTCACAGGAAAATCAGTGCAGTGCTCTTTGTATGTGCTAACTGATGCAGATGATGGAGCTGCAGATGAGAGCAGCCTGACCAGAGAGGAGCAGGAGGCTCCCCGGCCTCAGGAGCAGGAGGCTCCCCGGCCT
>NC_056508.1:6791109-6798963 GCF_014905685.2 Nematolebias whitei
GCTCCCCGGCCTCAGGAGCAGGAGGCTCCCCGGCCTCAGGAGCAGGATTCAGACCAAACACACAGGAAGGAATCAGAACCAGAACTTAACTCTTTTGTTGTGTCATGTCTGATTTCAGGAAGTGAAGTATAAACGACAAAATGTTTTTGTTTTCAACCTAAGATCATCTCATCAACATTAATGTCCTAGCATTCCTTAAAGGAGAACGTGCCAGAGTTCTAGACCCAGCACATCTGGTGTTGAGAAGAGACAGAGTTACTGCTCTTCTGGTCAGACCTTGAAGTTAATGTGCAATCTCGTGCTCAGAGTATGTGTTGAGAACAACTCTCAGGTAATACCACACCAAATTTTAGCCAAATATCTGACAAATTAACTGTTAGTTATTGTCAATTTTGGCTAATGTTAGTTAGCTGTGACCACCATCCTGAATTTGGCTGATTGATTACAAACTTTAATCAGTTGTAGATAAGCATCCAATAAATACTTTCAGAAGATTTCATTAAAACCAGTCTAGCAGTTCATGAAATATTTTGATAGCAGACAAACAGAAAAGGTAAAGTTTTAAGCAAATATATTGTGAAGTAAGTAGCACATGGAGTATGAGTTTAACTTACTCTCCATCACTACCACCTTAAACTTTAGCACAATTTCTGTAAAAGTTTATAGTCATTTTGAGTTTTTAAGGGAATTTTAAAAATTACTAGTTGTAAATGTTCATCTAATGCAGTGGTCTGCAAACTTTATGATCAAAAGAGACATTTCTTCATCTTTGCACACTAAACAAAATGTTTGAAAAACCTGCTAAAACTGTGGTCATCAACTGGTGGCCCATGGGCCACTTCAAGCTTGTTGAAGGGGTATTTTACGACCAGTAGGTGTGATATTATGAAACTAAAATGTCACATTTTACTGGTATTTTTTAGGGCAAAAGAGAGACTGGATTTAAAGAAGAAAAAATATTTTTTTTTTACCAATTTTATAAAAATTCAAACACCAGTATGCAGGCTTATGTGAGTTTATTTTATTTTATTTTTTTAATTAAATTTATTCATTTTAAAATACAACACACACAAAAAAAAAACAATAATGCAAACTAAGTTTATATAATATATAAATAAAATGAAGGGTAGCAGAAGGAAGAAAAAAAATCTTATTTTATCTGCCCCCTCTTACAATAATTCAAATCAAACAACATTCATCTGTAAGTACCTAAACAAACAAAAAAGAACAATTCACTATAATTTTCGAACTATAATGCAACATACATAACAGTATTTCATATATATTTTTGCAGTAGTCCATTTTTAATTATTTTCTTAAAAGTAATCATTGCTTTTGCATTTTTCACTTCAGTTTTCAAACCATTCCACAATCTAATTCCCTGGATTGAGGTTGACCGACCCTTCAAACTGGTTCTGTATCTTGGTTTAACAAATATTTCCTTTCCCTTGAGATTATAACAGCTTTGTCGTTTAATGAAATATATTTGGATATTCACAGGTAGTTCATTTATATGAGCTCTATACAATCTTCAATGAAGAAGAGTTTTATTTTTAATTGTAGAAACAATTCTTAAAGTATCCTGTTATGAAGTAATGAAATATAACGTTAGAAATTAAGCCATTGTGTTGGATACATAATTGAATTTTAAAATGAAAATAAATACTTCCATTTACTTTGACTTTGTTTTTTTCTTTAATTTTTATTGTTATCAATTTGAGACACCACATTTCTTCTCAGCAACTTGCCTGAAAGATATTTCCTCAAAACATTTGATGGATTTAAGAAAACGATCACACCATAAGACTGAAGTGAGCTGAAACGAACTACTAGCATGATGTAGCCAACAAGTTTTACTCGGGTTAGTACTATCATTCACATATTGTCAAAAGAAATGACTGTAAAACTGCTTAAACTGGACATTTCTTGTTACAACAACCAGTAAACCAGTTTTACGTCAGTTTTGGTCAAAACTTAGAGCTACAGAGGAACCAAAGAGCCGCAGGTTGCAGACCCCTGATCTAATGACTTCCCTTTGCACAACATAATAAAATTTGTCTTGTGGCTCTTAAGCAGACAGACCCCCCCCCCCCCCCCCCCCCTCTTCAGATCTTGTACTTTGCTTTCATGTCAGCAGGGGGTGTCCAACATCAAGCTAAACAGAGACCTGGTGCTTCTTGGAAACAGCTCAACAAGCTGGTGCTCCAGTTTGTAATAGCTGACATTTTGGAACCAGTGGGTCAGCAAAATGGAGAAGCCACAGAGACGTATCTAAAACCAGTGGCACCCTTTATGTCATAGCATTTGTGTGTAATAAACCAGTTCTTCCACTGCAAGCTCTAATTATTGTGAAGAACTGAGGACTGGGGGCTTCAGGTGATGCTTCTGTCCCCAGCAGGCCGCAGGCTGAATATTTAGGCTCTGAACTGATCTAAAGAGATGAGTCGAAACAAAAGACATGGGCATGATGCTGTGCATGTGCGATGTGCACACACACACATTTCTTATGTGAAATTGTCGGTGATGTCATGATGGAGGAGGAAATCTCAGCTATTAGACATATAACTATGGGGCTGGCTTTTTGTGCCCCACGCGTGTGCACATACCCCCCCCCACACACACACACACACACACGCGCACCCACACACACAGAGCATCATCATCGTCACAGAGGGAGCAGGTCTCATAATTGGACAGAGGTGTCTGTAGATAATGAAGCCAGACCTCACACCTGCCAAACCGTGGGGATTTCTCTTGACTGGCCACTTAAATCTTCCTCACTCTGTGGGTCTGGAGGCCAAGAGAGTGAGGAAGGAACTAATGGAAAAAAAGCCCGCGCTACAGGGAGGATCCCTGTCAGCATGAGTGTAGGGTGGACCCCCCACCCCCACCTCACTAACGCAGCCCCCACAGCTCGTTCCGTACAGCACCCACCTCACTTCACTTCACTTCACTGTAAATCCTCTGGTGTCAAGAATTTCAGACGGAAATGGGGAAATGCTGCACCAGCTATTTTGTTTCAAACTCTCAAAACACTCGCTTCTCCCAAGTTGTCTTTGGTGACAGCGTTGTGTGCGGGAAGCGTATTGTGCCAGCTTTTAGTGGGGTGTCATTCCAGGTGCTGAAAGGGAAATCAGATAGACGCTTCAACGGAAAAAAAACTCAAAATCTACCTCAGTGTGGAAAGTTTACCTGACAGTCGTCACTGAAGGTGTGACACTGTATCAGTGGTAGCAAAAAGCTACACCAATTAGGAGTTGAGTTTACTCTGGCAAAAATCTTAACAATTCATGGGAAGCAAAATGGAGGAGTTCTTCGCCTTCTTGCACGACTTGATCCATAAATGAGGCACAGAAATCATTGTCAACAGGAATACAAATTAGGCAGAAGGTACGACACAAGTAAAGACAATTCTGCTCTGTTTTATTCATTTGTATACTGTTCTGAAACAACACGAGCAGAAATGGTACGGGGGGGGGGGGGGGGGGGGGGCCTTTGTTTGCTTGTCACAAAGACAGACATGTCAGTTTTTACATGTGTGTTTGAGTGTGCTGTCAGAACACAGCGCCTAATGATGAGAATCAAACCCTGAAGCTTCAGCAGACCCAAACAGAGACTGGTGGCCTTTCTTCAGGGGTTATCAGGATCCAGATAGCCTGGATGTGTTGCTCAGGTATTGAATAATAAGGCCAGACGTGCGCACGTCAAACTCTGCTGTCTCCTGGAAGTTGTTTTGTGCAACTCGGAGCCGGAGCGTGCATTAATGCTCTGACTTTGGGGCGAGAACAAGGTTGCACTGAGAACCTCTGTCATACATCGAGCTGAGACGCTCCTGACGGAGGTTTCCATGCAAATACTGTACGCACTCAGCTGCAGCAAATAAAGTCACATAAACAGTTCACTGTCAGAGAGTCTGCAGTCAGAGGAGACAAACATATTTACAGGAAGGCAGAATAAACGATGGTAATCTTCTATATGTTTAAAGTTATAAAGTGTCAAAACAACCCCATTAAAACTGGTTCCAGTATCAAACTGACTTTCTCAGTTATTTGTTCTAGTCTTTATCACTTTAGAATATTTCCTCTACATCTAGCTGCACAGCAGGCACTTCTGCAATAAAGAACGATCATAACAGGAATATAGAAGAATCGTAGCATGTGAATGTGTAGAAGGAATACACTGTTAGTGTACATCAATATAGACTTAAAGATAAATTGTGTCTCTGCAGAAAACAGTTGTTTTTACTAATATTTTAAACACCTTTCTCCTGATAACCATCACAACACAATGAATCAGAATCAGAATAAGCTTTATTGTCATTGTACCGAGATACAGTGAGAATATGTTCGTACAGTCCTGGAGTGTACGTAGCTGCTGCTATGATAGCGCGGCCTCTTATCCTTTTCAGAACACTTTTTTAGATAGAAAAGGGGAAAAAGCCATGAGGATGGATAGTGGCATTACAACAAAGATCTCTTCACATCTTGTCCTAACAGGACACTCATTCAACCTTTATTTCTACAGGTAAATCCCATTGAACCTCAAGGACTCATTTACAAGAGAGACCTGATTTCAACAAAGAAAGATGACAACGATGGACAACAGCGACAACAATAAACAGTTATAGAAAGTCATACAATTTTTTTTGTACATCAAAAACTCTGCCAGAATGCACATTTATGAACACGATTCATATGCATTTGACGACGAGGCGGTCCATGAAGCACCTCCAGATAGTCCATTGTCTTGATAAGATGTTGGTCAGCTGGCACAGTTCTGATAAGCCTCTACAAAAGTTCTCGGGGGGTGGGGGGAGGTGTTGCGATAGATTAAGTTTTTCCATAGTTTACACATTTCCCAGGAGAAATTGATATGTCGGACTGTTTTCAAGGCCAACCGGGGGAGTCAGATTCAGATAAGCCACAATTGTTGACTTTCTTCAGGCAGACTGTTTTTTTCTTGTCAGCCTTGGGTCTTACTGATACTTTCAAGATCCAAAATGGCCAGATTAGGGTGCATTCTACTGATCCGTGCTTATGTGCCTCTCCAAGGTTGTTTCCAACATGCTGGCAAGTCCCAAAGCTGCATGTGGCCTGAGATTCTCACATCACTTCCATCTTACGGTTCAGCTCATAAATCAGCTGATTTTGAGTCCTCAAAGCACGAACCAAACCTTCACAAGCAGGCAGCCTGATGAGGGCCAAATTAGCTGCAGCTGTCTTTTTGTATGTTGATAAACCAGGAACCAGCTGATTCCAAAAAGCAGAAAACCTGATATCATAAATCCAGTTGTATATGTTTTAGGCTTCCTCCTGATGCTCAGTGGGACATGAGGGCTCTTCAGGACCCTGTCGCTTTGTTGAAAAAATTTTGTTTAGATTGTGTTGAAAGTCCAGCTGATCAGATCCATATAGTACTTTTATTTCGGAAGACGTGTAAAATAGGAGCTCAGATACACAGACAGAGAGCAAAAAAGCAGGAGGAGAATGAATAAAATGAATGAATAAGAATGAGCAGGAAAAGTGCTTCCACAGAATGAGGGTTTTATGTGGAATTTTTATTATTTTAATCTTTTGTGTTTAACCTCTGATTATGTTCTTGGTATAATTTAGGATCTGTAGCAGTAAAGTGATGAAAGGAAGTAAAATATTCTTGCTAAAAATCCTTTTTGTCCTCAGATGTGTTGAAAGTACAGAAAAAGCCTCAACTACAGTAGATATCACTGCTCGTATGATTTTTTTGACAAGCGAGACGCTGATGTCCCTCATCACAGATGGATCTGAAGCGTGAATGTTTGTAGTTTTCAAGATGAGTGTTTTTTCTGGACTAGAATTGAACAGGAAATTCAAATAAACTTTAATGTTTTTGGTGTAAGACATTCATGTGGAGTTACACTGTAGAGAAGAAGAGAGTTTTTGTTTTTTAAATTTTCTATAGTCCTAGGCAACGCAGAGTGACGGATCCTGATGAGAGGAGAGAACAATTTTATCCATGACCAGGCGTAGAAAGCAAAGTTTCCTCAAATAATTGGGGTGGTTGGTTTATATACACATATTGTGGTGGCCATCTTGGATTTTTATGTGGCAGCTCAGTTTTTAATGGAAACTTTTCTTATGCCTTGATGCGGCCACAGACCAAAATAGAAGTCGGTACCTCAGTTATTTTTCAAGTTATCATGCTCACAACATTCAGAGATGGACGAACAGATGGAGAGTAATTCCAACTCTTTGTCTTTGCTCTGTGACTGGGGACAATTTAGAGTTACCAGTCAGTCTAACATGCATGTTTTTGGTCTGTGGAAAGAAACTGGAGTACTTGAAGAAAACCCATGCCGCACGAAGAGAACATGCAAAACTGCACACAGAAAGGCCCCCGATCAGGATTTGAACTGGTGTCATTTTCGCTGAGAGGCAACAGCTCTACCAACTGAGCCACCGTGCTGCCATTTTTATCTTTTGTTGTGTCATATTTGATTTTAAGTGAAATATAAAAGACAAAATGTATTTGTTTTCAGCCTAAAAACATCATCATTGATCGCATTCCTTAAAGTAGTTATTCCTTATTTCACTTGGCTAAATAAATGTTAGTTTCACAGTAACTACTTAGTTTGCCATTATTCTACCTGTCTTTGTTTTACACACCTGGAGCTTGTTTGTGAAGTAAAGTCTTTACATGTAACATCGTCGTCATGTGATGAATAAATATCCTGATGCATGCTCAATAATCCAGGTAGAAAAATCCAAAAAAGTTCAATCTGGTCCTCTGGACATTCAAAAAAACAAAAGCAAAACAAAGCAAAAAAAAAATTCTAGAAACGTTTCGTCTCTCATCCAAGAGACTTCCTCAGTCTGAGGTGCTGTTTTCAGCTCAGTCTCTTAAATAGCACCTTCTTAGGGTGGATCAACCAGTTTGCTGCTGACAACCAAAACCAGCTGATCACATGCTCAAGAAGGACCATCAGCCTAACAATGGGTCATTAGCACACTGATGGCTGTTTACTACTCACAGAGGGCTGAGTGATACTAGCAATCACAGCATTGTAAGAGGGGGACAGTTGAACCCGGAGGCCTCCACCCCTGTTTAATGATGGACGATTTCTTTTCACAAAGATGGCCTCCTTTACTTCTCTCTCAAACCATCGTTCCTCTCTGTCCAGGATGTGAACATCTTCATCCCTGAAAGAGTGACCGCTGGCCTGGAGATGAGTGTAGACCGCAGAGTCCTGGCCTGATGATGTTGATCTTCTGTGCTGGGCCATCCTTTTGGCCAGTGGCTGTTTAGTTTCCCCGATGTAAGACTGATCACAGCCCTCCTGACACTGAACAGCATACACAACATTACTCTGTTTGTGCCGGGGGACTGGATCTTTGGGATGAACTCTGTCACTTACAATGTTTCCAAATATCTGGCGTCTGTACTCATCCCTTTAGTTGGCAGCTCAGAACACCACATACATAACACAATGGACTTTGTGGATAAGGTGAGGGATGTCATCATGGAGACTGATGAAACAATGGTCTCTTTTGATGTCACATCACTCTTTACATGCATTCCTGTTGATGATGCAGTAGAGGTGGTCAGTTTAAAATTAAAATCAGACACCACTCTGAGCAGTAGGACCACGCTTTCCACAGAACAACTGTGTCAACTCTTGAAACTGTGCCTGCAGTCAACCTACTTCACATATGGGGAGCAATATTATAGGCAGAAACATGGGTGTGCTATGGGGTCTCCAGTTTCTCCTATTGTTGCCAACCTGTACATGGAGGAGGTAGAAAAGAGAGCCTTGACGTCCTTTTCAGGGACACCACCAAGTCATTGGTTCAGGTATGTTGACGACACCTGGGTTAAAAT
>NC_056508.1:6801963-6805886 GCF_014905685.2 Nematolebias whitei
GGACTCTGCGGTCTACACTCATCTCCAGGCCAGCGGTCACTCTTTCAAGGATGAAGATGTTCACATCCTGGACAGAGAGGAACGATGGTTTGAGAGAGGAGTAAAGGAGGCCATCTTTGTGAAAAGAAATCGTCCATCATTAAACAGGGGTGGAGGCCTCCGGGTTCAACTGTCCCCCTCTTACAATGCTGTGATTGCTAGTATCACTCAGCCCTCTGTGAGTAGTAAACAGCCATCAGTGTGCTAATGATCCATTGTTAGGCTGATGGTCCTTCTTGAGCATGTGATCAGCTGGTTTTGGTTGTCAGCAGCAAACTGGTTGATCCACTCTGAGAAGGTGCTATTTAAGAGACTGAGCTGAAAACAGCACCTCAGACTGAGGAAGTCTCTTGGATGAGAGACGAAACGTTTCTAGAATTTTTTTTTGCTTTGTTTTGCTTTTGTTTTTTTGAATGTCCAGAGGACCAGATTGAACTTTTTTGGATGTGATGAATAAAAGCAAATCAGACATGGCAAAAAACAAAACAGATACAGTAATACTTTTCTGAATGAAGAGGAAGAAAATGAAGGAAGAGGTTTTAGTCAACAGTAATTTGAAGGTACACATTAGGAAAAAACACTTCTTTAAAATGCAAAATAAGAACACAATAAGTGAACGCATCAAAGATGGAAAACATGAAGAGATGAAGCAAAGGACAGGAGAGTGAAAATACCCTCTGGTGACTTTTTCCTCAGAAGCTAATGCTTGAAAAAAGGTCAAAGGTTGCTTTTCTACAGAAAGCTCAGCCTTGATTATGATGCAGTTTGTTGATGAATATTAAAATGATTGTCCTTAATTTCACAGTCTGATGTTTGTGATTAATTAAGTGTTTCTTTAATTTTCCAAAACTCATCAGACTTCAACCTTTTTTGAATTCATATTTTGATGAGCCAGGACACGATAAATACTTTTTGAACTGATGAGGCCGAGATAAAACATCTCTGCTGAAACATTTAGAGAAACAAAATGCTCCATTTCAGTGTTAAAAAGAACATTATCTCCTTTGTAATGCACGATGGTGGTAGGGTTATAGTTTGGGCCAGTCAAACTTTCCATCATTAGCTGGAAAACAACATAAAACCTGTAAATTCTTGGCCTAACTGACCAGTGAGGTAGAACAACCTTCCAGTCTCCTCAGCGTCCACCTATTGTTTGTAGCCTAAGTGCTGAGCGTGCTGCACGACAACGCTCCTTGTTTCTGCAGTGATAGATTAATGCCGGACAAGGAGCTGCGTGTAAGCACAGGCAGTTTTGGGGGAAATGCACAGTAATCATAGACGCAACATCACCATCGCTCCATCTTGTACCAGCTAGAACTGCCACACAAAGACACTTTCAGCAGTTAGTCAACATTTGCTAATGTGGATCTTCTTTCCAAATTGCAGTGATAAGCAATACTGAAGAGAGCCCTGAAATGAAATCACACGGAAACCAAAAGCTTATCAAGATGAAACTGTGCAATAATACAATAACCATCCATCACCATCCATCATGTATTTGTTTGCAGGAAACAGATTACATGGATCCTAATTGAAATATTATTTTACCTTCATTTGAATTATTTATGGAGCTTCTGACTCGGTTCATACCTCAGAGAAAAACACGGACACATTGTGTGACTCAAGGATGTGTGTGCATGAGTGGGTATTTGTGAGCATTTTAAATATATAATTCAAAGCGTAGCGTGAGATGATGGTCCTTAGAAGCCATACAAAGTCTCTGATACAATTTACTTGAATTCCACCGGCCAGAGTCGAGCTGTCCGTTGGCCTTCCATCGCTAATGAGATTGGGGGTAAAATGGAGAGTGGTGGGCTGGCTGTCATCCGCTAGGTGATGGTTTTAAGACTAAGCAGTGATACTTCATTAATTAACCTTCACATTCTATGTAGATCTGCTCATCAAGATGCAGTTAATTAAAGAAAGGTCATTCCAAGGGCTGCTGGGAAGCGGCATTATTACAATGGAGGGATGGCACTGCTTTGAGCGAGATAACACAGAGGAGGGGGCAGGGAGGAGGCGATCACCCAGTCACACCTCAAATGGCAGACGGCTTGCCAAAGACATTCTCTGAACTTCTGACCACACGAACCACCATGACAGGAGAGGGGAAAAAAGTATTTTTTAGATGTTTGTGTTTTTCTTTCTTTCCTTCTTTCATGGACAGCTACTGTTGAAAAGCTCTAATGGAGAAAGCCGGAGTAAAATATTCATTGCACTCAATCGACAGCATCTATCTTTTAGCATCTCAGGATAGTTTGTCTACTCTATTTTTTTGCAGCCCTGTGTCTTTCCTGCCAATTTTTTGGGCAGATTTTACTTTCTCTGACCTTGCTCAGTGTACAGAAAAAAAATTCCATCTTGAGTAAATAAAAAGGCCAGAAACTCAGCGGCATATAAAATAATTATGTGTCATCTGTAAGTGAAATCCACTTCTAGCTGGTAACTTATTCATTTTGATTTCTGCCTTATTTTTTAACTTCTTTCTCTTTATGTACATATGAACATAGCCTATATATAAAACACAAATATTGCTGCTGCCTGTGAAAGCACAGCTCAGAATACGTAGTTGTACTTTAGAAAGTAGCTCAAGCAGCTGAAGTGTCTTGCAATAAAATCCCAGGCAAATAAAATGTTCATGTCAGTCTTTCGTCAGTCACATTGTCCTTGTTTTTCTGCAGGCCTGCACACTAACACAAGGACTGAGACAGTTAGACAGAGCATGGTATGAAAATAATGTGTCTGCAATGTTGCCTTTTGGCTAACCACACGTGTGCGATCAGACGGTGGGTTACAAATAGCTTTCTGCTCTGTTCTTGCCAAGTTTAAGTTTTGATAATGGAGGCCCCTTGCTCTCTAAGCGCCGTCTTACTTGGAACCTTGGTGTCAGTTTTTCAAAATGTTGCTCTACTGCAAAATTGTAGCGAGACATCAAGTGTCTCCCCTGTGTCCACTCAGTCCTCCTGTAGTCCTCCTTGTGTGTCTGTTGGCTTTGCTTCTTATGGCAGCTGCAGAGACAAATGAGAAACAGTACTCAAACCCGCGCACACGTTTATGCGTCTGTGTATATATATGCACATGTGCATCCCTCCCACCCTGCTACGATACAGTAACTAGTGACCCCGGACACAGTGCCATTATGACATACGAGGCAGGGCTCCCCTGGCAGCGGCTGGGCTGGCTGGTTGCTAGGTGGGGAGACATTACCGCGGGCCTCTGCAATAATTTATCCTAAGAGCGCGGCGAGCCGTCATGTAGCCCCTGACAGAGAGCTGCAGTACTTTATCAGCCTGCCTGTAAATCAGCCATGTGTGGGTGCAGACGGCAACATTGTTTGATCTCTTTCAGACACTCTAATAATCTGCTCCTCTCTGATTGATACCTTCACACAACAAAGCACATTACACCAGCAAGCATGGCAGTCATCACTGAGAGTGTAGCTGTGAGCGTGTGCACATGCTAACGCTTGTATGAAAGCTGCCCGTGCGTGCGTGCATGTGTGTAGCTCTCCTATGGTCATCAGTATAGCCAGTGGCCAGGAGACGGATGAATTAGTCTTGTGTTGAAACACAGGGTCATTTGGAGTCTCTAAACCAATGACAGGATAACGGGTTCACAAAATGATGTGTGGATGAAACGAGGGGCAGGAGGGAGGACAGAGAAACTCAAAGCCCAAAAAACAAAGCAAATAGAGAACAAACAGAGCAGTTATTCTTGATGTAAACTGAAGGAACATATTCTTACAACCTCAAGCTTTATTTTTACACATCACCCCTAGAAGGTTTCATATAAATCTGTAGGCATGAGAAAAATTGAAAATGCACAATCCTAAAAAAACATCCATCCATCCATCCATCCATCCATCCATCCATCCATCCATCCAT
>NC_056508.1:6805896-6814158 GCF_014905685.2 Nematolebias whitei
CATCCATCCATCCATCCATCCATCCATCCATCCATCCATCCATCCATTATCTTCCTATTCAGTTCACGGTGGTCACTGTTATCCATGTCCAGCAGTCACTGTGCGAGAGGCGGGGGACAATCTGGACAGGTCTCCAGTCCATCAAAGGGACACATAAAGACAAACAAGACAAACAACCATTCTCTCTCTCTCTCTCTCTCTCTCTCTCTCTCTCTCTCTCACCTAGGGACAATTTAGAGTTACCAATCAGCCTAGCATGCATGTTTTTTTTGTGTGCAGGAGGAGAAAACCCACGCATACATGGAGATAACACTGAAACTCGACCTAAAAAAGTCCCCAGCTGGGATTCAATCCAGCAACCTTCTCACTAAGAGGCGGCAGCTTTACCATCTGTGCCACCGTGCTGCCTAGCCACATCCGTCCATCCATTTTATATTGTTTCCTTTTTTTTTTAAATGTCACACAGTTGGGAAAGAACTCAACATTACACAAAATCAAACTGCTACACATTTTCATGACACAGCTGGTTCAGTTTTTTTTTAACAGGTCAACATCTGTGTTACTACACAAATGCACAGCTGAGCATAGACCGTCCTGCTCACGGTGCTGAGGTTGCTGAATGTATCAGCCCACCTGATCGGAGCATCTAACCATCCATGGGTTTATTTAAGTCCTGGTGGACTGAAACCTTCAGCAGCATCAGGACAGGGTCTGTGCTCAGCACACATACATTTGTGTCGTAACACAGATGTTCTTGGGTTGAAGAAGTTGCACTAAACTAAACAAACCAGTCAAGAAAAGGTGTAAAGGTTTAATATTAGTTAATATAGTGTTTTTACACCATTATGACATTTTAGAGAAACAATAAAAACAAGCCCCAGCCATTAGCCTAGCCTGGAGGATGTCTGTCCTTTTCTTCTCAATGACTTATGTAGTATGAACATATGCATGAGATATATTCATAAATTAAACGGATTCTTTCATTTTTCTGGACTGTATATAATGTGCATTGAATTTAGAAATGTAACGTGAGACGTTAATTATCTTTGACTCACCAACGACAGTGGGTCATTTATTAACAGAATCAAAGTTTAACACATCACACATTTACATTAATTGGCAAAATATGGAAAATAACAACATGGCTAATTTTAGCAAGCTGTACAATTTTGATTAACCACACGGCGGTGGTTGGAAAACTTTACACAGACATTTCTAAAAATATCTGGATTAATTTCTACTTGATAGAAGAATTTTAAAGATGGAAAGATGAAGTTTAGAGGGAGAAAAAGATGGATGAGGGAGAATGTTTGTGTCAGCATCAGAACGACACTCTCCGGGTTTTCTCAGCTTCTTCCCCCAGTACACTTAGGTGGTATAAATCAACTCTTTTACCTGGAGATGTCTCCCTGGTAAGAAGTTCCATTTAACGCACCCTTTCAGCGTCTCCATAGGAACAGCTGTGAATCGTTCGAAGTAGTGACGATACTTGTTCGACACAAGTTCACCTCACGAGTGGACTTCACCTGAGTGGAGTCCGTCAGAGTTCCACCCAGAGGTGGAAGATGTTATAATCCCATAAGACTCGGAAGAGCTTTGTGGTCCTGTCAGGATTTTCCTGTTTCCCAGCACTGGAGCTGTAACGACTGAAGCCGGAGCCTGAAGCGACTTGTTCTCCTCGACACTGGTTTGAACTAGGAAGTACCGACATTTTAAAGGGCTCTATTTCCGGTTCATTTGGGAGTTTCTGATTGGTCAATATCGACCAGACAGGGGTGTGTTTTTGTGACGTAAGAGGTCACTAGGAGTCAGAAAAACAGCAAGAATGTTATGGAACAGATTGAAAATGTTTTTCAGACAGACGAGAGGGATATTTAGACGAGTTGGCGGAAAACAGGTGCCAACAGGTGCCAGCTTCTCTATTTACGTCTGAGAGGATTTAAAAACATGACAGCTCGTTCCAACACTTGTCTGCGTTTGACTCCAACCTTGGACCAACTTACACACTTGCTCATTGAAGACAGAAAATCAGACAATGCATCATTAACCTGATTTCTTCTTTGAATGAGGATTAAAAATCGTTATTACTGTTTCACAGTTGATTTAAAAATGATTAGTTCACTTCAACATGTAAACATTGTTTGAACTAACACAATTTGATTATCAAACATTTGTAAAATAGTAATGATAATAGAAAGTAGTCTTCTTTTACTTGATTAATTCAAGAAAGAAAGTCTTAGGATGGGTCAACTTGTATTTCTGGATTCAAATCAATGAAATGACAGTTTCTGTCCCATAAGGTGCCTAAGGTCAGGATTTTGACATCAGGCCTAGTTCACTACACTTATGTCTTAGCTGATCAAGTGTAACTAGTGGTAACCATGTGACAAAACATTACTTCAAAAATGACCAAACTATCACTTTAAATGGTGTCTTTTTTCCCCTCAATAAGAGGAGGGTAAGTCTTACCACTGATACATGTAAATTTGATTCCACCCATCTATAAATGTGTTTGATTTAGGATTTTATAGTCTGCTAACTCTATTTACTTGACTACAAAAAGCTAGGGTAAGTAATGTTTTGTGTCCTGCTCAATTTTCAGTACAGCAAAGATTTTTGAAAACAAATGTTGAGTCGAGGCTTTAACAGACTCGCAGCAGGCAACTACACAGCCGACTGCTTGTATCTTTCCTTAAAATGCTGATATTTATATTTGTATGCCATTCATGGCCCTCAATCAACTCAGAGTGAATTGCATTCTTTCCAAATTGCCTTCAAACTCCTTGCTTGATGTGACTCATATACAAAGGAGAGCAACGTCCCGTCCAACAATACCCATACCATTTGTGCCGCTCAGCTTCAGAATGTCATTGGTTTGAGTGTGACAATAAAACATAACTCCTGCTTTTCTCTGGGTTGTGTTGGAACATGTCTTCCAATTATTCAGCCCCAAATTCAATAGCAATTTTCTGCTCAATGAAATAGTGGTTTCAATCTCTAGAGTAATGTTATTTTAGAGAGATTTTCAAATGGCATGTCTGTGAGTGAATAGATGGACACAGGAAGATTCATTTTTGCTTGGGGAAATGATACTTGTCTGCTGAACCTTGTCATTTATTGATGAAGAGGAGTCCTCTTCAGATACTATAGAATCTGTAGATACAATGCTTTTTGCTCCAGTCCAAGAGTCCCGTTCAAATGAAAGGCGGTTTAATTTTCAGCTTTTAGTCAGAGTATCTGAAAGGATAAACCAGCTGGATGCACAACCTTGTGATTGTGTTTGGTCAGATAGAGCCCATTTTGCTTCAGTGCAGCATTAAAAGTAGCATCGAACAATAAAAAAAAACAACAACGCAATTATAAGTGTGTTTGTGTGTAATGTATCAGTAGCCCATCCAGGGCCCCTTAATGAATGCAATGCAACGTGCGATCACTGAGCCGTGCATATGCCCCGCTCAATGCATCTCTGAAAATAAACAGAGCAATGGAAATGGCTCTCATTAGTGTTGTTTTCAGATTAAGTCCCCCAGACAAGGTTGACAAACCCAGCTCCCTGTGCCAGGCTCCTCTGGGACCATCGCTTCAATACAGCGAGGGCAAACAACACCAACCGATACCAACACCATTACCACCTCCTATAGTTACTTATCCTCTCCTCCCTCCCTGTGGAGTGCTCCATCTACACAGACCTGAGGAAAATGCATTAAGATCTTCCAGCAGCACAGAGAAAGAGTCCTGCTTTCATTTATCACCATTGCTATTGGCCCTAAAAGGGACAAATGTCTGCTCTCCATTTCTGTGTAGTTGGAATTGCAGAAATGTGTACTGTGTGTGTGTGTGTGTGTGTGTGTGTGTGTGTGTGTGTGTGTGTGTGTGTGTGCAAGAGAGATGGAAGCTATTTTGTGCTGCAGAAGCGATCCACTGCGAGGCTGTTTAGCAGGACGGGAACAGGTGTGCCGAGCTTCTGGCTTCCACCATGTGTTCCAGTTGTTTCATCTGCACCTGTTTCCCCAAGTCCTGTATATGATAATCAAAACACTTATTAACCATGAAGTGCTCTCACTCATGTGGCGCGCTGCCTCCGCTTCCATCAGAGACGTCTCCTCATGGAATTATTCATTAATTCAGCAGATTTTATGGTGTCAGATGTCATTTCCAATGACCAGCATGCTTAACTTTAAAAACTTTAATTTGCAACTTTTCAGACAGTGTTTATAAAATGAGAAGAATTTTTAGCATTTATGTTTTTGTCAAATCAAATGCAAAAGTATGTAGTGTATCTAAAAGGCTAGATTAGCTTCAGAGCTCCACTACAGTCATATTTAAAATTAACGGGTTCTCTCTTTTTCGAGCTTTACAGATATGTGACAGAGGTACTGTGCATAGATGGTTTAATCAGTGACATGAGACGTTAATTTTCTTTGACCCATCAAAAATAAATGTGGTCATTTATTAACAGAATCAAAATTTAACATCCAAACATTGTACACTTGATTAGACTGATCTGGTTCTGATTAATAAAACTTGGCACGTTTTACTTAATAAAAACAACAGACATTTCTGAAGATATCTGAATTAATTACTGGCAAGATAGAAGAGTTTTAAAGATGGGAAATATGGAGGAGTTTAAAGGAAGATGTGGAGGAAGATTTATGTCTGTAGACCAGGACAACACGCTCCTTTCAAACGCAGCTCGCCGCTGTACACTTGTAGTGAAGCTCGTGACGACTCTTTACCTTGGCAGAGGATGAGTCCACTGCGGTCAAGAGGTCCCTGGCACGCTACCTTTCAGCGTCTCCTCAGGGCGGCTGCGACTCGGCAGAAGTCGTGAGATACTTCGTTCAACAGAACAAACTTCCTCAGCAGTT
The DNA here is from genome assembly GCF_014905685.2 of Nematolebias whitei. Lineage (NCBI taxonomy): Eukaryota > Metazoa > Chordata > Actinopteri > Cyprinodontiformes > Rivulidae > Nematolebias > Nematolebias whitei. Next base: position 6,810,765 of record NC_056508.1, read on the forward strand.
ATAGGGCATTCGCCTGGTGGAGCCACAGCGAGGCGTTGTGGCTCCTGCAGAGATGGATGACTCCATCAGCCTGAAAAACTGAGTCCGAAGTTCCACTCAGCAGTGGAAAAACTCCAGAACTACTCCACAGTACTCCAAGAGACTCAGAAGAACTTCAGAAGAACTCAGAGGAACTGACAGTTCCAGGAAGTGTCGACTTTTAAAGAGTTCTGCTTCCGGTCACTTGTAGTAAGTCCTGATTGGTTGAAGCAACCAACAGGGGTGTGGTTCTAGCGACGTCAAAGGGTTTTTACAAGTCGAGAAAACAGCAGAAAAGTTTAGGAACAGACAGAGAAATGTTTTGGCGAAGTGAGAAACACTGCAGGTGCCAGTTCTCTTATTTACTGTCTGAGAGTTTTAAAAACACGACAGCCCGTTCTAACAACTTGTTTCTTGACTGTCTCCGACTTTTGACCGACATCACTCTTCTCATTTCAGACAGAAGATCAAAAAATGCATAATTACTTTGTAAAATAGACATTTAACTTGATTTCTACTTTGAATGAGGATTAAAAAAAATCATTAATACTGTTTCACAGTTGATTTAAAATGAGTGGTTCACTTCAACATTTAAAAATGGTATGAACTAAACACACTTTTGATTATCAAGATATTGTAAAATAGTAATGATAATATAAAAAGAAGAGTGTTCTTTCAATTGAATAGTTCACGATCCAATTAGACAGTCTCTGGATGAGCTAATTTGTATTTCTGGATTCAAGTCAATGAAATAACAGTTCCTATCCCATGAAGGTCTTCAGAGGCAGGTTTTGATCGGAGGCCTAGTTCACTACAAGTATTTACTCCTTGATATGTTTGTTTTAATTTTGTTGCCTTTCAACATCCATCCATCAATTATAACCCGCTTCTTCCATTTTGGGTCACGGGGGTCGCCGGTGCCCATGTTCAGCAATCACTGTGTGAGGGGCGGGGTACATCCTGGACGGGTTGCAAGTCCATCACAGGGACACATAGAGACAAACAACCATTCACTCTCTCACTCACACCTAGGGACAATTTAGAGTTACCAATCAGCCTAACATATGTTTTTGGTCTATGGGAGGAAACTGGAATACCCGGAGAAAACCCACGCATGCACGAAGAAAACATACAGTACAAACTCCACCCAGAAAGGCCCCTGGACCGGGAATTGAACCAGGGACCTGCTCGCTGAGAGGCAGCAGCTCTACCAGTTGCGCCACCGTGCTGCACCTCTCAACATTAACTTAAAACTGAATAGAAGAAATGGACTTACACATAACACAGAAGAAAAAAATTAACTTAAAAAAATCTGAAAATATATATTTTAAACAAAAAAATAGTGTATGAATAATTCAAATTCAGCCCTATTGCTTTGAAGCCTCAACCATTATCTTCAGAAGCCTCATAATTCTTTGAACTGGATCCACCCTGCAGACAATCCAAGTGTCAAATGATCTCATAATATTTCAGTGATAGCCAGACAGTGAAATACCTCAAAGTGGGAAGAGCAAACATCAAGCAAACAAAGCATTGGAAGCACAATTAAAACAAATATATCACGGGGTGGGGCAGCATGGTGGCACAGTTGGTAGAGCTGCTGCCTCTTAGTGTTACCCTGGTTCAATTCCTGGTCCAGGGGGCCTTCTGGGTGGAGTTTGCATGTTCTTTCCGTGCATCCGTGGGTTTTCTCCAGGTACTCCAGTTTCCTCCCACAGACCAAAAACATTCATGTTAGGCTGATTGTTAACTCTAAATTGTTCCTAGGGGTGAGTGAGACAGTGAATGTTGTTTGTCTCATTTGTCTCTATTTGTCCCTGTGATGGACTGGAGACCTGTCCAGGGTGTCCCCCGCCTCTTGCACATAACTGCTGGACATGGGCTCCAGCGACCCCCCCCCCCCGACCCTAAAAGTAAGAAGCGGGTAAAGATAATGGATGGATGGATATCAAGGGGTGAATACTTTTGCATTTGGTTTGGTGGTGGTGGGAGCAGCATGTTGTGGGGTTGTTTTTCATCAACAGGGACTGGGAAACTGACCAGTCGAAGGATAAACTGTTGCAAAAGCTAACAAAATTTACATTGCACTGAGCACAAAAACATATGAGTTAAAAAAAGAAGAGGCAGAAAGAAAAATGTAGAAGAAATGACCAAAACATCTATGTAGACAATTAACCAGTTCATTTCTGTTGATAAATGAAAATTGTTTTCTTCATGATGTTGTTTTCTTGTGTTGTGTATCTTCAAATTGTGTTGATGTACAGTTGCTTGACAACAATTTTAAAAAAAGGACTAGCAGTTGCAATTATGAAAGTTTTAAAATCAGTATTAATTACAGTATAAACAGTATTATACATAAAGTTTCAAATAGTGATTAACAGTACAGCATATAGATATTCACAAGAAGAACTTGAGTCTTCCAGTGATTTGAGACTGAGACAAAGGTTCACCTTCCAGCAAGACACTGCTGGAGCAACACTCCAGTGATTTAAGGAGAACCAGTCAAACGTCTTGGAATAAAATCCATCCATCCATCCATTATCTTTACCCATTTCTTCCATTTTGGGTCACAGGGGTCGCCGGTGCCCATGTCCAGCAGTCACTGTGTGAGGGGCGTGGTACACCCTGGACAGGTCTCCAGTCCATCACAGGGCCACATAGAGACAAACGAGACAAACAACCATTCACGCTCTCACTCACACCTAGGGACAATTTAGAGTTACCAATCAGCCTAACATGCATGTTTTTGGTCTGTGGGAGGAAACCGGAGTACCCTGAGAAAACCCACGCATGCACGGAGAGAACATGCAAACTCCACCCAGAAAGGCCCCTGGACCGGGGTTTGAACCAAGGACCTGCTCGCTGAGAGGCAGCAGCTCTACCAGTTGCGCCACCGTGCTGCCACTTAGAATAAAATCATCAGACCTCATTCCAACTGAACATCTCTGTTTTGATTTCAAGATTGTTGGACACAAGCAGCACCCATCCAACCTGAAGGAGCTGCAGCATATCGGTCATGAAGAACAGACAGAAAGCCCTGAGGTTAGACCATTGGTGTAAGAAATATTTGTAATGTGGAGGGACACACTGGTGGGGGATCTGGGGGTCCTCCCCCAGATTTTTTTTTTAAAATAAAGTAGGTGCCATTTCATGTATTGAAGTATTTTAATGGGTTGTTAAACATCTACGTTTACCTACTTAAGTAAACACTTCAATCAATAACTATTTTAGAGAGCATGGCACAAGACGTAGCCTGACCAGCAGCTCTCCTTCAAAAAAAAAAAAAAGTTCAATACAAAAACAACTGGACTTTATTTGTAACAGAAGATGTTTAGCTCCTCATCCGAGGAGCTTTCTCAATTCAAAGAGCAGAGAG
>NC_056508.1:6819158-6822562 GCF_014905685.2 Nematolebias whitei
TATATATATATTATATATATACTTGTACTACTATTCCTACTTAGTGGTTTTTCACTTATCACGGGGCTTCAGGGTATGGATGGATCCCCTGCGATAAACGAGGGACTACTGTAAAACAAATCTTAGTGGAGGGGTGGCGCTGAGGTTAAAGAAGATGGACCTGTGTTTGTAAGGTTGCCGGTTGAACTCCCCACTCCGACAACATCAAAATGTGGGTGGGAAAGTTGAAACACCCACACCTGTCTCCATCCTCATTTGCCCCTCTCTAGGCTCCTGAGCAAGACCCCCAGCCCAGCTACCACATAATGAAATGTTAGCTCAATATGTCTAAAAATGACTGAGTTATAGACATTTTTTTAAAGCAGCCATTGTGGCCATTTTGAATGAAAATGACACAAAAATTAAATAAATTTCAGTCATGCATCTATTGATTCCTGGGAGTTTCAAGGTTCAAGATTAAAGTTCTTTATTGTCATTCTCATCACATGTGCTACATGAGAGGGAACAAAATTATGTACTCAAGGTCCTAGTTACACCCCAAAATAGCAAAAATATAATGTATAAAAAGAAACAGTATACAAGGATCTAAGATATACGCTAAACAATAATAATGTAAAATAATACGGTGTGTTAAACAGCAGCCTGGACATGAGTCTGTTGTGAGCAGATGTGTTTGATTACAGCAGCTTAAAGGCAAGAGATCAGCAGCATGGATAATCAGCAGCACAGATAAGTCACATATCACCAATTAAAGTGGCATTAAAGTGATTTTTCTTTGTTTTTTTCACAGTGATTATCCTGATTAGGAATTCATGAGTCTAACAGCTTCAGGGTAGAAGCTGTTCCTCAGTCTAGTGTTTCTACACTTAATGCGCCTCAACCTTCAGCCTGAGGGGAGTGGGGCTAAAAGTGTGTGTGCTGGGTGGGTGGGGTCCTTCCTGATGCAGGTGGCCCTGTTTCTGCATCTGGAGGTGTAGATGTCTGTGATGGTGGGAAGGCTGACTCCAACATCTTCTGTGCAGCCTTCACCACTCTCTGCAAAGCTTTTCTTTCTGCAGCTGTGCAGCCTCCATGCACAAGTTGATGCTGGAGCACAGGATGCTCTCCACTGCACACCTGTAGAAGGAGGTGAGGACTGAGCTTCCTAGACCAGCTCATCTCAGCCACCTGAAGAAGTAGAGGAAGTTTATTTAAATTTGACACTCAGTTTGAGATATTTTGCTAAAAAACAGACAGGTTTCTTTTGTAGGTTGACATGATACTTCATGATTTTATGGGGTCAAGTGTGATGTAAGAAAAGAAAAAAAATCTGAAATTCATCGTAACAGCCAGTGAACATCAATTTATTTGCGATATGTGGGTATCATTTCATTTCCATACATCCCATCACTCGAGTATCTATCCAATACAATATAAACATTGGTATTAATAATAATGGTAATCAGATCTGTTCTTACACCCCTACTTTTCACAGTTGTTAAATAACCCCTTAACATGTGCCAGTGTTTGGCCTTTAAATCATTAAGTCCGTGTCAGATTACAACGAAGTTGCTGGTATTCATTTCCTCAAACTTTGATCATAAATAACAAGGCGCATGTGATAACTGAATTGCAAAAGAGGCCACAGTTTATCCATCCATCCATCCATTATTTTGACCCGCTTGTTCCATTTTGGGTCACGGGGGTCGCTGGTGCCCATGTCCAGCAATCACTATGCGAGGGGCGGGGTACACCCTGGACGGGTCGCAAGTCCATCACAGGGACACATAGAGACAAACGAGACAAACATCCATTCACTCTCTCACTCACACCTAGGGACAATTTAGAGTTACAAATCAGCCTAACATGCATGTTTTTGGTCTGTGGGAGGAAACCGGAGCACCCGGAGAAAACCCACGCATGCACGGAGAGAACATGCAAACTCCACCCAGAAAGGCCCCTGGACCGGGGTTTGAACCAAGGACCTGCTCGCTGAGAGGCAGCAGCTCTACCAGTTGCGCCATCGTGCTGCCCGGCCACAGTTTATTTTATTATTATTTTTTTACAGAAACACTCCATTTATTTTAACATCTCCTGTGGAAACTCAGAGATTGACAGCAACAACCTGCAGGCAAAACCAGACCAAAACGGTTTGAGCTGACTGTTTTGTAAGACAGCGGCTGCACGACTCTCAGTCCTGAATGTGGGGCTAAAATCTGCAGTCAGAACAAGAGGAAAATGAATAATCCTGAACTGTAATTATCAAAAAGTGAGGTTGTTTGGTGTCAGTCAGAATAAATCATTACTATTCTGACAGGCTTGTCTGGAGAGCATTATCAGTGTTGGATGTCAGCATCACTCCACTGGCAAAATCCCAGCTGTTGATCTGGTGCAGGCTGCCATAAAGATGATGGGGAGGACTGAAAGCCTCCCTCTCCAGGACATTTATAACGGGTCTATACTCAAACGGGCGCATTAGGTTTTGTCAGACCATCACTCATTCTTTATTTTGTGAGTTTGAGATTTTGGCTTCAGGCAAGAAGTACAGATCTCAAAATGCAAAATGTTGCCCCATCGACACTAGAATTAAAATACTGTATATATTTTTTTACATGTATTTTTATTACTTTTTTTTTTTAATAATTATTAAAAAATATAAATAAAAAAGGGGCAGCACGGTGGCACAACTGGTAGAGCTGCTGCCTCTCAGCGAGAAGGTCCTTGGTTCAAACCCCGGTCCAGGGGCCTTTCTGGGTGGAGTTTGCATGTTCTCTCCGTGCATGCGTGGGTTTTCTCCGGGTGCTCCGGTTTCCTCCCACAGACCAAAAACATGCATGTTAGGCTGATTGGTAACTCTAAAATTGTCCCTAGGTGTGAGTGAGAGAGTGAATGGTTGTTTGTCTCGTTTGTCTCTATGTGGCCCTGTGATGGACTTGCGACCCGTCCAGGGTGTACCCCGCCCCTTGCACAGTGACTGCTGGACATGGGCACCAGCGACCCCCGTGACCCAAAATGGAATTAACGGGTAAAGATAATAGATGGATGGATGGATAAATAAAAAAGTATCCATAAAAGCATTTTAACAAAATAGTAAAATATTCCTAGCTACTGGCTCAAGAGCATTCACATTAACAAGAAATCAAAATACAGAAAAAACGTTCCTAAATTATTTAAAAAAACTTTATCGTTTTTCTCCTTTGATACAATTTACAATTTCAACTTAGTTCCTAATGTTTTTCAGCACATGATAGAAGTTAAATATTAACAACAGACATAACGAAAAGGGTTCAGCTGGTATGTTTTCTACGGCACAAATTAACAGGCAGGTTTAGCAGGCTTGCATGATCAGGCGAGTTCATCACCGTGTCCTAAAAGATTTCCATCCATCCATCCATCCATCCATCCATCCATCCATCCATCCATCC
>NC_056508.1:6822572-6833464 GCF_014905685.2 Nematolebias whitei
CCATCCATCCATCCATCCATCCATCCATCCATCCATCCATCCATCCAACTTTACTCTTTTCTTCCTTTTCAGGTTGCAGGGGTCATTGGTGCCCATGTCCAGCCATCATTGTGTAAGAGGCGGGGACACCCTGGACAGGTCTCCAGTCCATCACAGGGACACATAGAAACAAACGAGACAAACAACCATTCACTCTCTCACTCACATCTAGGGACAATTTAGAGTTACCAATCAGTCTAACATGCATGTTTTTGGTCTGTGGGAGGAAACTGGAGTACTTGGAGAAAACCCACGCATGCACAAGCTTAAAGCGACTTTTTAAAAAGTTTTTCAACTGTCCGGTCAGCGGACACGTGTGTTCAATGAGCCGGTTGTCCATCTGAAGCTTAACGCAACTTTTTTAAACCTCTGTCAACAGGCTGTTCAGCGGACGTACGCGGCCGATAATCCGGTTGTCCATCTGAAGCTTAAAGCGACTTTTTAAAAATATTTTTCAAATGGCCGGTCAGCATATGCACACAGTTGATGTCCAGTTGTCCATTTGAAGCTCAATGCAATTATTATTTTTTTTTACCTCTTTCAACCAGCTGATCAGCGGGCGTGCGCGGCCGATGATCCGGTTGTCCTGAAGCTTAGCACAACTTTTTTAAACCTCTTTAAACCGGCCAGTCAACAAACTTACGCAGCTGATGATCCGGTTGTCCATCTAAAGCTTAACAAAACTTTTTTTTTTTTTTTACCTTTTTCAACCAGCTGGTCAGCAGGTGCGCACAGCCGATGATCCGGTTGTCCTGAAGCTTAATGCAACTTTTTTTTTTTACCTCTTTCAACAGCCGGTCAGGGAACACACGCTGCCAATGAGCCAGTTGTCTATCACAACTTTTTTTTTTGGTACCTCTGTCAACCGACTGGTCAGCAGACGTGTGCGGCCGATCATTCAGTTGTCCATCCAAAGCTTAAAGCAACTTTTCTTAACTTCTTTCAACTGTCCGGTCAGTGAACGTACGCGGCCAATGATCTGGTTGTCCATCTGAAGCACAAAACAACTTTTTTTTAACCTTTTTCAAACAGCTGGTTAGCAAATGTGCACAGTCGATGATCTATTTGTCCATCTGAAGCTTAATGCAATTCTTTTTTACCTCTTTCAACCAGCTAGTCAGCGGGCACGCGTGGCCCATGATCCGGTTGTCCTGAAGTTTAAAGCAACTTTTTTTTTTACCTCTTTCAACCTATCAGTCAATGAATGAACATGCATGGCCGATGATCCGGTTGTCCATCTGATGCTTAACGCAACTTTATTTTATTTTTTTTACCTCTGGCCAGTCAGACCTGAGCATGCACCTGACCTGACACACATCAGCAGGTTTCACTGTGCTGACTTTGTAGAGTGAGGTCTCCCATTTTTAGCTTTTGTTTAATACTTTTCATCTCCATTATGTCGCTTGTTGTGGGTCAATTGCAAATCCTCAGATGTATGATAAGAGCAAAGGGAGGGTGGGGCCACATGCACAATTAAAACTGCATCAAAAGCCCTAGCCCGACCCGGCCCGCTCATCAAGCACATACTTTTGACCACTCTGGGCCCTTGACCAAGGCCCTTAATCCCCACCATCTACTCCACCGGGCACCCTAGATAACAGCTCTCTGCTCCACACAAAGGGCTGTGGTAGCTCGGTTGTGTCAGGAAAGGCATCCATCATAAAAACAATTGCCAAGTCTTTCATGTGAGTTAGTTTGCCGCGGCGACCCCTGAAGAAGGGAGCGGCTGAAAGAAAATAAATATATGAGGTTAGAAGCCTGAATTATTGAAAGCACTAAATTGTTCCCACTTCAATCAAAACATGAAATAATTTATTTAAAAGCTTTAATAGGTTGTATAATATGTCTTTTGATGGTATAGTAGTGATCATGCACTACTGTGTGAACTTGATTCTTTTCTTTACATATCAAATTATATCACGTCATATCTTATCTTAACATACCGTGATGACGTGTTGCACAGTATATCTTATCTTAAGTCATGTCATATATTTTGGTATATATGCCAGACCAAGTATTTTTTGATTTGATATTATACGTCTTTATGTTATATTTGTAGTCAAACATGGCCAGCAAGATTTATCGCAATGGCATCCCCACATTTAAAATGAAAGCTTCTCAACTAAAAGACACAGTATCTTGTTGCTTTAATTATGTACCAATATTTAAACTCTTTGAACATGGTGCTGTCAGCTTGAAGCAGTAAGAATGTGAGGATCCATGCCAATATTCATCAACTGGTGGAGCACAGGTCTTTTCTGCCTCACAAAATGTCATTAAATTAATTTTCAATTCAATGCAGAAATCAGTTGTGGCCCAGCTCAGAGAAGGTTAATGATGGCCATGCTGATTGTCCAATCAGAGGCTTCCACACAACATGTGACCAAAGTGAGACAGCAGTGAGCATGTGCTGCTGAGAGCTTTCAATGCAACTGCTTTCTGAGTTACATTTAGTGAGAGCAGAACTCCTGAATATGTGTGTTGTTGCAAGAAAATACAGAACTAAGTGGGGCAGAACAGTGCACGTGAAATGCACAATGTGTTCTGAAATTATTCTGACCTTTGAGTGAATTTCCTTTTGTGATGCATGATCCACTCTACAAAAAGTGACACTAAGGTTGCACTTTCACCTCTTGTTTAAAGACGGCATCGACTGAAACTTTGAGGTCAGTGGATTACATACTCTCTTAAATTAGAGCAAGAGATTCCTCCAAAAAAGAAAAGTACTGAAAAGTATTAAAAGGAACATATAGGACAGTGTCCAAGTATTCTTAGTTCAGCTGAACCCAGAACACGACTTTTCTTCCTGTCGTATTTCCTGCTGCTGCCTCCTGGTAAAAGACATTTAGCTGTCTACGTTTAGTGATACAAACATGAAGCATCAGAGCAGCACATTTCTTTCTTTCCTCGGTGTCTCAGTTCTGATGCTCACCAAATCCTGTAGTGAACAGAGTTTAACAGTCTTCAGCTACTCACCACCTCATCCTCATAAAACCGCTGAACGGTTCTCTGCAGAGTCAGAGACCTTCATCAAAAGTCAGTGAAGGTTTTCAGTGTTTGTTTTACTGCAGTAGATCTTCCCCATGCATACTAGGAGCTCTGCTCTTGCCTGTGACTTGTTGGACATCTTTGACTCTTTACGTACCAGGAACACTTAACAAGATTCACCATTTTAGAAATGATTCGAGACAGTTATTAAACAATGCCAACTTACGGTAGTTCCTGGAAAAGTCATTCAAATTCATGAGATATTTTTATTACCCCCAAAAGACGAAGGTGGATGAAAATGTTTTGCCTGTGTCTGTATGCATTCTTGTGTTTATCTGTTACCAAAATACCCTATGAAGTACAACACAAATGGTAATGATACTTGCAGAAAATCATTATTAAATGTACATTTACTACCATTAAAGTTTGAAGTCAACCAGATGTAAGATGGCTGCCACAATCAACTGACTTCACAAAATCTAAAATGTCTGTCACTCAATCATTGATACAGATATGTTCAGTGTGGTGGTAGCTGAGACATTTACAACACATATTCTGAGCACTAACAGACAGCACGAAATCTTTGTTCAAAATGTTACCATTGGAAGAAGCCAACTCTATTCAAGATGGCCACCACAGACACTGAAATGGCTGTAATCCTGTTACTTTGACAGAAAACGAGCTAAACTTTTGTGTGGTAGTAGCTGACAGTTGTTCATTACACAGAATACAAGTGATACTCACTGCATGAGAACTTTGCTTCCAACTTTAGCATTAAATATTAGTCAATCCCTTTTGTCTGTTAGCAAAATATCTCATCAGCTGCTAGACTGATTTTAATGAAACTTTGAGAAAGTGGTTATTAGGTACAGAAACACAAGTGGTTACCTTTTGGAGGCAATCAACTTCAAAATGGCTTCCACAGCTAATCAATACCAGCTAACACAAATGTGTCCATATGTCAGTCAGGTTTACAGCCACTGAGATAAAATTTAGTGTGGTAGTAGCTGAAAGTCATTCACAATATGAACGTGACAACTTGCATGAGATTGCCCTTAACGACCTTTTCGAAACACTTAGAACGCCATCATTCATCCTCATCAGTTCAAAGTTTGGTTTAAAACTCTGGCAGCATTTCTTAAATAAATTATATATAATATTATAATAAATATAAAAATATAAAATATAATATAATATTTCTGCATCCAACACTTGAATAGTTAAATGTTAAGTCGCTGCCTAAAACATTCCACTTCTTTAGATTTTCTGCAGAACAAAATAACACCTGCTGTTCACTTCCCTGATCAGATGTTTGACATTTATATTTATATATTAGTGTCAACCTTAAAAAAACTGTTTGAATTATTAGTTGGAGCAGAAAATGTTTTACTAGAATAAAAATGGTGGAAATTAATCTGACTTCATTTAGAAATTCTGCTCCATTGTAGTATAATCTCTATCTGTTAAAATGTTATGAAACATTTGATAAAATGCACACAAGAAAGCATTCTGTTTGCAGAAGTAAATGTCCTAATCACCTGGGTCCAGTAGTGTGTAAACCCCAGACGTTTTCTATTATTTATATTAGGGCGTGCGATGTAATAACAAATTAATAATGCAAAGCTTTGGGGAAAACTGTAACCCCTAAAAATGAGGGCGATGATTGTGTTTGTGCCAAAGCAAATCAACAGCGACAGAATAGCACCAGGGATTACAACATCTGCAGTGTGTGGTGTCGAGGTTAACTCGTCCTGTGATTACAAAATGCATTTCCAGAGAGCAGGTGTTACACTGACATCAGTGCGATCATGTATGTGCAACTGCACCCACCCACACAAACACACACATACACAAAGTGAAGCACACACTCACACAGTTAGGGTAGGAGAGCAGGAACAAAAAAACGTCTGATTTTCCCAACCATACACTTTTGGCCTATAAGGCTGAGAGACTTGTGTGAAAACATGAATGAGCAGCCTGTAAATAGATATGGACAAGAGGTCTAGTGTCTGGCAAATCCAGTGCAGACTGACATGTCCTCCATGTAATCTTCTGCATTGTGCTGCGAGCAGAAAGATTATCCTTCTCTGACTGGCTTGTAAAAGGTTGCTTTGCTGTAGTTCCCATCCGTGTGAAAGAAGGGAGCATATGCCTCACTGTAAACGATGCCGGCTCCCCCTCCTCTCCTGTCAGACGCTGGATTATGTCCAACATTATCCACCCCCCTTGCACGTACTCAACTCTTCAATAAAGGGCTTTCTCTCTCCTCTTCCTTAAGAAAAAAAAAATCAAAATCAAATTTATGATAGTGGATTTCAGAAAAGTTCTTTGCCAGTTTTGATGCTTGCTAAGTATCCCTGCAGGATTAGAGGAGGACCCTTGATCTGTAAACTCGAGTGTGTTCTGCAGTGCATTGTGGTCAGGGTCATCAACTGGGAGCGAGGAAGAGGGGGGCAGTAGTACAGAACGAGTAATGATAAAGCTTGTTATACACATCAAGTGCTGAAAGCAAGGAGCGAGAAAGAGCATGTGTTTGTTTAGAAACATTAGAAAAAGCTATCACGTTTAATTTGGGTCGCACTGCCTTTTCCAGCCCTCAGCTTTACAATCATATCCAGCAGATTGGAGGAGATGGTTAGCTCCACTGTAGCACCATTATCATTCCAGACGAAAAACAGAGCGGTGCGGGAACTGCCTGCACGAGATGACTGCTTACATTAACTGTAAATTGAAACTTAACACTGCAGCACAATTTACAAAGGCACAGTAAAAGGTGGTGACTATATCAGGACGGTCTTGTAAAAAGACAGTACGCATGTTGTAAATGGTAATAAAATACAGAAATGACTTTCATCTGATCTACAAATATAGAGAACAAAAAGTTATGCAACATTTGATGCAGGATTTATTGTGTCACGCTTGTATTGTCATGTGTGTGTGTGTGAACTCTTCAGGTCAAGACGAAGCAGGCAGACAGTCACCTTCATAGCCTGCTGTCCCTTCGAACAGTCGGCCTGCATTTCTTTTGTAAGATGCTGCTGGGGGGTCTGTACGTGCAACTGTAAAATCAAAGTCACTGAAGCACTGTCAGCCTGTAAGCCCAGCTGACAGAAGGTCTGACTTTGGGCAGGTGTGAGATGAGGAAGAGTCAGGTTAGACTCAGTTAATAAAGCCTCAACCAGTTCCTCAGCCTGCCCTTGGAGATCGCTTACATCAAAGCACCAATCAAAAACTGGTGCAGATATAATTTGTCATCAGGGATTTCCTGCAGGAGAATTATAGAGAAGATACAGACCGATCAATACTATGGATTTTCACTGCAGTGGCTGATTGTCCAATTGCCGTGAAACATGTACCGAGATAAAAGGGCACGCCTGCCATTTTGTAACAGACTGCCGAGTCAGCACAGGGCTTGTCAGATACTTATAGGCTGCTGTGATAGAAAATTATCATGCTGCAGTGTCCGAGTACTATTTAACACATTTTCCCTCCATGGGACGTGATACATTACAGATTTAGTCTCTCTCCCTTTGCTTTTGAAAGAGCATTGCTCTGCGTCATTGTCAAGAGGGGCTGCGGCCACACAGATGACTCTTCAAAAGGAGCTGACGTACATGGATGCCAGTGCAAAGTAAACCATCTGCAATAAGATGCCATCTAAAATCAAGAAAGAAGCTGAGATAATCTGTTAAATCCCTGAAACTCATTTTGTGATCAACTTCAAGCCATGTATTGCAACTTCAAGATTACTTAATTAATTTATCTAACATCTCCAAGACATTTATTATATAAGTACAGTGGTTAGCATCAGAAAGATGTTAGGATGTGAGGACCTGTTGCACCCACTGATACTAGCTTTCAGTTACATCACACATAAACGACCTTTGAGTACACTATAGATTGAATCACTGCCCTAAGCCAAGCTGAGCAGAGTTTGAACGCTGTTTTCTTGCAGCCAATCAAATGCAAACATAAAATAAGAGGAGGCTATGATCACTTCAAGTTTAAAAAACATAGGAATCTCAACAAATAGAAGCAACATGCAATTTTACAATATTAGAATAAAAACAACTTATCTAGTATTTTTTTTGTTTGTTTGTTTTGTTTTCATTTTGAGCTCACTTTGCAATCCTGCACTTAAAGGGGGTAAAGAAAATGAATGGTTAGTTGAAATATGAGTTAATAACAATTAGGGTAGAGCACCCTTTTAGTGTTTGCTGCTGTTCATACAGACGCTGCTGCAGTTCTCAGTCTGAACAGTTGGCGTTGATAAGGAGAAAACAACACGTGTGACCAGAAAAAAAGTTGTCCACTAAAATAAGTAAAAAAGGAAAAAGAAAAATCTAGACGTAATTTACCAACTTCTTTTTTTAGTTAAAAACTGAAGCCATAAAATTCCACTTTACAGTCATGTTGCATTTTTGGAACCAGAGTGCATGTACTAGCAATGTTGTGCTTTAAGTCCTCCTCACCCAAGAGTGTATTAGACTTTTAGAACAAATTATATTTGAATTACAATAGCACAATAAGAACTAAGTGAATCAACAAGTTAGCACTAAAACAACAACACATTGATGGTTATTGTTTAATTTTACCAAAGGCAATGTTCCGTTAATTTACACAAATTGGACTGAACTTAAAACTTGTACCAGTCTAAATGGAAGCTGGTCCCATTGTCACATAAACTTCTTACCTTGCTGCTCTATGTTCAACAATCATGCTTAGTTTCAGTTAGTTAATTAAAGCCTGAAAGGCTTCATTTTAGAGTATGATTGACATTGTGACAGCCTGTCAGTGAGTTGGGACTTTTGCACCAATGGTTCAGTCCTACATACCTAGTGTGCAGACTCTTGCACTAAAACTAGAATTTGGCACCACCAAAACCCAGACATTTTGTTTTTTATGGAGTCACATAACCTATCTTTATTTCTGTTGATAGTGCACACTTTTAGACCTAAATTAAAAGTTAATATAGAACTTGTGACTATTGCCAGCTTTTGGAAATTCAAATAGGGAAGACTGGCATGGCAGAATGGTTCGGGGGGAACTTTTATGCCTACAGAAAGAATACATCGGCATGTGCCATTTTATCTACAATGTGTAATCTCATCAAGGTAGATGCAACAACTATGACCAGCAGACTAATAATAAAGCCCTTGAACTCATGAATTTTCAAAAATGAATTTAAACAAAATTGTATTTTGGTTAGGAAAAAAACTAAACTAAACTAAACTAAAACTAAAAACTACAATATACAGACCCTTTCCAAAAAAATAGAATATCATGGAAAAGTTGTTTAACTTCCATAATTCCATTCAAAAAGTTAATCTTTAATAGATGATAGGTTCAGGGCCCACAATTTAAAACATTTCATGTATTTATTTGTTTATTTTTACATAATTTGGGCTTCCAGCTCATGAAACCCACAAAAACAGGAATTCAAAAAATTAGAATACTGTGAAGACATCAGCCCACAATACTCAAATTTTACAGGAAAGAAAGAAATTAGGATCACAACAAATCAATCAAAATATGGTACTTTCAAAATATGTCAATCTTCAATACTTGGTTGTGAATCCCTTTGCCTTAATCACTGCCTCGATGTGACGTGGCATTGAGGCAATCAGCCTGTGACATTGTCTGGAAGTTATAGAAGCCCAGACGTCCTTGATGCTTGCTGTCAGCTCTTCTTTGTTGTTGGGTCTGGTGCCCCTCATATTCCTCTTGAGAACACCCCATAGATTCTCAATGGGGTTTAGGTCCGTTGAGTGTGCTGGCCAGTCAAGCACTGTGGCATGGGCATCAAACCAGGTTTTGGTGCTTCTGGCAGCATGGGCAGGGGTCAGGTCCTGCTGGAAGATGAAATCTGCATCACCATACAGATCCTCAGCAGAAGGAATCATGAAGTCCTCTAAAACATTCTGGTAGACTGTTGCGGTGACCTTGGATTTAAGAAAGCAGAGCTTACCAACACCTGCACCAGACATTGCACCCCAAACCATGACTGACTGTGGATATTTCACACTGGACCTCAAGCAGTATGGGCTCTGTTCCTCACCCTTCTTCCTTCAAACCCTTGGACCTTGATTTCCGAATGGAAGATACACTTTACTTTCATCGGAAAAGAGGACTGAGGAACCCGACAGTTGTAGCCCATCTCCCAGATGCTTCTGAATGTGGTGGTTTGTGAAGCTGTGACTCCCGCCTCATTCCACTCTTTTCTGGATCTCTGCCAGATTCTCTGTTTGATAATCCGCTGAAGCCCACGATCATCTCTTTTGCTGGTGCATCTTCTCCTTCCACATTTTGCCCTTCCACTAGACTTTCCATTGATATGCTTGGACACAGCACTCTGTGAACAGCCAGCCTCCTTAACTATTAACTTTTGTGGCTTACCCATCCTATGGAGGGTATCAGTGATGGTCTTCTGTCCATTTGTTGTGTCTGCAGTCTTCTCCATATTGAACCATACCATATTGATTTTTTCTATCCTTAAAGTGTGTGTGTGTGTTTTTTTTTTGTCTTTCAGGTACACCTGGACCTATATCTGGACCTACCATTCTGTGTTCGTTTGTCTCTCCTTTCTGTCCTCTCAAACCAGCCGGTCAAAGCAGATGGCCTCTTGTTCTGAGCCTGGATCTGCTGGAGGTTTCTTCCATTTAAAAGGGAGTTTTTCCTTTCTACTGTTGCCACTGTGCTTGCTCAGGATGGGAGACTGCAACAAAGTCAAGATTCAACTTGTCTGCTGGATTCCTAACCATACCATACCATTTTTTTATAGAGCACTTAAAACAGCTACAAGTCCAACCAAAGTGCTTTACAGGCAGAACAACAGGCAAACACACAAAGCAATATACAAAATGAAGTAACTCAGAATATAGACATAAAAACGATGCAGATAATAAATAAGACGACTAACCAGTGTGGAGCATACAGGTTCAAAACACAGATCCTCTGGTGTTGAAAGCTACTGAATAGTAGTGGGTTTTTAAACAGGATTTGAAAACGGAGAGGGAGGGGGCCTGTCTGACAAGCAGAGGTAACTCGTTCCAAAGTCTTGGGCCTGCTACAGAGAAGGCCCTGTCACCTCTGCACTTAAGACGAGTTCCTGGAACTGTGAGGAGCTACTGGTCCGCTGACCGCAGGGAACGTGGAGGGACATACGGTTGTAGCAAATCAGAGAGATGGGGGGGAAACTGTTCAGCGATTTGTAGACATACAGGAGTATTTTGAACTGGATTTGAAGGTATGGTATAAAATTTATTCATTTTAAAAATACAAAACAATTCCATAACTATATAAAAAAAATACAAGAGATTTAAAATGAAAGGCAGCAGAAAGAAGAAAAAATCTTATTATATTATACAAAAACACACTAAGCTACTTCATATATATTTTTTTAACAATTCAGCTTTGATCTTTTTCTTAAATGTACACATTGACTTGGCATTTTTCACATCACTCTATATACCATTCCACAATCCAATTCCTTGGAATAAGGTAGACCTTCCCTTCAGACTAGTTCTGAATTTTGGTTTGACAAATATCTCTATCCCCTTAAGATTATAACAACTTTGCCTTTTAACAAAATTTCTTTGGATATTTAATGGCAATGTGCTATTTTGAGCCCTATACATAATTGATAAAATACTATAATCTACCAAATCATGGAACTTCAAAAACTTCAGTTGATAAAATAATGTGCTTGATGGGTGACTGTAATGCTTTCTAGTGATAATTCTTACAGCTCTTTTCTGTAAAATAAAAATAGGCTTTGTAAATACAAAGTTTGTTTTCTCAGTCATCCAGGTATATAACAACAAAAAAGGTTGAATCATGTCATCTGGACTTCGTTTTTTTGTTAA
>NC_056508.1:6838464-6858122 GCF_014905685.2 Nematolebias whitei
CACATTGCTCTAGAGCCTGTCTTGTGTGGGATTTCTCCTTCTGCCTGGCTCCTGAGCTAGTGGGGACGCTGTCTGCTCTGTGATACAGAGTCCTGATGACTCCTAACTTGTGCTCCAAAGGGTGATGGGAGTCAAACTGCAAATACTGGTCTGTGTGGGTGGGTTTGTGGTACACCTCAGTTTGCAAATGTCCTCTATCAGAGACTGAGACCTCACAGTCCAGGAAAGCCAACTTGCCATTTTTTTCATCTTCTCGTGTGAACTTGATGTATTTATCCACAGAGTTGATGTGGTCAGTAAAATGTTGGACTTCCTGAGATTTAATTTTAACCCAGGTGTCGTCAACATACCTGAACCAATGACTTGGTGGTGTCCCTGAAAAGGACGTCAAGGCTCTCTTTTCTACCTCCTCCATGTACAGGTTGGCAACAATAGGAGAAACTGGAGACCCCATAGCACACCCATGTTTCTGCCTATAATATTGCTCCCCATATGTGAAGTAGGTTGACTGCAGGCACAGTTTCAAGAGTTGACACAGTTATTATGTGTTTTTTTTTTAATGTCCAGAGGACCAGATTTAACTTTTTTAGATCATGTATTTAGTTTTATCTAAATTTAATGATAATTTATTAAGTTTAAACCAAGTTTGTATTTGATCAAATTCTGTCTTCATCAATTCCAACATCCTTTACATCTTTACCCAAACAAAAAAATGTGGTGTTATCTGCAAAAAGGACACATTTGAGGAGTCCTGATACATTTACGAAGTCATTCACATATCAAATAAATAAGTTTGTCCAAGTACAGAGCCTTGAGGAACTCCACACGTGATATTGCAGTCAGATCTTACACCATTTATTTGTACAAACTGTTTCCTATCTTTCAAATAGCTAGATACCCAGTGTAATGCTGGTCCTCTTATACCATATTTATTTAATTTTTCTAGGAGAATAGTGTGGTCAATAGTATTGAATGCTTTTTTAAATCAACAAAAATACTAACACAATATTGTTTTTGATCGACAGCAGTAGTTATTTGTTCTATTATTTCCATGAGAGCCATTGATGTAGAGGTTTTGCTCTAAACCCATACTGACTGCTACTTAGAATGTTTTGTTTAGTAATAAATTTATCTAATCTGGTCACAAATAGTTTTTCTAGAATTTTTGAGAACTGTGGTAATAAGGATATTGGTCTATAATTATTAAACACACATTTATCAACATTTTTAAAGAGAGGAACTACCTTAGCTACTTTCATATTGTCTGGAAATATTCCTTTTGAAAATGATAAATTACAAATATATGTAAACGGCTTGATAACATAACTCATTATGTCCTTTACAAACATCATATCCATGTCCACCCAGTCTTTTGATCTCTTATCTGTAAGATTTTTTACTACATTCATTATTTCTTCTTTGTCAGTTCCATTAAGAAAAATACTGTTGTCACAACTTATAACTGAATGTTTCACATTATTGTCTACTTTTGGTATTTTAGCTGCAAGGCTTGATCCAACGTTCACAAAATGATGATTAAACCCATTTACAATTTCATTTTCATCATGGATTTCATTGTCATCCTTCAAAAAATATTGTGAAATACCTGTTTTTGCTTTATGACTTTTCAGAACACTATTTATTACTCGCCATGTTGCTTTCATATCACCATTACTTTTATTTAATAAATCACTATAATATTCCTTCTTGTGTTTCTTTATAATCGCTACTAATTTATTTTTATACTTCTTATATTTCTCTTCGGCCTCTTGTGTTCTCAATTTCAAGAAACATGTATACAAATAATTGTTTTTTTTTTACAAGCATTTCTCAACCCTTTCGTCATCCATGGTTGGTCAACAACATTTCTCTTTGTACAATTATTTTGCACACAATTCTTTTCATACAGAGCTCTTAAAATATTCATAAACTCATCATATGATCTGTTCACATCATCAACATACACGTCTTTCCAGTTTTGTTTATGTAAATCATCTTTTAATTTGTCCAATGCTTTTTTTGATGTGTTTATTGTTTTTTTCTTAATTGTAATTTCTTTTGTAATGCTTTGATCATTTTTATAAATAGTGAAAACTGGTAAATGATCACTTAAATCACTCGTTAAAATACCTCCTATCACATCCCCATTTGTTATATTTGTGAAAATATTATCGATTATTGTAGCACTATGAGTTGTAATTCTTGTTGGTTTTGATATTAACGGATAAAGATTTAAACTAT
Source organism: Nematolebias whitei (assembly GCF_014905685.2). NCBI lineage: Eukaryota > Metazoa > Chordata > Actinopteri > Cyprinodontiformes > Rivulidae > Nematolebias > Nematolebias whitei. The sequence goes on from NC_056508.1 coordinate 6,840,706, forward strand.
ACAATGAATTTGTAAATGTACTGATGTTATTTGAATCTGTTTTATTTCCCTGGTCAAAATTAAAGTCTCCGCACAAAAAATGCTTTTATTAAAACTCTTGTCCAATAGTTGTATGATTTTATCAGTGAATATCTCTATATTCGATCCTGGAGATCGATATACACAAACTTATTAATATGTTTTTATCATTCATGTTTATTATTTCTTTTGTTATTATTTCCATGATATTATCAACAATTATTGACATTTCATTAATTAATTTACATTTTATTTATTTTTTAACAAATAGAGCCACTCCACCACTCCTTTTGTTGATTCTGTTCACATGATATAATTCATACCCTTCGATGTGAACATTATTTGTGTTTTAATTGTTGAGCCATGTCTCTGACAGTGCTATTATTGTAAAAGTTCTTTTTAGCTGTTTTATATAGTCTGTTATTTTGGATATATTTGCATTTATATTTCTACTGTTAAAGTGAATAATAGAGAGACCTCCATTTGTCATATTGATGTCATTAAACTGTTCTTCATTGTAATATTCACAGTCTTTTATTATAGGGAAAAAATTTGTATCAATCACATCTTCAACATTGTATATTTTAAACTAAGTCTTCGTATGTTGCCATGTTTTAATGTATTTGTTCATTTTTATATTTTGTTAATTTATTGTTTATGAAGTTATGTCAATGATTTATCATCTATCCTCTCCTGAGCTCATTTTAGTCTTTCCAAATCCTGAACCGAAAAGGTGAACCATCGGGCTGCTGCATTCCGGACTAGTTGTAGTCGTGCAATGGAGGTCTGACTGGTACCAAACAGGAGCGAATTGCAGTAATCAAGCCTAGATGTAATGAATGCATGTATTACTGTCTCCAGGTTATTTTTGGATAATATGGGCTTCAGTTTAGACAGCTGCCTCAGTTGGAAGAAACATGATTTAACAATCATGTTTACATAAATGGACTGTACTTATATAGCGCCTTTCTATCTGATCAAGATACTCAAAGCGCTTTACACTACAATCTGTGTCCTCATGTACCCATTCATACAGCACTCTACTAGATCTCTACAAAGCTAATTGAACAAATAATTCTAATGAGACTAATCAGTGCTTTAGATCACATTCATACACTGATAGGATACACATCAGAGGTTATGAGGGGTTCAGTGTCTTGCCCATGGACACTTCGGCATGTGACTGCTGGTGGATTCGAACCCCCAACTCTCGCATTGGAGGACGACTGCTCTAACCACTCAGCCACAGCCGCCCTTGACTGTTAAGTTTCAGGGAAGGGTCCATTATCACTCCCAGATTAGTGACTCTGTTTTTCTGACAGGGATAGAGTGGAAAGGTCGATGCACTGGTTTGTGATTGTGTCGTTGGGAGGGAACAACATGACTTCAGATTCTTTTCATTGAAACTTAAGAAATTTAAAGCCATCCAGTCCATGATGTCAGCCAGGCAGTCGAGCAGAGGTTGAATAGAGCATGTACCATTGTGGCTTAGGGGAAGTAAATTTGACAGTCATTGGCGTAGAAGTGAAAGGGTATGTTGTGTTTCCGGAAAATAGCACCAAGCGGCAGCAGGTATAAAGAGAATAGGAGAAGACCCAGGATGGACCCCTGTGGAAGCCCCCATTTAAGCTTGGTCGCTGCAGAACTAAAATCCTTGATGGAGACACAAAAGGATCTGTCAGCGAGGTAGGATCTGAACCAACTGAGGACTGACCCTGTGATGCCCACCCACTGCTCCAACCTATCAATGAGGATCTCATGGTCGATGGTGTCAAAGGCGGCTGTGAGGTCCAATAGGACAAGCAGCACAGAATCACCGGTATCTGTGGATAAGAAGATGCCATTAAAAACCTTCAATAGGGCAGTTTCAGTGCTGTGGAGAGGTTTAAAGCCAGATTGGAATAGCTTTAAGATGGCGTGATCCTCCAGGAAGCACTTCAACTGGGATTCAACTGTTTTTTCCAGTAGTTTTGAAACAAATGGGAGTCTGGAGACAGGCCAGAAGTTGGATAAGATTGAGGGGTCAAGGTTTTTTTTTTTTTCAGGAGAGGCTGGACAGCAGCATGTTTAAAGGTTTTTGGCACCACACCAGTGGATAAACTACAGTTTACAATAGCAAGAATGGATGGACCTAGAGTAGGAAAAACCTCATTTACTAGTTGAGGGGGGACCACATCAAAGTGGGAACCATAAGGTTACAAGCTGCATATGACCTGCTCTAGAGAAGATAGAGTGATGGGTTCAAAATGATCAAATAGAGCTACAGATTGATGTGGGACGAATGGGTCGTGAGTTGGAGGGGAAATGAGAGGTCCCGAGTGGTCGCAATATTTTCCAAAAAGAAATGTAAGAAATTCTCGCACAGCTCAGTCGAGGCTTCCAGAGGTGATGGTTCAGTGAGGTGGAGAACAAAGTTTAGGGTAGAAAAGAGGACACGTGGGTTATGAGAGTTTGAGGTAATAATATCAGAAAAGTATTTGGATTTAGCAGCTTTTACTGCTTTCTGATAACGGCGCCAAATCTCTTTTAAGTATTTGAAACGAGACCTGCAGCCTGTCTTTCCTCCATTTGCGTTCCGCCCTCCTGCACTGGTGCCAAATGGCCTTGGTGATGTAATTCAGCCGAGGTTCTGCTCTGAGTTTTGATTTTCTAGTTTTAACAGGAGCGACATGATCCAGAGTCTTTAAGCAGACAGAGTTGAACTGGGATGTCAGCTCCTCAGTGTTGGTGAGAAACACCGGGGGCTGAATTATTATTTCAGAGTTATAAACGTCTGAGAAACGTGTGGAAGTGAAGTGGTTAATGGTCCGGCTGCGACGTGCAGGAATGCACGGCTTAGGAGTTAGATGGGGGAAGGTGAACTCAAACCGGACTGGCATGTGGTCTGAAAAAACATTATCACCAATTTCAAGATTACTAACAGTCATATCACGAGTTAAAACAAGGTCCAGTGTATGTCCGCGCTCTTGGGTGGGACTGTTTACATGCTGAATTAGATTAAATGAGTCCAATAAATCTAAAAAGTCCTTAACCAAGGGCTTCTCCTGACAGCACACGTGCAAATTAAAGTCCCCAACAATAAAAACATGATCATATTTTGGTGTGATTTCAGCCAAGAAATCAGAAAACTCATTTATGAAATCCTTAGACCGAGGTGGGTGGTAGACGAGCGCACATAACGTTGAAGGCGAATGGCCGAGTTCGAAGATGCTCAGCTCAAAGCTGGTGCAGGAAACTGGGATGGGCAGTTGTTTACAGTCAAAAGTTGGTTTGAATATTGTTAATAATCCACTACCGCGCCGGCCTGACGGCTGCGGTGCATTGCAACACAAACAGTTCGGTGGCAATAATTCCGTCAAGGCGCTGGACTTACCCGCAGACGTCCAAGTGTCTGTGATGTAGAAAAAGTCCAAATCGTGTGCTCTTGAAATTAGTCCCTGAGGATAAAATTATTGTTGGTAACAGATTTTGCGTTGACTAAACACGTCCAGATACTGTCCAAAGAGGACCCTGCAGTGGTGAAATTAGCACGTGCCAGTGGCTGCAGATTTTCAATATTAGCCCCTCTGGGTCAGCCCGTGCAGCGCACCGGCCGTCAACTCCCGTTGTTTACCTGGTCCGGGCACGTGGGAAGCTGGCGATGGAAACCATGACCACTAGCTGGAGAGGAAAATGCAGCACGCAGGGCTTTAAGCTTTACCTGCCGCCCAGCACGTTTTCCCCGGCGTCTGGAGAGATATCTCCGGGCAGGCATATGAGGAGCCCAGCGGCGGTAAACAGGCACGTTCACCAGCAGCGGGGGGGTGTCCAGCGGTACGCTCATATTGTTCCAAATAAACAACATCGGCGGCAGAAAATTGAAGATCCAGAAACTTTTGTCGGTCATACACCAGCAGCGAGTTTATGTCCCAGATTAAAAAAGAACAAAACACAAATAATCCGAACACCATCAGCAGAGGTGGATTGCAAGCCATGTACACGGGCACCATCTTACCAGGATCCTTAGTTAGAGAACTTTACTAATTGGCTTTTTTATGTGTGTGAATGTTTCTGTAACGTGCTCTGAGATAACTTTGTTGTGATTTGGCGCTATATAAATAAACTGAATTGAATTGAATTGAACCAAACTGAGACAAATGAAACAAACTGAAGCAATTTAATGACACCTGGGGAAACTTGTGCAGGTGGTTTGAGTTTATGAGATGATTAGTGTGTCACACTCAGTTTAAAACATTCATGCCCTGCAAAATTTGGGCTGATTTCTCCACAGTATTCTATATTTTTGAAATCCTGTTTCCATGAGTTTCATGAGCTGGATGCCCAAATTATGTAAAAATAAACAACTACTTGAAATTGTTTAAATTGTGGGCCCTGAATCTATCATCTATTAAAAATAAACTTTTTAAATGGAATTATGGAAATTAATTTCCCCCCAATATTATCATATAATTTTACATATTGATATTCTATATTTTTGGAAAGGGTCTGTACATGTATAATTTAGGGGGGTGGCGCAGAGGTTAAGAAGGCAAGCCAGTGATCAGAAGGTACATCTATCCATCCAACCATCATCTTCCTCTTGTTCCGAAGTCGGGTCGCAGGGGTAGCAGCTTGAGAAGGGAGGCCGAGACATCTCTTTCCACAGCCACCTCTTCTAGCTCTTCTGGGAGGACTCCAAGGTGTTCCCAGGCCAACCGAGACACATACGGTAGTCTCTCCAGCATGTCGTGGGTCTTCCTCATGGTCTCCTCCCAGTCGGACATGCCCAAAGCACTTCTACATAATTTTAAACTTGACATTACCATAATAAAACTCAAACAGAACTCGAGTAGTTGATGACGTCATAGGATCTCAAGATGAAAAAAAATAAAAATAAAACCGCAAAAAAACGTCATTTATTATTATTTAAAAAAAGACCAACAAAACACTGGGAGCATATATTATGCTCCTACCATTTAACATACTGCAAATAAGTCACAGGAAAACTAAAACTATTAGTTATTATTATTAAGCTGCAAAAGTGAAAGAAATAACGTGCAACACGTCAAAAATGAAACTAAAAACAGTGGGGCCGATGACCACCCCGCACCATCGCCAGCTGTGGTGCGCATTAGGTTTAGTTTTATAGATTAATATGCTTATAGGCTTTTCATAGGGTTAGAGATTAATATTTTTTGCTTTTAGTTTGTGAAACAAGGTCAGAAGGAAGCTGGTTATGGTTTGGTCATTGGACCCGGTGTTACACCATATTATGTGACCTACAACAGTGCATGCAACACCGCCCCCTACGGTCACAATAGTGGTCACAGAATATGGTGTAACACCGGTTCGCAACAAGCTCCAAACAGTCAGGAAGATATACCGATGCATGCTCAATAATCCAGGTAGAAAAATCCAAAAAAGTTCAATCTGGTCCTCTGGACATTCAAAAAAACAAAAAACAAACAAAGCAAAAAAAATATATAGAAACGTTTCGTCTCTCATCCGAAAGACTTCCTCAGTCTGAGGTGCTGTATTCAGCTCAGTCTCTTAAATAGCACCTTCTCAGAGTGGATCAACCAGTTTGCTGCTGACAACCAAAACCAGCTGCTCACATGGTCAAGAAGGACCATCAGCCTAACGATGGATCATTAGCACACTGATGGCTGTTTACTATTCACAGGGGGTTGAGTGATACTAGCAATCACAGCATTGTAAGAGGGGGGCAGTTGAACCCGGAGGCCTCCACCCCTGTTTAACGATGGACGATTTCTTTTCACAAAGATGGCCTCCTTTACTCCTCTCTCAAACCATCGTTCCTCTCTGTCCAGGATGTGCACATCTTCATCCCTGAAAGAGTGACCGCTGGCCTGGAGATGAGTGTAGACCGCAGAATCCTGGCCTGATGATGTTGATCTTCTGTGCTGGGCCATCCTTTTGGCCAGTGGCTGTTTAGTTTCCCCAATGTAAGACTGATCACCCTCCTGACACTGAACAGCATACACCACATTACTCTGTTTGTGCCGGGGGACTGGATCTAAGGGATGAACCAGTCTTTGCAGTAATGTATTTTGGGATTTAAATTTAAATTTCATTTTGGGGTTTGGGGTTTCTGCTTTCTTGGACTGTGTGGTTTCAGTCTCTGATAGAGGACATTTGCAAACCGAGGTGTACCGCAAACTCACCCACACAGACCAGTATTTGCATTTTGACTCCCATCACCCTTTGGAGCACAAGTTAGGAGTCATCAGGACTCTGTATCACTGAGCAGACAGCATCCCCACTAACTCAGGAGCCAGGCAGAAGGAGAAATCCCACACAAGACAGGCTCTAGAGCAATGTGTATATCCTAACTGGGCCTTCCTGAAAGCAGAGAAGAAACCCAAACAGGACTCCAGTCAGCCATCAGGTGAAAAGGAGGAACCCAGACCCAGACCAGTGGTCATTCAGTATGTTGAGGGAGTATCAGAGAAACTGAGACGTTTATTTTCTAAACATAACGTCCCAGTGGCTTTTAAACCCCAAAATACATTACGGCAAAGACAGCAGAACGGCAAATGGGACTTTTAATTAGTCTAGCAATAGTACTAAACTGAAACCTAGGGTTATTTTTATTCTCCTCTATTAAAGATGAGTAATATAAAGTTCTAACGTTACGGAGATCTTTTTTATATGTTAGCAGACTATCTTTCCAAGTTAAATAAAATTCTTCAACATTAGTAGAGCGCCATTTTCTCTCCTGGTTTCTAGATGCCTGCTTTAAAGTATGTAACTCAGAATTGAACCAAGGAGCCAGTTTCCTCTGATTGATTACTTTCTTTTTCAGTGGAGCAATTTTATCAAGTGAAGTTTGCATTGAAGTTGTAAGATGATCATCTAGATGATCTAAGTCTCTGTTCTCTGATTCATTACTCTGCAAGACAGAGGAAAACATTGATGGAAGAGATTGTTTAAATTTGGTTACAGCATTTTCTGATAAGCACCTGCTGAGATGAAATTTACTCTCAGTGACTGTGTAGTCATTTAATGTAAACTCAAAGGTTATTAAAAATGGTCAGACATTAAAAGATTTTGAGGAAATATTACCAAGTCCTTAATCTCTATACCATAGGTCAGAACTAAATCAAGAGTGTGATGATAAGAATGAGAAGATGTGCGGACGTTTTGGGTAAAACCAAATGAGTCTATTAAATTATTAAAGGCTATGCTTAAGCTATCACTCTCAACATCTACATGAATATTGAAATCACCCATTATGATGATTTTATCAGTATTTAATAGTAAGTCAGTTAATAATTCTGAGAATTCAGACAAAACTGAGAGTAAGCGCCTGGTGGACGATATAGAACAACTAGTAAAAGTGGCTTTTCTGATTTCCATTTTTCCTGAGAAAGACTGAGGGACAGCGATTCAAAAGAATCATAAGTAATAACTGATTTGGCATTAATCAATAATCCTGACTGAAAAATAGAAGCTACTCCTCCACCTCGGCCAGATGTTCTAGGAACATGAAAATTTAAATAATTAACAGGAGTGGATTCATTTATACCAACAAAATCCTCCTGTTGTAGCCAAGTTTCTCTCAGACAGAATAAATCAATATGATGATTAGTTATCAGTTCATTAACTAACAGGGATTTAGAGGAAAGATATCTGATGTTCAATAATCCACATTTAATGAATTTATGATTTTGCTCTGGTAAAGTAACTGTGTTTATTTTAATCAGATTTTTATGGTTTATATTTTTAGAGTTGATTTTTTGTTTATTTAATTTGAGCCGTGGGCGCGTTGACACTGTTTCAATGGGGGTGTGGGTGGGTAACAGAGGAGAAGCAGCAGAGAGGTGTGAAGGACTACAACTCTGCTTCCTGGACTGGACCCTGGGTTGTCATAAATTTGGGGGATAAAAAAATCAGCCATATTTCTAGAAAGAAGAGCAGCTCCGTCCAAAGTGGGATGGATGCCATCTCTCCGCATCAGACCAGGTTTTCCCCAGAAAGAACTCCAGTTATCTATGTAGCCCACGTCGTGTCAGAACACCACGTGGACACCCAGCGGTTAAACGACGACATACGGCTAAACATGTCATCGCTGGTCAGGTTGGGGAGGGGGCGGGAGAAAACTACGGAGTCCATCATGGTTTTAGCAAAGTCACACACCGAAGCAACATTAATTTTAGTGACCTCCGATTGGTGTAACCGGGTGTCATTACTGCCGACGTGAATAACAATCTTACAGTAGGGTGGCTGTGGCTGAGTAGTTAGAGCAGTCGTCCTCCAATGGAAGAGATGGGGGTTCGAATCCACCAGTAGTCACATGCCGAAGTGTCCATGGGCAAGACACTGAACCCCTCATCGCCTCCGATGTGTGTCCCATCGGTGAATGAATGTGATCTAAAGCTCTGATTAGTTTCTTTAGAATGATTTGTTCAATTAGCTTTGTAGAGATCTAGTAGAGTGCTGTATGAATGGGTAAATGAGGACACAGATTGTTGTGTAAAGTGCTTTGAGTATCTTGATTAGATAGAAAGGCACTATATAAGTACAGTCCATTTACCATTTACCATTTATTGTATTTAGCCTTAGCCTTAGTCAGCAGTTTCAGATATGATTCTATGTCTCCCACTCTGGCCCCCGGAATGCATTTGACTATGGCCACTGGAGTCCCTAAAGCCACGTTTCGGACTATGGAGCTTCCAATAACCAGGGTCTGTTTCTCAGCGGGTGTGTCACTGAGCGAGGAAAATCGATTAGAAACATTAACGGGTCGGTGGTGAACTGGGGGCTTAGCCTTAGCACTACGCTTGCTCCGGACCGTCACCCAGCCGGCCTGGGGTCCCGGCTGCTCGGGGTCTGCTGGAGGGCCGCTAACAGGACCTAGCCTCTGTGGTTCCACGCCGTCTAAGGGGACCTGGCTAGCTACTGGTTTTTCTACAGCGTGGAGCCAAGCTTCTAGTTCAGACAGCCTCTCCTCCAAAGCTACCATAAGACTACATTTGTGACAGATAATTTATCATTTTCAAAAGGAATATTTCCAGACAATATGAAAGTAGCTAAGGTAGTTCTTCTCTTTAAAAATGGTGCTAAATGTGTGTTCAATAATTATAGACCAATATCCTTATTACCACAGTTCTCAAAAACTCTAGAAAAACTATTTGTGACCAGATTAGATAAATTTATCACTAAACAAAACATTCTAAGTAGCAGTCAGTATGGGTTTAGAGCAAAAAACTCTACATCATTGGCTCTCATGAAATTAATAGAACAAATAACTACTGCTGTTGATCAAAAACAATATTGTGTTAGTATTTTTGTTGATTTAAAAAAAAACATTCAATACTATTGACCACAATATTCTCCTTGAAAAAAATGAATAAATATGGTATAAGAGGACCAGTATTACACTGGGTATCTAGCTATTTGAAAGATAGGTAACAGTTTGTACAAATAAATGGTGTAAGATCTGACCTCTGCAATATCACTTGTGGAGTTCCTCAAGGCTCTGTACTTGGACCAAAGTAATTTATTTTATATGTGAATGACTTAGTAAATGTATCAGGACTCCTTAAATGTGTCCTTTTTGCAGATGACACCATATTTTTTTGTTTGGGTAAAGATGTAAAACAGATGTTGGAATTGATGAAGACAGAATTTGCTAAAATACAAACTTAGTTTAAACTTAATAAATTATCATTAAATTTAGATAAAACTTAATACATGATATTCAGTAACAAAAAGAGAACTGTTGTTGATCCATTTAAAATTGAGGGTGTTTTGTAGAGTTAATGAGCTGAATTTTTTGGGTGTAATCATACATGAAAAGCTAACATGGAAAAATCATAAATTCTGTAAGAATAAAAATAGCTAAATCTATTGCAGTACTATACAAAGTCAGGGAATTATTAAATGATAAAGCTCTGTACATGTTGTATAACTCAATCATTGTTCCACATTTAATCTATTGCATTGATGTTTGGGGGAAAGTGTGTAAAACATTTACAAAGCCTATTTTTATTTTACAGAAAAGAGCTGTAAGAATTATCACTAGAAAGCATTACTGTCACCCATCAAGCACATTATTTTATCAACTGAAGTTATTAAAGTTCCATGAATTGGTAGATTATAGTATTTTATCAGTTATGTATAGGGCTCAAAATAACACATTACCTTTAAATATCCAAACAAATTTAGTTAAAAGGCAAAGTTGTTATAATCTTAAGGGGATAGAGATATTTGTCAAACCAAAATTCAAAACTAGTCTGAAGGGAAGGTCTACCTTATTCCAAGGAGTTGGATTGTGGAATGGTCTAGAGAGTGATGTGAAAAATGTCAAGTCAATGTGTACATTTAAGAAAAAGATCAAAGCTGAATTGTTAAAAAAAAAATATATATATATATATATATATATATATATATATATGAAATAGCTTAGTGTGTATTGTATTAGAGTTAGAAAAATTAGAAAGATTTATTTGTTTTGTTCTGTTACTTGACAATTATTATCATTGAACAAATTGTTTGAAAAAAGGGGCAGATATAATAAGATTTTTTTTTTCTTTCTGCTGCCTTTCATTTTAAATTTCTTGTATTTTTTAAAGTTTATGGAATTGTATTGTTTTGTTTTTTAAAAATGAATAAACTTTATACCATACCAAAATACCAGCACTTTTAAGCTACTTCTGGGTGCTGTTTTTACATAACCAAGCCCCCCAAACTTATTTCTTGCTAAATGAATTCCATCACAGCTGGTATCCACCAATGGCTCATCTATTCAGATTTCTAGTCCCTTTCTTTTCTCCGGACAAGTGAAATATGAAAGTCTTTTGAACAGGGGCCACCTCCAGATGTTTTTAGTTCTTTCGCTTTCCTAGTTTGGATATACCAGATGCTTTTGTCACTCTTTTTGTCCCTTGATTGGATCTAATTCATTTCCAGGTGATGATTGGTGGTAGCTCTGACTCTGTACCTGAGTGTACAAGAACAGGGCTGCAGGTCTGAAAATCATTTACTCTGACACAAAATTTCCTTTGTAGAATAAAAAAGGTCTTTCAAGACCATGACCTAAGAACTTGAAGTTGGCTGTCAGAATCACCCTAAACTGGTTTATTAACGCTTCTTTTGATCTAAATAATGTCTGATGGTTTCTGCACATTCATTGTCTTTGGACATTTAATCACGACTATACTGAGTGGGTTTTCTCCAGGTACTCTGGATTCCTCCCACAGACCAAAAACATGATTGGTAACTCTAAATTGTCCCTAGGTGTTAGTGAGAGAGTGAATGGTTGTTTGTCTTGCTAGTCTTATGTGTCCCTGTTTTGGACTGGAGACCTGTCCAGGGTCTCCCCTGCCTCTCGCACAGTGACTGGTGGATATGGGCACCAGTGACCTCCGTGACCTGAAAAGGAAGAAGTGGGTAAAAATAAGGGATGATGGATGGATGTTTGAAGCATGAAAAATGTAATTATTGATTATAATCATTAGGAGTACTGAAATGCTCTAATATGTTAACATATTTGTCTGTTTTGCTTGTCAGGGGGAAAACACTTTTAGTGGCACTACAGCTCAGTGTAAAGTCTTTGGGACAGAGTGAGAGCAGTTTTATCAACTGAAGATGCCAGACATTCTCAGAAAATGCCACGTCACCCTCTAATAACTCCCAGGGTGTCCTTGGCACCCGGGCTGTTGTCAGTGGTGTGTGTTCCAGTCTTTCAGTTGTCCGTTGTTCATCTACCCACTCCCTCGTGCCTCTTTGTTTATATCTGGGAAAAAAAAAAGTTTTGCTCAGAAACTATTTTTTGTTAAAGCCAAGTAAGAAAAGACAAAAAGTTAATTACAGAAGATAAACACTTTTGTCCCTGCAAAACTTACTTTACAGTTTTGAGATAAGCCTGGACTGCTTATCATCCGACAGTTCTTCTCCTCAGCTGCCTCGCTGTTGACCCCTTTAAGGTTTTACCTCCGGTCACCTTGGATGAGGAATTGGCATGATCCTGTTAGGGTCCCCCAAGCCATGTCACATCCACCTGTGTGGAGTGTTAAACGCAGGACCAACCTTTAAAGTCATGAAAGATCTGAGGGGCAGTTGTTCCCTCTACTGTTCCAGTAGTTGAAAACTTTTTAATTCTTCTTTTTTGCTGGATGTAATTCTCTTTTGTCGGATGATTATTTCCGATGGTATCGGATGCTGTGCAACTAGAAGGATTTTTCCTGAAACCTTTTTACTTTAGGAAATTTGGTAACCATGACAATAATATGATTTTCTACAAATGAGAGCAGCTGATTAACATCTCAAAAGCTCAAATAATACTTCAGCTACAGCCCCAAATCCCAAATGAGTTGAAAAGGAGGCGCCATGGATGCATTCCTGTTTACCTGGTGGTGGTGCTTGAGTACCTGAGTGCCAAGATCCTGGAACTGGCGGGAAATGCAGCTCGTGATAACAAGAGGACTGGGATCATCCCCCGACACCTGCAGCTGTCTATCTGCAATGACGAGGAGCTCAACAAGCTGCTGGGAGGAGTGACCATCACTTAGGGAGGAGTTCTGCTCAAGATTCAGGCGGTCCTGCTGTCCCAGAAGACTGAGAAACCCGACAAGACCAAGTAGATGGCTCAACATCTGCAAACAGTTTCTTCTGATCTACTGTAAGACAGACTGCTACAGGAGATCCTCCCAGCTCTCAGCCATCAGCATCTAAAACAACTCTTTAATGAAATGGGGCGGCTGTGGCTGAGTGGTTAGAGCAGTCGTCCTCCAATGCGAGAGTTGGGGGTTCGAATCCACCAGCAGTCACATATCCAAGTGTTCCTGGGCAAGACACTGAATCCCTCGTTGCATCTGATGTGTGTCCCATCGGTGTATGAATGTGATCTAAAGCACTGATTAGTCTCTTTAGAATGATTTGTTCAATTAGCTTTGTAGAGATCTAGTAGAGTGCTGTATGAATGGGTAAATTAGGACACAGATTGTAGTAAAGAGCTTTGAGTATCTTGAAATAAGATAGAACAGCGCTGTACAAGTACAGTCCATTTAATGTTTATAAACTGAGTTTTGTTTCTTTAATTAATCTAGGAGCCAAATATGTGGACGTGTTCTTTTGACTTCGGTTAAATATATATTTTTCCTCTATGAATGGTAAATGGTAAATGGACTGTACTTATATAGCACCTTTCTATCTGATCAAGATACTCAAAGCGCTTTACACTACAATCTGTGTCCTCATTTACCCATTCATACAGCACTCTACTAGATCATTACAAAACTAATTGAACAAATCATTCTAAAGAGACTAATCAGTGCTTTATCACATTCATTCACCGATGGGACACACATCAGAGGCAACGAGGGGTTCAGTGTCTTGCCCAGGGACACTTGGGCATTTGACTGCTGGTGGATTCGAACTCCCAACCATTTCATTGGAGGACGACTGCTCTAACCACTCAGCCACAGCCACCCCATGAATATATTATTATATCATATTATATAATTATTATTATATTCATATTATGAAGGTAATAAACCAAATGCATTCTCATTTTGTCTGTTTGTATATTCAAACCAGTCCTAAAATCCATTCAGCATCACCTGGTAAACAGCAAATTGCTCTGCCAAAAGTTAGAAAAAATTGGATCATCTCGTCATGAATAGAACATTTGTGGCATTCTGCAGAGGAGCTGAAATAAAGACTAATGTTGTAATTAGCTCAGTTGTCATAATATCTTCTCCACTAATTGGTGATGTTGTGCCACATTGCTGCCAACATCCTAAATTTTACCAAAATTTGTCATTTTCTTGATTGATGCACAGATCTTAGCATGATTCTAAAGGTGAAGTCAGTGCCTTTAAGATCATGACACTTCATAAATACCAAAAGCAAATCAGGATGTGATTTTAAGAACCAACTAAAGCAAAGCTTAGATCATGTCTACAACTCTCTCGTCATGTGCTGCCTGTTTCTGATGACAGGATATCAGTGTTTTGGGAATTATTTGCAACAAAACTCACTTCATGCTATAAGGTAATGAGGACTTGCATGAGTTGTAATTGTTATTACTGCCAGACACAAATTGAAAAGCATAACCTGTCTGACACCGGCTATCAGTTGTCATTACACACAAAAACAGACCCTCATTTCCAACTGCCGTCTTTTGACACCCAAAGTAATTTAGGAGGCATTTGAGCTGTTGAAGGTTCTCAAAGGGGAGGACAAACACTTGATCAGAGAATTTTTATGTCTTCTGAGATGATTTGATTTCACATAATGTCTATTTTACAGCCAGATACGTCATTTATTTGCATGATAGCAAGCCAAAATGCGACGTTTTTATTTTGACGTCCATACAATATTTGGAGAACAATTGAGTTGTGGTTTTTCTTCTGTCAGTCGTTCAGAGTGCTGTGTCTTATTATATCACATCTTAGAAAGCCGTGTTAGAAAGCAGCATCTTAGAAAGCTGCCTCTCTCCTCACATTGCTGTGTCAGGTCAATGTGCCATGTTTAAGTGGTGACGGGAGGAAGGAGTGGGGGTATCTGGCTGACAGTGAGCTGATGATTTACTATCCAACAATACATTGTTGTTTTCCAAAAGAAAAACAAGCTAAAACTGATGAAGTGATACAATTTACCTCATGGCTTGAAGTATGTAAGTATAACCTGAGTCTAATGTACAGGTTTAAGTGTCAGACATAAAACAATTTTATTTGGTTTATATCAGCTCTTGAAATTATGCAAATGGTGTCATGACAAAATTATGTAAAGAAACCAAAACAAAAAGTCAACAAGCAAAAGCAGAACAAAAATTAAAACTCAGTCAGCAATAAGAGGCACAGGTTTGTTGTGCTGAATGCAAAACAAGCCCAAATCATGATTGTGCCACTACCATGCTTAACAACTGGTGTAAGGCATTGGCTTTTTATTATTTGTGGTACTGTGTATTAGAGTCAAATGTCTTCATTCTGATTTCACCTGTCCAAAGGACATTAAAAAAAGGTATTATTATTATTATTGTTATTATTGTTATTATTATTATTATTATTATTATTATCATCATTATTATTTTACAAATGCAACTGTCGTGCCATGCTAAATTTGAGGAAGGAGGATTTATGCTGACAAATATTTTTTAGGATTTTTTAAAACCAATTTCCATATGAACGTTGACATGGTAACTGACATTTGTGGAGTCTAAGATGAGTTTTTGTAGTTTAATCTCAGGGTGAACTTACTGAGATTCTCACTCCTGGCAAAATTGACAACTGACTTGAATATTTGAGGGGAAAAAAACTCACTGTAGATTGTTGAACTCCAAACTGTTTGTAAATGACCTTTAAACCTTCCCAAGGTTAATGAATAACAACTGCTTCTGTAAAATAATGCAATGGAACAGCCAATTCCTGTAAGGATGGCTATACTCATCAGAGTGGCACAAGAGCCGGTGCTTATTTTTTGTGTAGAGCGCCGTAACACGCAAAGCAAAATACAAAATGAAGTAAATCAGAATATAGATTATATATAGACTATATATAGAATTAATAACTCGCCACAGCACAGAATCAGCTCTAGTCAGAGTTTTTAATGATGTTCTTATGGCCAATGATTCTGGTGAACATGTGGCTTTTGTCCTGCTCGACCTAACCGCTGCCTTTGGTACCGTGGACCACACCATTTTAATATCATGCTTACAGCACAAAGTGGGTATCTGTGGTACAGCACTGAGCTGGTTTAGGTCCTGTCTGGCAGGCAGAATCATGTTAGTCAACGTAGCTGGTTCTGATTCCTCCACTGCTCCTCTGTGTTTTGGGGTCCCACAGGACTCTATTTTAGGTCTCCTGCTTTTTTCCCTTTACTTGCTTCCATTGTGTTCAATCCTCAGAAATCATGGTATCTTTTTTCACTGTTATGCTGATGATAGTCAGATATATATGCCACTAAAAAAGAAAGATGCATTCTCAATCAGGCCACTTTTGTTGTGTCTTGAAGACATAAAAGCCTGGATGTCTTTAAACTTCTTAAATTTCAATGAAAATAAAACAGAAGTGATTGCTGGACATGGGCACCGGCGACCCCCGTGACCCAAAATGGAATAAGCGGGTAAAGATAATGGATGGATGGATAAAACAGAAGTGATGGTGTGTGATCCTAGTGGCTCTTGTGAACCTTGCCCTGTTGATCTGGGCCCTCTGGCACCACATTTAAAGAAAACAGTTTCTAACTTGGGTTTTAAAATGGAGAGTTATTTTAAATTAGATTCCCAGATTGGCGCGGTGGTCAAGACCAGTTTTTATCACCTCAGACAGCTGGCTAAGGTAAAGTCCATCCTTACACAGCAGCAGCTGGAAACAGAAATCCATGCCTTCATTACCTCTTGGCTGGATTACTGTAACACTCTTTACCTTGGAGTCGGCCAGTCCTCCCTCAGACGCCTCCAGTTGGTCCATAACGCTGCTGCTCGGCTTCCAACTGGAGTTCAAAAGAGGGAGCACATCACCCCCACTCTGGCTTCACTCCACTGGCTGCCTGTTCATTTTAGCGTTCATTTTAAGATTCTTTAACTTGTTTTTAAAAGTTTAAATGGTCTTGCCCCATAATTTACCCTTTATTTATACAGGTAGTCTCACTGAGCCATGAGAACTCATTTTCAAGAGAGACCTGTTTAGGGAGCAGATGGTGGGGGTTAAGGGCCTTGCTCATGGGCCCAGGGTGGGGCAAATGAGGGTGGGGGCAGGTGTGGGTGCTTCACCTACCCCACCCACATTTTTGATGTTGTCGGTACAGGGGCTTGAACCAGCGATCTTCTGATCACAGGCCCACCTTCTCTAGCCTCTGTGCCACCACTCCCCCATAAACCTACCTCTCTGAGCTGCTTCACCTACTACTACTACCTGCTACTCTCCTACTCGGTGCCTCAGATCAGCTGATCCGCTGCTCCTGGAGGTGCAGAGGTCCAAACGGAGGCTCAGAGGGGACAGAGCTTTTTCTGTAGCTGCTCCAAGACTGTGGAAGGATCTCTCTCTTCCCATCAGACAAGCCCCTTCACTGTCCAGTTTTAAAACTCTTTTAAAAACACATTTTTACTCCCTGGCTTTTAGCACAGACTGAATTTGCTCTGCACTGTTTTTATTGTTTTTATTGATCTTAATGTTTTTAACAGCAGCACGGTGGCGCAACTGGTAGAGCTACTGCCTCTCAGCGAGCAGGTCCTTGATTCAAACCCTGGTCGAGGGGTCTTTCTGGGTGGAGTTTTCATGTTCTCTCCGTGCATGCGTCGGTTTTCTCCGGGTACTCCGGTTTCCTCCCACAGACCAAAAACATGCATGATAGGATGATTGGTAACTCTAAATTGTCCCTAGGTGTGAGTGAGAGAGAGTTTTCATGTTTTCATTTTTACTTTATTTATGGGTGTACACATGTTTTATGTT
>NC_056508.1:6858132-6867762 GCF_014905685.2 Nematolebias whitei
ACTTTATTTATGGGTGTACACATGTTTTATGTTATGTTTTCATTTTTACTTTATTTTACTTTATTACTATTCGCACCTTTATGTCGAAGCAAATTCCTAGTTTGTGAACCTCGTTCATTGACATGGCAATAATAAACTGATTCTGATTCTGAGAGAGTGAATGATTGTTTGTCTCGTTTGTCTCTATGTGTCCCTGTGATGGACTTGCGACCTGTCCAGGGTGTACCCCGCCCCTCACACAGTGATTGCTGGACATGGGCACCGGCGACCCCCGTGATCCAAAATGGAAGAAGCAGGTAAAGATAATGGATGGATGGAAATAATCCCTTTAAATTAATAAAAACATCCTCTTAAATTATAGATCTATATTCAATCTCTCATTCATCCCAAACATTCTTGAGAACATAGTTACAAATCAATTGTGTGAACATCTGAATATAAATAAAGTTTATTTGTGGTGTTTAAGTAAGAGTTTAAAGCTCATCATAGCACAACAACAGAAAGTTACTAATGATATTTTCATGACCTCTGATAATGGACTTGTGTCTATACTGGTCCTGTTCGACCTAAGTGCTGCATTTAATACAGTTGATCACAATATTTTACTACTGAGGCTTGAATATGATATTGGGATTACAGGAACAGCTATAAGCTAAATGGTCCCAACACTATGGTCCCAACTCTCAAATGAGTTGAAAAGGATGTTCTGTGGACACATTCTCATCTACCTGCCAGCTGTGCTCGAGTGCCTGACCACTGAGATCCTGGAACTAGCAGGAAACATGGCTCATGACAGTGGAAGGACAGGATCGTCCCTCAGCACCTACAGTTGGCTGTCCGCAACTATGAGGAGCTCGGCAGACTGCTGAGAGGAGTGACCATCAGCTCTGGAAGGAGTTCTGCCCGGCATTCCTACAGCCCTGGAGAACCGAGATGCCAGCCGAGTCTGGGTTGTTTTGCTTTCCGATAAGCAAAGGTAACCACTGGAATTAGCGATAAGCACCTTTGCTTGCAGCCTCTCCTCCAAGGGGTCCGGAAACTAACTTCAGCACCGTGGTATTACCTACAGCTGTCTAAAGTAGCCTCATTAAGGCTGCGACGAGGTGATTCACCCAGAATATTAACGACCTTAAATCCGTGAGTCACACCCTAATCTCACTCTGTTACCTTGATCCTCCAAGCAGCAGGGATGGGTCATCTGGTCCAGAGAAACTCACGTTGTAGCCGCTCACCTCTCAATATAGCGTTGTAATTGTTAACTGTTCTGGTAATCTTTAGGGCCCTGGATGATGGGCACAAGGGCTTTGTCTCTCACTAGCTAGTAAACCTTTCAAAACCTCCCATTTCTATGTTGTTAAGTGAACCAAGCATTACCATGTATTTGTTCAATAAGGGTGAAATAATAGTCCAGATTTATACGTTTTGCTTCGCTTTAATCAACAATTTGCGCAGGGGTACAACAACAGGCACAATTTTATAATGATTAATTTTCATGATTACACAGGATACACTTTCTTCACTAAAATAAGGTAATGTATTTCTCTTGATGACTTCTAATTCCCAAGAGCCCTTGGGGATTTGGTGAACACTACCTTCTCTCAGACCTTTCACACATCAAGCCAAAAGAGGTTCTCTCTCAACTCCCTCATGAACCAGAAACACATCCGAGCAAAACCCACTAGTACCCAGTTTAATACTCTTGAATTTATCCTGTATGCTAAATTTCTAATCTGATGAATTAATTTATTTAGACCAGAAGGACAGGGTAGTCCACTTACCATGATTCCGAGGTGACCCTCAGAGAATCCTTGTGACGGTAAGCGGCATATTTCCCGTTTTCCAGGAGGGAAATACGGGCCAACCCAAAGCAGAAGCAGCTTATGCCAAATTGAAGAAATCAGAGCTTTGGATGAGCCCGGGCCAAGCTTTTTAGAAGTAGGACCCCTCTTCAGTCTGCTGTTGCAAATGGAGACTTAATCCAATCCCATTTCAGTGAGAAAAGAAGTAAATCCCAGCCTTGTCTCAAACCGATAAAATCCAACTTCTTTCGGGCGTCTCTGATCCTCTGACTGCTTCCTGCTTCCTGCTTGTAGTTCCTTCTGTTCAACTCTTCGACTCAGCTTTGACCAAGTTTCGTCAGTTCAGTCTGTATTTAAAGACTTCTTTTTCCCTCCTCCTCTTAAGGAGGGGTTAGGGGCCTTTCCTAGAAAATTATACAATCTTTTTTCCAGTAAGTGACTGTTGTTTTGTACTTCAACCGGCTCTAACCGGTTCTTTGGGTTTTTCCCCAAAGTTGTTTTCGCTCTGCTTTCTGGTACTTTCCAGAACCTGAGAAAAACAAGCTGTTTCCTGTTTTGCTCAGAGGTGCATCGCCACAAGATGAGTCGAAATGAACCTCCTGACCTTCTGTTCTCTTTCTTCTTGCTCAAGGCAAGTACAGGCCTGTCTTTAGACAGACATGTCCAGACTTGTCTTTTGGTTACATCAGGTCTCTTTGCTCTTTTCACTTCAACATTTTCCAAGTAAATCACACAATCATACAATGGATTATACAATTCTTATAAATCAATACATTTCATTAGTTGATTACTTATTGATTATTAGTAAAACAGTAAAACACTTTTGATTACACATTATTATATTTAGCTTAATTTAAAGCAGTAGTTCAGTCCTTTTGTTTTCAGCTGCTGAGGAGAACTTTGATCAGGCTTGTAGTGAACTTAACCCGATGTCAAAACTAAGCCTAAGGTCAAATCCCTTGACCTTAAGAACCTTGTGGGACAGAAACTGTCATTTCATTGATTTGAATCCAGAAATACAGGTTCACCCATCCTGAGACTTTCCTTCTTGAAAATCAAGTGAAAGAACACTCTCTTTTTATTATCATTACTATTTTACAAATGTTGATAATCAAAGTGTCTTAGTTCAAACCATTTTAGATGTTGCAGTGAACTAATCAATTTTATTAACTGTGAAACAGTGTAATGATTTTTTAATGCTTATGCAGAGTTAGAATTCATGTTAAGGTCTGTTACAGATTTTTATGCATTTTCTGATTTCTGTCTTTGAATGAGCAAGTGTGCGTTTTCCAAGGTCAGGAGTCGAAGCAGACATGTGTCTTGTTTACATCCTCTCAGACATCAACGGAGGAGGTGGCACCTGTTTCTAAAACTCGCCAAAACAAAACTCTCTCTGTCTCTGAGAACAGTTTAATCTGTTCCATAACAATTCTTGCTGTTTTCTGACTTCTAGTAACCCCTTACATCACAAAACACACCCCTGTCTGGTTGATATTACCCAATCAGGGACGCTCAAATGAACCGGGAATAGAGCTCTTTAAAATGCCGGTACTTCCTAGTTCTCTCGGAGTCTGAAAAGTTCAGTTCGGTGAAGCTTCTGAGGAGTGCGGTGAGGCGCTGAGAAGTCGTTTGGGAGAACAGAAGTCCAGCGTGATAAGGCTCCTCCGAGTTGGATTATAATATCCTCCACCTCTGAGTAGAACTTCTGAAGGACCCCACTCATGTGAAGTCTATTGCTGATGTGAGCTGGTGTCGGACGGAATCTCGTCACTACTTCGGACGAGTCACAGCCATCCTATGGAGACGCTGGACAGGTAGCGTTAACTGGACCTCCATATCTGCTGATTAATCTTCAGAAAGGTAATGAGTCAAGTTTCCTACCAAAGCGTACCGAGGAAAGCTGGGTTCTGATGGAGAGTGTCGGTTCTGGATAACACTTCCCCTCACATACCATCTTCTACTCCCTTTAAACTTCATTTCCGTCTTTAAATTCTTCTCTCAAGTAGAAATCCTTCCAGATATTTTAGAAATGTCTGTGTAAAGTGCTCATCCACCGCCGTGTGGATAATTGATCATAATTGTACAGTTTTCATTAATGTCTGCTGTTCTGCTGAAGAGTGGAAACAATCGCCGCATTGTTTCTCACTACCTGTAAAGCTGTTAATTATGTTGTTATTTTCATATTTTGCCAAATTAATGTAAATGTTTGATGTTAAACTTTGATTCTGTAAAATAAATGACCGCATTCATTTTGATGGGTCAAAGATAAATGACGTCTCACGTTACATTTTATTAACATCAATGCACGTTTTATTCAGTCCAGAAAAATGAAGAATCCGTTTTAATTGATGAATATTTCGCAGCATCTGTTCATCTACAGGCTTCACCTTCATTAAAGCTGGTTGTCTGTTATATCATCACTCAGACACCAGGTTTATCGACAGGGTGGACGGATCGGACGGCATCTGCAGCCAGTTTCTTAGGATCCACTGTGGGATGGACCTTTACAAGAGATCTTTCCTGTCTACAGCCATCAGTATCTATAACATCTCTTAATTAAATGAGGATAACAAGTTATAACAACAAATAATTTCCCTTTGGGATTCATCCATCCATTCATTATCTTTACCCGCTTATTCCAATTTGGGTCACGGGGGTCGCTGGTGCCTATGTCCAGCAATCACTGTGCGAGGAGCGGGGTACACCCTGGACGGGTCGCAAGTCCATCACAGGGCCACATAGAGACAAACGAGACAAACAACCATTCACTCTCTCACTCACACCTAGGGACAATTTAGAGTTACCAATCAGCCTAACATGCATGTTTTTGGTCTGTGGGAGGAAACCGGAGTACCCAGAGAAAACCCACGCATGCATGGAGAGAACATGCAAACTCCACCCAGAAGGCCCCTGGACCAGGGTTTGAACCAAGGACCTGCTCGCTGAGAGGCAGCAGCTCTACCAGTTGCGCCACCGTGCTGCCCCCCTTTGGGATTACTAAAGTATTTTTGAATTGAATTGAATTGAATTGAAGCAGTTTATCATATTTATTTGATAGATTCCAGTTTGTTCATGCCACTAAATTTTCTCCACACACCAGGGTTAGTCGTGGAGTTCATCAGGGTTCAGTGCTTGGATCAATACTCTTATGCTTCCATTAAGTAAGGTTATTAGACAGCACATGGTAAATCTTTGTTATGCTCATGAAACACAATTATATATTTCCATGAAACCTGACAATCACAGCAAGTTTGGATAACATGCATTTAATCCCCATATTAAAAACATTACCAGTACTGCTTTCTCACATCTGTGCATGATCACTAAAATTTAAAACATCTTGTCTCAAATGATGCAGAACAACTGGTTCATGAATTTACCACTTCTAGACTGGATTATTGTAATCCCTTATTATCTGAGTGTCCCAAAAATCTTTAACAAATCTTCAGTTGATCCAAAATGATACTCCCAGAGTTTTAATGAGAGTTGATAGGAGAGATCATGTTTCTCCAGTTTTAGTTTTTCTCCATTGACTCCCTGCTAAATTCAGATCCGAAATTAAAACTCTATTGTAGCAGTGATGGCGGAAGAAGTGTGACACTTGCTCCTCACTTTACACTTATTTACTTATTTTGCACTGGTTAAAGCGGGGCACCAGCTGGTCAGTTCAAGCAACAACACAATTAATATATTCATCCTTTAATAATCAGAACTCAGCCACTAAAGTAGAATCTGTTAATTACAGGGAATTCTATACCAGATCAAATTAATATTCATCCAAAGATGGAGACCAAAATTGTTTTTGAAGTTTTATTACAAATATAATTACTCAAAGTAAACAAAATTAAACAACACAAATGATAATGGATAATAATTTGTAGAATAACTTGGTAAAAAGTGGTAATTATTAAAACATTAATGAACAGTCTTAACAATAATTATTCAGTCAAGGATTTTTAAAATTTATTAATTTTTTTCTTTTGGCTGCTCCCTTCTTCAGGGGTCGCCACAGTGAACTAAGTCGCACGAAGACCTGGTGATAGTTTTTACGCCAGATGTACTTCCTGAAACAACCACAGACCACTGAGCTACCAGAGCTCTCTTTGTGGAGCAGAGAGCTGCTGTCTAGGGCGTCCGGGAGAGCAGATGGTGGGGGTTAAGGGCCGAGATGGGTTAGAGGCAGGGCAGCCAACTCAGGACCTGAAAGTCCCAGGTTTGATCCCCAGTCATTGCACATCTCGTGGTGTCTCTGAGCAGCAGACCCTATCCCTAATTGCTCCTTGGGCACCTTCAATAGCTGCCCACTGCTCCACCTGGGGGTGGATTGGTTAAATGCAGAGAGCCAATTCCCCATTGTATAAGAGCATACAATGATGACAACACATGCTCAAGGGCCCAGAGTGGGGCAAATGAGGGTGGATGCAGGTGTGGGCGTTTCACCTTTCCTTTCCACATTTTGATGTTGTCGGTACTGGGAGTTGAACCAGAGATCTTCCGATCACAGGCCCACCTTCTCTAACCTCTGTGCCACCATTCCCACCCAGCCAGGGATTAATTCTCTTATTTAAGGCAAAATTAACTTTGACCAGGAATTATTTTGGCTTTTATACACTCACAAACTTAGACAAAGTTTAAATATTTAATCAATAGTTTACTTTGGATTTTGGTTGAGATAAGTTCTTTAATGTGACCAGATCAAGTCATTTTTTATCACTGCAATCCAGGAAATGGTTTATCAAGTTGCTTCAGCTAAAATGACATAACCAGACACAAAGTTGCATCATGTCACCAGATTTCTGCTCCTTACTGTGTCAGTGATGAGGGCACCAGTTCACTCGTCTTTCTGGGGTTTTGCTGGTGGATCAGACAAGGGTACACCATGTGGATTCAAGGTTCAAGGTTCTTTATTTGTCATACACACCACATGTTGTACATGTGGTGGAACGGAATTGTGTACACAGGGTCCCAGTTACATCCAACAAAATTATTATAATGTAAAAGAAAAACAGTAATAAGATCTAAGATATGAATTAAGAAGAACATTATCTAAAAATACGCTAAGCACTAGTAGTACAAAAACAATATGCTGAACAGCTGCATGAACATGAGTTTGTGTGAGCAGATGAGTACGAATGAACACAGTAACACGAAACAGATCAGCAGCAACATGATATGGTTTTTCACAGTGATTATTCTGGTTAGAGATTCATGAGTCTAACAGCCTCAGGGTAGAAGCTGTTCCTCAGTCTAGTGGTTCTACACTTAATGCTCCCCAACCTCTTTCCTGAGGGGAGCGGGCAAAAAGTGTGTGTGCTGGGTGAGTGGGGTCCTTCATGATGCAGGTGGCCCTCTTCCTGCATCCGGAGGTGTAAATGTCTGTGATGGTGAGGAGACTGACTCCAACATCCTCTGTGCAGCCTTCACCACTCCCTGCAAAGCTTTTCTTTCTGCAGCTGTGCAGTCTCCATGCCACACGTTGATGCTGGAGCACAGGATGCTCTCCACTGCACACCTGTAGATGGAGGTGAGGACTGAGCTTCCCAGACCAGCTCGTCTCAGCTGCCTGAGAGAGTAGAGTCTCTGATGAGCTTTCTTGATCAGGCTGGTGGTGTTGCTGGTCCAGCTGAGGTTGTTGTTCAGGTGCACACCCATGTACTTGTAGCTAGAAACCACTTCCACCACCAATCCTTTTATGTTTGAGGGGTGGGGGGTTGGCGTAGGTGTGATTGTTCCTGCTGAAGTCCACAACCATCTCCTTCATCTTCTTCACATTGCTGTGAAGGTTGTTCTTCCTGCACCAGCTCTCCAGGTGTTCCACCTCTTGCCTGTAGCTGGACTCATCATTGTTTGTGATGCATCCCACCACCACTGTATCATCTGCAAACTTTACAATATGACAGCCTGCATGTGTAGGTGCACAGTCCAGTGGCGGCTCCAGAGATACTTTTCTGCAGGTGCTAAGGGATGGCTAAGCATTTTACTGAGGGTGCAATGAAGGATCATTTGTTCTTTCAGTTCTCAAGGTCAAGGTGTCTTTACTGTCATTCGCATCACATGTGGTACATGAGGTAGAACGAAACTATGTACACAGGGTCCCAGTTACATCATACAAAAATACAAATTGCAAAGAAAAACAGTAATAAGATTCGAGACATGAACTAAGAAATACACTAAGGTAAGTCTAAAAAAGTTAAATCTGGTCCTCTGGACATTGAAAAAAACAAAAAAAAAACAAAGCAAAACAACAAAAAAATGTAGAAACGTTTTGTCTCTCATTAGAGAGACTTCCTCAGTCTGAGGTGCTGTATTCAGCTCAGTCTCTTAAATAGCACCTTCTCAGAGTGGATCAACCAGTTTTGCTGCTGACAACCAAAACCAGCTGATCACATGCTCAAGAAGGACCATCAGCCTAACAATGGATCATTAGCACACTGATGGCTGTTTACTATTCACAGAGGGCTGAGATGATGTTTTGTTTTTGTCAAAAACAAAACATCATCATTCTCCCAGCAGACAAAGGAAGGTGCACAGTGATTTTGAACCAGAAAGACTATCATGAGAAAGTTATGACACTCCTTAGTGACTTAAACCCTTATGAACCTCTGAAAAGAGATCCAGGAAGTGGTTACAAGAAGAAATTGATAGATTGCCTGAAAAATTTGGAGCAGGACAAGGCTATTGACCATTTTCTGTACCACAGACTGTACCCAGGGGAGGCCACACCTAGTCTGCATGGTTTACCTAAAATCCACAAACAAGGTATACCTTTAAGATCAATCGTTAGCATGATTAACTCTGTCACTTACAATGTTTCCAAATATCTGGCGTCTGTACTCATCCCTTTAGTTGGCAGCTCAGAACACCACATACAGAACACCATGGACTTTGTGGATAAGGTGAGGGATGTCATCATGGAGACTGATGAAACAATGGTCTCTTTTGATGTCACATCACTCTTTACGTGCATTCCTGTTGATGATGCAGTAGAGGTGGTCAGTTTAAGATTAAAATCAGACACCACTCTGAGCAGCAGGACCACGCTTTCCACAGAACAACTGTCAACTCTTGAAACTGTGCCTGCAGTCAACTTACTTCACATATGGGGAGCAATATTATAGGCAGAAACATGGGTGTGCTATGGGGTCTCCAGTTTCTCCTATTGTTGCCAACCTGTACATGGAGGAGGTAGAAAAGAGAGCCTTGACGTCCTTTTCAGGGACACCACCAAGTCATTGGTTCAGGTATGTTGACGACACCTGGGTTAAAATTAAATCTCAGGAAGTCCAACATTTTACTGACCACATCAACTCTGTGGATAAATACATCAAGTTCACACGAGAAGATGTAAAATATGGCAGGTTGGCTTTCTTGGACTGTGAGGTCTCAGTCTCTGATAGAGGACATTTGCAAACTGAGGTGTACCGCAAACCCACCCACACAGACCAGTATTTGCAGTTTGACTCCCATCACCCTTTGGAGCACAAGTTAGGAGTCATCAGGACTCTGTATCACAGAGCAGACAGCGTCCCCACTAGCTCAGGAGCCAGGCAGAAGGAGAAATCCCACACAAGACAGGCTCTAGAGCAATGTGGATATCCTAACTGGGCCTTCCTGAAAGCAGAGAAGAAACCCAAACAGGACTCCAGTCAGCCAACAGGTGAAAAGGAGGAACCCAGACCCAGACCAGTGGTCATTCCGTATGTTGAGGGAGTATCAGAGAAACTGAGACGTTTATTTTCTAAACATAACGTCCCAGTGGCTTTCAAACCCCAAAATACATTACGGCAAAGACTGGTTCATCCCAAAGATCCAGTCCCCCGGCACAAACAGA
>NC_056508.1:6867862-6868582 GCF_014905685.2 Nematolebias whitei
TGAGGTCTCAGTCTCTGATAGAGGACATTTGCAAACTGAGGTGTACCACAAACCCACCCACACAGACCAGTATTTGCAGTTTGACTCCCATCACCCTTTGGAGCACAAGTTAGGAGTCATCAGGACTCTGTACCACAGAGCAGACAGCGTCCCCACTAGCTCAGGAGCCAGGCAGAAGGAGAAATCCCACACAAGACAGGCTCTAGAGCAATGTGGATATCCTAACTGGGCCTTCCTGAAAGCAGAGAAGAAACCCAAACAGGACTCCAGTCAGCCAACAGGTGAAAAGGAGGAACCCAGACCCAGACCAGTGGTCATTCCATATGTTGAGGGAGTATCAGAGAAACTGAGACGTTTATTTTCTAAACATAACGTCCCAGTGGCTTTTAAACCCCAAAATACATTAAAGACTGGTTCATCCCAAAGATCCAGTCCCCCGGCACAAACAGAGTAATGTTGTGTATGCTGTTCAGTGTCAGGAGGGTGATCAGTCTTACATCGGGGAAACTAAACAGCCACTGGCCAAAAGGATGGACCAGCACAGAAGATCAACATCATCAGGCCAGGACTCTGAGGTCTACACTCATCTCCAGGCCAGCGGTCACTCTTTCAGGGATGAAGATGTTCACATCCTGGACAGAGAGGAACGATGGTTTGAGAGAGGAGTAAAGGAGGCCATCTTTGTGAAAAGAAATCGTCCATCATTAAACAGGGGTGGAG
>NC_056508.1:6868982-6917070 GCF_014905685.2 Nematolebias whitei
AAACCCCAAAATACATTACGGCAAAGACTGGTTCATCCCAAAGATCCAGTCCCCCGGCACAAACAGAGTAATGTTGTGTATGCTGTTCAGTGTCAGGAGGGCTGTGATCAGTCTTACATCGGGGAAACAAAACAGCCACTGGCCAAAAGGATGGCCCAGCACAGAAGATCAACATCATCAGGCCAGGACTCTGCGGTCTACACTCATCTCCAGGCCAGCGGTCACTCTTTCAGGGATGAAGATGTTCACATCCTGGACAGAGAGGAACGATGGTTTGAGAGAGGAGTAAAGGAGGCCATCTTTGTGAAAAGAAATCGTCCATTGTTAAACAGGGGTGGAGGCCTCCGGGTTCAACTGTCCCCCTCTTACAATGCTGTGATTGCTAGTATCACTCAGCCCTCTGTGAACAGTAAACAGCCATCAGGTGCTAATGATCCATTGTTAGGCTGATGGTCCTTCTTGAGCATGTGATCAGCTGGTTTTGGTTGTCAGCAGCAAAACTGGTTGATCCACTCTGGGAAGGTGCTATTTAAGAGACTGAGCTGAAAACAGCACCTCAGACTGAGGAAGTCTCTCGGATGAGAGACGAAACGTTTCTACATTTTTTTGTTGTTTTGCTTTGTTTTTGTTTTGTTTTTTTGATTGTCCAGAGGACCAGATTTAACTTTTTTAGATTTTTCTACCTGGATTATTGAGCATGCATCAGGACACTAAGGTAAGAATACACTAAACACTACTAGCACAAAACAATGCACAAAACAACAGCAGCACGAACATGAGTCTGTGTAAGCAGATGAGGACGAATAAACACTAAATAAATCAGCAGCATGAGATAAGCATTATGGATGTACATCAATTAAATGGCATTACAGTGATTTTTTTTTCACAGTAGTGTTCACAGTGATAATCCTGACTAGGGATTTATGAATCTAACAGCATCAGGGTAGAAGTTTTTAGCAATAACGAAGGGTGAGCTGGAGGAAGAAGGGTGACACCTTTTCCATTACAACTCGACTACTATTGTTTTATTTTATTTTTCATTCATTAAGGTTTACTGACCAACAACAACTTAATTAATATATTCACCCTTTAATGATCATAATCAGTCACTGAAGTAGAATCTGTTAATTACAGGGAGTTCTATACCAGAAGTTCCAGAACAAATGAATATTCATCTGAATTAAGAGTCCAAAATTGTCCTTGAAGTTTTGGTACAAAAATAATCAAACTAAAAATCAACAACAATTCAATTCAATTCAATTCAGTTTATTTATATAGCACCAAATCACAACAAAGTTGTCTCAGGGCACTTTACAGGAACATTCACATACATAAAAGCCAATTAGTAAAGTTCTCTATCTAAGGAATCCAGCAGACAAGTTGAATCTTGGATTCGTTGCAGTCTTCCATCCTGAGCAAGCACAGTGGCAACAGTGGAAAGAAAAACTCCCTTTTAAAAGGAAGAAACCTCCAGCAGAACCAGGCTCAGGACAAGCAGCCATCTGCTTTGACCAGCTGGTTGAGAGGACAGGGAGGAATGACAGACGAACATAGAATGGTAGGTCCAGGTATAGGTCCAGGTATATCTGAAAGACCAAAAAAAACAACAACACATGTTAAGGATAGAAAAAAATAATTACAAATGTTGAGCAGAGTAAGTAAAGACAGTAGCAGAGTGAAAATTGTGGTCAGTTTGTCCTCCAGCAGTCTAAGCCTATAGCAGCATAACTAAGGGACAGCTCAGGAAACCCAAGCCGACCCTAACTATAGGATTTAGCAAAAAGGAAAGTCTTAAGCCTAATTTAAAACTGGATAATGTGTCAGCCTCACGGACAGAGATTGGAAGTTGGTTCCACAAGAGAGGAGCCTGATAATTGAAAGATCTTCCTCCCATTCTGTTTTTGTAAATTTTAGGAACCACAAGTAAACCTGCAGTCTGAGAGCGAAGTGCTCTGTTAGGAAAATATGGAACAATAAGATCTGTAATATAAGATGGAGCTAGGCTGTTGAGAGCTTTGTAGGTTAGAAGTAGGATTTGAATTCTATTCTGGATTTGACAGGGAGCCAATGGAGAGAAGCTAAAACTGGAGAGATATGATCTCTCCTACTAACTCCGGTTAAGACTAGCAGCAGCATTTTGGATCAACTAAAGATGTTTTAAAGACGTATTTGGACATCCAGATAATAAACCATTGCAATAGTCCAGTCTAGACGTGACAAATGCATGGACCAGTTTTTCTGCATCATTTTTAGATAAGATGTTTCTAATTTTAGTGATATTACGCAGGTGGAAGAAGGCAGTTCTAGTAATGTTTTTAATGTGGAGGATAAAAGACATGTCCTGATCAAAAATAACACCAAGATTTTTAACATTAGAGCTGGAGGACAGATTAATGCCATCTAAGGAGGGAGAAAGACTGAAAAATTCATTCCTAAGATACTCAGGTCCAAAAAACAAAACCTCAGTTTTGTCTGAGTTCAAAGGGAAAAAATTAAGAGTCATCCAGGTTTTTATGTCTTTAAGACATGCTTGTAGTCTAAGTAGCTGATTAGATTCATTGGGTTTAATGGACAAATATAATTGTGTGTCTTCAGCATAACAATGAAAATTTATCCCATGCTGTTTAATAACTTTACCTAATGGAAGCATATATAAAGGAACACGTTTTTTCCCAAGCACTGAGCCCTGAGGAACTCCATGACTGAACAATAGTAACAATAATAAACAAAAAATAATAATGGATCAATCAAGGCTTAATTGTCTTATCTAAGGCAAAATTGACTCTCTAAGCAGGAGTTATTTCAGTTTTATATGTGCATGAATTTAGACAAAGTTTGACTATGTTAATAATTAGTTTACTTTGGATTTTGGTTGAAAGAAGTTATTTAATCTGATCAGATAAAGTCATTTATTATCACTGCAAGCCAGGAAATGATTTACCAAGTTGTCAGCTAAAAAAAAAAAAGGGCAGCTGTGGCTGAGTGGTTAGAGCAGTCGTCCTCCAATGCGAGAGTTGGAGGTTCGAATCCACCAGCAGTCACATGTCGAAGTGTCCCTGGGCAAGACACTGAACCCCTCATAGCCTCTGATGTGTGTCCCATCAGTGTATGAATGTGATAAAGCTCTGATTAGTCTCTTTAGAATGATTTGTTCAATTAGCTTTGTAGAGATCTAGTAGAGTGCTGTATGAATGGGTAAATGAGGACACAGATTGCAGTGTAAAGCGCTTTGAGTGTCTTGAAATAAGATAGAAAGGCGCTACATAACTACAGTCCATTTATCATTTACCATTTAAAAATGGCATAACCAGAGGCATCATGTCACCAGTTTCTGCTCCTTACTGGGTCAGTGTTGAGGGCATCCCTCGTATTTCTGGGGTTCTGCTGGTGGATCAGACCAGGATACATCACGAAGATAACTCACCAGGAACTGCCCAAAGGTAGCTGAACATGCTGGCTCCATCCTCCAACTGTCCAGTGCTAGCGTTAGCAGCATTCTCCATAGATGTGGAAGTTTGGCAGTACGCTTGATACCCTTCTTCCAAATTATTGTTCGTTTGTTGGCTGCAGTCTGCCCCCCCAAAATCCTCCTTTTCTATTTGAGGCAATTTGGGTAATAGAAAACAGTCCATTTTTGCATTTCGTGCACTTTTCAAATGTTTATTGAAATTTCAGTAACTTGAATTTTCACTTCCAGTTCGGAGGTTCATTTCCTGTTGCAAGATCAGATTTTTTTAAAAACTCAATATAATCATTGATTTTTTTTTAATTAGTTGTGTTTTGCAAGGAAAATGTAATAACAAGCACATATTAAATAATATTAACTCAGATGAAAAAGAAAATAATCTGATATTTTCTTGGGGATGCTATGACTTTTCCAGGGGGAGCTATAGCACCCCCCCCCCCCCCCCCCAGTCCCCCCATCGAGCCGCCTTTGGTACAGTGAGCAGAATGAACAGGAGAGGGCTCAATACACAGCCCTGAGGGGAGCCAGTGCTGAGGGTTATGGTAGAGGAGGAGAAGTTGTGGATCCTCACTGACTGCATTCTGTTTGTTAAGAAGTCTAGGACCCAGTTACAAATGGAGGGGCTTAGTCCTATTGTGAGTAGTTTGTCCATTAGGGTTTGGGGGATCATGGTGTTGAAGGCAGACATGAAGTCCACAAAGAGCATACGGATGTAGGAGTTATTCTGCTCCATGCAGGTGAGAGCAGTGTGGACCACAGAGGAGATGGCGTCTTCTGTAGATCGATTCTCATGGTATACGTACTGGTGAGGGTCCTTGTTGATGTTGATGGTTGGTATGATGTGGGTCATGCCCAGTTTTTTGAAGCATTTAGCGACTATCAGGGTGAGGGCTACTGGCCGGTAGTTATTCAGACCAGTCACTGTAGAGCTCTTTGGGACTGGGCTGATGGTGGCGGTCTTCAGGCAGGTGGGAACTGTTGCCAGGGTAAGTGAGGAGTTAAAGATGTCAGCCAGCACCTCGCAGAGCTAATCGGCACAGTCTTTCAGCACCTTCCCCGGGATGTTGTTTGGACTGGTTGCTTTGTGAGGATTAATCCTCCTGAAAGAACTCCTCACTTCGGCTGAGGCTATGTTAAGAACCTCTTCTTCAGATGGTGAGGTGAGTCTGGTCCTGGGTGGTCTGTTCGGGTCTTCAAAGCATGCATAGAACTTGTTGAGGTACACCAGGGAGTGATGGGCCTCTAGGGCATTGTTCAATTCTGCCTTTATAATCTGTTATACACTTAATGCCCCTCCACATGCTCCATGGGTCCTGTGAAGTGAATTTTGACCAGTGAGGTCAGTGATGATGAGGACTTGCCAGGAACATCCCAAAGTAGCTGAACATCACTGTAACAGCTTAAGGGGTTGGTGAGGATGACAGCTGATGGGAAGGTGTGTGGGTGATCAGCAACCTCCAGCTGGTTTACTCTTTAAGCAGACAACGTGAGACTTGCAGTGAGAAAAATGTTTAATCTTCAGTAGTTACTTGAAACTTCCACTTTGCATCCAACAAAAATTGTAACTGGGCAAACATGTTCGTTTGCTTAGGAATAAACGAAGATGGACGTCAGAAGACCACATCAGGATGGGGAAACAGGCGAAGTGAAAAGTGTCACACAAATAAACTTTGTGTGAACCATCAGCTCTCAGAAGAGTTTTGGAGAACTCTCAGATGTTATAACTCCCCTCTGAAGTAAACACTTTCCAGCTTAAAGCACTTCTACACAGGAGTTTCTCAAGGAAAAGTTATTTCCTAAAAAACAGAACAGAGAAATTTGTTAAACACATTATAATATTTCACATGATTTTATTATAATGACTGAAAACAATAATCAACATATTTCATGTTCACCTCTGTTATAATCAAATAAAACAAACTTAATGATTTGTTTTTTCTTTCTTAAAAGCATAAAAGAAAATAATAATCATTAGTCAGACTGTAGCTGACTCTGAGTCCAACGACAGAGAAAAACATCAGATATTGTTAAAGTCAAGAGTGACTTTAAAGAAAACGGTTCATGGTGAGTCTGGAAGATGACCCAAGTGTCAGAAGTCTTATTTAGAGGAGCACAGCTTCATGCTACACTATTAACAAACAAAACTCTCAACATCCAAGCCCCATGTTATATTACAGGTTTTATGTTCCATACTTTGCGAACAGAATGCTTCACTCTCAGACTGCAGGTTTACTTTTAGTTCCTAGAGTTTCTAAAAGTAGAATAGGAGGCAGAACTTTCACTTCCTCTCTTGGTGAACCAACTTCCAATTTTTGTCTGTGAGATTGAAACCTTGTATACTTTTAATACTTGCTTTGCTGATAAATCCTATGGTTAGGGTTGGCTTAGATTTTTTTAGTTACACTGCTATAGACTTAGACTGCTGAAGGACAAACTGACCTCATCTGCTCACTCTGCTCCTGTCTGTATTCATTCTTCTCTTTTTATTTACATTTTTACATGTTTCTATTGAAAATGTGTTTTCTTTGCTTAGAAACAAAACCTGGACCAACCATTCTGTGTTTGTGTCTTTCTTCCTGTCCTCTCCAACTCCAGCTAGTCAAAGCAGATGTATGCCTCGCCTGAGTTCGGTTCTTCCAGTTAAAATGGAGATCTTTTTTTTTCTGTTACCAGTTTGCTGTTTAGGATGGGGGTTGTAACAAAGTGAAGATCTGATGCCATCTGATGGCTTCCTTAGGCAACTTTTACTAATTGGTGTTTTATAATGTGTGTGAATGTTCTGTACAGTGCCCTGATATGACACTAGTGGAAATATCCATCCATCCATTCATACATTATCTTTTACCCGCTTCTTCCATTTTGGATCACAAGGGCCGCCGGTGCCCATGCCCAGCAATCAATGTGCGAGGGGCAGGGTACACCCTGGACAGGTCGCAAGTCCATCACAGGGACACAGAGACAAACGAGCCAAACAACCAGTCACTCTCTCACTCACACCTAGGGACAATTTAGAGTTACCAATCAGTCTAACATGCATGTTTTTGGTCTGTGGCAGGAAACCAGAGTACCCGGAGAAAACCCACGTAGCACAGAGAGAACATGCAAACTCCACCCAGAAAGGTCCTCGGCCAGGATTTGAACCGGGAACCTGCTCACTGAGAAGCAGCAGCTCTACCAGTTGCGCCACCGTGCTGGTGTAAATATGTGCTCTTTAAATAAATTACATTTAACTGAAATTTAAAACATATTTTTAATGACAAGCTTGCATTATAGGATATAAAATCTATAAATGGGTAGCATGGTGATAATTAGTGCTATAAGACCCCTCAAGAACAAAACAATTTCAGTTGAAATTCTGTCTTGGATATTTGCATGTTCTATTCATGACTTTCTACACAGTATGTGGAGATCAAGACATGTTTGATGTTGGATTTCAAAGGCACATTTACAGTATTTCTTTATTTCAAGGTTGTATTCAAGCACATAATTAATTGGTATGTACATTCATTAATTTGCTTTATTTTCTGTATATCCCATTCAGTGTTGTGCAGGTGTCTGTATCGTCGACAAGTGAAAGATGAGGCTCATCTGTGTTTTCGTCTCAGGGTTGAGAACCCCTCCAGCCCTCGTCTAACCGGTAATTGGACCCCCTTAGACTCCTGAGTATTAACCAAAACAATACTACAGTCAGGCTGTCTTAGGCTGGGTTTGAGAAAGATTCGACAAGGCACTAACAACCTTCATCTGCAGGACGCACTCCTATTTCACCTCACAGCTCCCCAAAGTTTACCATAAGGTACTCTGCATTAATGGCTGCTCTTCCTCTATTTGACGTTTCGCAATTGGTACAAGACCTGGTCATTTTCCTAGGCCAGGACAAGTTGGCCATATAGGGATGTTGTTCAAAAATCTAACTAAGTAACCGTTCAAAACCTCCCAAAATCTCAGAACCAAGCACACTTCCTCAGTAAGTTCAACAATGAGTGTGTATCATTCAGATGCCATCAGGAAAATGAGTCCAACACTCTATGATTTTCATGCTTTGTGTTTCTAATCATAAATTTGCATAAGGTTACATTACTAGCTTTCAAAAATCCAGCAGCAGTGCAAGCAAATGTGTTTTAAAAAATGCAGTATAATGAATGAAATAAAAATAATAATAAAAAAACAGGTGAAAATCCAAATTCCTCTAGGTGTGGATGCACCAAACTCTTACAATAATCTGAGTAACATCTGAGTTACTTGAAAATTATTATGATTGAAATAATTGTTTGAAAAAAGGGGCAGATGTGATAAGATTTTTTCTTCTTTCTGCTGCCTTTCATTTTAAATCTCTTGTATCTTTTTTTATATTGTTATGGAATTGTTTTGTACTTTTTTTAAATGAATAAACTTTATACCATACCATACCATACAATAATCTATTGTAATTGGTCTACGCCCTAACTGTGCCATCCCTAAGACAAACCACAAAATGCAACCTATAATTTTTAAATTGGGTAAAATGGTTCAAAAAGGCGGGCAGCACGGTGGCGCAACTGGTAGAGCTGCTGCCTCTCGGTGAGCAGGTCCTTGGTTCAAATCCCTGTCCAGGGGCCTTTCTGGGTGGAGATTGCATGTTCTCTCCGTGCATGCATGGGTTTTCTCCGGGTACTCCGGTTTCCTCCCACAGACCAAAAACATGCATGTTAGGCTGATTGGTAACTCTAAATTGTCCCTAGGTGTGAGTGAGAGAGTGAATGGTTGTTTGTGTTGTTTGTCTCTATGTGGCCCTGTGATGGACTTGCGACCCATCCAGGTGTACCCCGCCCCTCGCACGGTGATTGCTGGACATGGGCACCGGCGACCCCCGTGACCCAAAATGGAATAAGCGGGTAAAGAAAATGGATGGATGGATGGTTCAAAAAGGCTGGTTCCTACTTCATATCCCATGATTGGATCGGTTTTCCAGAAAAAAGGAGAAGAATTCCTACAACCTTTGTTGAAAACAGTCATCAAATGTAATTAGTTCCAATCAGAGAATTGTTCTGAGTTATATGGGGTCAGTCCTCTTGAAGGGTGATCATGTGCTGCTGAGCGGTTCTTCATTGCTTTAAGTTTTCATCTTCTGTTCTTGTTTCTTCAGCTCTTCTGCAGCCATAATCTTCTCTCTTCAATCTTCAGATCTGATCCAAGTCTTCCGGGCTTGATGACCATGTTCCTTTACTACCCGAAATGACTGACCGACTTTCCTCTGCTATCTTGTCTTCTTAAACTCGTCTCTTGTCTCTGATTGGCTCATTTCTGACATAATAATTTATTCCCTGATTGGCTCATCTATGGTCTAACATCCACTTTAAAAACTTGTCAACCATTTTGAAGAATTTTCAACCGTTCAACAGTTTGTCTCCTTCTTTTTTCAGCTTGTAGTTTTTATGCAACAGCTTGTCTAGACAGCATACTTCCTTTCTAATGTAAGCTTGTGACAGGTGCTTTGCCTAACCATCTCTTGGAGTGTTGCAACTTTTGTTCACTTCCTCCTCTCTGCCAGCCACTTCTATTATTTCTCAACTCTCAACCTTTAAACTTAAATGTAAAAAAATTCTAATAGAGATACAAATTCACTTTTAATCCTAAATGTAAAAAAGATACTTACTAAAGAGAGGTATAAACTCACAGTTTGTGCCTTTATGCAGAACAAGACAACACATCTGTAATAGGATGAGTATAAATGGACTGTACTTATATAGCGCCTTTCTATCATATTCCAAGCTACTCAAAGCACTTTACACTACAATCTGTGCCCTCATTTACCCATTCATACAGCACTCTACATCGCTACAAAGCTAAGTGAACAAATCATTCCAATGAGACTATTCAGTGCTTTAGATCACATTCATACACTGATGGGACACACATCAGAGGCTATGAGGGGCTCAGTGTCTTGCCCAGGGACACTTCAGCATGTGACTGCTGGTGGATTCAAACCCCCAACTCTCGCATTGGAGGACAACTGCTCTAACCACTCAGCCACAGCCTCGCAGTGTGAAGCCTAACCACACTGACTGCTGAGTTTCCTGTCACTTGCTTCAACTGACACTGTGTTTCTCAACTCTGCCCTTCTAATCCTAAACGAGAGAAAAAAAATACTAAGAGATATAAACTCACAAAAAACCTTAGAGGTGAATACAGCTTCTAAAATCATTTTACTTGACAATTTTTTTTTTCATTTACACTTTATTTATACAGGTCGTCTCATTGAGCCACGATAACTCATTTTCAAGAGAGACCTGTTCAGAGAGCAGATGGTGGGGGTTAAGGGCCTTGCTCAGGGGCCCAGAGTGGGGTGAATGAGGGTGGAGGCAGGTGTGTAAGGATGGTATCCCTCTGTCAGTCTCACTGTGTCTGTACTCCCTAGTGTCTCTCAGGATTTACCCCAATCAGCTCCACCCACGTGTCCTCCAGGTGTTTGTATTTTGTCTCATCTAGTCTGTGTGTATATAAGCTCTGGTCTGTGTCTCAGTCATTGTCGGTGCATCGTGTGGTACATCCCCTGGTTTGTCTCACTGTGATGCCTGTTAAGCTCCTCGTGTCCTGCTCCTTGTGTCCTGCGTCCTGTCCCATGATTTATATAAGTTTGCTGCCCCGTCAGCCATCTTTGTTTTGTAAAGAATAAATTATTTATTTATATTCCCTGAGTCCTGCTTGCCTGCCTGCACCAAATGGGTCTCCTGCCTAGAAATCATCACAGAATGACCAGACCAAAATCAAAACCCAGCAGACAGAATTCCTGAACCTCGCTTACCTGTTCTCTTGAGCCCACGTAGATGGAGGAGATCGTGTTCCTGTATGGCGGGTTCCAGATCGAACCCGTGCCGGCACAAAGAAGTTACTGCCAGGAGGTGGAAATCCTGCCTTCTCCCCTCCTGGTCCTCAAAGAAGAGAGATGGTCCCGGCTACGGGGAGACTGCGTGAACAGCTCCTCCTCATCCTCAGTTCCGTTCGGCTATTCAGGGTGGACGTCGGGAGAAGACGCAGAGCCAGAGGATGAGCTCTGCTCCATTCTTGCCCCTCAGCCTTCTCGCCTCCGCAGGAGCGGCAGAAATCGAACCCGGAAGCGGTCCATGGCGCTCGTTCCGGCACCTTCCAGGTTTCCGACTCGGCTCGGTAGAGTCAAGCTTCCAGAAGACATTCCTGGTGCGGCAGTGGAGACGGATTCTGTTGCCTCACCTCCCAGGATTCCGGTGAGGGCAGAGTCCGACGCTTCTTCGTCGCTCCGGTCCGCTCCTGCTCGGTCCAGCGAGACTGAGCTAACGGAAACCAGTCCCGATGCCTCCGCGAGGGTGGGTCCCGTTGCCTCACCTCCCAGGACTCCGGTGAGGGCGGAACCCGACACCCCACCATCGCTTCAAGCTGCTCCTGCTCAGTCCGAAAAGACTGAGCTTCCTGAACCTGGTCCAGGTATCTCCATGGGAAAAGGTCCCGTTGCCTCACCTCCGAGGTTTCCGGTGAGGGCGGATCTTGACCCCTCGCCTCTGAATAGAGCTCCACATAAAACTAGCTCCAAGACTCCTCAGCTCAAACCCCATGAATGATCTCAAATAAACCACACTCTGCAAAGCCTCCTTTTTTCTGCAAAAAACCCCCCAGACTGTCTAGATACTAGGGGTTGAACGAGTATATAATTTTTAAATTAGACATTAACATAATAAAACCCGAGTAGAACTTGAGTATTTGAAGACGTCATAGATCTCAAGATACACAAATAAATAAATAAATAAAACAGCAAAAAACGGTAATTATTTACAAAAAAAAAGACGAACAAAACATTGGGAGCATATATCATGCTCCTAACATTTATCATACTGCAAATAAGTCACAGGAAAAACTAAACCATTAGTTATTATTATTAAACTGCAAACGTGAAGAAACGCAGCACGTCAAAAACAAAACTTAAACCGAAACTAGTTCTGTGGATAGGACCCGGTGATACACCATACTCTGTGACCTGCAACAGTGCAACACCGCCCTCTACGGTCATACGGTGGTCACATAATATGACGTCACTACGGATACCCGACTTTACATTTTTAACATCGATAGATGTCCTAGCAATTGATGTGTAGATTACTCGAGTACTCTGTTAATGCCCTACTAGATACTGTGCTCACCCTTGCCGAAAAGTTTCTATTATCCCAACCTGGTTTAATCCAGCGTCCTGAATATCAACAGTTTCTTACTGGATTCAGAACTTTGAAAATAGAGCAAGATCCTGCCTCTGTAGACCCACCGTCCATGCTTGATCCAGACCCCGAGGTGGATCCCACGCTGCACGCAGCCCCTGAGGTGGATCCTACACTGCACGCAGCCCCAGAGGTGGACCCCATGCTGCACGCAGCCCCCGTGGTTGATCCATCCACTGAGGTCTTCACTGAGGTCCTTGCTTTGCCCGCTGCGGTTCTCGCTCCTGGTTCGCCCGCTGAGGTCTTCGCTGAGGGCCTCGCTGAGGGCCTCGCTCCTGCTTTGCCCGCTGAGGTCTTCGCTGAGGTCCTCGCTCCTGCTCCGCTTGCTGAGGTCCTCGCTCCTGCTTCGCCCGCTGAGGTCCTTGCTCCTGCTCCGCCCACTGAGGTCTTCGCTGAGGTCCTCGCTCCTGCTCCGCTCGCTGAGGTCCTTGCTGAGGTCCTCGCTGAGGGCCTCACTGAGGTCCTTGCTCCTG
Organism: Nematolebias whitei; assembly: GCF_014905685.2. Lineage (NCBI taxonomy): Eukaryota > Metazoa > Chordata > Actinopteri > Cyprinodontiformes > Rivulidae > Nematolebias > Nematolebias whitei. The sequence goes on from NC_056508.1 coordinate 6,881,144, forward strand.
CCCCGCTCGCTGAGGTCCTCGCTGAGGCCTCGCTCCTGCTCCGCTCGCTGAGGTCTTCGCTCCTGCTCCGCTCGCTGAGATCTTCGCTGAGGTCCTCGATGCCGCTCCATCCGCTGAGGTCTTCACTCCATCTGAAGACTCAGCCGCCGAAGACTCAGCCGCCACTTCAGAGGTCTCAACGTACACCGAGGGTCCCAGGTCCGCTGACGTCACTACGTCCACCGAGGGGCCCAGGTCCGCCGACGTCGCTACGTCCACCGAAGGTCCCAGGTCTGCTGACGTCGCTACGTCCACCGAGGGTCCCAGGTCCGCTGACGTCGCTACGTCAACTGAGGGTCCCAGGTCAGCCGACGTCGCTACGCCAACCAAGGTTCCCACGCCTCCAGAGGGTCCTGCGCCAGCTGCGCCTCCAGATGGTCTTGCGCCAGCTGCGCCTCCAGAGGGTCCTGTGGCAGCTGCGCCTCCAGAGGGTCCTGCGCCAGCTGCGCCTCCAGAGGGTCCTGCGTCATCAGAAGGTCCGTGTTCTACAGCTCCTGACCCTGCAGCAGAAGATCCCAGCTCCACAGCTCCCAACCCTGCCACAGAAGAACCCAGCTCCACAGCTCCTGACCCTGCCGCAGAAAAACCCAGCTCCACAGCTCCTGACCCTGCCGCAGAAGATCCCAGCTCCACAACCTCGTGTCCCACGACAACTCCTGACCCTACAGCAGAAGAACTTCAAAGATCTGCCACAGAAGATCTGAGCCCTCATGTCTCCTCGCCTCGTCCAGGTCCCTCGTCTCGTCCAGGTCCCTCGCCTCGTCCAGGTCCCTCGTCTCGGTCTCACTCCTCGCCTTGGTCCCACTCCTCACCTTGGTTCCACTCCTCGTCTTGGTCCCACTCCTCGCCTTGGTCCCACTCCTCGCCTTGGTCCCACTCCTCGCCTTGGTCCCACACCTCGCCTTGGTCTCTCGCTTCGCTTTGGTCCCTCACCTCGCCTTGGTCTCTCGCCTTGTCCAGGCTCCTCGCCTGACCTGCCCTAGGTTTTTTGGACTAGGTCTGCCTTGGAACAATCGGTTGACCACTTGGATCTTTTTTGTTTGTTCCCTGTGTGTGTGTGTGTGTTTTTTTTTTTTTTTGTCCTGGCCCCACTCAAGTGTTTCCTTGTGCCCTCCATCCTTGCAGTTCCTCCCTCCACCCACCCTAGTTTTTTTTTTTTTTTTTGGGGGGGGGGGGGGCTTTCTGGGTACACCAGGGGGCGTCCTTGGGGGGAGGGTACTGTAAGGATGGTATCCCTCTGTCAGTCTCACTGTGTCTGCACTCCCTAGTGTCTCTCAGTATTTACCCCAATCAGCTCCACCCGCGTGTCCTCCAGGTGTTTGTATTTTGTCTCATCTAGTCTGTGTGTATATAAGCTCTGGTCTGTGTCTCAGTCATTGTCGGTGCATCGTCTGGTGCAGCCCCTGGTTTGTCTCACTGTGATGCCTGTTAAGCTCCTCGTGTCCTGCTCCTTGTGTCCTGCGTCCTGTCCCATGATTTATTTAAGTTTGCTGCCCCGTCAGCCATCTTAGTTTTGTAAAGAATAAATTATTTATTTATATTCCCCGAGTCCTGCTTGCCTGCCTTCACCAAATGGGTCTCCTGCCTAGAAATCATCACAAGGTGTGGGTGGGTTGATATTTTCTGGGTTGTTAATATAAAAGTTTTATATGTTTACTCAAGTTGTAGTTTACTTTATAATGATAATTAAAATATTTGTCTGCATTTTTATCTCTGAGTCTCAGACAGGATCAGTACTTTGTGGAAATGTAAAACACTGATACCAGTTTATTTTGCTCATGAAGTTTATCATCACACTTATTAGTCATTTACTTTATATCACACTCGTTAAATCTTATCAGCTAAATCCCTTCAGCATTAGTGTGTGAAGCTTTGCACCTTCCGTTTCTCAAACCCAGCTCCAGAACCAGTCACTGACCACAAACGTATTGTCTGTTTTTTTCTCTGATAAGATTGCAAATGAGGTAGTGGCTGTTATATCAAAGCAAGATCCGTTACATGTGAAGATGTATAAATAAAGCGGCATTGTTCATGTTTTTTTAGAGAACACAGGAATTCTTGGGCTGCGTTTCCATTCCACGTGTTCTCTCCTTCTGCAGAAGAAATCAATAAATCTTACTCTTTTATTTTTATCGAGTTCTCAGTCTCAATTTATTAAACAATAGGTTTAAAAAACTCCACAGGTGTTTCACCTTTTCCACTCACATTTTGATGGTATTGGGAGTTGAACCTGCAACTTTCCGATCACAGGCCCATCTTCTAACCTCTGCGCCACCACTCCTCCTCAATTAAAATTGAAAGCCAGATCTAACTTTTACAATCACTTAATGAATACTTTTATCAAATTATATTGTATAGGATAGTTTGATTACAAAAAAAAAGATTATAATAACATTTGATTGTTTCAACACCTTGACAGACAGATAATCTTTATTTTATTCAAAACACCCACTAAACTTATTTTATTGAACATTCATTAACTTTTAAGATTGCTTTTTCCAATGTCCCCCTCCACCAGACATGGATAGTCTGACCTCAACACCTCTTTCCATCCACCTAACTTGACATCTGGGAAAAGTGAGCTAACCCATAAACATACAAGGCAACCACACACACAATCACACCTAAAGTCAATTTATATCAGCCAAATAATCTAATAGGCATTTTCTTGGACTACAGAGTGCAAAATAAATACCAAGTATTGGAGAAAAACTACACATGCACAGAGAGAGCATCCAAGTAGAGAAAAACCTTATCCTCTCATTCTTTTATTAGAAAATGTTTTGACATCACATCCTATAAAATTATTTTCATGCCTCAGCCGTTGAGAAATATTTTGACGCCTTTACGAGTTTGCACCTGAATGCTTAAGACTATTAAAGTGCCAAACATCTGCGTTAACAGAAGTGCTTACTCTTGCTGATGATTGATTAATCAATGCATTTGATTACCAGGGCCTGGCTGCTACTTATCCTTCTAATTCCAGCAGAATCAGCTGGAGAGAATGACACATTTTAATCCTGTGATGTTGGTCATTTGAGGTTATTCTGATGTAATTTTAATATGTATTGTTTGCTGCAGGGGCAGCACGGTGGCACAACTGGTAGAGCTACTGCCTCTCAGCGAGCAGGTCCCCGGTTCAAATAACGATCAAGGGGCCTTTTTGGGTGGAGTTTGCATGTTCTCTCCGTGCATGCGTGGGTTTTCTCCAGGTACTCCGGTTTCCTCCCACAGACCAGAAACATGCATGTTAGACTGATTGGTAACTCTGAATTGTCCCTAGGTGTGAGTGAGAGAGTGAATAGTTGTTTGTCTCTATGGTGATGGACTTGCAACCCGTCCAGGGTGTACTCCGCCCCCCGCACATTGATTGCCAGACATGGGCACCAGCAACACTCGTGACCCAAAATGGAAGAAGCAGACAAAAGATAATAGATGGATGAATAGATGTTTGCTGCAGAATGGCAAAAATGTTTTTTTTCCTATGTCTATATTTTTGCTTATCTCTATTTTTAACATCATAGCTCATGAACCACTGGACAGATTTCATGAAAACTCTCAGAAAGTAATCAGCACATGCACATCTACATGTGATCAAGCTGTGAAGCAAATTTTATTCAAGACAGGTGCCACATCATTGATTATTAATCACAGAAATTGCTATATCACTATCAGTTTTACAGATACTGTGTTCATTTTGGTGTGGTGGTAGCTGAGAGTCATTCACAACACATACTCAGAACATAAATGCATTTAGCACTCATTCATTCAACCTTTATTTATACAGGTCAATCCCATTGAGCCTCCCATTGAGCATGAGAATGTACATTATTTACATGGTTTGCCCAAAACAGCCATCTTTTCTCAGCATAAAATGGTAGACTAAAACGTCATCATGGAAGGTGGTGGGGTGATATACATTCAGTCAAGAACAATAGTTATTAATGGTATAGTTTGAACTCCGGTTTCTTCCCACTGACCAAAAACATGCATGTTGGGCTGATTGGTAACTCTAAATTGTCCCTAGGTGTGAATGAGAGAGTGAATGGTTGTTTGTCTCTATGTGTCCCTGTGATGGACTTGCGACCCATCCAGGGTGTACCCCGCCCCTCGCACAGTGATTGCTGGACATGCGCACCAGCGACCCCTGTGACCCAAAATGGAATAAGCGGGTAAAGATAATGGATGGATGGATGGTATAATTTGATTGTGGAATTTAAACAAAGTCTGTTCACACTTTAATATGAATTTAATATTTTCTGCACATCCTAAACCATCACACTGCAAAATCTAAAATTTTCAACTCCTCAGATCTCCTGCATGTTGAATGCAGCGACCCCTGTAGTGAATTTGAAGTCATAGTATTGTATTGAAGTGCAGCACAGACCAGTGGGCTCTTTCCTGTTAACTCAGACTGGCAAACTGGGCAGGTCTGAGCTTGGTGTCTGAAGTGGTGAAGCGAGAACACAGAGCCTCTTTCCCATGAACTGGAGCCAAGTGCCAGCACTTAAGGTGAAGGGCCGAGGCGCTGGAGAAGTAATTTAATCTGAGGCTCTGTCCAATTCCCTGGGCGGCCGAGTTTAAGAAAGGTCACACAGAGAAACAGGCACTGGTGACCCCCTCCCAATTACGGGCGCTACAGCAGAACATATCACAGCGCCGTCCAAAGTGACAGTCATTTAGCAGCAACTCATCTGAGGGAAGGAAGTGGGAGATGGATGATAAGGAAATAAAAAATGATTTGCCAGGACCTGTTAGACACTTCTCTACACAGGCTTGCAGCCCCCCACATCTCCTCCCAGCTCCTCCTTGTCCTATTCACACACACTCATATACTCCCTCTCTGTCTCTTCCCACCCCTGCTGCCCATCTCCCTCCTGCTCCACAGACACGTGACGACTCCGCATGATTATTGGCGCAATCACTCATGTAACAGCCTGCCCAGCTTTCCGTGGGGGCTCCAGTATTTGTCACTGTCACTTCCCCAAGTGCTCTGCCATTGTCTTGGAAATTGTATGTGTAAGGCAAGAGATGCCTGTGACCCACTTCGACAAGGGAGCCAGCGATGTGAGGGCGCTCATCACACAAAAAAACAGCAGTTTGATGTGTCCTATTATGTGTCCCAGCAAGAGCCATAAATAATTGTGACAAGTTTTTTGTTGCGCGTGAAAGTCCTTGACTCTGCCTCCTGTTCCAGCACCTCCTCTCTCGTACGGAGACGCTGCCAGGCACCCCCGATGATAGATGGCATGGTGCAGCAAATGACAACGGGATAGATTTTTAGTTTGTGCTTTGGAAGAGATCAGTAATGGTGCTTTGCTGTACAAAGTAATAAAGGAGAAGGACAAGAGACAGAGGGGGGAGAAGGAGGCAAAAAGCAAAAAGAATAAAAATGGAGGCCATCGATACTGAGGAGAGAAGAGTGATTGTCAGTGATACATGATTTTTGAACAAGTTTAGCTCCTGAATGTATAAAAGCAGTTTGTCAGATTTGGGAACTTAAAACAGATTAAACATTCACATATATGTAAATGTTTTAGTGTACACATTTTTACCATGACTGAACACTTTTTAGGACTTCAAAAAACATTGTGACCCACCACTGCCTGACGAGAAGACAGAGATAATATTTTTTCCTGTCTGTCTGTATACATCTGGAGTTTTAGCAAAATGTCTCATCACCAATTTTCAGAAAGCAGTCACAGGGTTGATATCTACGACTGATTTCCATTTAAAGACAACTTCATTCAAGATGGCCACTGCAGCAAAGTGAGTTTAACAAACACTAAAACAAATTTAACGGTGTCAGTTAGTAGCTGAAATTGATCCCCAACACATATTTTAAATGCTAAAACTTTTCACATCAGCACACGAGACAGTGCATAACATCATTTACAAGTTTCAACAAATAAATGTCTCCAGCTCCATCATTTTTACAATAAAACCATATCTGTTGAAAACTGGACTGTATATGTTCCTTTAAGGAATGCCAGGCCTTTAAACATCATGTTTTGTTACATCCAAGTGTGTTGTTTTGTCTTGGACAAACAGAATCTGTACACAGCTCTTCAACTACAGTATTTACAGTATTTCTCTGTTTTTGCTCCGTGTCACTTGCGAAGCTGTGATGTTATACAGCTTAAAAAGCAAAAAATGCCTGTGAAAAATTGACATGGACGTTAGATAAAGTACCACCTGCAGGTCTCTGGTGCCAGGCGGGCAGGATACTGGTAGACAGCATGATCAGTCATGGTAATGAGCACAAGGCTGACATACATGCTTTGAATTATATAGTTTTGAGGCCTAGGCGCCCGCAAACCAAGCCCCAGCCATTAGTTCAACCACTGTCTCCTTATCTCAGAGTCAAGCTGTGAAGTTTTAACACTGCTATCATTCTTTTCTTCTGTTCTAAATTACTCCATCTTCACAGCAGTGCATGAAAAATTTGAGAGAGCAAAGCAGCATTGCTTTCCTTTTGATTGCACTTGTGTGTTTTTTGTTTTTTAGTCTAAAATGCTCGACAACAGGCTCCCTTTTGAAATGCATCAGGGATGAATTTAATTGCTGATATCCAGTGTTAAAATAATACCACAGCATGTTAGTATGTTTGTCTTCTTTAGCCGACCGCAGATGCATTTGCTAATTGTATCCTGCTTCCTCTTGCAGAGTTATTAATTTATCTTCTAAGACTACTTCAGCAGTGATGATCATTCATGTTGCCACATCCGATAGTTAAGAAGTGAGCTTCCGTAAAAATCCATCATGTACATCAATGCACATTACCGAGGTAATTAAACAGGAGGTAATACTGCCAGATATTGTAAAATATCGAGGGGTGATCATACGCCCTTTAACCCTTTATGGCCTCGACACGTGAACATGATGCAGTGGATGAGGCATCAGCTGCAAAACTTGCAACACACAAAGGTAAAGGTAATTTGTCTAATTTAGAGTTTCTGTACCTTACCCTGTAAAAATACCAATTATTTGAAATATACTGATTGCGGCTTGCTGAGAAAATGGCATTAAAATAATTACTTGTGAGCCCTCTCTGAGTTTGTACATTTAGCACTGTACCACCATTAGGAATAATCTGTCCAATTAAAGGTTGTGTAATTAATTAAGTGCACATTCTGTGAAGAGGAGAGGGGAGAGAATTTATCAACCTGCTGAAATATGACCTATCTTGTCCAAAAGACTAATATGTTTAAACAAAAGATGAAAATTGATGACAACATTATTTGTTACAAAATGCTCACTGTGCAACTATGATGCATCTGCACTTGGATTTGGCTTCGTAGCATTGTCCTCACAAAAAACTGTGATGTATTACCCCCAACTGCCTGGCAATAACTTTCAATGAAGGGCGCATTGCCTATCTCATGGAACAGTCTGGGACTTTTATCCCGCTTCATGTCATAGACATGCCTGGAAACGTGCATTCTGCTGAGGTCCTTATAGAAATACAGACATGATATGTGAGGAAGTGTGTGTTGCCAAGTGGACATCCTGATGCCACCACCCGAAAGTGTAGTAGAGCAGAAAGTATCTTGCTGCGTAAAAACCTGTCAGCTTATTTCTGCTATAGGAACTGCATGTGCAAACGTGCATCTCAGAATGGGAGAACGATGCCAAGTGCACATTCTTTCACCTTCCATTAGTTTGTTGCCAGCTTCACATATGGCCTGGATTGACACTCCAGGGAACAGACATCATAACCCAACATTTAGCAAGTACACACAAACACTACCACAACCAAGAGATGTATATAATCCTGCTGTGACGCTTGTGTAAGAGCTGCAACTGAGCCAAACACTCTGGAGGTAAAATAATGTGCACTCCTAACTTGAGATAAAGTCACAGTAGCTATGATGGCCTCTTCAACAAAACATCCACCTAATTTTAAAATTGTCTGCCACAGAAATGAATTTTAGAAATACATATATACCTCTACACACATCTGTGTAAACCACAACTGCATTTTTTTTTTTTTAGCTAATAAAGATTAAAGCCTCAGTCACTATTTGACTTAAAGCACCTGCATGTGAGAAACATGCAGGTTTTACACGTGCTAAACTAATGCCCATCCATCCTTCCATCCATCCATTCATCCATTCATCCATCCATCCATCCATCCATTAGCTACCTGTTTCTCCTTGGGGCAGCAGTGGCTGAGTGGTTAGAGCAGTCGTCCTCCAATGTGAGAGTTGGGGGTTTGAATCCACCAGCAGTCACATGCTGAAGTGTCCCTGGGCAAGACACTGAACCCCTCATAGCCTCCGATGTGTGTCCCATCGGTGTATGAATGTGATCTAAAGCTCTGATTAGTCTCTTTAGAATGATTTGTTCAATTAGCTTTGTAGAGATCTAGTAGAGTGCTGTATGAATGGGTAAATGAGGACACAGATTGCAGTGTAAAGCGCTTTGAGTGTCTTGAAATAAGATAGAAAGGCGCTACATAAGTACAGTCCATTTATCATTTACAATTTCTTCCTTTCAGGATCACTGGTGCCCATGTCCAGCTATCACTGTGGTAGAGGTGGGGGACACCCTGGACAGGTCTCCAGTCCATTACAGGGACACAGAGACAAACGAGACAAACAACCATTCTCTCTCTCTCTCTCTCTCTCTCTCTCTCTCTCTCTCTCTCTCTCTCATTAAGAAAACAACACTTATGGATTAATTACACAGTGAAAAAGAAATCTTAGGTGAACAAAAGGAAGAAAAAACTGTTTCTGTCAAAAGTCAAAGCTTAGGCTCACAGTTTAAAGTTGCTGTTGATGCAGTACAATAAGAGCATATTTGTTGTCCCTGAAGTCACTCATGCGTGTAAAAAAAAAATAAAAAAAAAAATACAGAGAATATGTCCATCCATCCATCCATTATCTTTACCCGCTTATTCCATTTTGGGTCACGGGGGTCGCTGGTGCCCATGTCCAGCAATCACTGTGCGAGGGGCGGGGGACACCCTGGACGGGTCGCAAGTCCATCACAGGGACACAGAGACAAACGAGACAAACAACCATTCACTCTCTCACTCACACCTATGGACAATTTAGAGTTACCAATCAGCCTAACATGCATGTTTTTGGTCTGTGGGAGGAAACCGGAGCACCCGGAGAAAACCCACGCATGCACGGAGAGAACATGCAAACTCCACCCAGAAAGGCCCCTGGACCGGGGTTTGAACCAAGGACCTGCTCCCTGAGAGGCAGCAGCTCTACCAGTTGCGCCACCGTGCTGCCCACAGAGAATATGTACATTTTGTAATTGTGGTTTTCAATAATTTAGCAGTATATTATTCCAGTATTGGGATAGTAAAAGCAAACCAATGTGTCCCCAGATGAACTTCACAGATTAATCTGAAGTAAATTCAGTCTGGAACATTTACAAAACTCTGCTTGCAGTAATTATTCCAGCTGCTGAAGGCAGAGTGGGAACGTTTTTGCCTGTCTTTGTATGTGTTTGTTTGTCACTGTTAGTAAAATATCTTGTGAATCACTAGACAAATAAACTTTTAGTGTCACGTTTCTGTCCCCACCTGCTCCTTCATGCCACAGTCCCTGTTTTTCCCTGCTTTAATTCATGCCTTCATCCTGATACATGCTCAATAATCCAGGTAGAAAAATTCAAAAAAGTTCAATCTGGTCTGGTCATGCCTTCATGCTTTGGTTTATCCTGCTTCATGCTCTGCTGCAGGCACTCCACCACGCTCACTCCGTTCCTCCACAGCAATCAGCCCTGATTCCATGCACCTGTTCAGCTCACTACTGAACACTTTGCTCTTTGGATCACATTTCGGATTTGAATTCAGATCTCTGCCCAACGGTTCTCGACCCAAGCCTGCTTCACCAGACCTCGCCCTTGGATTACCCCTAAAACTGGACTTTGCTTGATCTCTCTCTGCTGCTGCCTGCTCACAGCCCAGGATGTCAGCATCTGAAGAATTACTTCTCTAATTTGACTGTGAAGGTCATTGACTCTGAACTTGATTACCCTCTGAACCTTCACAGTCCTACAAAGTTCACTGACTCTCATATCTCTGCTGATCAGACCCGTGCCTGGAACCAGACCCCACCAGCGGCGATTTGTCAAGAAATCATTTTAACCATTCCTGGTGTTGTGCATGAATCCTAAAAAAACAATACTGTCATTTAGAAAGTAATTAGTGGACAGGGGAGTGGTGGTGCAGAGGTTAGAAGGTGGGCCTGGAACATTACGGGTTCAACTCCCTTGACCGACATGAAAATGTGAGTAGGAATGGTAAAACAACCACACCAGCCTCCACCCTCATTTCCCCCACCCTGAGCCCTTAACCCCCACCATCTGCTCCTCTGGGTGCCCTAGATGGCAGCTCTCTGCTCCACACAGAGGTTCTGTGGTAGCTCAGTGGTCTGTGGTTGCATCAGGAAGGGATTCGACGTAAAAACAATTGACAAGTGTTCGAGCGAGATGTTCCACTGTGGTGACCCCTTAAGAAGGGAGCAGCCGAGGGGGGGGGGGGGGGGGGGGTAGGTGGAAACCATCTACAGTGGATTAATTTTTGAAGTCAATCAAGATGACCATCACAACAACGTTTTATGTTCATTGTAATCCCAAATGGCTGTAACTCAGTCAACTTCAAAAACATTAGAAAGTGAGAGTTGAGCAACCAGTATAACGTCTAATCATTTTGTGAGAAACTGTTAACATCAACACAGTTTGTTAGCAAAATATCTCATGTACCACTGAGCAGATTTTAGTGAAACTCTCAGAAAGTAATGAGACTGTGATTATAAGAGCTAGGCCTTCGGTTATGATGTAATATTGTAACATCCAGTAAATGCCAACATCCAATAACAACACTTTACTTCAGTTTTGTGGTTTGTAACGAAAAGTTTCTCATTTAATTCATCAAGTATGATATCTGTCCCACTGTCTTTTTTTTTTTACAATCACTAACAACAACCTGAACACAAATGCCAACCCAACACTAAACAGAAAAAAAAAAAAAAAACAGGGAGAGCCCATTAACATTGAAAATGATCAATTTAAACCTAAATTTGATATTTAATCTTAATTTTACAAAGCAACTACAATTTCTGTGTGTATTTATTTCAATTTACAAGTTAAAATAAAATGCATCACAGATCTTCACATGGTCAAAAGTAAAATTAATTAATTAATAAAGGCTTTGCAAAGCCTTACTGAAGGCTCAGGACCATAGTATTCTGGTACCACCCACTTAATGTTTCTGTCAGTTATCAAACAAATTCACCCTGGAGAGCCTTGCACTAAATTCAGCCTTCTCTCTTGACAGTGAAGTTAAACCAGTGAGAGCCATTCTTGTTTCCGCCTGAGACAATTTTTTTTTATAAAAATCTGATTGGATAACTATGTTTTCATGAATTAAACAAATAATTTCTTGGCAACTGCAAAGAAGTTTATGGAAAACAAGCTAATAAAAAAAGACCTACACTAAAATGTTTTATATAAAATAAAGATTTAATTAAAACTAAGATTTCACATGTGCTGAAATATTAGGACTTCTCTGAAGGCATTGAAGGCCCTGAGGGTTCTCCACTGCTGGATGTACAGCTATAACTCATCGACTTTTGAAATTCACCCAATTCAAGATGGCTGCCTCAGCCTATTGACCTTAGTGAACACCAAAATTGCTAAAATGTAATACAAAAGTTTGATGTACAAAGTAGTAATAGTGGAGAGACATCCTCAACACTTAAAACTGGGCATAAAATTGTTTATAAGGCATTGAATAAAAGTATTAACACTTTATCATGTTTTTTATAATCATATAATCATTTTAATTTAAAATCCTGCCATAAAAGACAACGGGTGATATACATTTCTTGAAACCTTGCTATGCCTTAAATGGTTTTGTGTTTTCATTGGCATGTAGGGACACAATTATGAAAATGTTTCTGCCCTTGTTACATTAGAAGAATCCATTTATGTCCATCAGCATGTGGTGTTTTCCCAGAGTGGGCAAACCAAACACCGGCCACAGAACAAGTTTTTGAGACTGAATTCCCCTACACGCTTTTGGGTTCACATTAGTGAAGTGGGTGCAGTTTGAGTTTTCACTCCCACTAAATCTCACACATCACTTCGTTAAAAGCATCCGGTCTGATCATGTGCTACAGTGTTACGCACCCGTATAAGCCCAGTGGTAAATGAAGCTTCATTTTATAGCAGCTCTTGATCAAATTACACATTGCTTCGAAGAAATTAAGAAGGGGAAAGGAAAAATTTGAAACATGCCGCTTTTTTGATTAAAAATGTCTGAAGTCTTTAGCGAATGAGACAAAAGCAATTGTACAGACGACCTGAGACTAATAACATTTTTATTTTACATTGTTTTAAGCTATGGATTTTATTGCTTAAGTTTATAAATTTCTATTCAGTCTTATTCCAATTACACCCCTAACTAAACGACATGAGAGGTTCAGGTCATGATCATGGATACTCGTTGTGTTGTGTAAGTGATTTCACCAAGATGTGTAGTAGTTTGAGATTTGAGTCGTGCTGTCCTGGTGTGCTGGGTGGTGGAGGGTGGGGCACTGCTGCACCCTTGTGCACTGCCATCCAGCTGACAGCCTCCAGCCAGCCAGGGGAGTGAGAATGGGAGGCTGAGAGGAGAAGGAGACATAAATCCTATGTCCTATATAAAAAGAAATACTATCTGTGTCAAGGAAAGGTGGGATGCCCTAAAATGAATGATAACAGTCTCATTAAAAATAACTGCTGCCTAAATGATAAATAGCATGTCTTCTGAAAAGAGCTCAGGACAATGGCTTTAACAAATTGAAACTGCAGTGCTCATGCTGTTATTGCCTCTTCTTTTCAATGAGGAAAAAAAAAAAACAGCCATAACAATGTGCCCAGTTTCTCATTATGATCATCACACTCCTTTACAGATAATTTAGACCATGAGCATTCTATATTTGTTTTAATTTAAGTTGTAAAAAGAAGGGAAAAAACACAAAACTACAAACCATCTAATTTATTTGACATCAGCTGGCATGTGCAAACAAGAGGCTAACGAGCATGCTGCAGGATTCACTACAAACACAGTGCAGCTAAACCAGTGCTGAGCTTCAAAACTAATAAAGATGTCTGTGATGGATCTTGCATTCCTGTTGATGACAGTGAATATAAGCAATGTCCTTTCTACATTTTCAAAGTTGTGCACATGGATTTTGGACTGTGAAAACTCCTCTAGCATTCAATGAGTGCAAACATTTACAGTTGAGTGAAATACACAATTTCTAGTGCTGTAAATACAGTTGAAAAGAAACAGAGTTGGTGCCTGTCAGAGGGATTGAAAAAGGAATGGATGACTTGTTGGAGCTGCTGACTTTTGAAGCGATCGACGTCCGTTCCTGAGCGGAGACGGTGAGTGCACCCTCTTCGTACGTCTTCTGTAAACTCGGCATTCCACTCACATGAGAGAGGTATCTAGCTGAAGATTTGTCAAGAATTCAAAGGCCTTCTGTGACAACTGTTATGTGGCTCTGTCAGAGTGATATGGTTCATGTTGTTATGAATTGTTAAAACTCTGTTTAGAATCCATGTAATCAAACAGGGGTGGGGAGGTGGGGGTAGCAACACAGCTGGTAACTGGAACTAAGATTGGGCTGTGTGGTCATTGGATATGTTATACAGTGGCAACATTTTAGACTAAATAAAGGCCTGGCATTCCTCAAAAATGCATATTGCACTGCCTTTAATACTAGAATCTTTAACAAAATCATTTTATTATGAAAAAGTAAACAGAGAAAAGGACTGAGTTAAAACACTTATGGTTAAACATTGTAAATTACGATATGCTCAGTCTGATTCATTGCACTCTAAGAATATGTTGAGGATGACTCTCTCTGTTATATGCTTTTTATAAATTCACAAATACATAATGAAGTTCTTTCTGACCCTCTCTGTGCTTCTCCATCAGCATCTTGAAAACAAATATAGCATTTGTGGTGCTTTCAAGGCGTAAAATCGTTGGTTACGTACTGTAACCCCAGATTCTATGAGTATAGGCTTCACCCTTTAAGGCTGTCACTGGTGGGTTTATCCCGTCATGCAAAGCATCGCACTGAAAAAATTAGTCCACGCCCACCTGTTCTGTGGGCCCCACCCGGTCCGTATAAATTACGTTAAGAGAGGGTAATCGGCTCCCAAATAGCTTTTTCTTCAGCCATTTAGGAGCCATTGAGGCCCTACGCTTAAAGGGCTACGCCTATACTCATAGAATCTGGGGTTACAGTACGTAACCAACGTTCTATTTCGTCTAGGCCTTGCCCTTTATGGCTATCGCTGATGGGTGAAGGGCGAAGCAGATGTAGTCTCTGCCTCACTGGGTCCATTCGAACACCATAAGAAGCACCCGCTTGCCCAAAAAACATCTTGTCACTCAGCTCTCCATGTGCATAAATACGCATTGCATAATTACGCGCACCATGCACAGACGCGCATTGTGTAATTTACGCGTTCCAAGTGCATGAATGCCCCGGAAAGGTTTTCACCAGAAAAAGAGGAGAGGCTGAAAAAGGCCTTGAACAGAGCAGAGCCGCAGCTCTTCAATATGAACATATTAATATTAAATGAACTGATTTTTAATCAAATTAACTGATTGATGACAGCAGTCATGAACTGATTAATAACTATAGAACAAGAACAACAGTCATAACCTGTGACTGATAACAACATCTCACACTGTAAATGCATGCAGTCAGATGTGAGTTTAAACGAGATTCCATGAAACAACAATATTCATTCTGTTAAGGCACTAAGGGCAGAATGTGTCATGGAACGAGCCGCCACATCACGTAAATAGAAGTGAATAAATTAACAGGATGTTGACCACACCACCGCAGTGCAAATATCCTGCATTGACATACCATTATGCAAAGCAGTCGAAGATGCAATACCTCTGGTCGAGTGCGCCCTGAGTTTTTCAAGAGGCTCTAAATCTGATGCTGTAGGCTTCAGAAATGGCCTCACACATCCAGTGTGACAGGCACTGGATAGATAACGGGCGACCTACAGATGTGTCTCTGTAGTGCACAAACAAATGTTGAGTCTGACGCAATGCCGCCGTGCATGTTACGTAACACGTCAACGCACGTACAGGGCAGAGAAGATGGAAAGATGCTTCTTCTTCTGATTGTGGGAAGGAGGGAAAAAATCCCTCCAATGATACCACTCTTGATTTAAAAGAGCTTGTGATGTTTTAGGCATAAATGCTGAATTAGGCCTCAGACCAGCTGAGTTGCCATCAGCCTGAATTCTGAGACATGACGGAGCGACAGAGAGGGCAGATAAATCACTCACCCTCTTAACGGATGTTAAAACCAACAGCAGGGCTGTTTTAAGAGACAAGAATTTAATCGGAACCTGATCTAGTGGCTTGAATGGAGCTTTGATCAGGGTTCGCAGGACCAGCGTTAAATCCCACTGTGGAGCAAGTGGGCGTGAAACAGGCCTGCGTCTCTGTACACCTTTTAAAAAATGCTTCATCAGCGGATGATTAAAAGCTGTTCTGTCTCTGAAACCTTGGTGACAAAAAGAGATGGCTGCAGCGTACGTTTTAATTGTGCTGAATGCCAGATTTCTGTCCATCAGCTGCTGCAGAAAAGACAGTACGCCACCTAGTGGACATGAGGTGGCCTCT
Organism: Nematolebias whitei; assembly: GCF_014905685.2. Taxonomy (NCBI): domain Eukaryota; kingdom Metazoa; phylum Chordata; class Actinopteri; order Cyprinodontiformes; family Rivulidae; genus Nematolebias; species Nematolebias whitei. The sequence goes on from NC_056508.1 coordinate 6,896,856, forward strand.
ACACCTTTCTCTGTACAGCAGCGCTGAAAAGCTGTCCACTTTGATGTGTACAGTGCTGTGGTGGAGGCAGCACGTGAATCCTGGATCTTACGCACTACATCTTGAGAGAGACCCATCCTCTCTAAGCAGACCCGCTCAGCAGCCAGACTCAAAGGTGCTGGCCTATTTCTGGGTAACTCCTGATCGCTCCTCCTGCCTGGAGGAGAGCATCCTCCCTCCACGGCAGTTTCCACAGGCGCCCCGGTAACATGTGTCGTAGAACTGGGAACCATGGGGCGTTCACGCGCTTGGGAGCCACCAGGAGGGCTGTCAGTCCCTCCTCCTGAACTCGGTTCAGAAAACCGTGATATCAGAGGGAGTGGGGAAATGCGTAAATAAGCATTTTGGGCCACGGGCTGTGAGCAAATGCGTCCACCCTTAGCGGTGGTTTGTCTTGCGGACTCAGTGAGAACCATAATTGACACTGAGCGTTCTCTCGTGTTGCAAACAGGTCCACGGCCGCTTTGCTAAATTTCTGCCACGTCTGAGCCATCAGCTCTGGATGGAGGGTCCAGTCCCCGTGACGCGGACCGCCCCTGGACATCACATCCACCCCTGTTCAGAACACTGGGGATGTGCACTGCTCTGATGGAGAGCAGATTTTGGTGTGCCCAACACAGTAGCTGTCTCACAATGTGTAACATTTGGGCTGGTCGCGCACCGCCCTGCCGGTTTATGTATGCAACCGTCACTTGTTGTCTGTGTGAATCAACACATGATTCCGTAGCACAGAGGCAAAGTGTTGAATCACATTCAAAATCGTGCAACACTCCAAAAACATTTATATGAGCTGCTGTGTGGGGTGGCCACAGCACCCCCACAGCTCAAGACATGCTTGTGCCTCAAACCTGACAGAGATGCGTCTGTGAAGACAGGCATGTGTGACGTAGGTCTGCTGACAGGAACTCCCTCCGACAGAACAAGAGGGTTTCCCAGTATCTCAGGTCGATTCTCACCGATCAACCATCTCTTCTGCCTCACCGGGTCCACACACAAACGAGCGGACCACCTCTGGAGGCGTCACACCGTGTGAGCAAGTGACATGTCCTTAATAACTTCTTGACGGAAACAGTTGTTATCACTCTGCCGGTTTCACGTGAGTTGCACTCCTGTCACCTGTCTGGAAAAGCGGGTCAGCAGCAACAGATCATCCAGATAAAACAGAATTCTCCTCCCTGCTATGTGTAGCGGCTGCGGAGCGGACTCGACGCATTTTGAATGAAAATGTTGTCTCACAGTTGAAAATTGACAAATCTAAGATGAGTCTGATCCCTCCAGTCCTTTTTGGGACCAGGAAGTGACGAGAGTAGAACCCTGTGTTTTCCTCGCCTTCTGGAACACTAGAAATTACATTTTTTATCAGAACTTCCTGAACTTCTGCGTGGGGGGATGAGATCTGTTCTGGAGATAACAGAAACGTCTCTAAAGTTCCTCCAAATGGGGGGTTTGAGCTGTAATTGCAGCGTGAATCCCCTGCTGATAAAAACGGTTCATCTATCTGTCTAGTGCTCACGCTCGCTGCAACTCCGCGTAACGTTTGGGAAGCGGGCACGCGTTTATGCTGCGTCACGTTATTTACGGACGCCAATCACCGCCGTCATGTGTGCCACACTCAGGCTGCGGGCTCACAACCATGTCAATGTGACCTGGCGTGTGCTGAGAGAAGGTGTGCACGCCCCCGAGCATGCAGAATCTTGTAGGTTTAGGGCTGCCCCGGGTGCTCTGTGCTTCTGTGCCGCTCTCAGGCTGCAGGCTCACATCCGTGCTGGTGTGAGCTGGCGTGCGCTGAGGAAAGGTGTGCGCACCCCAGAGCATGCAGAACCGTGTAGGTTTAGGGCTGCCGCGAGTGTGCTGTGCTTCTGTGCTGCGCTCAGGCTGCGGGCTCACATCCATGCTGATGTGGGCTGGCGTGCGCCGAGGGAAGGTGCACGCACACCCGGGCATGCGGAACTTGTAGGTGAGGGCTGCCGATGTTGCGGGGACACCACGCTCAGGCTGTGGGCTCACATCCATGCTGATGTGAGCTGGCGTGCGCTGAGGAGGCAGCGTACAGCTTGGGCTGAGAGCGAGGTTTCCCACTGGACTCGGTCTGCTGAAAACATTCACTTTGGCTGCTGTGTCACTCACGCGCACATTTTGTGTTTTCTTGGGCTGCGGTGATTTAAATCCTGTTTGGAGTACACCGGCTTGCTTGTGTGGAGGATGTGTGAGGAAAAAAAGCCGCTGTGAGATCATACGAACTGACAATCAGGCTGAAATCAGACACTAATTCCTGAATGATGTTTACGTTTTATTCCAAAAATTCAAACCATCATTATGCACACACACATCCTCCGCAATGAATCATTTTAAAAATCTTCTCCCCCATGAGCCCTGCGGCTTGTCGAGATGAGGAGGGCTGTACTCTGACGGGAGGGGCTGGCGGAGGAGCGGAGCTAGAAGACGCTGTTGCAGCTGTGGCGCGTCTCTGCTGTCTCAGCCACGACACTCTCTCCAGCAGGTGTGTGTGTGGGGGGGGGGGGGGGTGCAAGAGGAGGGGTGCGGCTTGATCAGATGACGCACAATCTTTGGCACATCCTCCGGCTTTTTCGATTTCTCGAGCATGTCCTTGAAAATAGGCTCCGAACAGCGCGTCTGTTGTGATGAGGCCTTCTAGCGAGTCCATCTGCAGCTTCTCTGACAGGAAGGGGGAATGACAAGCCAGGTGGACCTCTGAAACATTGTCATCCAGGCTGCGATGCGAGACAGGCAGACAGCAGACGAGGCACACGGTTTGAGGGTGACGTCAGACACTCTGCAGAGGGAGCTTTTTGTCTCCTCAGGCAGTTCTGTCCCTCCGGCCTCTGAGATGCGGTACGTCAGCTGCGCAACGTTATTGTTCGCTGCGGCCGCCTGGAACGCATACTGGTGTCCTCGGTTGGAGAGCAACGTCACCGTCTGGTCATGCCTCCTAGGAGGTGCAGGACGCTGGTCCAACCTGGACATCTTTGCTCCGAGAGCCTCTGCCAGGCTTGGCTCCAGGGGGGCACCGAGGGAATTTCCGCTTGGTAAAACCCCTCCACTCTGGTGATGGGCGCGAATGTGGAAACCGGCGCTCTCAGTCTACCAGGTCCGGCTGCAGCCTCGTTCCAGTAGGACGTCACTGCTTGGAAAATGAGGCCAGATAGGATCAGTACGGCGAGCCGGGGTGGAGCCAAAATACCTTCCCGCTAGATCATCCGTTCTGGGCGGGGGAAGGAGAGGGACGGAAAAAGTCCCTTCATGTCAGCTGCCTGCTGGAGTTTGCCGGGCAGCTCCGAGAGGAAGGCACCAACAGCTGGGAGCGGTGTGGTTGCCGATGCGAAAAGGCCCGGGGTGTGTGTGTGTGTGTGTGTGTGTGTGTGTGTGTGTGTGTGTGTGTGAGCATTTGCTCAGCCCTCCGGGTTCCGACACTACGCTCTCCAGGAGGGAGTGAGCAGCGGGGGCTGCTGCTGATGTCGCCTGTCCTGGAGGAACCATCTGATTTGCTCCGAGAGTCGACGGTAATAGGAAAAGAGGGTAGATGGCGTCGTCCAGCATGTAGCGACCCGCCACTGAAAAATATTCCTTGGCGCTTACCTTGAAACAAGGCTGCTCGTCTGCTTCTCCTCGGGGAGGAGAACTCACCGGGACAGGAGGTTGGCGTGGCGGGACCCCAGGCAGACTTAACAAAGGTTGTGCCGGTCAAGCTGGATAACTTCCCTACTTCGTTCTTCTGACAGTGCTATTAGCTTGCTGAAGAAAAATGGGAGCCGATTACCCGCTCTTAACGTAATTTATACAGTAAATCTGGTCCTCTGGACATTAAAAAGAAAACCAAAAACAACGCAAAACAACCAAAAAAATGTAGAAACGTTTCGTCTTTCAACCGAAAGACTTCCTCAGTCTGAGGTGCTGTATTCAGCTCAGTCTCTTAGGCCCTATTTACACGGACACGATGGGGGGAAACGTAGTTTTTTTCGGATGTTAATTAGAGGAAAAGATTTGCGTTGACACGGTCGGATTTTGGGTTTATATACATCCGGAGGATTCCCCCCCGCCCTCCCGAATCCGCTGTAGTTACGATGCCAGGTCATTAGATGGCGCTGTGAATTTTGTACCTTCACCTAATGTGCATGCGTGCTGCCTCGGCACGCTCTTTTCCTGTGAGCTAAAAAGCCCAGCTAACAACAACGTAACAAGAAGTTAAAGCTGGATTCTGGCTGGATTTTGGATAAGAGTCGACAGATTTGATGCCAAGCGGGACCACTTCGTCTAACAGCTCCACACCGATCGCTGAGTTGACCAGAACCGAGTCGACGATGTCAGACTTTACCCCGTGATAATCAGTAGTTGTTTTACAACAGGTAAATCAACATTCTTAATAATGTCAGTTTGTGTTTACTTCAGTTACAAAACAACCAACTGAGTTTTTATTTTTTCCTGAAAGAAGAAGAAGATGTCCTTCCACCAGGCGGACCGGTTCTGAACCAGGCTTGGCCCGGATGAAGGGCAGGAGGACGTCGAAGAGAGAGAGATGTTGAACTATTTGTTTAAATTTCCCCTCAGTTGTTTTATTCAACCCATTCAAGTTCAGTTAACTTGTTATAATAGTGTGTTCAGTTTAATTATCAGTGTTTGTGTGACATACTGTTTGTGGTGTTGAATAAATAAATAAAAATTAATCCTGATGTCTTCATTTTCAACTTTAGTGTTCACGCAATATGTTTAGCATCATTTTAAATTTGAATTACATAATGTCCAGGTAGCTTCATTTAGCTCAGATTTTCATTATATCTCACACACTAACATAAATACTGTTTATTATTATTAAACTGTTATTATTTAGCACATTTATGTACTAAATAATAACAGTTGTTATAGTGCAGCGCGACGTGTGCGTGCCACGTTCTATAAACAGCGATATTAGAACTGGATCAGATTGTGTCTCTTCCAACACAGATGTCGGTCACAGCACCTGGAATCTGACGTAGATTAACTACGAGATTAAAAATATATTCCATCAATTGTAGTTCTGAAAGCAGTGTGTCCGCCGTCATGTTGATAGAAATATAGCGTTTTCCGCGCATGCATGTGCGCATGTGGTTTAACACAAAGCCTCAGACGGAGATGTTTACATTACCATACCATACCAATTTATTTATAAAGCACTTTAAACAGTGACAAAGCACACCAAAGTGCTGTACAGGGACAAACAGAACAAGCACATAGCAACAGATTACATAACAGGACACCAAAAACGTAGAAACCAACAAAAACAGTAATGGATAACAACAACAACTGCAACATGACCAACACAGTGTGATGCACACAGACTTAGCACAGATCACACAGTGCTGAAAGCCAGAGAATAAAAGTGTGTTTTTAAGCGAGATTTAAAAACTGTGAGGGAGGGGGCCTGTCTAACGAGCAGAGGTAACTCATTCCAAAGTCTTGGGCCTGCTACAGAGAAGGCCCTGTCACCTCTGCGCTTGAGACGGGTTCCTGGGATTGTTAGGAGCAACTGGTCTGCTGATCTGAGAGAACGTGGTGGGACATACGGCTGGAGCAGATCAGTAAGATAGGAGGGGGCAGAGCTGTTTAGTGATTTATAGACATACAAGAGTATTTTGAATTTGATTCGAAGGTGAACCGGAAGCCAGTGTAGAGAGGCCAAAACAGGAGTAATGTGCTCTCTTTTGCTTGTGCTGGTCAAAAACCGGGCTGCTGCATTTTGGACCAGTTGGAGTCTAGCTATGGAGGTCTGACTGATACCAAAAAGGAGTGAGTTGCAATAGTCGAGCCTGGATGTAATGAATGCATGAATTACTGTCTCCAGGTTATTTTTGGACAATATGGGCTTCAGCTTAGACAGTCGCCTCAGCTGGAAAAAGCAGGATTTAACAATCATATTTACATGATTGTTGAGTTTCAGAGAAGGGTCAAGTATCACTCCTAGATTAGTGACTCTTTGTTTCACTAACGGTGACAGAACGGATAGGTCGATGCAGTGGTTGGTGATTGTGTCATTGGGAGGAAACAGCATAACTTCAGATTTCTTCTTGTTGAAACTCAAGAAATTTAAAGCCATCCAATCTCTGATGTCAGCCAGGCAGTCCAGTAACGGTTGAATAGAGCGAGTACTGTTGAGTCTGAGGGGGAAGTAGATTTGGCAGTCGTCGGCATAGAAATGAAAAGGTATGTTATGTTTCCTGAAAATAGCACCTAGTGGCAGCAGGTATAAAGCAAATAACAGAGGACCAAGGATGGAACCTTGCGGTACCCCCCATTTAAGCGCTGCCGAGGCTGAACTAAAATCTTTGATGGAGACACAAAAGGACCTGTCACATTATCAGCGCAGGGTCAGCGAAAAACCTCCACTCTGGAAGATGGGTTCAGAAACCTCCGGATTCAAAGAAGGGGTGGCACTAGTGTCATGTAAATGATCAGCAGACCCGCAGAGAGAAAGGAGCGGATGCACTCAAAATACGCGCTGTGTAAACGGCCCCTTAAATATCACCTTCTCAGAGTGGATCAACCAGTTTGCTGCTGACAACCAAAACCAGATGCTCACATGATCAAGGACCATCAGCTTAACAATGGATCATTAGCACACTGATGGCTGTTTACTATTCACAGGAGACTGAGTGATACTAGCAATAACAGCATTGTAAGAGGGGGACAGTTGAACCCGGAGGCTTCCACCCCTTTTTAATGATGGATGGTTTCTTTTCACAAAGATGGCCTCCTTTACTCCTCTCTCAAACCATTGTTCCTCTCTGTCCAGGATGTGGACATCTTCATCCCTGAAAGAGTGACCGCTGGCCTGGAGATGAGTGTAGACCGCAGAGTCCTGGCCTGATGATGTTGATCTTCTGTGCTGAGCCATCCTTTTGGCCAGTGGCTGTTTAGTTTCCCTGATGTAAGACTGATCACAGCTCTCCTGACACTGAACAGCATACACTATATTACTCTGTTTGTGCCGGGGGACTGGATTTTTGGGATGAACCAGTCTTTGCCATAATGTATTTTGGGGTTTAAAAGCCACTGGGACATTATGTTTAGAAAATAAACATCTCAGTTTCTCTGATACTCCTTCAACATACGGAATGACCACTGGTCTGGTCTGGGTTCCTCTTTTTCACCTGATGGCTGACTGGAGTCCTGTTTGGGTTTCTTCTCTGCTTTCAGGAAGGCCCAGTTAGGATATCCACATTGCTCTAGAGCCTGTCTTGTGTGGGATTTCTCCCTCTGCCGGCAGTGGAGGAGGGGGCGTACCAAAGACACCATCTTATCACAAGCAGAACTGGTTTGTTCCACTTTGGAGTAAGCTGTTGGAGGAAGAATCAGTTTTGCTGTGTGTTTCCTTGACTGATGAAGCCTTCCAGACCGAAGGCGAAACATTTCAGCACAAAAAAAAAGAAACTGTCCAGATGACCTGACTGAAAAATGTTGGGTCATCCTCACTAATTTTTCCAATTTCCTAGTGGACAGTTTCTACATTTTCTTCATTCATAAGCTTCTCAAAACAGTACATTAACCTTCCCATCACACTCTCATTGCTTGTTAGAACATTTTTTTTAACAACCCTAACCTGCTGCACATTCTTTCAACACTGATCCCTCTGTCTTTTGAGTCAATAAAAGTCCTTCTCTCCCACCTTGGTGTCCAAGTGGTGTCTGGGTGTCTTGGCATTTATGTTAACGTCTCTGTTATTTAGTGTAAACTGACACCATGAGTCAGAGACTATTAGCAGTAGATATGAGGGGGAAAAGCACAATGAGGGTGGTGATGTTACCCACTACCCAGTGGCACCTAGCTTTGCTTAGTCCTGTGTAGCACAGCATAGCTTAGTATTGCTCCATCCAGTGTAGAACAACATTCTCCTGTATGATTTTAGTGAGGAACACTGTCTTTAAAAAAAGTTAGCTGACTTGAATTTACCAGATTTTAATTTAGCGTAAGCTAATTCCGCAAAATTTTTCAAAGTTAGCAAAAACACTAACCCGCTAAATGAAAGTTCTTCTAATAGCAGATTAGCAGTACAGTGTCCACCACTGGATGGTAAAAAAGAGTTTCCAGATGATTGGGCTACTAGAGCAACAGTAATTACAGAGACAGGTAAGAAGGTACTTAGTGTGTCATATGGAAAGAGAAAAGATGATAAGGAAACCTGGTGATGAAATAGTAAAGTGTAAGAAACTATTCAAAGAAAGAAGTTAGCCAAAAAGAAATATGACAGTGAGAGGACTGAAGAGTCTAGACAGGAATATAAGGAGATGTGATGTAGAACAAAGTGAGAAGTAGCTAAGAAGAAGAAGCTGCTGAAAATGGAGGTTCACTTAATCTTGACCAATACACATCCTCAGTTCTGGGTTACATTAGTACATGTACTGACACCGTCTCCACTATCAGAAATGTTAAAAGCTACCCAAACAGAAAACCTTGGCTGAATGCAGAGGTGCACACCCTGCTGGAAGCCAGGAACACTGCCTTCAGGTCTGGAAACTCAGAGGAGCTGAGTAGGACAAGAAAAGAGCTGGTTGCTGGTATTAAGAAGGCCAAGGCCACATATGCACAGAGGATCGAGGGTCAATTAATCTCACAAGACCCTCGGAGCATGTGGAGGGGCATTAAGTGCATAACAGATTTTAAAGGAAGAAGCGAACAATGCCCCAAAGACCCATCTCTGCCTGATGCCCTCAACAAGTTCTATGCACGTTTTGAAGACCTGAACAGACCACCCAGCACCAGACTCACCTCACCACCGAATGAAGAGCATCTCAGCACGACCTCAGCCGAAGTAAGGAGTACTTTCGGGAGGATTAATCCGCACAAAGCAACTGGCCCAGACAACATCCCCGGATACGTGTTGAAGGAATGTGCCGATCAGCTCTGCGAGGTGCTGGCAGACATCTTTAACACCTCACTTACCCTGGAGACAGTTCCCACCTGCCTGAAGACTGCCACTATTATCCCAGTCCCAAAAAGCTCTACAGTGACTGGTCTGAATGACTATCGGCCAGTGGCCCTCACCCCGATAGTTGCTAAATGCTTCGAAAAACTGGTCATGACTCACATCAAAACAACCATCAACATAAACGAGGACCCTCATCAGTATGCATACCGTGAGAACCGATCAACAGAGGATGCCATCTCCTCTGTGGTCCACACTGCGCTCAACCACATGGAGCAGAAAAACTCTTACGTCCATATGCTCTTTGTGGACTTCAATCTGCCTTCAACACCATGATCGCCCAAACCCTGATGGACAAACTACCCACACTAGGACTAAGCCCCTCGAGTTGCAACTGGGTACTAGACTTCTTAACAAACAGACCACAGTCAGTGAGGATCCACAACTTCTCCTCCTCCACCATAACCTTCAGCACTGGCTCTCCCCAGGGATGTGTGTTGAGCCCCCTCCTTTTTACTCTGCTCACGTATGATTTAGGGATGGGGCCGATCCGATCCAGTATCGGTATCGGCCTACGATACCAGCAAAATGTACGTATCGGATTTTCCAATCCACCTGCCGATATTTCCGATCCATGCATGTCTGTGGTTGCGCTGCATGTTGGCTTCAAACTATGGAATGGATTTCCTGAACGGCGGCGTGTCTCATGAACCCAGAGTAATAAGACCCACCTCACATTCAGGAAATCCAGTTCATAGTTTGCAGCCAGCTACAACGTGAGTGCTGAGTTAGCATCACTGTTGCTAACAGCTAACAAACTTTTCATCTAAACATGTCCGCTGCGTGGAAGTATTTTACACTAAACACCACAAAACAAGACAGCAACGTGCAATGTCTGCAGAGCCATAGCGCCACATTAAACCGCAGTAAAGGTAGTTTTACGATGGACATTCGAGCTCCGTGGCTTCAGCGGGGCGCTGCTCTTTGCTCAACCCAAAACAAGCGACTCGACACCGGCCAGCCGCGTCCAATCTGCCCCACTCAGTCTGCCCGTCTCCGAGGTTCCGAGGAAGGACAGACTGAGCGCGGCTGCCCCAAATAAGGCTGCTTGCTTCGGATTGAACAAGAAGTAGACGTCGCTGAAACCACGGAGCTCAAATGTTTACAGAGAAGTTGCTAAACGTCATCATAATTAATGATCAACCACTATCAGTTGTAGAAAACAAAGGATTTCACAGCTTGATACTTGCAGCCAAGATACAGTTTACCCTCCAGGAGATATTTATCAGTACAACAGTAGACAATCATAAAAAACATATGATTTGAAAATTATAATAAAAACAAAAACAGCTACATTATATAGTGATGTAAAATACTAAAAACAGGAACATGTCTGTTGGTTTTAGGGGTTGAACGAGTATATAATTTTTAAACTCTACATTAACATAATAAAACCCGAGTAGAACTCGAGTATTTGGTGACGTCATAGATCTCAAGATACAAAAGTAAATAAAACTGCAAAAAAAGGTAATTATTTACAAAAAAAGACCAACAAAACATTGGGAGCGTATATTATGCTCCTACCATTTATCATACTGCAAATAAGTCACAGGAAAAAACAAGCTATTAGTTATTATTATTAAATTGCAAACGTGAAGAAACGTGCAGCGTGTCAAAAACGAACCTTAAACCAAAACTGTTCTGGTTCGGTGGATTGGACCCGTTGTTACACCATACTCTGTGACCTGCAACAGTGCAACACCGCCCCCTACGGTCATACAGTGGTCACATAATATGACGACACTACGGATACTTGACGTAACATTTTTAACCTTGATAGATGTCCTAGCAATTGATGTGTAGATTACTCGAGTACTCTGTTAATGCCCTAGCTGGTTTATGCCATGAACTTAGCAGATGTTTAAAGCCATTTAACATTTTATTTAATTTAATTAATTTATTCATTCATTTAAATGAAACAAAATTAAAAAAAAAATCATCACAAAGAAAATGTTGAATGAAAAGAGTGCAGAAAGAAGAAAAAATTATTTTATCTGCCCCTTATAAAACAACTTTAAACAATCACTTAAATTAACCACTTTAATATCCACTTTAAAGCTAGGAATAAAAAGAAACATGTTTTGTGTTAGCAGAATTTAATTCTAACTATAAAACTTATCCAACATTAATAAAACTTACCTCAAGTTGCCTTTTTGGACATCCATCCATCCATCCATTATCTTTACCTGCTTATTCCATTTTGGGTCACGGGGGTCGTTGGTGCCCATGTCCAGCAATCACTGTGCGAGGGGCGGAGTACACCCTGGACGGGTCGCAAGTGCATCACAGGGCCACATAGAGACAAACGAGACAAACAACCATTCACTCTCCCACTCACACCTAGAGACAATTTAGAGTTACCAATTAGCCTAACATGCATGTTTTTGGTCTGTGGGAGGAAACCGGAGTACCCGGAGAAAACCCACGCATGCACGGAGAGAACATGCAAACTCCACCCAGAAAGGCCCCTGGACTGGGGTTTGAACCAAGGACCTGCTCGCTGAGAGGCAGCAGCTCTACCAGTTGCGCCACCGTGCTACCTACTTTAAACAATCACTTAAATTAATTACTTTAATATCCACTTTAAAGCTAGGAATAAAAAGAAACATGTTTTGTGTTAGCAGAATTTAATTCTAACTTTAAAACTTATCCAACATTAATAAAACTTACCACAAGTTGCCTTTTTGGACATGCATGCATGTATTTGTACAAATTGTACTTGAGAGGAGATTATTACAGCCTCATATAAAATCAATGATGATCATGATATTGGAACTGGATCGGTATCGGCCGATACTCAGATTTAGGTATCGGGATCGGATCGGAAGTAAAAAAAGTGGATCGGTGCATCCCTAGTATGATTGTGCAGCTACCCATCCAGGCTGTCACATTGTAAAGTTTGCAGATGATACAGCGGTGGTGGGATGCATACAATGATGAGTCCAGCTACAGGCAAGAGGTGGAACACCTGGAGAGCTGGTGCAAAGCTTTGCAGAGAGTGGTGAAGGCTGCACAGATGTCTGTCGGAGTCAGCCTCCCCACCATCACAGACATCTACACCTCCAGATGCAGGAAGAGGGCTACCTGCATCATGAAGGACCTTACTCACCCAGCACACAAACTTTTTGTCCCACTCCCCTCAGGAAGGAGGTTGAGAAGCATAAAGTGTAGAACCACTAGACTGAGGAACAGCTTCTACCCTGAGGCTGTTAGACTCATGAATCTCCAACCAGAATAATCACTGTGAAAATCACATCATGTTGCTACTGATCTGTTTCAATGATGATGTGTTCATGCTTGCACATCCGCTCACACAGACTCATGTTCATGTTTGTGCTGATGTTCAATGTTTTATGTTATGAGTGCTTAGTGTATATTTAGTTGATGTTTTTCTTAGTTCATATCTTAGATGTTATTACTGTTTTTCTTATACATTTTATTGTTGGATGTAACTGGGACCCTGTGTGCATAATTTCGCTCCACCACATGTACCACATGAGGTGCGAATGACAATAAAGAATCTCTGACTCTGACTCTAAGGCAATGCAGAAAGCATATCTTCATATGTTGTATGGGAGGCTGGACAATAAAGAGTGTGAGAGGACTTGTACTGATTGGTGAGACAGAGGGATCATTCTAGAAAGGATGTGTGTTAGGCTTGTGAAAGATAGGAAGGGTAATGTTCTAACAAGTGAGGAGTGTGATGGGAAGATGAAAGGAGTATTTTGAGGAGCCAATGAATGAAGATAATGAAAGGGAAAGAAGAGTAGAGGTCATAGAAGCTGTGGACCAGGAAATGGAAAAGATTAGGGAGGGTGAAGTTTGGAAAAACTCTGAAAAGAATGAAGGGGAAGGCAATAGGACCAGATGACATACCAGATGAGATTTGGAAATGGAGAGATGGCAGTGAGACTTTTGACTCAAATAGTCAATGGCACATTTGAGGGTGAGAAAATGCCTGAGGAATGGAGAAGAAATGTGCTGGTGCCCATTTTTAAGAACAAGGGTGATGTTGTTGAGTTGTAGAGACTACAGGTGAATTAAGTTAATGAGCCAAGATTTGGGCAAGAGTTGTGGAAGCTAGACTTATACAAGAGGTGACTATTTGTGAGCAGCAGTATGGTTTCATGCCAAGAAAGAGCACCACAGATCCCATCTTTGAATCGAGGATGCTGATGAAGAAATACAGAGTGCCAGAAAGAACTTCATTGTGTCTTTGTGGATTTAGAAAAGGCATATGACAGGGTGCCGAGGGAGGAGGTGTGGTATTGCATGAGGCGATACTGAGTTGCAAAGAAGTATGTTAGACTAGTACAGGACATGTATGAGGACAGCAGAACAGTGGTGAGATGTGCTGTAGGAGTGACAGATAGCTTCAAGGTGGAGGTGGAATTGTATCAAGGATTGGTTCTGAGCCCCTTCTTGTTTACTCTGGTGATGGACCGACTAACAGATGAGGTCAGGCAGGGATCCCCAAGGGTTATGATGTTTGCAGATGGCATTGTGATCTGTGGTGAGAACAGGAAACAGGTGGGAGAGAACTTGAAGAGGTGGATGTATGCACTAGAAAGAAGAGGAATTAAAGCCAGCTGGAGTGAAAGAGAGTACATGTGTGTGAATGAAAGTGAGGCTGGTGGAACAGTGAGGCTACAAGAAGCAGAGGTCACAGAGGTGCAGGATTTCAAGAACTTGGGGTAATCTGTCCAGGAAAATGGGGAATGTGGTAAAGCGGTGGAAAAAGAGAGTCCAAGCAAGATGGAGTGGATGGAGAAAAGTTTCAAGAATAATTTGCAACAAAAGATTGGCAACAAAGGTCAAAGAAAAAGTTTACAAGACTGTGGTGAAACTAGCTATGTTGTATGGTCTGGAGACAATGGCACTGAGAAAAAGACAAGAGAAAGAACTGAAGTGGCAGAAATGAAACAAAGATGGCTGCGCTCTTGGGAGCCACAGCTTCACAGGCTCCCGGTGCAATCCCAGTTTTTAGGAGTTTTGAAATTGACTCCAAGCATGCTTTATGTGTGTGAATTATAGCCAAATCGAACTGATGAGAATAAGAATGAATTTACCACGGAATACAGCAGCGATCAGCAACGATCCCAAATCTACGCTTGGCAGAATGCAGATCCTAAAATCATCTACCTGGAAGCTTCAGCAGAGGTGTTCTAACGGAGATAGGAAGTGCTGCTCCTGGCTTAAGAAGCAAAGTTGCCGGACTGGGGTGCTAGTAAGGCTAAAAGCTAATGCTAAGGCTGGCAGACTACCGATAACCTCTCTTGTTCTGTCGAACATCTGCTCTTTGGACAACAATATGGATTTACTTTGTCTGAGAGCGGGTGCCTCAGAGGAGATGAGGAAATGTGCAGTGCTTAATCTCATGGAATCATGGCTTAAAATCGACATGCCGAACTCAGCATTCCAGTTGGATGACAGACGTGTTTTTCGAGTGGACCGCTGCAGCCAGGTAAAGGGAAATCATGGGGAGGCGGAGTATGCATTTATGTGAGTAAAAGATGTTACACAAACAGTACTTTGATAAACTGCCATTGCTCCAAGGCTTTGGAGCAACTAACAGTGAAATGTTGACCACATTATCTACCCCGTGAGTTCACAGTGGTGTTCATAACACTTGTTTACATAGCTTTGGATGCTAATGCTACAGACGCCCTGCGAGAGCTTCATGATAATATTAGCTCGATGCAGTTTAAACACTCTGAAGCTCTTTAGGATTCAAGAACTCAAGGTTCTTTATTGTCAATCATGTCACATGTGTTGGAATAAACCTATGTACACAGGGTCCCAGATACTGCCAACAAAAATACAAATTGTTAAGAAAAATAGCAATAAGATCCAAGACATGAACTACGTAATATGCTAAACTAAGAATACACTAAGCACTAATAGTACAAAACAATGTACCAAATAACAGCAGCACAAACATAGATACTTAGATAGAGAACTTTACTATTGGCTTTTTATATATGTGAATGTTCCTGTAAAATGCCCTGAGACAACTTTGTTGTGATTTGGCGCTATATAAATAAACTGAATTGAAAACATGAGTCTCTGTGAGCAGATGAGGATGAATGAACACAGCAACATGAAATAAATCAGCAGCATGAGATCAGCATCATGGATAGTCAGCAGCACGTATCAACAAACAAGTGCCATAACAGTGACTTTTTCACAATGATTTTTTTCACAGTAATTTTCACAGTGATAAACATGACTAGGGATTCATGAGTCTAACAGCCTCAGTGTAGAAGTTGTTCCTCAGCCTAGTAGTTCTGCACTTAATGCTCCTCAACCTTCTATCTGAGGGGAGTGGAACAAAAAGAAATAATAATAAAATTTTGACATTTGCCATCTCCACATCATTGCATTCAGTTTTTATTCACAATTTGTTTAGTGTCCCAACTTTTTTGGAATTTGGTTTGTACAGGAAATACCAATTAGACAAAGTGAAGGCACCTGTGAGTAATCACAGATGCCAAAGAACGAGACAGAGGATGCAAGACATAAACACAATACAAGATGGAGCTAGATACTAAAGAAACACAAACCCTATAATGGCCGAAACAGAGGATCAGTGGAACACAGACATAAACACAACACCAGATGGGGCTAGACAGCAGGGACAAAACCACAACTCCTACATCTTCTTCTCCCTCTGTCTTCTGACATGTTTCCCTCTTTGTGGTCTTTGACTGACAGTAGAACAATTTCCGCCAGCTCCCTGATTGTTAACAGCAGTGATAGTGGTTGTTGTTAACCCGAGCCTTAACCGATCTGGTATGGCAGACTTACATTACTTTTGGCAAAAGTGTTTTGTGTCATATGCCCTTCCTCACACAACTTAGACCATTTACCCGGGCTTGGGACTGGCACGAAAGATACACTGGCTTGTGCTCCCTAGTGACTGGTTTCCCTAGTGGCTGGTGTTATTTTTGTTTATAATAAAATTTATTTTGTTTTTTGAGCTTTTTATTTTAGGGTTGCATTCCTGGATCCAAATCTCCTGCTAACCATGACATCAGATGATAATGAGATTATTTGTTATCATGAGAAACAAACAAGAAACAAACAAACACTCTCACACGGATAAAAACAGTTTTGCCTATTTGCATTCAGCAGTGTATGGTTTTAGAGACTTAGATTCACACATACCATGTGTTGCCATGTTTTGTAGGTCTGTAATTTCACTCCCTGTTGAAGCAGTGGCCACTGCACCCAATTTTTCCTGTCTGAGTGTGTTAACCTATTGTAAGGACAGAAAACAAGGCTTTGATCCCACTGACAACATCTCCCAGTGATTCCGGTTAAAAACAAACCACATCCAGCATTTGTGTTAATGTCAACACAATTCTTGTTTAATTTTTAGCAAATGCTAAAAGACCTTTACACCACTCCCGAGGCTCAGCTGAATAGTTGTGGGGTCTGTGCTTTCATATTGAACCCAGCATTTATACCCTGATAGCTAAAAGCAAATTCAATCCGTCCTTCGGGGATTCAGCCTGTGTATTTTTTAGACGAGAGGAGCTGACTGAGGGACTTAAACACAAAAGCAAACAGACAAAATCCAGCTGAAGTAGGTCATCGCCTCTGAGCCCAAAAACAACTTGTGTGTTGCACACGCACGTACTGGAAGTGTTTGTTTATCAGAGTAGTGCTTTTTGATAGCCAAAAAAAGCTTGATTGTCTTTTTCATTTTTTTAAAAATAGCTTCCTGATGTGAAAAATACAACAAAGTGCTCTCAAAACTAACTTCCTCCATCTGGGGTTTGACAGTTTCCATTCCAGTTACACCACTTAATTATTGCTCTGTCATTTAGTGCCTTCTTCGAAAATAAAAATTGGCACTGTTGAGTTATTATCTGCATCTGAAATGGTGCACTTCACTGCATGCATTAGAATGTGCTGGCTTTGCTAACAAACAATGACCTGTAATTTCTGTAATGAAAGAATAAATAAACAAACAAGAAAAAAACATTTTAGAGGAAATAGTGAAGTTGTGGACCCCAGTTGAAAGGAAGGATGATTGTGGTTTTCTAGGCGATTTCAGCACTTGTACTGCTTGATAGCAGCAATGCTGCGATAAGGCTTCATTGAAATTTATAACAAGCAATCTCTACCATATGGACTCACCAAATGGAGATCACAGACTGGCAAAAGCAATCAGCTTTTTAATTAACAGAATTAACAGTGCGATGTTAAACCATAATGACAGCAATAAAAACAGTTGATGTGACAATCAAAGTGCACCAAAAACATTCATAACCATTATTTTCATTAGTCGGAGGGAAAAACAATGGCAGTGAGTGGGATGATATTGGAGAAGGATCTCAGCCCCCCTCGTAATCACACTTGAATTAGCTGCAGATATGGCAAGTGCTCTGATAGACTATAAAACACGAGGTCACAGAGAACACTCACTTGGGTTTATCTTGGACTCTTTATTAGATGTTGGCCCATTCTCCGACGGAGGGACTGTTGTCAGAAGCAATAAACATCTCGCTTTTTGAAGAAACACTGAATGTGAGACGAGGCCCACATCTACAAAAGTTGGCTGATGTGCAGAGATTCATCTTCCAAACTCCCAGTGCAACTTTACAACCAAAGATTTGATAAACAGCTGAAAGAATTTGGCAGAGAAAAGCTGTTTATTGATCATAAAACTTATGGGTGTACACACAAAAGCACAAATACAAGTACAAACACACAAATATGCACACATTCGGAGATGAACCATAGCACCGCAGCGAGAGCCATACCCCTGGCAACAACACACAAAAGAAAGTCAAATTATTAGAAATAATGAAAAGCCATCAATAAGAATTCAGCAGAGACTCGTTTCATTCTGTTTTCGACAGCGCTTTTCAGCCCATTATTTTCTGTAAATGTTAACATTGCCGAGCTTGCCTATTGATTCTATTATTTTTGACCTTGCATTAGTGTCGGCTAATCTCGCATGCTATAAAATTTCATTTCATAGTGAAAAATACTCCAAGGCCCTAAGGGTGACTTATACACAGGTTGCAGCACCCCTGGGATTCATAAGTGCAGATGCGGGTAAACAAACCGTACATTTAATGTTTCTTAGATGAGTGAGCAGCGCTGGAGGTTTCATTTCCTCCTGAACCTCAGGATTTTTTCCTCCCCCTTTCTTTTTTCTGTGAGATGGGTAAAAGTAGGAGTTAGGGAGAGATTTGTTCAAAGATAAATGAAAGCTTCTTCCAAAATGATGCTGTTTTTTTCCCTGCCGTGCACAGACCGGAGAAGAATGCTGATCCACAGAAACTAAATGCTTTTTATTCCCACTCTATGTATGAGGCATCAGTGGAGATTGTTGCATTTTTCAAATTACACCCTAGAATGACCCTAACATGACCTGGATTGGAAAACAACGAGGGAGCACAGACTGTACAAAGGCTGTTAGTCAACTGACACAAATGGCATCGTATTTTGAAGATACAGATAACAGCAATGGCTGCTACTGTTGGGCAGAAGATTCCCTCATCTTTTTGCCTGCATTTCATCAAGTTAAGAGTCCAAGAAAGTGTTTAAATATCTTGGAAGATCTTTAGAATATTTAGAAATGAAAGGTTTAGAAGAAGCAGAATAATTTATATTATGTTGTGAAAACTAATAAATTTATCAAAATCCCACTGGGTAAAATTGCAAAAATCTCAAAATCACTATACTTGTACTTCATGGTACTATAATTCACTGGAATAGATCATAACTGATATTTCTATATTATAGAATATTATACTCTTCTGTGTCAGGATCTGTGTTTTATTTTTTAGTAGTCTTTTGTGTTTATACAAGTTCTGTGATTCTTGTGTTTGGCTGTTACTTGTATTTTTATTTCATCTGTTTTTTGTGTTTTCCTCTGTCATTATTCCCTCCTCCTCAGTCAGTTTTCTGCTCCACTCAGTCAGCTTGCCATGCTGTTCTTCCCCAGTCTGTTTTTAGCCCATGTGATCCCTTACTAGTTGGAACACACTTTTCAGTCCCTCTTTTAAAAAATGGGAACCACCACACTACCTTATTCTTACACTCCATGTGTGTGTGTGTGTGTGTGTGTGTGTGGGGGGGGGGGGGTTCCCACTTGACACATGGTACAGCCCTGACATTGTACGTCATCATGCACATTGTATGCTATGACGTCACTGGAATAAGAAGCAAATGGATCATCAAGATCCAGTTCCCTTCAAAGAGCCATATATCCCATCTCTAATGTTAATGATGACAGCCCTTCACTGCCCAGAGCCTTTAGTATCTCAGGGTAAATCCCATTCACCCCTGGTGCCCTGCCACCAAGTAGCATTTTAACTACCTTGGCGACCTCTGGAAATGCAATGAACACAACTTTTCCAGAGTCTTTTGACTAAGCTTCTTTAAAGATGGGCATGGTGGCCAGATTGAGATGCTCAAAATTTTCCTTCCACCATTTGGCATTATCCCCAGTCAGGGTCAGCAGTTCCCCACCCAAACCTCGCACAGCCTGGAAACAGGGTCTGCTATGCATAGATTTTTGCTTTTGCAACCACAGAAGCTGCAGTCCTTCTGACCACCCTGTAACTGTCAGCAGCTTCAAGAGTTCTCTGGGACTGCCCTCCTACTTCAGCTTGACAGCCTCCATCAATGCTGGTGGCCACCAAGAAGTTTTTGGTTATCGCTGTAACCGGCGGCACCCATGACATTCAGGCCACATTTGCTAGAAGCTGTATCTGCAACTGAAGCTTTGAACATGGCCCATTCAGACTCCATGTCCCCAAGCTCCCCTGGAGAATAGGAAAAACTCTTTCAGAAGTGTGAATTGAAGATCTCATGGATATGGCTCTTCACCTGATGTTCCCAGTGCACCCTCACCATTTGTTTGGGTTTACCAGGTCTATCCGGCAGCCTTCCCTGCCATCGAATCCAACTCACCACTAGATGGTGATTATTTGACAGCTCTGCCCTGCTGCTCACCCAAGTATCCAAAAAAAGGGTAGCAGGTTTCATGATATAATTACAACATCCATCATTGACCTTTGGCCTAAGGTGGCCTGTTATTAAGTACACATATGGATCATGATATGCTGAAACATGGTGTTTGTTATGGACAGTCCATTACAAGCACATAAGTCTAATAACAAAACACTAAATGGATTAAGATCAGAGAGGCTGATACACCCAATAGCTCGCAGGATCTCC
>NC_056508.1:6917170-6919053 GCF_014905685.2 Nematolebias whitei
CACACACACACACACACACACACACACACACACACACACACACACAAGACCAAGTTTAACATGTTGCTTTGTCTACAATTTTATGTTGTCTCTATACAATAAAAAAAAATTAAATACCACTGATATTTCCAAATTATAAATAATCAACATGACCATAAACAAGTTTAATGTGTGGATGCTGATTAAAAAAACATTGTTTCAGAAAGAAAAAAAACAAACAACCAATGAAAGCATTTTGATTTGTTTTATCTCTCTGAATAACTTAGTATATATATATATATATATATATATATATATATATATATATATATACACAGTATATATAAATAATTTAATTATCTTCTCATTTCTTTCATTATTGAACCATTTGACGGGCAGGTAATGATCACCCTTCTGCCTTGTATATTATGTTTTAGCGGTCCTGTCTTTTTGTTTTCCATATTATTCCACAGACGTATGTTTATCTATTTTTAATGCTGCTCCCATTCAATAACACTTTTAAATATGGAACTTTTGACACAAACACACTGGAGCTCTCCACTGTAGCTCCAAAATTAGAGCTCCAGATAGGAAGCCGCAGACAGAGGAGGAGAGAAAGATGCCGAGTGATTTTTTCGACTGAGGATGTCTGTGTTCTGGGTGTCACTTTGGTTAATAATCTCCTACCAATCCTTCAACTTGGGTGCACGTTCAGGATGCTTCTAACCATGAAAACAGCTGGCTTTGTGCAGCCCAACTGTCAGAGTCTCCTTTGCTGTCGATGATGGAAATATCAAACCAGTGGGCCATGAGTGGACGTCTCAATTTGAATCTCTTCAGCTCAGCTACACTGCAGCCGCCCTCCCACTGATAATACATGCAGCATACACTCACATTAGAAGCAGAATGAAGCGCTGCTCTCCTCAGCCTACTCCCATATGTGCTAATAAGGAAACATGCTGCTAAGAAATACAGCTAAACTGAAAATATAAGTTAAGGATAAGGAATCTTTGAAGGAATGCAGATTAAACTGGTTTACTTTTAGCCATTTTTGTGTTTTTAAAGCTTAAGGTCTTGATGTTGGTTGACTGCAAAACATAATGATTGTTTTTTTTAAAGTAAAATATATTTTTTCAAGGATTCAAGGTTCTTTTTTGTCATTCGCATCACATGTGGTACATGTGGTGGAACAAAATTGTGTACACAGGGTCTCAGTTGCATCCAACAAAAGTATTAAAATGTAAAAGAAAAACAGTAATTAGATCTAAAATATGAACTAAGAAAAATGTTAACTAAAATATACAAAGTACTAAGCACTAGTAGCATAAAAAACATTATGCCAAACAGCAGCACAAACATGAGTCTGTGTGAGCAAATGAGCACAAATGAACACTCCTTAGATAGAGAACTTTACTAATTGGCTTTAATGTATGTGAATGTTCCTGTAAAGTGCCCTGAGACAACTTTGTTGTGATTTGGCGCTATATAAATAAACTGAATTGAACTGAATTGAATTGAGCACAGCAGCATGAAATAAATGAGCAGCATGGATAGTCAACAGCACATATCAACAATCAAGTGACATTTCAGTGATTTTTTTTTCACAGTGAAAATCAAGATGAGGGATTCATGAGTCTAACAGCCTCAGGGTAGAAGCTGTTCCTCAGCCCAGTGGTTCTACACTTAATGCTCCTCAACCTCAATGTGTGTATATATGTATGTATATGTATGTATGTATGTATATGTATGTGTGTATGTGTGTATATGTGTATGTGTGTATATGTGTATGTGTGTATATATGTGTGTATGTATGTATGTATGTATGTATGTATGTATGTATGTATGTATGTATATATGTATATGTATGTGTATGTGTATGTATGTGTGTATATATATATATATAT
>NC_056508.1:6919153-6923694 GCF_014905685.2 Nematolebias whitei
ATATATATATATATATATATATATATATATATATATATATTAGTGTGTGGGTATGAATTGGACTAACTATGAAAGGAAAGTAAGGAACTATTTAAAGTTTGGCTTTTGGTGACGGTGGCCCTGCAGCTGGGGTTTAGTGGTGATAATTTAAATGGTAATAATGGAAGTAAATTAACTGGCATTTGTAAATAAAATGTAAAGCACAGCTCGGGTGTCTGCACGGGTGAAGGTGAACGGTGTCACAGCTGTTTTGTTTGTTTGTTTGTTTTTTCCACTTATTTCCTTTTTCTTTTTGTATCTGCTAACGCATTTCTTCGTCATTCTTTTTTTTATTTTTTATTTTTCTCTTTGCTTCTTTACCACCCAACAATCATTTACACACAAGCCCACAAGTACACACGCACACACACACCTCATAAGAGAACACACACGGACACCTCATATGAGAACTTTATATCTTTCCACCTCAACAACATCCAGCATCTACTCAACCTTCTGGTATCTTTCCACTTCCAACATCACTGTTTGTGAAGATCTAAACAGGCTAGCTCAAGCATTAACTCAGATTTTATTTAGATCTTTTTGTATCCATGGTGACATGCACTGGTCAACTTTAACTACGCACGTACAAATATGGGCACAGTAAGGTTTGTAACTTGGAATGTCAATGGAACCAGTACTCAACAAAAAAGATTAGGAATCTTTAACCAGCTTAAAAGATTACAGGCAGATGTTGTCTGTTTACAAGAGATTCATAAATCTACGACAACTGCAGATGATCTTAAATCAACTGATTTTCCTAATGTGTTTTGTGCCTGCTATAACTCAAGACAAAGAGGAGTGGCAATATTAATACACAAAAATGTTAACTTTAAAATACTAGACACAGTCACAGATCCAGAGGGTAGATATTTAATAATAAAACTATATAAATAACTATAAGTTGTGTATTGTCAGTATATATGCCCCAAATGTTGATGACACCTCTTTTTTTCATGATTTTTTCTCAGCACTTTCTGATCACTTGGATTGCTCACTTATACTTGGAGGTGACCTCAACTTTGGTCTAAATGAAGAATTAGACAGATGTAGTAGAGCACGAACTCAGCGTAGTTGTCAGTCCATAAATATAGTTAAACAGTACATGAGTGATTATGGACTTTGTGATGCATGGCCATCTCTTCACCTGAATCGTAGAGAGTATACTTTCTTCTCTTCTGTCCATCACTCTTACTCTCGTCTGGATTATTTTTTAGTCAGCAGCTCGTTGTTGACGGACATCTCGGACACTGAGATTCACCCTATAGCTGTCAGTGATCATGCTCCTGTCTGTTTAAATCTAGCAAACAGAAAAGAAAACCCTAAAAGTATAAACTGGAGATTTAATACATCACTGCTTGAAGATGTAGATTTTATCAAATATTTTACAGAAGAGTGGGCTTCATATCTGGAGTACAATGACGTGCCTGGAACATCAGCATCTATTCTCTGGGAGGCAGGTAAAGCTGTAATGAGAGGTAAAATAATTTCATTCTCATCACAAAAGAAGAAAAAAGAAAATAAACATATTCAGGAACTAGAAGAAACCATTAAATCGTTAGAAGCCTCTCAAGATGAAGAAATGCTGGATAAAATGCGTAAAGCAAAATTGGAATTAAAAGAATGTATTAACAAAAAAACTCAATTCTTAATACAACGACTTAGAATCGAAAATTTTGAACAGAGCAATAAGTCAGGTAGCTTTCTAGCTAAACAGCTCAAAATAAATAAGGAAAAAACAACTATAGTTGGTATTAAAGACTCGACTGGGAATACAGTTTACGATCCTGAAAGAATTAACAGCATTTTCAGAGATTTTTATAAAGACTTGTATTCGCCCCAGATAAACCCATCAGATAATGAAATTAATGAATTCCTGGATAAAATAACACTTCCTAAACTATCAGATAGTCAAACAATGGAGCTGGATTCACCACTGACACCAGTGGAACTCCAGGAAGCCCTCAAAAGCATGTCCAATAAAAAGGCTCCAGGTCCAGATGGATTCCCAGCAGAGTTCTATAAAGAATTCTGGAATATCCTGGCTCCACTATTTCACAAAATGCTACAAGAAACTGAGAAAAATAACAGTCTTCCAAAGAATATAAATTCTGCCAACATTAGTCTCCTGTTAAAACCAGGCAAAGATCCTGTATTACCTACCAGTTATCGTCCAATATCTCTTATCAACGTTGATCTTAAAATAATTTGTAAAGCCCTCTCAAAAAGATTAGAAAAGGTAACTCCTCTAATAATACATCCAGACCAAACTGGTTTTATAAAAGGGAGACATTCAGCCACAAATTCACGCAGATTATTTAATTTAATAGATTATTCTTACAGTAAAAATATTGAAACTGCAATATTCTCTCTAGATGCAGAAAAAGCTTTTGATAGAGTTAACTGGAAATTTTTATTTGCAGCCTTACATAAATTTGGTTTTGGAAATTATTTCATAAATTGGTTACAAATATTATACAGTTCTCCTTCAGCATGCATTAGGACAAACAATCAAATATCTGCTAGTTTTGCTCTGCAAAGGGGAACCAGGCAGGGATGTCCACTCTCCCCCTCACTGTTTGCTATTTTCATCGAACCGCTAGTCGCAGCAATCAGGCAAACTACAGATATTAAAGGCATAAAATGCAAGAACATAGAGCACAAAATCAGTCTATATGCTGATGATGTGCTGCTCTTCCTCTGGCATTCACAAACCTCCATCTCTCAGGTTATTGGACTGATAAACTCCTTCTCAAAAGTTTCAGATTACTCTATAAACTGGCTAAAATCCACAGTTCTACCAATTAATTGCTCTTTCAACAATTCACTTACTACACAACTGCAATCAGGGAATATTACATATTTGGGTATCAAAGTTTCGCATAAATTAGCAGATTTAACAAAACTAAACCACACCCCACTTTTAAAGAAAATTGAGGATGATCTGGCTAGATGGAAATCTTTACCCATATCTCTCATGGGAAGGATCGCATCAATAAAAATTATGGTTTTGCCTAGAATAAATTATTTATTCTCAATGATCCCAAATAAACCATCATCTGACTGGTTTAGATCCCTGGACTCCTCTATTTCTAAATTTCTGTGGAAAGATAAACACCCTCGTATTAGATTAAAAAACACTACAGAAATCCAAAGATAAAGGAGGACTAGAATTACCCAACTTTTATTATTATTTTCTAGCCAACAGGCTAGAATACATCTCAAGATGGATAAAACACACACCCCTTGATGAACCCTGGCTAGACGTAGAACAGACACTTTGCAATAATATAATGATCTCGGACCTTCCATTCATTAGCTCAAACATAAAACAACAGGAATGCTTTAAAAGCATCAATATCAGCTCCTCTCTGACAGCTTGGTGGGAGTTTCTTAAAATGACAGAGTCTTCACTAATCCCATGTAAACGTACACCCATCTGGAACAACCCTGACATCCTACAACAGAATAAGATGATAAACTTCCCAGGTTGGAGGTGTAAAGGAATTGAATATTTGGAACATATATATGAAGAAGTGGACTACATCCCATTTAACAGATTAATTACACAATATGGGATTGATAAGAATAAATTTTTAGAATATCAACAAATTAAATCTATAACCAAAAATAAATTTAACCTTAATAACACTAGGATTGAAATGTCAACAAGTGTATTAGAATTCCTTAATCTTAACCCTCCCAAATTACTATCTAAGGTTTATCAGAAACTCAGTAAAATAGATGAAGCTATATCTCTTCCCATTGTAAAATGGGAGACAGACTTGTCAGTTAATTTTGACCAAAACTTTTGGTCGCAGATCTGTCTGAGAACTTTTAAGATGACTAAAAACTCGAATTTACAACTAATACAATACAAAATCCTTCATAGAGTACACTATACAGGTCAACGGATGTTCAAGATGGGTTTTGCATCATCTAATATTTGCTCACAGTGTACAGACAATATTCCGGACAATTACATCCACGCATTTTGGTTCTGTCCACCTGTTCAGAGGTTTTGGTGCCGGATATGTGAAGACTTATCAAAGTGTCTGAGATGTAATATTCCACTCTCTCCGTCAGTTTGCTTATTGGGCCACTTAGATGATGTCACCTTGGAGACAAAATCAATTCATATTATTCTCACTGCCCTATGTATAGCAAAGAAAACTATACTCATGAATTGGAAAAATAAAAACACACTTAGTATTAAACAGTATAAAGACCTTCTGTTAGATTACATCAGTCTTGAGACAGCCTGTACCCCCACATCGGACTATTCTCTCTGGACTTCTTTAATCGGCTCCAACACGTAGTGGAGGTGGGTGGTCCCCTTTGATTCTGTCCCGTGGGGCATGGTGGTCGGTGTGGGTGGGGTGTCGGGGCTGGGGACGTGGGGGGGGTCATGGGCCTGGAGCGGTGGCGCCCGACTGGGGAGGTGGCTCTGGTGGTTCTGGGTGATGGCCTGTGCTGGCTGCATGCGGGCTTCTGGGCGGTCT
>NC_056508.1:6923794-6941435 GCF_014905685.2 Nematolebias whitei
GGGGGGGGTCATGGGCCTGGAGCGGTGGCGCCCGACTGGGGAGGTGGCTCTGGTGGTTCTGGGTGATGGCCTGTGCTGGCTGCATGCGGGCTTCTGGGTGGTCTGTACCGGCGGACAT
Organism: Nematolebias whitei; assembly: GCF_014905685.2. Classification (NCBI taxonomy): domain Eukaryota; kingdom Metazoa; phylum Chordata; class Actinopteri; order Cyprinodontiformes; family Rivulidae; genus Nematolebias; species Nematolebias whitei. Next base: position 6,923,913 of record NC_056508.1, read on the forward strand.
GGGTTACTGGCCTGGTGACCTGGCTGTCCCTGGGTGGGTCTGGGGTGGACGCGGGCACGGGTTCTGGGGTGGTATCGCTCCTGGGCGGGGTTCCCGGCTTGGTCCGGGGATCTCGGGCCTTGACAGGTATGTTGCCGGGGTCTTGGGCCGGCGGGTGCGCCGGCGCCCGGCCCTGGCCTTGGGGCCTTCGGTGCGTTGGTGGGCTTTGGGGCCTGTGCCGTGGGGGGGTGGGACTGTTGATGGGGGGGGGGGGGGGGGGGGCGGGGGGGGGGGGCCGGCGGGCTCAACCTGGGCGTCTTCTTGCCTGGCGGTGGCCGCGGCGTGGTGCTTGGCTGGGGGGCTGGGCTGTGGGGGGCTGTGACTGGGGTGGGGTATATTGGGGGCTCTCGTGTGGGGGGCTGTGTGCTGTGGGGCCGGGGGAGTCTGGGCTTGCTGGGTGTGTGCCCTCACTTGCATGGGGCGCTCTCGCTGTGGGTGTTGTTATGGGTGGACTGGTCTTTTGCTTTTTTGGGGTTGGGGGGGCGCTCTTGGTCGCTGTAGTGCTCTATCTCTGACTGTTTGGGCACTCCTGGCTGATTGTCCCGGTTGGGGTTTGGTGGCCTCTCTGGTTGGGGGGCTGGGTGTTGGGCTGGGAATCGGGTTGGGGCGTCTGGACGGTTTTGGGATGGGTCTGGGTTGCTGGCCCTGGTTCTGGTTGGTCCTCGGGGACTATGTGCCGGTCCATGGCCTTGATCCCTGGTGGTGCGGCTGCCACCTCCTCCTAGGTATCTATGTTAGAGCCTCTGTCCCCTGGTGGATCTTGGAGAGTGGGGGTGCCTATTGGGGTCAGTGGGGGAGCTGGTCCCCTGGGGGGGCATTGCCACCTCAGTTCACCTCCCCATCCCAACGTCCTCCTCCGCCCACTCCACCACACCACCACTCAAACAGGGTTTTGGGGTTCAGGTGCACTACTGAGCTACGGGGAGAATCATCCATCTCCGTGGCTGGTGGGGTCCTGGGCCCTAATTTTAATATACAACCTAGACACTCACTTATAACACTCTCACGACACATGCATATATAGGATCTGGAGTGGGCACATGATCGCACTTAGGTGGTGGGATGTACTACCATTTCCACCTCCCCGGACCTGTGCCCACTCTCATATGTAGCATGTAGACATTTAGGGTTCTGTGCGGAGATGAGGGGTGAACGGGCACCGCCTGCTCTCTGGGCAAGAGGTGGGTCTGTGCCGGTCGCCACCTCATCCCCCCATTTTAAACGCACTGTATAACAACATGCATCAACACCATATTCGAGTGGGAGGAGGAGGAAGTGGGTCTGTTCATAATTTATTTATACATATATAGATTTATTTATTTATTTATTTATTTATTTATTTTATTTTTTTATTTTTTTTTCCCCTTTCACAAACACCTCCTTTCTCCGTGTGACACTAGGGGTCGGGGATGGAAGGGGGGGCGCATTGTTGGGGTCTGGGCTGTGGGTGGGCTTTGGGCCTTGGGGGCGGTCAGTGTTGGGGCCGGTGCTTCGGTTCCTCCTGGGCTGTTCCGATTCTTTTAATCTAGGTTCCTGGTTGCGATGGCCGGCACTCTGACCGGGGTGGCTGCCGGCTTTCGGCGGGGGGTCGGCTATGGTAGTGTACGTGTGGTCATTGGTGGTGTAGGGCGGCGGTTGGGGGCGTGGCTTCGCCTCATCCGGGCACTGGCTGGTCTTCCTGTGTGGCATTTGCGGGGGGGGGGGGGGGGGGGGGGGGGGGTGCATGGGTGGCGTGCTGGGGCGTCTACGGGCCTATGGTGCGGAGCTCTTGATGTGAGAGCCGGCCCTCCTCGGCTGCGGCTCCCTGCTGCTCTGCCCCTTGGGCTGGGGCCGGCCTGTGGTCGCTGTCAGGTAGATGGTGCATGCGGTCGGCCCGACAGAGATTCTGTCGGGCTATCTGTGTGTGCCTGTTGGTTGCTCGGGTTGGGTTTTTGGTGGTCCCCCCTCTCTTGGATCAATTTGGGCCCCACGTTTGGTGTGGGGCCCACTCCCCCCGGTCGTGCCCCCCTTTGGCGGGGGACTCCCTTGCCGCCGGTGCATTGGTGGCTCTCGGTGTCTGGGCTGGGTGGTGGGGTGCACGTCGGTCCGCCCTGGTTGCTGCCTGGTGGGGCCTGGGTGCCCTGGCTCTGTCGGGGCTCTGCTAGGGGGTGGTATGGCCTCGGGGCTTGGGGCTCGGTGTCCATGGCCGGATCTACTTGGGGGTGGCATGGGTCGCTGGCCGGGCCTGTGGGCTCGTCGTTGCAGCTTCCTGGAGGCTCTGCATTGTGGTGGCTGGGGTCACCCGGTTCTTTCCTCTGCTCCTCTCTGGGGGGGTGCGGTTCTCCCTGTTGGGAGACTCTTGGGGCTCCGGGCCTGTGGGCCGCTGTGTGTCTGTGGCTCCGGTCCTCCCTATGTTGCCATTGTGTCCTGGGGGGGCGGGTCTGTGGGCCCCCGCGTCCACTATTGGGCATTCTTTTGGAGAAATCTGGTGGTGGTGGGCGTGCTTGCGCGGGTGTTTGGATTCAGGTGCTTTGACAGATGCACGCTAGGTTGGGTAGTGGTGGAAGCTATATGATTCCTTGTGCGATGTCGAATGTTTCATGGTGATATTGTGGGTGGCATTGTGCTGTGCATGTTGTTTTGTCATGGTGGTCTCTAATCTTATCTTCTTCTTTTTTATTATTTATTTATTCTTCTTCTCTTTCTTTAAAAAAAAAAAAAAAAAATTGAGCGATGATGATAAGTTCATTGAAACACTTCACAATGTTTCTACACTTAAACTGAGCTCAAAAAAAAAAAAAAAAAAAAAAAAAAAGTGTGTGTGCTGGTGAGTGGGTTCCTTCATGATGCAGGTGGTCCTCTTCCTGCATCTGGAGGTGTAGATGTCTGTGATGGTGGGGAGACTGACTCCAACATCTTCTGTGCAGCCTTCACCACTCTCTGCAAAGCTTTTCTTTCTGCAGCTGTGCAGCCTCCATGCCACACGTTGATGCTGGAGCACAGGATGCTCTCCACTGCACACCTGTAGAAGGAGGTGAGGACTGAGCTTCCCAGACCAGCTCGCCTCAGCCGCCTGAGGAAGTAGAGTTTCAAGTCTTTGCCTTGCTTCATATGATATTTTGCAGACAGCAAACGTGACTTCAATAGTTAATGACAAAGCACAATCCATTAGCACTGAGCGTTTGTGTTGAGAATGAATCTCAGCTACTACCACACCAAATTTGAGATCAAAGCCTTTAAAACTGTTAATGTCCTTTTTGCATTTCCTAAAATTGTTTAGCTGTTGTAGCCAACCAAAACCCAAAGTTATTCAGTTCCAGATGAACCTGCAATGATTACTTCATAAATCTAAATCGGTTCAGTGGCTCATGAGACATTTTGCCAACAGGCACAGTTAATGTCAACATTTAAAACACAGATCTCCTATGATCAGTTAGTGCCCAGAGTAGAAATTGGCAATCAAACTCAGCAACTACTACACCAAGTTTTGTAAGAACCAACTAAGTCATTTTTATTTTTGAGATAACTAAGATTGCTTCACTTGGCAGCCATCCTGGATCTGGTTAAATGTTGACTTTCTGACAATTTTTGACTGGTTTATGAGATATTTTTACCAATGCTATAGACCCAAACACTGGCAAAAATGTTTTTGCCATTATTGTGGGTGATAATAGGCGTTTTGTCTTGCTTAGATCTGATCATTAATGACTATCACATCCATCTGATTTCTATTTCTTCAAATAACAAAAAAGCAAATGATAGCAAAAAGTCAGAGTTTAGTCATGTACAGCAGAAAATGCAGTTTCTCACCAAGTATTTAGTTCCAGAAATGATCTCTGTGCAGAAAAGGGGCCGCCTGGCCTCAATCCCATCAAGTTAAAACACTATCAGCCCCTTTCAGCTGTTTTTGCTCTATCAGTTGTTTATCCCGTTTGTGCTCATCCTCTTTATTTGTTTTAATCACTCCAGCACAAAAACCTAAAGAATAAGAGCTGCTGTGTTCTGTGAAAAGCACATTCAACGTGCATGTCTAAACACTTCCACGCCAGTCATCAGATGGAAACAGATCCGTATCTGTTTGGAACGCCTGGGTTTTAAATTTATTATCCACCACAAAGGCTTGAGATGAAAACCAAGTGGTGAATTCATGCTGCTTTGGGAGCAGATAGCAGACAGAAGACAGCAGGAAGGAATGCTATTTATGTTTGTTTTTGCTTCTTCAGACCACCAATATGTGTTTTCAATAGATGCACAGTGGAGACAGACTAATACAAGTCCCTGGGGCTGATCCGAGTCAGACGAAGCACCGAGGACGGGCAACCCAAAGCCCGCACAGCGCTGCTCCTCTCATGGAGACACTAATAAATAAATGAGCAGATGAGTTTGGTTCTGACAAGTGAGGGACATGGCGCTCCCTGTGCATTTTTGATAGTGATCTAATTCATCTGGCAGGCGTGGATGTTGATTAAATCAGAATGTCAGCCACTTGACAAGACAAGACACAAGCCGGCGTAGAGCCTGTTTGAACAGCGTGAGCTGTGCAAGATGGCCAGGGAGATTTGCAGTGCAGCGTGGCCGCTGAACTCTACACACACACAACCCTGTTATCATCACTTCCCGTGACATGTCCAGAGAAGGAGACAGACAGATGTGCGGAGCGAGGAAGACGTGGAGGAATCTGCCGAGGACCTCCTCCTCTGTTTTGTGAGGGTGACATCAGCCCGAGTAAACACAGGGCTGTGATGGGATGACCGCGGTCCCCCTTCACTCACATGTGCCCGATGCCTTCATCAAATCTCCTCGACAATCACAGAGCTGGAGGCGAGACATACGTGCGTGCTGAAATCACCGTCCCTGTAATTAGGGGGGAACAAAGGCTCCGTGAGCCAACTCACCATATGAGAAACCATCAATGGCAAATCAGAGTGAAGAACGCTGAAGGTTGGCCTGTCTGTGGCAACGCACAATGGGTAGAAGATAAAGGGGAGTTTCAGAGACTGAAATTGTCAAGGCAGGTTGCTATTTAACTGATGAGTGCCTCTCCAAAATCACTATTTCTGTGGAAAAGTATTGCTTTCCTCCAAATTCAACACGATATCTGAAGGAGCTGCCAAAATATGACAACATACATGAAGTAAACACACTCAGGGAAACTTGAGAAGTGATCTGTTGTGGTTCGCTGCGAACACAAGAAATACAAGTGATGTCTGGTGGCATCAAACCAGGATTCTCAATCACAATTTATTATTTCCTAAAATAGTTTTACAAATTATTTATAATGTTAAATAAATGCCTAGCTTTTCTTAAAGGTGTTCATATGACCTGCTGCCTTTTCTGCCAGTTTTACACACAAGTCATATTTTGTTAGGAAATGGCAGCATGTAGCCGTTTTCCTCTAAACTGACCTTGCATGATCTGGAGTTTTGGTTGAGAATAACTCTCAGCTACTACCACGTCAAATTTTAGCTGAGTATCTGTAAAAGTCACTGACGTACAGTACAGCCATTTTTGTGTAGTCAATTGGCTGTGGCAGCCATCCTGAGTTAGACTGATACCAAAAGTTATTCAGATGTAGGTGTTCTGTCAATATACGTGTTTGTGACAATGCTCAGCTTCTACCACACTAAACTGTAACTCAATATCCACAAATATGGCTGAGCTGAAGGAATTTTTGTGTTGTCAAGGATCAGCTGGCTCTGACGGCCATTTTGAATTGGGAAATGTCCGAAAGGTTACCAGCTACAGCTATACATCTACTGACTACTTTCTGTAAGGTTCATTGAAGTTTGTTCAGTGGTTCATGAAATATTTTGCTAACAGACAAATAAAGTTGACTTCAATAGTTAATGACAAAGTTGTAAAGAAAGTTCTCTTTCAATTAGTGCAGAGTATAAGTTGGGGAGTGTTCTCAGCTACTACCACAACAATTAGATCAATATCTGTCAAACTGGCTGAGCTGTAGTCATTTTTGTGCTTGCAACAAACACTTTGGTGTGGCAGCCATCTTAAATGGGGCTTACTCTTAAAGGTAATCAATAGTTGATGTCAACCCAATGATTGTCCCCTGAGAGTTTAATTGAAATCTGTTCCGCTGTTCCTGTGATATTTTGCTAATAGTGCAGACAAACACACACTAGCTATGCTTACATGGACATAAGTAATCAGATTAAACGGCCATTTGGAATAAAAATGCGTCATGTAAACGCCCCATTCAGATTACTCTTTGTTGACTCAGTTTGATCCAAATGAATTTGTAATCAGAATGAGACGGGTGGTTTATGCTGATTGATAATCCGAACGGTGTGCACGTAAACACCTAATCTGTTCATTATCTTCTGATTGTGAAAAATTGACTTGACTGTGCATGTGCGACCTGTCAACCTCACGTATTTCTGCCTGGCTAACGCTAATAATATTAGCATGTCGGGGAAGCAAACCTGGTCGGTGAGCGACACGACATTTCTACTAGAAACTTTGACAGAGCTCAAAATGATCTGTATTACCTGAAGCTCATCAGGGAGTGCAGCAACGTCTCCATCGTCATTAAAACCTGGCGCGGGTCCATTTTGGGCGCTCAGGTTTGTTTATGTTCATCACGGAAGTAGAACTTCTTCTTCAGTATTTTTTAAGGAAAGCTTACCACTCTGCACATGTCAGTACTTCTGTTCAGAATAAACGCCCGCTGCATGTAAACGCTCATCATGAACGGATTGTGCCCATGTAAGCGATACATTTGGATTATTTTATCCAAATATATTTCAATCCGGTCAAATAATTTTGTGCATGTAAACACTGACAAAAACATTACTCCACCTCTGCCTTCAGAGTGTGGGGGGATAAGTACCTCCAGCTCACATCATGTGGTAAATGTGGGGCCTTGGATAGCTCCACTTCTGCCTCCTTCACCTTCCTGCCTCTTCAAGGAGGTCAAAGTTGCATGTAGAAAGTCAGTCGACTAATCTTCTTTGTCACTCATAAAATTTACACAACATTTCCCTCATGGAGGCCTGTCAGTTTGCTGCTGCCTGTGGCTGTCAGAGAACACACATAATTACTTGCAGGGATCAGAGAAGGACTTGATTATTTATGGAGCTGGATGTCTGAAGAAGAGGAAAAGAAGATACGATATGCTTTATTAAATGATTTCTTGTTAGCAATAATACAAGGATATTATGGTTTAACAAAAAACAGAAAGTTGTGGGGATAAATCCAAACTAATAAACCCCAGAGCACTTTTCAATGTTTTAACAATCTGACAAAAGCAAAACACAACTTTGTTCTTCCTCTCTAAAAAGTAAGAGCAGAAACTTCTGGAGCCTCAGAAGTGCAAATGACCGAGCAGCGAGATGTATTACAAATGCATCGTATCCCGTTGGAGTGAGACGCTCTCGCAGTGTGACATGCCCGGCCATGACGTGACACGCCACACTTCCATCTTGCATGTGAGCGCGCTCTGCCGAGTTTGTGTTCACCTCGTTTTAATCTCCGCTGCCGTTTGTGTGGACTGCTCTCCCATGAGAGCGGCGTGAATCGCACAAAGCTTTGTTTGAACGAAACGAGGAAAACAAGCAGCTCTTCAAGACAAAATAATGATGGTGTTACAGCAGCTACTGCTTTTGATTCACCTCTCTCTCTGATCATGATCAGCTCTTTCTGCTCGGTGCTGAACATGAAGCGCAGTGTTTGAGTCTCCCTGCAGGATTTTAAACCTTCACTGGTTTCTTCTTAACTAAATATTATTTTCTTCACGAGCATCTATACCATTATATATATATATATATATATATATATATATATATATAATTAAATAAAACAATTACAGAGATAAATGCAACTTGCAGGAAGTTATCAATGGATAAACATCTCAATTCAAGATGGCTGCCAAAGCCAGCTGACCTTAAAAACACAAACAATGCTATATTATAGTTCATTTAACAGATATTGATCTGGACTTTGGTGTGGTAGTAGCTTAGATTGATCCCTATTATACATTCTGAGCACTAAAACTTTTCACAAGATCATTGTTTAGACTTTTGTCATTATTTTTAATCAACTTAATCTGTTTGTTAGCAAAATACCTCATGATTCACTGGATAGATTAAAAAAAAAAACTTTAAGGAAATATTTATCAGATGTGCCTCTACAACTGATAAATTTTGATGTAATTTTGAGTCAAAATTGTTGCTAAAGCCAACAAAACATAACTATAATTCAGTACATTTTGCAGATATTGTGCTAAATTTTTATGTACCTGTAGATGAATGACATTAACAAACGTGCTAAAAGAACCTACTGCACAAAACCTTGGTTGAAAACTTTAGCATTATCTGTCAGAGTAAACCTACGGAAGCACAGAGCTGTCACGTGAGGTAAAACTGTAGTTGAGCTGTGTCTCGTTATAAGTAGAAAACAATATTGTTATAACTAGATAATTTTCTCATTATAATGAGATATTTTCTCGTTAAAGTGAGAAAATTATCTTATTATAATGAGACACAGCTCAACTATAATTTTACCTCAAGTGACAGCGCTATGCTTCCATTTAAACCTAAACCTACTGTGTTCGTTATCAAAATATCACATGAATCTCTCAACAGATTTTAATAAAAATTTCAGAAAGTAGTCACAGGATGGACATCTAAAGGTTTTTAACTTTTAGAGTCAATCCAATTTAAGATGGCCAATACAGGTAATCGACGTTGCCAGCACAAAAATGGAATAACTCTTTTTGAGGTAAAAATTTTGTGTGGTAGCTGCTGGAGTCGTTCTCATACTGAGAGCACTAACTGATGGTCACAGATATGTTTTTAAAACTTTAACATCCATCCATCCATCCATCCAACCATCCATCCATCCATTATCTTTACCTGCTTCTTCCTTTTTGGGTCATGGGGGTCACTGGCGCCCATATCCAGAAATCACTGTGCTTGAGGTGGGGGACATGCTGGACAGGTCTCCAGTCCATCACAGGGACACATAGTGACAAACGAGACAAACAACCATTCACTCTCTCACTCACACCTAGGGACAATTTAGAGTTACCAATCAGCCCAATGTTTTTGGTCTGTGGAAGGAAACTGTGTACCTGGAGAAAACCCATGCATGCACGGAGAGAACATGCAAACTCCACCCAGAAAATCTTTGATGTGATGTGAGGTGCTATTTATAAGACTGAGTTTATTGCAGCTCCTCAGACTGACAAAATCTTTTGGATAAAAGATGCAATGTTTCAACAAGAAGAATCCATACAGAGAACCTGACAACTTTTTTAGATCCACCAGAAAAATTCCTGGCCGGGGTTTGAAGTGGCGACCTTCTCTCTGAGAGGCAACAGCTCTACCAACTGAGCCACCGTGCCACCAACATGAACTACTCAAATTATTTTAGTTTAAAAAAATCTTACAACATAGTTTCTAGACATGTTACACAGAAATGCAACAACGATCCAAATAATTGGCCCATATGTGACGCTGCCAAGAAAATACACCAAATACAGGAAAAGAAGTGGTGCATACACTACAAACTGTAAACACGAGTAGAAAAATACAGATTGCAAGTCCAAGAACAAAAATAAAATCTATGTCATTGACTGACGTAAATTAAAACCTCTCCTTTGTGTCACATTAAAGTTCTCTTGACAGTTCAGTCTGAATCCAAAGACATAAAGAACAGTTTGAGGCTGAGGCTCCACTGAGAGGCGAGGAAAGAGTTTTCCTGCTCTAAAAGTTCAGGGTAAATGATTTTTACACGAGTGTCAGTTTAACAAAAAAAAAAAAACTGTAATTTGCCCCATTCTGGGCCCTTGAGCAAGGCCCTTAACTCCCCATCTGCTTCCCTTGGCATCTTAGTTGGCAGCTCCTCACATGTGGGCTGTGGTAGCTCAGTGATCTGTGGTATGTATACTTATCTGTTACATTTGTTTTAATATTGTTGGCAGCACAATAAAGTGATCAAATTCATTTTGGCAATAGTTTGTTAGATGTAATAATATGGATTTATGCTCTTCAAGGCCTTATTGTTTGTCAGCATTGTCTGTTCATAAGATAAGATAAGATAAGATAAGATAAGATAAGATAAGATAAGATAAGATAAGATAAAATAGAACTTTATTGAGTCCTCAGAAAATTATGGTGCCAGAGTTTCAGTACCAATGAAAATACACAAGGAATTGCACAAGATATATAAAAAAAAAATAACAGAAAATATAAAAATACCAACAATTAAATTCTAAACAGGTGCAGACCTAAACACTAACGTGTTTTTTTTGTGGTGCAGGATTAATTTTATTGTCCTTTGTGTAGAAAAGGGGGAGGAGTTAAAAAGTTTGATAGCCACAGGGAGGAAGGACTTCCTGTAACGTTCTGTGGAGCACCTCGGTGGTGTCAGTCTACGGCTGAAGGTGCTGCGGTAAGAGTCCAGTACAGTGGTCTGTAACCTGCTGCTCTGTAACCACATGCAGCTCTTTGATTCCTTCACAGCAGCTCTTTCAAGCTTTGACCAAAACAAACATAAAACTGAATTTTATTGGTTGTTATAACAACAACTAAAAGGGCTAGTTTTAGTAGTTTTTCTTTCGTTTCTTTTGCAAATATGTGAATACAGAAACAGTACAAGGAGTAAAACACACTCACTTTCACTTCAAGCTTTATTTCTTCAAAATAGGATACTTGAATTTTCTACAATAAAAAAAAACCCATAGGCCTGCATCGTTTATTGTTTTAGTTTTTAAAAATTGGGCAAAAACTATATTATTTTTTCCTTATTTACAAAAATTTCACATTTTATTTTGTCATAGAGTGTAAAAATATCAGTAAATGTTAAAAACCATTAGATATTTTTAGTTTTATGAAGTCACCCCTACTGAGCGCCCTCCAACAAACATAAAGTGGGCCGTGGGCCACCAGTTGAGAAGCCCAGTTGTAGCAGGTATTGTGGCTCCGGACACTTTTAGTTTAGTGAAAAAAGAAGTAAAAATGGCTCTTTTGAGCGTAAAGGTTGCATACCCCTGGTCCAGTGTGTCATGCAGGGGGTGTGACATGTTGTTCAGGACCTGGAGCAGTTTCCTCAGCATCCTCTGCTCAGACATCTCTGTCAGAGACTGCAGGTCCACTCCCAGAACTGAGCCAGCTCTCTTGATGAGCTTATCGAGTCTGTTGGCATCAGCTTTCTTCACCCTGCTGCCCCAGCACACCACAGCATAGAAGAAGACGCTGGAGACCACCAAGTGGTAAAACATCTGCAGCATGGTCCTGCAGATGTTGAAGGACCTGAGTCTCCTCAGAAGAAAAAGGCGACTCTGCCTTTTCTTGTAGAGGACATTGGTGTTAGCGGTCCAGTCCATTTTACTGTCTAAGTGTCCAGGTCTTTGAAGTGACATTATACAGTATATGAAGGTTGTACTACAGGGGTGCCTGCAACACCCATGCAATCACGTTATTTGTTATAACTGTGACTGAAGGTTAGGCAGGAGGTGGGACTGATATAATTGTTTTCAAAGGTTTGTGCAATCCACATGACAACACAAAACAAATCTGTAAATTCCGGGGCTCCTAAAACGCTGTTTCCATGTGGACGCAAAGCTGAAACTATAATACATAACATTGCTTATCAACAAATCACTACAGATGGGACCTAACTGTGAGAAGGAAAACTGTGTGATTGACCAGAATCCAAGCCCTCTCACTGGTCATGGCTTCAAATTCACATACTGAACTGAAACTCTAGCATAATAAAAGATGGCAACTCCATGTGCAAATCAATTTGATATCTACGAAGAGTGAAAAGTGCACATCACACATTATGAGTTAAGATCAAGCTGGGGGCAGGTGCCTCTCCTCTCAGAATTACAAGGCGACTGCAGACGGATATGAATTTACAATTAGTCTCATCCTGGCGACTTTTTAAGGTTTGTGACAGTGTCTGGGGTTTCTCTAAAGGCCATGTGTGTGAAGCCATGAATTTCTTGCGACAGGCTATGATACCAGAGAGGCTATATTTAGGGAGGATAACTAGTACTGCACGGTATAATCTGACATTTGTACCACGAGGGAGTCATACTGCATTGCTCACAAATGACAGTGTCACTGTTGGTTTGTGTCCCCGGTGGAATAGGTTAAAGAGAACAAAACATGTTTTTGCAGTGGAGTGCCGCGCTTGAGACAGATCTAATAAAACTGGATTTGATTGTGGGGGTATGATCTGACTGTGGTTGTCACTGGTGAGTGAGCCCCCTGAGCGTGGCGACAGCGACAGTCTGGTTGAAAAGGAACAAAGAGACCCTGGGAGAGCTCTCGGTGGACTCTGAAACAGGAGTCTGTATGACTGGCCTGCTTTTGATGGCTGACTTCAGCAGGGCATTTCAACTTCCCCTCCACTTCTCTGGCCCACTAACCAAGGACAAAGAGAACAAGCAAGCTCCTTTGTTATTGCACTGCCGATTGTTGAAGATTTTCTAAAACTGCAATAATATCAAGCATAAAACGTTCCTTTTATATCTGCTAGTCAGGGCTGTAATATTTCTGAATAACTGTCGTGTTTATATCAATCTGCAAGACTTTCAATCTGCTCCCTCATGTGGTGTCGTGCTACAAATTATAACGTCAACCGGCATATTTGAGCACCTGTCAAATCCTTTTAAAGAAAACAAGCATGATGTAATCCTGTTCAACCAGGCAATTCATTAGCCTGAGTCAAACATTCGTCCTTCCGCAGTTAGCTGATGTTGTCCTCCCCGCGGAGGCCGAGAAGCCACTTAGGTCCGCGCTCACCAAGGTGATCAAACCTGCATCAGCCCACACCTGCCAGCCTCTCTCTGGGGAAACCAGGACAGGCAGCACAACAAAAGCTGTGGCGAGGCACCCGGGGAGTGCAGCTAACTGCGTCCTCTATCACCACATCTCTGGATCGTCCAAGGTTTGCAGGTGTTTAGGGGGGAACAAATACAGTTTATTTCAGAGGCAAACTGCATGAGCTGAGAGATGATGTTTTGCGGCTTTAATGTGACACTAAGTTTCCTCCACAGCTATCTTTGGAACAAGATACTGCATCACAAATATCTAGAAATATGGAATACAGTTTTTGTGTTCAAACGTCTTAATAATAAGACAGTAAAGCAGTAGCATGTTAAAGTAGATGGTTGCTGAGTGGAGATTTGGGCATCAGCACTATGCAGGATGTTTTTTTTTTTCAATGATATGTTTGAATTATTTCTTATGGGTGTGCATAATGGCAATATAAATCTTTCTGGGTGTGCAATTACAAAGACTGGCATGGTCTATTCCCCGCTGGGTGATCGCCTGCGAACAATGACATATTACCGGCTGGCCAGCAGTGGTCATTAAGAACTGATATGGGATTTATGGCCAGTCTTTAAACATGAGATGGCATTAAAAAGATTTGAATACAGTGAAAATGGCACAAAGAATCCTGCTTGAGCAAGATGGAGCTAATGAACTGTAGCTGGAAAGCACGGGGACATAAAGTTATTTTGGGTTAAGCCAATTTCTCACGAAGCAAAATGAGTCTAGTTTTAATCAGAGGCTGACGACATCCAGAACAAACGCACCGTGCTTTTACTGCGTTCTGTTGGTGATAGTTCATTGGGGCTGTGATTAGCAGAATTTAACTAATACACCATATTGTACATATTTTAATGCTGAAGAGTGTGTTGAAAAGCAGACAACAAAAAGCAACAGGAACCCCAAATGATAGCAACCTTGAGAAAATTATTCCAACAGTTCTGCACGAGAACAAAGCTCGTTTACTAATTTCCAGTTGCAATTAGGGATTCTTACATTTCACACGATACCTGCTGAGTGAGTATAAGGAGCTTAAACATCAGATGTGTTCATTTGAAAGTGAGAAATAAAGACTTTGCCTCATCATATTAGTGCCAGCCCTTAAAGTGACTGTTTATCATGAGCTAGTGCTCAAGGTTTTAATGAGCTCCCTGCCTGTTCTAGTATAATTCCAATTAGTCTCTCCGTCTCATATAATGGCATGATTACCTTGTGAAGCCTCCATTGTTTTCCGAACAAGCCTTGAAAGGAACCCTGACTATTTTAATCTGTTTCCCAGTGGCAGCACACCTGCCAAGGCAGTTACACCTCCTGCAGAATGATCACAGGTACTGCTTCATTAATACAGAGAATGGCAGTGTATGAATTCCCCTGCATGGTCACACCTAGTGGTAGAAAAAAGAAAAAAACGTTATAATCTGGTTTTGACTGCCTTTCTCTTACAGCTTACCGTGGAAAAATAAACACGGTCCTGAACTACACCCAGTGAAGAGGAGGCAATTTGAATACGTAGGCTCTGACTACACTGCTTTAAAATATATATACATTTTTGTTTGTACAAAACAATACAAAAAACATCTGCAAACAAATTATAACAAAAAAGCTGAAATACCTACGCTGTATCAGTAGGTGGCAGTACAGTTGACATGAACACCGTTGAATATGAAGAAAGAAAATTTTGTGCTTAGCTAAATAAGCTGCAAAAATAATTCTTGTACACAGCCTGACCTGTGAGAACTGGATTTGGTGGGAGTGGGAGGGGAGATATCAACCAGGGTGGAGGAAGGACGCTTTTGAAGTTGTTAGAGAGAATTCTGTTTGACATTTACAACCTGGGACTTTAAATTAAGAAATAAACAAAAATCACCAGATAGTCAATGTATTTTGAAAATATTTGCCATTGACAGGCTCTGATTTCTGTAAATAAACTTTTTTTATTTATTTATTTTTATTCCCTTACGTTAAAACTTTTTAAAAGAAAAATTTTAATCATATTCAGTGTAGGTACTAGATAAAATTAAAATCCCAAAAAATGTAAACTATAGATTTTTTCTATGAATAAATGCAATGTGCTTCTTAAGACAGTCCAAATAAACATCCCTGCCAAATCTTCAGTGACTGGAAAAAGTGATGATAACTTTCTAGCATTTTGTTTTATACGGGATATTCCTATCATAAAAAAAAAGTCTGAAAAAAAGTCTGAAATTAAAATATAGGAAATGTTTATTGTAAATCAAAGAGTATATCTGGCAGGTTTTGCTCATTAGGACAAACACGTGATCTTAATTTTTTTTTTTTTTTTCAGTGTTTCTTCTCTAAGTCACGCCCACTTTTGCCATCCATCCATCCATCCATTATCTTTTACCCGCTTGTTCCATTTTGGGTCACGGGGGTCGCCGGTGCCCATGTCCAGCAATCACTGTGCGAGGGGCGGGGTACACCCTGGACAGGTCTCCAGTCCATCACAGGGACACATAGAGACAAATGAGACAAACAACCATTCACTCTCTCACTCACACCTAGGGACAATTTAGAGTTACCAATCAGCCTAACATGCATGTTTTTGGTCTGTGGGAGGAAACCGGAGCACCCGGAGAAAACCCACGCATGCACGGAGAGAACATGCAAACTCCACCCAGAAGGCCCCTGGACCGGGGTTTGAACCAGGGACCTGCTCACTGAGAGGCAGCAGCTCTACCAGTTGCGCCACCGTGCTGCCCTATTGAAGAAGTCTTTTGGATAAAAGATTAAACATTTCAACAATTAAAAAATTGTTTTTTTGGAATCCATCCAGAGGACCTGACTAAACTTTGCTAGAATCTCCAGAATACTTAATTCATAGACTGAGCAACTGAGATATGATGTTATCCATCCATCCATCCATTATCTTTTACCCGCTTCTTCCATTTTGGGTCACGGGGGTTGCCGGTGCTCATGTCAGCCATCACTGTGCAAGAGGTGGGGGACACCTGGACAGGTCTCCAGTCCATCACAGGGACACATAGAGACAAACGAGAGAAACAATCATTCACTGTCTCACTCTCACCTAGAGACAATTTAGAGTTACCAATCAGCCTAACATGCATGTTACTGGTCTGTGAGGAAACTGGAATCCTTGGAGAAAACCCATGCAGCACAGAGAGAACATGCAAACTCCATGCAGAAAGTTGAGAGGCGGTTGCTCTACCAACTGCGCAATATGATATTATTATTATTGTTATTATTTTTATTAATGTAATAATGCACCAACCTTAAACTCAAGCATATCTGATGGAGATTCTCTCTGATTCTCATCTTTAGATGCCTCACCTGACTTGTCTTCTGTAACTTTAAATGTGCGTTGAAGAAAACAAAGTCAAAATGTATCAGTTGTGTTCAAATTATGATTAAAAGAAAGTCACTTTAAAGTTGTAGTGAACCTAGGCCCATGTCAAAACTGACCAGATGGACAGAGACTGTTATTTCATTGATCTGCATCCAGAAATACAGTTTGAGCCATCTGGAGACTTTCTTTCTTGAAGTAATCAAGTAGAAAAGACAATTCTCTATGATCATTACTATTTTACAAATGTTTGATAATCAAATTGTGTTAGTTCACTCAATGTTTACAGGTTGAAGAGAACTACTCATTTTATTTACATAAACAGTAAGTAATGATTTTTATTCCTCATTCAAAGAAGAAATCAGGGTAATATGCATTTCTTGATTTTTCTGTCTTCAATGAGCAAGTTTTGTAAGTGTGTTAAGGTTCAAGTTTCGGTCAACTAAAAGTTTACTGAAAAAAAAAATGTCATGTTTAACTTTCACAAGAAGATACAGGAGAGTTTGACTCCACGAAGTCTGAAGTTCTCCAATAATCTTTCTGTCTGTCACTAAAACAATCCTTGACTTTTCATAACACCTTACATCACAAACCACACCTCTTTTCTGGTCCATCGACCAATCAAAAAGCTCTCAAATGACCCGGAAGTCAACTCATTTAAAATGTGGCAACTTCCCGGTTCTCGCCAGAGAGTAACAGAGTTAAAGAGTGAAAGAGAAAAAGAGTTGCAGTTCTCCTGGAGAAGAGAGATGAAAAACTCTCTGATGCAGTTCATGGAGAAGAATTCCAGAGTTTAATACCTGAAGAGAGTTCTGAAGGAGTTCAGAATTCTGACATTCCAGGATGCAGAGAGGATTTTGGGAGTATAACTTCTGTTTGGATAACCTCGCACGACTCTCTAAGGGTTTGGCTGTCCTCATGGAGACGCTGAAAGAGTCAGAAAGGAACCCTACGCCGACGCTGATTTTATCATCAACCAGGTAGAAGGTTCTATTTTCGACTGTAGTGTACCGTGGCCAAGCTGATTCCCCAAAGAGCGTGCACGTTTCTGGTCAAACAGATAAACTCCCTCACACATCTCTCTGTAAGATAAATCTCCATTTTCCATCTTAAACTCTCCTTTCTCCTAAAATCATTACAGATATTTTAGAAATATCTGAAGCAAAGTTCTCAATCACCGCCGTGTGATTGATGTCTGTTCTGCTGAGAAGTGAGGACAATCGCCGCATTGTCCACTTTCTGTGAACTTGAAATTGTTATTGTTTTCATATTTTGCCAAATTAATGTAAATGTTTGATGTTAAACTTTGATTCTGCAAATAAATGACCGCATTCATTTGATGGGTCAAAGATAAAAACGTCTCTCGTTCGCATTTCTGTTAAACTC
>NC_056508.1:6941535-6943641 GCF_014905685.2 Nematolebias whitei
TCCAGCACAGTCCATATATATATATATATGTATATGTGTGTCCAAAACTACATGGAAGGCAGTGGTTGATGTGCATGACCTTCAATTAAAGAAACTTTATTAGACGTTTTAAAACCCTGAAGAAGTTCCAATATTGTGCCGGAAGCAGATAAGTAGTTAACTAGCAAAAATATGTAAACTTGGTTTACTTTGTTTCTTTATTTATCCTTCCCTACAAACACGTCTGAAATCTGTTTCTTTTTGTTCTCTCCTAACAACAGCAAGCAAAAGTGTTTCAGCTCATCTAATTAACACCCAGATGCACCTTGACAACTTTGCTTGACATTCACTCAGCTAAAATGTTTTTTGAATCGTAAAAAAAAAAAAAAATCCACACTTCTATCCAAGAGAGAGGCGTTTTTCTTGATAAATTTAAGATAAAAGACGTGGCAGTCATTTTCTTCCGTGACATATTTGTTCTTTAACAACAAATCAATGGCTGTGAAAGCTTGGCACCTGAATGCAGAACAATGAAGAGATGAAGCGAAGATTGTCTTCATTAGGCGCATTAATATTCATAGAAAGAAGAAAATCTGACACTGCGGAGGACTTGGTAACCTTTTCTCATATTAGGTTTTTTTTTCAACTTCTTAACACAATTAAAGTCCAGCAACGACTTAATTAATGCGGCTTTCTGTCAGGCGCTTTAAAGAACTGTCAATTTGGCCCAGGTCTGCCTGTCAGTGGGGAAGAAAGACAGTCATCCCACTCTTCCAGGAGACAGTCGGAATCACAGTGCCGGATAAAGTCACATTCTTAGACACCTTGCCAAATTGATTCTTTTAAGGGTTTTCTTGCAGATTACCATTTCTTCCCTCCTGTCTTGTCTTCTGCGGGAGTGTCAAATATGAGAGAAAATCTAAATTCAGTTTTAGGTTCTGGCTATTATCGTCCTCTCCTGTTGTGCTTGTTGTGGATTTCCTGTTAAAATGTGATTCAAATTAAACGTGTCCTGTGCGAGACGGTGTCCTTTGAGCTTCATATCAATTATTGCGGTAATGGCAACAGAATAATGCAGTTAGAATGTGCTGCCCTTGCAGAAGCCAAAGTTATTAAAGCAACAATATCAGCTCGATTAATGGTTTGCACGAAGTCATTGCACATTTATCATCTCTTAAGGAATTGTTTGCAGCCTGCCTGTGTGAAAATGTGAGAATGAATGAGTGAGATGATGCTTTTCATTTAAGCGTTACTGTGTTTAAAGACTACTGACTGGATGATATTATTAATGTCTGTAGCTAATGATTGAGTCTTTAGCTAGGTTTAGATCAAAAACAGTTCGTTCTCCTCCGTCTTTCTGGAACGGTCAGTGACCAGAACTGAGCTAATGGCCCTTACTTTAGTTGCTGACACAGCTGTGGGATTTGTTATCATGCTTACTGAGATCAGTCTCATTATACCATCATTAGAAGATTTTATAAAATGCTGAATTACAAGCAGAAGTAGTCTCGACTATAAGCATGGCAAAAGAAGAAAAGAAAACGGCACGGTTCTGTTTGTTTTGTCTATATCAGGCCCTGTTCACATGATCATGAATATTTTGCAAAGCAGATCTTCTCTCCGTGTTTACAAATGTCTTTCACATGCAAATAGTATCTCAGGTGAGAAAATTTGAGATTTTTACAAACACTTTCTGAGGCAGGATTCTAGGAATTTCTATTTTTAGTGTGTTTGTATGCAGGCGTGCAAAGTTTCTGACTCTGTATCCACTGGTACTTTATTTATATCTTAATGTTTCATAGTGTAAGTTTATATTTGTGCTTAACTTAAAGTAAACAGCGTGAGTAGAGACAGGACTCTTGTATCAGCTTTACAGCCTGAGAATAAGAGTTTTAACTCCCGGGTTTGCTAGCCGCGATGCTGACGTTTACTACAAGTAATCTCATTGAGTTCTGCTAGTTTGCATCTTTGTCTTCCAGCCAGTTTTTACTGTCTTAACTTTGTAGTATGACATATGCTGGATATTTCATACAATTTTCACGAGTTCCTCATCTTTCTGACTGTGTAAATGTCGTGCGTCGAGTTTAACAGAAATGCGAACGAGAGACGTTTTTATCTTTGACCCAT
>NC_056508.1:6943741-6948594 GCF_014905685.2 Nematolebias whitei
TATATATATAGTTGCAATTTCATGTGATATCTTGAGTGTAGTGATGACTGTCAGCTACTACCACACCAAGTCGTAGCTCAGTCTCTGTAAAACTGACTGAGTGAGATCTAACAAGGTTGAGTCAGGTCCTCGGGACAGATTCTTCTTGTTGAAACAATTCGTCTTTTATCCAAAGGACTTCTTCAGTCTGAGGAGCTGCAACACACAGTCTTATTAATAGCACCTTCTCATGGATCAACCAGTTTGATGGAGACAGCCAGAACTAGCTGTTCACATGATAAAGGAGGACCAGCAGCCTAACAATCGATCATTAATGTCCTGATGGCCGCTTGCTATTCACAGATAATAACAGCATCCGTCCAGAGGACCTGACTTAACCTTGTTACATTTATCTACCTGGATTCTTGAGCAGCATCAGGATATGACTGAGTTAAAGATATTTTTGTGTTGGCGAAGGTTTATTAGTTGTGTGGCCATCTTAAATTGGATTCACTCCCAAAATTAATCAGCTGTAGATATATATTTGATGATAACTTTCTGAAAGTTTGATTAAAAATCCACCCAGTGGTTCGTTAAATGTTTTGCTAACAGATAAACAGGGTTGACTCCAACTGTAGATGCTGCAAAGATGTTGTGTAAGAAGCAGCACATGGTGTGTGTTGAGTCTCAGCAACAACAATACCTAACTTTAGTTCAATATCTAAAATTGACTGTAATTATGCAATTTTTGTGTTTAATAAACTCCTTTTACTGTGGTGGCCATTTTGAATTATGTAAAAGCCAAAAGATAAAAATTTGTAGATGCTTATACAATGATTATTTCTAGACAGTTTTATTCAAATTGGTTCAGTGGTTCATGAGATATTTTGCAAACAGACAAAGTTGATTCCAAATAGTTTGAAGCAAGATTTTAAACAATGAGCTCATGTGATCATGTAGTGCTCAGAATATGTTTTATGGATCTGTCTCAGCTACGACCACACCAAATTTTAGACTGATCTATGCAAAATTTAATGAAATGTAGACATTTTTATGTTTTAAGGTCAGTGTGCTGTGACGGCCATCTTGAATTGAAGTGTCCAAAGGTAATCAACTGTAGAAGTCTATTTAATGATTACATCCGGCAAGTTTCATTGAAATGTATCCAGTGCATTTTGATATATTTTACTAACAGACACACAAGGATGCACGCAGTACATGCAAAACCATTATTGCCAGCCTTCATCGTCGGGCCGTAATGAGGTCAGAACAGAGTAAACAGTGGTGGAGGATGATGATCTGCAGATGGATCGGCTGAGGTGGGACTGCCTCCCAGCGCTGGCAGGTAACTGTCTTGTGATACGATATTTGATGGCAACTTACAAGTTCTTTGTGTCTGCCACAGTGCCCGGGGGCGGAACAACACAAGCACTCCCCAAACTTCAATATTCAGGGGGCATCATGATTGCAGGCATATTGAAGAGACAGAAATTGAAATGAGCCCCTCTCCCTGTGATAAGACGACCTGAGTCCCCGTGAAAGATGAGCTATGGCTATTTCTGGAGAACGAGGAGCTCGGTCTCGCCACAGGGCGAACCCTGAATAGCTGAGGTTGGAATGACTTGAAAAGAAGGCCTGGCTGATGCACTCGGCACTTGTCATTGAATGAGTGTCTTTTTCTCTCTTCTTCACTGAACCGTAGATTGCCATCAAAGGAAACCGTACAAAAAGATTTCTGTATCTGTGAGTCCTTTTAGTGAAACATTTAGCCTTTTTTGCAGAAGGGAAAACGAAGAGTGTCACAAAATGAATTTTTCTACATCTCCATTGAATTTACTGTGGAAATTTGGCGAGACCTGCCTCGCGACACCCCCCTCCACGCTCCTTTCTTCCCTCCAAATGTCCTTGTGGCTGCTGAAGAGAGAGTAGTCACCATGGCTAATTCATGTTGTGGGTTGGGTGTACACAAAGTGTGAGGGATGGGGAGCCGTGCACGTGTGGACGTGCCTTTATTGCATCTGACAGAGACGATTTCTCTCTAATGTCATCCCCCTGTGCATGGAGGAGTCAGTGAAGTTCACATTGTTTTCTTCTAGAGCAGACACACACACACACACACACACACACACACACACACACACACACACACACACACACACACACACACACACACACACACACACACACACACACACACACACAGGAGGCATCAGTCAAAGCTGCACTGAGATTAAGACCAACTTGATAAATTTGATATTTTTTCTGTGTTTTTGGTTTTCTGTGTTAAAGGTGTGTATAATTCAGACGAAGACAACTCTGATGAATGTGATAAATGTACGAAGCTCATCGGGGGTTGTGATAAAAATGAAATTAAAGGTTGTAAGGATTCTTCGGTTTATTAAACCGTGAGCACAATTCAAACTTGTTCCCTTCAGTTTAGTTAATCTGCACACACAGGTTCACTAACAAACATCGACCTGATCGACAGCAAGCAGGAGACCATCGTTTGGGTTCAGTAGCATTGAGAAGTTGGATAAATTTTAATTTGCAGGTTTACTAACTTCTTAACAAGTCATCAGACCTGCAAACATCATCTCCTGTAAACTGCAAATATAAAAAAGAAAAAAGAAAAAAACCCACTACAGCCTGAATTTATACAAAACAATCAAACTCCAAACTGGACAAATGTTTAGGGACCGTCAATAAAACACAACACTTATAAAACAATAATATATGTATTTATAGCATGTATCTAATGTAACAGTTAGAATATCATTAAAAGGAGATAACAGAAAATCAGATGATAACATTTCTGTTGTGATTTAGCTGAAAGTACAGATGGTATTATTAAAGGTATTAAAGATTAAATTTGCCGTTTACAGACGGTCCCTAAACCCTGGTCTCACTTCATCTGTTTCACCGTTCAGCTGGAAACTAAACTAAACACCTGCTGCTCACAGACACGCGTGTTGTTGTGAATCTGTGTGTACAGTTTACTAAACTGAAGAAATAAATTCTTAAAAGCTCACGTTTTATTTTTACTCATCACCCCGACGTATCAGTGGTATGAGTTAGTTTTCTCTTATTTTATGGTTTCTTGAAAATATGAAATGAGCCTAAGCAAGCAAATTATGATGCTACCACAAGCAAACATTTAATAAATGGTGTAAAAATTAAATACTTTTTCTATCTTTTTCTAGCTATAGCACATTAGCTAGTCTTAACTGGCCATGCTGTTTGGCATTGTTCAAGTCTCAGCTTGTTTTAATAAAACCATTTTGTCCATGATTAAGACTGATGGTTTATTTTCTGTGTTTTTTTTACCCTAAAAAATTACAGAGTTAAACGTTGGACGTCTTCATATAAATCAGTAATGAGAAAAAAAAGTTGTACATTTTACATTTTAAATGCATAATCCTAAAAAAAACTGCATCTTTAACATTCTGATTGTTAAGTTATCAATAAACGTGATTTATTTACAATTATTGTAGCTTATTTTCACAAAGAGCACCTACTTTTCTTGATTTTATAGAGTTATTAATGTGCTTTCAGTTGTTTTGTTGTGTACAATTTGTGTACAGTTTGTGTAAATTTGATTATTTTCAAAGTAGTATTTTATATTTTTTATCAAACACAACTTCATTAATTAAATTATCTTTTATGCAAATTTAAAGACCCTCAGGAAATGAGATGACAATAGAAACTTGGCTAATTTCAGTCCCTGTCCATGAAATCTGCTCAGACTTTTTATAACTGTTCTCGTCCTCCATTTTTGAAGTCATTACCTCTGACTGTAGTTTCCAAATGTTTGAACAGGTCTTTGCTAAAGTCCCACTGCAGAGGGAGGATGTTCAGGATGTAATCCTGCAGAGCTGCTCATAGCGTCGCTCATGAAAACAACTTTTTAACCTAAACACGTCACCAGAGATTAGAGTAGAACTCTTAGAAAAACCATAACTTTGTTTGGGTCAAAATCTCCTCATGAAACTCTACATGATTTGTAGGCAAGGCCTTGGGAAGCAAGGGTGCAGAGGGTGCTGCAGCATCCCCTGGTGGATGTTCAAATTTATTAATAAAAAAAAACCTAAATCTTATTTTGTTGTACTTTGTTTAGTAAATCTGATATCTAAAACCTCATTGTTATTGCATCTTTGTGTACTAAATGTTACAATTAATTAAAATATCTCAGCATCATTAGTTTGTTCCCTGCCCCCACAACTGAAACACACTCCCATGGTAAATGGTAAATGGAATGTACTTATATAGCACCTTTCTATCTTATTTCAAGATACTCAAAGCACTTTATCTACAATCTGTGTCCTCATTTATCCATTCATACAGCACTCTAATAGATCTCTACAAAGATAATTGAACAAATCATTCTAATGAGACTAATCAGTGCTTTAGCTCACATTCATACACTGATGGGACACACATCAGAGGCTATGAGGGGTTCAGTGTCTTGCCCAAGGACACTTCAGCATGTGACTGCTGGTGGATTTGAACCCCCAACTCTTGCATTGGAGAACGACTGCTCTAACCACTCAGCCACAGCCGCCACATGGTCATGTTTATAGGAAGCTAATGCTAGTAAGCTAATGCTAAGTTATTGCTGTATTCACTGTGAGTGCAGATCATTGATGAGTGGTGGTTCTGAAGGCTTTCATATAAACAAAATTATTATTAAAATATTGATTTTGCTAGTTTAGAGGAAAAAAATACAGTAGTCCCTCGTTTATCTCGGGGGATCCGTACCCTGAAAACCTGAGATAAGTGAAAACCGTGAATAGGATTAGTAGTACAAGTAGTAATTAGTAGTTTATTTATTATTTATATATTATATATATATATATATATATATATATATATATATA
>NC_056508.1:6948694-6950148 GCF_014905685.2 Nematolebias whitei
AAAAATCACATAAATTCTGTAAGAACAAAAATATCTAAATCTATTGCAGTACTATACAAAGTCAGGGAATTATTAAATGATAAAGCTCTGTACATGTTGTATAACACAATCATTTTTCCACATTTAATCTATTGCATTGATGTTTGGGGGAAAGCGTGTAAAACATTTACAAAACCTATTTTTATTTTACAGAAAAGAGCTGTAAGAATTATCACCAGAAAGCATTACAGTCACCCATCAAGCACATTATTTTATCAACTGAAGTTATTAAAGTTCCATGATTTGGTAGATTACAGTATTTTATCAGTTATGTATAGGGCTCAAAATAACACATTGCCATTAAATATCCAAAGAAATTTTGTTAAAAGACAAAGTTGTTATAATCTTAAGGGGATAGAGATATTTGTCAAACCAAAATTCAGAACTAGTCTGAAGGGAAGGTCTACCTCAATCCAAGGAGTTGGATTGTGGAATGGTCTAGAGAGTGATGTGAAAAATGACAAGTCAATGTGCACATTTAAGAAAAAGATCAAAACTGGATTGTTAAAAAAGTATATATGAAGTAGCTTAGTGTGTTTTTGTATTAGAATTAGAAAAATTAGAAAGAGTTATTCATTTTGTTCTGTTACTTGAAAATTATTATGATTGATATAATTGTTTGAAAAAAGGGGCAGATATAATAAGATTTTTTTCTTCTTTCAGCTGCCTTTCATTTTAAATCTCTTATATTTTTTTTATATAGTTATGGAATTGTTTTGTACTTTTTTAAAATGAATAAACTTTATACCATATATACATACATATATATCTATATATCTATCTCTCTCTCTAAATATATATATATATACGTATGTGTGTATGTGTCTGTATATATATATATATATATATTATTTTTCATTTATTTATTTCTTTAATTAATTAATTATTTTTATTTTTTTTACAGAAAACCTCAGAGCATCCTATCTTCTGTTTCTGCCTTTGCAGTTTCTTTTAAAAGCATTACAAATTGGAAACTAAGGTCAGGGGTGAGCTCAGCCTTATTGTGAGACTAAGTGCATCCTCCATGCTGGACATTGTTGGACAATGGCTCCAGTGAAAATGAAGAAACATAAAGATCCCTGGGTTGCAGATGTAACGTGTCTGTTTTATTGGAGAGGTATTCAGCTGCAGGACTCATGCTGAGTAGACTAACTCAGCATGAGTCCCAACCGTGTGCCCATGGTCATTTCTTATCAACACTATGAGACCCTCCATCATACAGCAGCAGCTGAGATTAGCGCTCGTTAAGTCTGCGTCCTCTGCTTGTAAACAGTTTGTTAATGTGCTGACACTTGTGCTATATTAATTAGCCTGCATGAGTAAAGAACAACAACAAAGAAGCATGAGCTGTTAGATACACAGATTGCTGAGTGCTGACTGACCGGTGGACAGGGAGGGACCTCAAATATATATAT
>NC_056508.1:6950248-6953249 GCF_014905685.2 Nematolebias whitei
TGTGTGCGTGTGTGTGTGTGTGTGTGTGTGTGTGTGCGTGTGTATGTACTTTGTATGTGTGCGTGTGTGTGTGTGTGTGCTTGGGACCCTGTGTATACAATCTCATTCGCACCACATGCACCACATAAAGAAACTTTGACTTTGATATGTATGTATGTGTGTACAAATTCAATTAATTTTAGACAATTTAGAAGAGTATTTATACACATCTTTATTGGTTATATGCTTCATTGCATGGTACAAATATTTTTATGTTTTTTTATTTTACAAATAAATAATGATAACAAATCAATGGTAATTTAAAGCAAAATTGTGGTTAAACCACAAATAACACATCAAGGCCTTTTGGTCAATTAAACAAAATTAATAATTTCTAAAAAATGTAAAATGATCACAGGTAGCATTTAGTATAAACACAGTGCTGTGACTTGCCACAAAGTATTTAAAGTTTATTGTGTTGTCATGTGCCAACTAATTAATTATGTAATTAAAGCCCAAGATGTTTTAGCTTCTGCACTAACAGTGTTGTTAAAAACAGCTGCATCATGTTCTTATATAGAACAGGCTGCTTTTTTGTCCGATTTCAAATAAACTTGGACAGTTTGCATTGATTTTTTTGCTGAAAGCTGCTGAAAATGCTGAAACCAGGCTGAAAAGGTTTCATCGTTAAACTGTTGAATTAAATCAGTTAAACTGAGTTGAGTTGAAACAGCTGTGATTTGCTCAAAGAAGGAAAATAAAATCTGAAAGAAGGAAAAAAAACAGCAGAAATGTGTAGAAAAAGCTGAATAGAGTAGAAATGTTGCAAAAATAATCAGAATAAGCTGGAATAGGCAGAGAGAGGCTGAAAAGATCACAAAATAAAAATCTAAAATTACCAAGTAAGAAATTGAAATGAGCAGAAAAAAAGCAGAAGTTAGCAAAAAAGTAGCTGAAATGGGGAAAAAAAAAGTTGACAGTAGCAGAAAGAGGCTGAAAGAAGCATAAAAGTTTTAAATTATTTAAAAGTCACAAATGTTTGAAATTTGTTTAAAAAAATGCTAGAAAAGGTTAAATTAACAGAAAAATACTTAAAAAGTAAATTCAAATGGAGAAATTTTTCACAAAAGCAAGCTGAAAGCAGCAGAAAAATAGCTAGCAGAACAAAAGCTGAAATGAGCAGTAAAATGTAAACAGCACAACGTTTTTGAAGGATGTGGAGATGTCCATTCATTTTCAAAGAGAAAAACATGGCAGAAAAAGTTAAATATTTCAAAAAGTTAAAATTACACAGATACCAAAAGTTAAGAATGTGAATGAGCCGATCGTTTTGATACATAAATTGTTGAACTAGAACAAAAACTACAGAACGAGTTACTTTCCGAAAGGTGGGTCTCAATAGTGTGAATGATTTATAAACATTCTCACTACGAGACTTCAGGACGTCACATGCACAAAACTAAAGCTGTATTTGTGAAAGTGACAGCTGAAGAAGAATAGTGAGGAGTGTCGGTGTGAGCTGTGGGTATTTCACAGGAGCGAGTTGTGCCGTCACGCCACGCAGGTGCAAGCATGTTGCACCGCAGAGGGTGGATTAGGAAAACTTAGATGTTGCTGCACATGCAGACACTTTAAAATGCTTCCAGGATTAAAGCTTGAATTGGTAAAGAAGTTTTCTTTCAGAACATTAACTTTTCAAACTTTTTTATTATACTTATTTGCCTGGAATTTATAAACTTAAATAAAAATAAATTCAATTAACCAACTTGTAGTTGATGTTTTATATGTTTTGCACAGTTGAGTTGAAAAAAAATAAATCACCAAAGATGCACTGTGCCACATTAAATTTTACAACAACCGGCCTCATTTGTTTCTCAAGGCATAAAATTATATATAAACCTTTTTTTTCTTCTTTCAGCTGCTCCTTCTTCAGGGGTCGCCACAGTGAACTAACTCGCACAAAGACATGGCGATTGTTTTTACGCCAGATGTTCTTCCTGACACAACCACAGACCACCGAGCTACCACAGCCCCCTGTGTGGAGCAGAGAGCTGCTATCTAGGGTGCCCGGGAGAGCAGGTGTGTGTGTGTGTGTGTGTGTGTGTGTGTGGGGGGGGGGTTAAGGGTCTTGATTAGGGGCTCAGAGTGGGGCAACTGAGGGAGGAGGTAGGTGTGGGTGTTTCACCTTTACCACCTTCATTTTGATGTTGTTGGTCCATAGAGTTGAACCGACAACCTTTCGATTACGGGCCCACCTTCTCTAACCTCTAACCACTCCCCCCAAAATAAAATGTATATATAAAGATGTATTAAAAGGGGAGTGGTGGTGCAGATGTTGGAGAAGGTTTGCCTGTGATTGGAAGGTCGCTGGTTCGATCCCCCAGACCGCCAACATCACAATGTTCGTGAGAAAGGTGAAGCACTTAGACCTGCCTCCACCCTTGTTTGCCCCGCTTTGAGCCCTTGAGCAAGGCCAACCCCATCATCTGCTCCCCCAGATGCCCTAGATGGCTGCTCTCTGCTCTTCCAGGCGACCCCTGAGGAAGGGAGCAGCTGAAAGAAGAAGAATGTGTAAATTACCCGTCATGATCTGGAGTCAGTCCATACTGATGAGAGCGATTCAAGTGGATGATCAAACATGAGGCCCGACTCCAGAAAATGTTTCTGCTCCGTTTAGAAGGGAGGGAGTCAGCAGAAACTTGAGGAAACCCAATAAATGCAGTAATTATTTTTGTATTTTTTAGATTTTATATCCAAAAGATCCTTAGAACTTTGGTTACTTGTAAAACATCATTTTTAAATTTCAGTCATGCATTTTATTTTTAATTAGAAGTTTACATTTTAACTGTGAGGCTGCATGAAGCAGAAATGGATGAATAGCATTTAAATGAAACACTTTGTTCAGTAATCCAAAAAAGTTCAATCTGGTCCTCTGGACATTCAAAAAAACAAAAGCAAAACAAAGCAAAAGCAAAAAAAAAATCTAGAAACGTTTCGTCTCTCATCCAAGAGACTTCCTCAG
>NC_056508.1:6953349-6960755 GCF_014905685.2 Nematolebias whitei
GTTTCGTCTCTCATCCAAGAGACTTCCTCAGACTGAGGAAGTCTCTTGGATGAGAGACGAAACGTTTCTAGATTTTTTTTTTGCTTTTGCTTTGTTTTGCTTTTGTTTTTTTGAATGTCCAGAGGACCAGATTGAACTTTTTTGGATTTTTCTACCTGGATTATTGAGCATGCATCAGGATATTTGTTCAGTAATATTTTATTAAATTAGAAAATAATTCATTAATGTGTAATTGAAATCTGAATTTTAAGACATTTTCCAAACTTAAAAAAATATTACCTACAAATTCTGGAGCAATAAATTAGAGCTAGTAAAAACCCATCTTTATATTTTTAATATAAGTTTGTTTGATTGTATATGATTTATGTATATGTTTTACACATCATAAAACAACAAAAATAATTACTATATTTGTTTATGAATTTTAATTCTCAGACATTTAAATATAGATGATAGAAATGTATTTTCAAAAGAAACATAAAATATCTACAGTTGCATGCATTGTCTAACTCTAATTAAATACTGTATATTTGCTCAGCATTTTGTAAACTGTTTTATCAGACCCTAATCAAAGTACTTGACAAAATTAAAAAACTCGTAAATGTCATTTTCTCCCACAAAAGTTTTATCACCAATATTATTAACTGGGTTAGAGCCCTTTCACTGAAACTACATATATTGGTAAAGGTTGAATGAATATTAATAAAAATCTTAATTTAGCTTTTTATTTTATTGCCTCAATGAGAATATTTCTCTAGTTGTGATGTCAATATCTGTGTTTTCCAGAGCAATAACAATCCCAGGTCTAAAGCCTCTGGTGGCCAAGGTTTACATGAAGAACCAAACTTCCTGATGCCAGAGGAGTTAAAAGTTAAAAGTTACAAAGTTAAAAGTTACATTGTACCAGTCTGTGCATGTGTTTTCACACGCTGACTGAGGTCAACAAACCTCAGTTCTTTTTATTCTTTGAGCTGTTCCCTCTTCAGGGTCACCACAGCGAGTTGTCCTCCTCTCTCTCTCTGTCCTCTGCATCCTCTGTCCTCTCTCCAACTACCTCCATGTCCTCTCTAACTGCATCCATATATCTCCTCTTTGTCTTTTTCCTGGCAGCTGCATTTCTAACATCCTTCTACCAGTATACCCACTGTCCCTCCTCTGGACATGTCCAAACCATCTCAGTCTGGTCCCTCTAACTTTATCTCCCAGTTGCTCAACCTGTGCTGTACCTCTGATGATCTCATTCCTAATCTTATCCATACTTGTTACTCCTATGGAGAACCTCAACATCTTCATTTCTGCCTCTTCCAGTTCTTTCTCCTGTCTTTTTGTCAATGTCTCTGTCTCCAGACAACACAACGTAGCTGGTCTAACCATTGTCTTGTAAACTTTTACTTTGACTTTTGCTGACACCCTTTTGTCATAAGTCACTCCTGAAGCTTTGCTCCATTCACTCCATCTTGCCTGGACTCTCTTCTTCACCTCTTTACCACACTGCCCATTTTTCTGGACAGTGGACCCAAAGTACTTGAAGTCCTGCAGCTTTGTAATCTCTGCTCCTTGTAGCCTCAGTCCAGTGTTTCCCCTACCATTATACAAGGAGGGTGCCCCGCCCAGTCAACAGAACTGAGCGCTAGAGCGGGTCCAAAAAATCTGACCCGCCCCACCCCCAGCCCGTAGCCATCATTTCAGAACCCCACCCGATCCAACGTATTAACAGTAATTCCAGGTCCGAACCTGAAAAACCCCCGACATTTTTAATTAAGCTTTGACTGCTTATATAGTTACTGTATTAATGGTTGGCGGATGCGCACGGCTGAGGGAGCAGAAAATGGGAGCTGAGGGGGTGTTTGTACTTTCATGGCCGCCAAAGTGCATTAAATGCTTCCCCTGCTTCTGCCTGCATTCTGCATTATTCAGACATGGACCCTGCTCAGACATGTCAGATATTTTGTGATCTCACCTGTTTGGGTCATTGGTCGTGCACGTCCGCTGAGTGCAGCGGCTCAATGAACGTCCATTTGGGCTGATGGATCGCTGGCAGTAGTACATCTGAAGTTTAACCAAACTTTTTTTAGTATCTCTTTCAACTGGCCAGTCAGCGCATGGTCAAATGGCTTCGTGTGGCTGGTGATTTTATGGCAAGCCATATTACCATATAAATGGATCGTCATCCGCGCACATCCGCTGATGCAATCAAAAGCTCGACACCGACCCAGCCCGCACATTAAGCACCTTATTATGCGCGAGGCCAGGCTCCGGGTTAGAAATGACAGCTCTACCGAGCACCCTGCCTATTTCCCCCAACCCATCACCAACTGCCAGTACTGACGTAGCGCTTAGCTAGCTAGCTTTGTCTGTGTTGTGAGCATGATAACTTGAAAAATAAGCTATGGGACAACTACCCATACCCATGTGGCTGCATCTAGACACAAGAAAGGTCCATTTGGACAATTGGGTTGCTGTTTCAGAGTCCAAGATGGCCACCACCATATATTAAACCAGCCACCCCAATCATTTGTGGAAACTACGCTTTTTCCTTTTTATATCGCTCAAAGATATAGTTGCTCATATGACTGGGGCAGCCTTTGGTGTGGCTAATCTATGGATGCCCAGACCACCTTTTGCCACCCCCTGACTCCGCTATTGCACCTATTCGTAGATAAATATGCTTCCTCCATTCACCAGGATCTGTCATTCTGTGCTGCTTCAGACGAGCAAAAGAAAGCAAAACAACCTCCATTCTTCTACACAGTGTAACTACCTTCTTCAATATATTACACTTAAAAACATAATAAAAAAAAAAACACTCTTCTCTAAAATTTAAAACATTTACTTATCAAATCCCTCAACGATGGAGGACATTGGTGTACCGCTTGTCTGCTTGGACTTCAGTCACTGTTGGCTGTCACTTTATTTAGTAGGAGAAGATGTCTTGACCTCACTATTAGATAGAATTATGATCCAGAAGGTTAGAATAAGAAACACATATGTGTTTTAATAATCTGCAACTATCAGGTGTGAATAAACACCAGAATGCATCTGGTAAATCTTATGTTGTTAATCTAAAACACTGAAACCTCTGTACCTTTGTTTTATTTTACATAAATAAACACACATTCATGCATTTTCATGTTTAATAGAGTGCACAAATAATGTATGTTAAAAAGCCCTTTGACAGGCTGCCGACTAACTGTTAGCATAGATGATATTTATAGATGGAAAACACCATAAAAAGCTAACATGATTAGCATTTGTTCATCACTGGACATTTGTTTTACTGCAGGAAGCTACGGTAGCTCTGCTTGGACAAGACACAGCAACTGCTCTCCTGACTTTCTTAAAGTGACATCACAGCTCAACATGAACAAAATCACATTTTCATCTTAGAAAATCAATTCAGAACCATCCACGTTTGTGATGCATCTAAAAACGTTAACATTCCTAAAATTTAGATCTACAAAGTGATCTAAATATAAAATATCTGAATATTTTTTCTTTCCAAGCTCCTTATGCTTTCCTCTTGTGAAGATTGTTTTAATCTATGACCAGGCGCTCTCCTCTTCCTTGGTGAATTAGTTCTTGATGTTGAGGATCAGTTGCAGCAGACTTTGAGGAGGGGGTCATAATGTGTGTGTGTGTGTGGGGGGGGCATCCTGACTCTCCTCTGCCTCGCTGTTGATCTTCGGCTGCTGGCCCAGTGTGTCTAACCAGTTTTATTTCTCTTAAGCCTCTGCCTGCTACATCCTTACACACCACAGTGAGGAGGGCAGCATGCGGACGTACCGTCTGAGTATTTACTGATGTGCAACAACCCGATTCATCCCTTCATTCAGAGATTTATGACCTAAGGTGGCATAGCAGCGTGTGCGCATGTCTGTAAGCTTTTATTTGCTGCTTTTAAACTGTCCAGTAAAAAACAAGAAATTAAAACCTTCGCCACTTGATATAAAACTAGAAAAACAAGCATTATCTGCAAAAATACAGCATGAATGAAAAGATGAATGATTTTTTTTTTAAAAAGCCGTAACTGGCTTGTTAAAGCTAAAATAAACAGAACAGTGAAAAGCTTAAATGAGTGCAACAGTCGCTAAAAGCTTAAAAGCCAAACAGTGCAAAACGTTAGCAAAAAACTTTATCAAGCATAAGAAAACAAAACAAAAATATCAAGAATATTGAGTTGAAAGAAAACAATGTTTTGAAGGTATTATGAATATAATGAATTTCCATGTGATGAATACTTTGAAAAGTATAAAAATTACAAATACATCAGAGGGTCATAGTGCATATTTCCCAACTGAGCTGAACATTTTCATATTTGACTGGGTAAAATATCACAAAGTATGCAGAGGAACATGAAAACAAATAGTGTAAATGCTGACTCAGCATTTGCACAGTCATTATTAAAGTTTAGGCTACAAAGCTCAGCTAACCCTGCTCTCTGTGCATGCACCTTTTTGTGGCCTTTCTGTTCACTTTTTTCTGTTTTGTGTTTGCATGTTTTTCCTACTTGCTCATGACAGAATCTCACTCCCTGGCAGGGATCCAGCTGAAAAGTTCCGGTACTGTCCAGACGCATCCTTTGGGGACCTCATCAGCCCCCTGAATTTCCTTCCCCGCTCACGCCTGAGGGCATCCATATTCATTTCCTTCTCTGATTTGGGAAAAATGATGAAAGGCTGGCGTTTTTCCCATCTCTTTATTTCCTGCCAAGGTTGCCTGCATTTCAACACAACGTAAATCTGCAAAGACCTGCAAACAAGCTCCCAATTGGACATGACCAGCTCCATGTTGTTAGCATCAAGTCCCAGGGTTATTTGGTGCAATTATAAAGGAGTTTAAACATGCGTCCATGTATAAGAGCATGTGATAATCCCATGTTTGAAGGCACTCATTGTTAAAGTGCAGGGATTTGTCTGTAGTCTGTATTTACCTCCTGCAGGGAGCTTTCTCTGCCTTTCCATAGGCCTCGTTCTCCAAAGATAAATATCTCCACTGTCAAGTTATGAGGGCTTGATGAAATTATGGAGATAGCAGCACCGGTTTGAAATAAACCTGTGATTACACTGGTGGGTGTGTATTTACTCTTAGTGGAGACGGGAAATGAATGTTAATGAAAACAACAGTCGCGTACAGTAATACCCCAACTCTGTAATTATTGCCATGCTTTGATGAGGCCACATATACTCCTCACACACACACACACACACGTGCCTACTTAACCAAACTTTGGTAGACCCTCGGCTCCACTGGCAGGATCCTGTTCTCTGTGATGCATAACAGAGCCGAGGGCGGGGACCATCAGCCAGACGTAGGAGCTTGCTCTCTGTTGCCGAGGCAACGCTAAACACATACGTACACAAAGGGAAATGCCTTACTGTAAAGGAGAGGATGTCTATACCTCTGGTGGGATAAGGAGCCCCACATACTGGATTTATTCCTGCCCAGCAGGCTGGTACTGCAGTGAGTGGAGGTTAGGAGGAGTCCAACATTCATCATTGTTCATTGCAGTCCCCTCACAGAGTCCACGCTTACACCTGGAAGATCGCTGTTGAAGATTTAGGAGTGGCACACTCTCATTACCGCATTATCGCTTGCTGTTGAAGGTGGTTTTCCCAATGTGTGTGTGGGTGTGTTTGTCTGTCAGCTGAATTTCTCATGAACCACAGTACAGATTTTAGTAAAAGTCTCAAAGAGTTTTAAAATACCATCTAATAATGATTAGCTGTTGGAGCAAGCTTGATTTAAGATGGCTGCAACAGCCAACTAAACTCACAAAACAGAAAAATGGTTCTAAGTCAACCACCTTTACAGATATTGAGTTAAACTGTAGTGTGGTAGTTGCTGAGACTCATCCTCAACACAAAATTCAAGCACTAACAGATCGGGCCACTTTTCAAAAATAATGCTTGATCGCACATAACCTGAAGCACAAGGTATGGCCAAAATGACCACAGCTCATCAAAGTCTGCCATGAAATGTGGTGGGCCATATGTATTTCTTTAAGGAATGTTAGGCCTTTAATTGGAGAATGATGTTTTGCCTGAACTGAGGCATGAGACGTTGGCTGCTAATAAAACAGATCCCAGCAACAAAGCTGAGACACTACTGGGTATGAAATGCAGGAATTCACTAATTGTGCAGTAATAAATAATTTATCAGTGAAAGCCATGCAGATAACTTTCTGTCTGTGTTTCACTGCAAAAATTAAATGTCTGAAGTCAGAACGAGCGTGTGAAGTGGTGATTTGGACAACTTTCCATCAGATAGCGTCTGTCTCGTCTCTCATTGTCACCATGACAGCTCCCTCTCAAAGACGCCACTTGATAGCTTTGGTCGACATATTTAAAGAGCTTAGAACTTAGTCCGTATTGTTGGTGCCAAATCTGGGCCACGTATGATAACAGAATGATCCCTCTGTGCAGTAAGCATGCAGCTGTCTGTCATCGAACTTCTGCAGGCTGCAGAGCAGCTCGTGTCTGTGGGTGTCTGATAGGTCTCAGGTTCTTCCTATTGTTCAGGATAAATTCTACAGAGTGTGGGCATGTATCACTCTGACCCAAACACACTTTTCCTGCTGACTAGTGCAGCAAAGTAGTTTGCATAGCCAGCGCCTCTATGAGTGCAGCTTGTGTTTTGATGAGCACCATGTCCTCTGTGCATTTATGTAATGCACTTTTTAAAAAGTGGCTGTAAAGAATAAAAAGCTGAGCGTTCCCTGAATTGAGTGCATATCGCCCACAGTTTGAGACTAAGATGGTCTTATCATGAGACATGATAAAGTTATCGATAGATCTGAGCTGAAATTTAACATAAGAAACAGATCATTGTATTAGTTTGTATGTTTTTGTAAAGTGATGTTTTCATCTAAAGTGGAATTGTTTTAGATTCCACTTTTCCACATTTGAATGATTTTGATCAGGTGTTTTAACACATTTTGTTACCTCCCAACTGGATATTTTTCCTGTTGTTGGGTGTAACTGCGACCCTGTACAGTAGTCCCTCGCTTCTTTGTGGTTCGTTTATCGCGGACTTGCTCTATCGGCGCTTTTCAAAATAAGATTGGACATGACACACAATTGGCTGATTGGTGGATGAGCCACACGATTGGCATGCAATATTTATTTAAAATAAATTATTTTAAATTATTTAGCACCTCCTGCACCTTTGTACAGCCCACACTGCAGGATAAACTTCCTGCTGCAGCTGATCAGCTGTTGTCTGTGCAGAGCTGAGAAGTGGGCGTGGCCAAGAGCGCTTGCAGATGGCAAAGAGCAGCAGAGGCAGGGAGCTGACATCAAGACATTCTGTGCTCTTTTAGAGCGTTTAGAGTTTAGAAACATTGTTTGAAATATTGCAAGAGAGTGGGAAGGTTTTAAAATGCCTTTATACATACACACACATACATA
>NC_056508.1:6960855-6969917 GCF_014905685.2 Nematolebias whitei
GGGGGGGGGTGTCTCGGCTGGCTCAGCTTTGATCTCAGAGGTGAAAAATGAAACTTAAGAGCAGCTGTGGCCCAAAAATCATAGTGAAAACAGTAAAACCCCTCTTTGCCCCCCCAATTCTGTCGGACTAATCACGCAGCTTAGATCTCCTCCAGCCTTCAGACGTTGTCATGCTGCAGTAAAGTTAGTTTTACGTTCAACGTTCACACTCCATGGATTCAGCGGTGTCATCCTCTCTTCCAAAATCAGACTGCCCGTAAATGCTGAATCCACGGAGCGTGAACAACGAACGTAAAACTAACTTTACAGCGCATGGTCTACTTATTTAGCCTGACTAACTTTGTAGGTATTAACAACCAGAATAAAATAAACCACTTCAAACACTCACAACTCGTGAATTGATATTGTTGCTAATTGATATAAATGTTGATAAAGTTTGCCTATTTTATTTTTGTTAAAAATATACAAAAACATAATCCATCTAGCTCTTTAACTTACCCTGCAAGCTAACATTTACTTAGAGATAATGTCCTCAAAGCAAAAATACATTTTATTTATAATTAATTCTTACCTGTGTGCTCTTAATGTGCCATGATATCCAGTCCACGTGCTTCCAGGGGAGTTTAACTTTTAAAGCCTCGGCTCACCTGAGGCCCAGCCCACAAACGGGGTTTCCCAAGCCACTCAAAGAGGGCTCAATAATTTGGCGCGGTGTGTATAAAAAATGTGTATTAAATTGCAGTTCATACACTATCCTGTACAGTCAAAAAGCGCAGTTTCATACACAAAAACACACAAAAAACGGGTGAGGGCAATAGATGGCCAATTACATAAATCTAAATAACTTTTTATTAAAACAATTTTAAATGCCAAAACACAGTCCAAATCATGCAGGCAGTGATGTAGCCACAAATTACCCCTAGATTCATGAGAAAACACAATGTTTAGATGCTAAAATATTTGGATACAATCTTTGATTTAGGCAGACATTAGCATAGTCCTTATAATACCAACAGGTCCGGATAATGTCGGTGCGTAGTCAGGTCAAAGGTTTGACTAAACCACATATGCGCACACACACACACACACACACACACACACACACACATATATATATATATATATATATATATATATATATATAGAGAGAGAGAGAGAGAGAGAGAGAGAGAGAGGGGTGTTTTAAACCGTTCCCACACTCTTGCAATATTCTAAACAATGTTTCTAAACCTAAACGTTCTAAAAGAGCACAGAATGTCATGATTTCAGCTCCCTTCCTCCTCTGCTCTTTGCCATCTGCAAGTGTTGTTGGCCACGCCCATTTCTCTGCTCTGCATGCTGAACAGCTGATCAGCTGCAGTAGGAAGTTTATCCTGCAATATGGGCTGTACAAAGCTGCAGCAGATGCTAAATAATTTTAAATAATTTATGTTAAATGAAAATTCCATGCTGATTGTGTGGCTCATCCATCAATCAGCCAATTGTGTGTCATGTCCAATCTTATTTTGAAAAACCACGATAGAGCGAGTCCATGATAAACGAACTGCGAAGTAGCGAGGGACTACTGTATGTGCATGTAAAACATTACCAATATTGTGCAGCCTTTCTTTTGCTTTTGTATGTTTTCAGTGTCCAGATGACTTGTTAGCAGGTTATGAAGGTAAACCAATGTTAAAAGTGGAAAATAAAATGTTGCCACCAAAAATGCATTAAAATAAGAAACTGAAATATTTTTAGACTGAAAACCAAAAAGAACTCAACGTAATAGGGCTAGAGGTTTATGCACTAAAGTCTTTGGTCACTTTTGTTTCTTATTTTACATCAACAGTTAAAATCAGTATTTTGTTGTATCACATATAATCTGGTGAAGATTGTATACTAGTGCAGGTAAATAAATGACACTGACAGTTTCAAAAGGTATAAATTTGTACTTCTGTGCTGCAAGAAACAGCCTCATGCCGTGCTTTGTTTTACTGAATGCTTCATAATTCTGCTTTCATTTTACCTGCATTTACTTTGACATAAAATAATACAGTAAAACTACAGATATCTGCCTCAAATACTGTATACATACCGATACATTTTTATGGTGTAACAAATACCAAATTCTACTATTATTCATCTGGAAAGTTTAAACTGGGACATTAAACTAAAATGATTAATAATCAAGTTTTACAATAAATCATATGAAATGGTCAAACGCAGCTGATATCTGGGATTTTTCTCTCTTGATGTAACTGTTCATTTAATGAAAATTATCATTTATTATTTTTAAAATTGCTTTTTTGCTGTCCATAACTGAATGTGGACTGACCCAAAAAGAGACGGAGTAGAACAAATGAAGAGCAACATCAGAGGGAAAGTAATGAAATGTCTTTCAACAACACTTTGTCTCGGTTCCTTTGGCCAAGTCTGGGATACCTATTAACACTCCCTTTAAATTATTCATTCTGATGGATAAAACACCTCCACTATTAATTGCATGTGCGCCACCCAGCCCCCTTAAATCTGTTGAAGAGGCTGAAATACATGCTGTGCACCCATTAAATGTATATTTCTTTACACTGCACTTTTAAATATTGAGCTAAATATAAAACTAATAACCGTTTGGTAAATAGAGTAAAATATGGCAGATGAATAATGGCCTGGGGATGAAATATCTTCCTTTCATCAACCACTCTTCTCTAATAATGTGCCTTGAGGAGACAGAAAGGGAAGGAGAGACACCCCCACATCCTCTCATCCACCCTCTTGATATTAAAGTTCTTACAGTTTGTATATTCTCTTTCAGAAATAAAAAGAGCTTCAAGTATCACATGCTGATGTAAAATACATCAGAATTTAAACTTTGCACAAATCACTGTGACATATAACTCATAAAAATCATTATTAGACGAAGTATTCATGTCTTTTTTTCAATAAAAGAAAACTTGGATATTTTCTTCTTTCTGAAGGATTTTTTTGTTCTTGATTTGTAGATGTAAAAAATAGATTTATTAGCTTTATTGATTTTGTCTGAAGTCTTGTTTTCACCTGGAGAGGAGTTCATTCAGCTGCAGCACGGATGCAGACACACGGTGGCTGCAGACTGATGGCTGCTACTAAACTGGTGTTAGTGTCACTATTGATGTGTTAGAACAAAGCAATTTAAAAAATGCAAACTCAGAGACTGGAACAAAGTAACGCTGTAAGCAGCGAGGCAGGCTGGGCATTGTGTTTTTAGAAAAGTAGCTCATCCAGGAGGAGGGCTGCACTACCCGGCTATTTATTGCTGTGCCGCTGAATGCAACGCCAGCTCAAAAGGCTCCAAATCATCAGGGAGATTGTTAGGCTTCTGTGAAAATTACGGAAGTGCAGGGGAAATAGATGAGCAACACTTCATAACAATTAATCAGAGGCCGCTGATTAATAAAGTTAATTTTTTATTCCCGATGATTCAGGGGATTATCAAAAGGACACTGTCCTTGTCATTTTGATTAACAAACCCATCCTCGCTCTAGAAGAGCACGCGCTGAAGGGAGACGCTTTTCTTTGCCCATAAAATAAATATTGAATGAGAATATTAACTCGTTAACCTTGACAAGTATTTGTAATTTTCATAAGGGGGGTAAACTAGCAGATTCAGCACAAAAAAATGCTGTGGGGGTTTAAGAAAAGGCACGGCACGAGGGGTGGGGGGACGACAACGCACAACAAATTAGAGAGAATGAAGAATGCTACTGCATGAATCCTGTCATTTTTATGGGCTGCAATGATTAATTTGTTTGTTCAAATTCTCAATTAAGCCAGGAGGAACTGGCAGAATTAGAAACAGGAGAGCAGAGCAGCGTTGCCTTGGCTTTGCAAGCACCCTGGGGAGATACAGCCCTACCTGATCTCAGGTCTTCAGGCTAGTCTGCCGAGAGCTCAAACAGCCCGGGGCGGCATGTGATGTACATCTTCAACATTCATTTCAAACAACACGAGGCGAGAGGAAAAAAAATGTAAATCAAAATATTCCACCAACCCCGCCTTGGCAGATAAATCATTCTGCCTTTTGTCCAGGTCGCCTTGTGAAGGGTAATGTCCTCAAAATGTCAATTGTCAGTGTGAGCATGCATTGCATTAGATATAAAGTACAGTTCACCACACACAAAAACAGCAGTCAGTCGCAGAGCTGTGCAGAAAGAAATAAAATATGGAGCCTGCACTTCCCTTTTCCCTGGAGGCACTGTGCACTTATTATTTGTCAGAGTGACAGATGTTTTTCAAATGATGGTGTCTCATGTGTGCTGAACTTCTACCAAAGCCCTAGCGTGAGATACTGCGGGATGCTACGCGCCATCTGATGGAACCCTCCATGGACTGAATCCCTGTGCTGAGAGGCATTACTGCAGGGGAGTCAAACAACAGAAGAAGATGT
This sequence comes from Nematolebias whitei, assembly GCF_014905685.2. Taxonomy (NCBI): domain Eukaryota; kingdom Metazoa; phylum Chordata; class Actinopteri; order Cyprinodontiformes; family Rivulidae; genus Nematolebias; species Nematolebias whitei. Next base: position 6,965,258 of record NC_056508.1, read on the forward strand.
TGTCAGGGTGGTCTGCTGAAGTGATGGTGGCGCTTCCCTCAGCAGCAACAGAAAAAGGCCCAGACTCAAGTGTCTTATTCAAACACACACAAGGTAGCACAGAATTCTGAGTCTGGAATAGGAGTTACTCATCAGGTTTGAACTTGTTGAATGCTGTCAATCTTTTTGATGAACGCCACAAATAGTATTTACAGCACAGGACTGCAGTATAAAACAGAAATAACTAATTTGTTAGTAAGATAATAACTGCTCAGACACTGGATGAAAACCTCACTATACTCTCCAACCTACATGAGCTCTTACAATGCAAGAGATCACATTGAATTTGGAAAACCTTCTTTGATATGAATGCCATATCGATGAGAGGAAAATATTTAGATGGCATAGAAAAGGTAAACTGGCCTGTAGCTGGTGGTGGTTGGAAAACCACAGTAAATGGACTGTACTTATATAGCACCTTTCTATCTTATCGAGATACTCAAAGCACTTTACAACACAATCTGTCCTCATTTACCCATTCATACAGCACTCTACTAGATCTCTACAAAGCTAATTGAACAAATCATTCTAAAGAGACTAATCAGTGCTTTATCACATTCATACACGGATGGGACACACATAGGAGGCAACGAGGGGTTCAGTGTCTTGCCCATGGACACTCGTGCAGACACATGTAACTGCTGGTGGATTCAAACCCCCAACTCTTGCATTGGAGGACAACTGCTCTAACCACTCAACCACCTTATGATTAAGCTGAACTATTACAGTAGTACCTCGCTACTTTGCAGTTCGTTTTCACGGATTCGCTATATCGCATTTTTTCAAAATAAGATTGGACATGACACAGTTGGATGATTGAGGAATGAGCCACGGATTGTTTATTTAAAATAAATTATTTTAAATGATTTTGCATCAGGGCTGCACGGTGGCACAACTGGTAGAGCTGCTGCCTCTCAGCGAGCACTGTCCTTGGTTCAAATCCCGGTCCAGGGGCCTTTCTGGGTGGAGTTTGCATGTTCTCTCCGTGCATGCATGTGTTTTCTCCGGGTACTCCGGTTTCCTCCCACAGACCTAAAACATGTATGTTAGGCTGATTGGTAACTCTAAATTGTCCATAGGTGTGAGAGAGTGAATGGTTGTTTGTCTCGTTTGTCTCTATGTGTCCCTGTGATGGACTTGCGACTCGTCCAGGGTGTCCCCCGCCCCTCGCACAGTGATTGCTGGACATGGGCACCAGCGACCCCCATGACCCAAAATGGAATAAGCGGGTAAAGATAATGGATGGATGGATGGATGTTTATTTAAGGAGGGAGATAGGTAGTAACAGGTGATGAGTGTGATTACACTCTGGCACATGTCATGACAAAGTTTACTCAACTTGAACTCAACTTGAACTTGGACTACTGTATCCCTACTTGGTGGTTTTTCACTTATCGCGGGTATGTGGTCCCTAACACCTGCTATAAATGAGGGACTACTGTATACTAGTTTATCCATCCATCCATTATCTTGATCTCGTCTTCCTTTTCATTATCATGTAAGTATATGTATTTATAAACTGACTATCCCATAATTTGAGGACACTATGATTTATATTTTTCAAGATGCATAGTTAAAAGTATAGTTTCCTCAAATGACTCAAGTGTCTGAAGATTAATCTGTGTTGGCCAAGGCCACCATTGGCCACCCCCTGGCTCCTCCATTGCTCATAGTTGTGGATAAAATGTCTCCCTCTACTCGCCAGGATTCATCATTCTGCACCACCTCAGACAAGAAAGAAAACTAAACAACTCCCTCTGTTCTTCTACATTGTAACTCCTAACTTCTTGAACATCTTGCACCAAAAACATTAAGGTTTCTTTGTATTTCCTGTTCATTTCTAGTCCAGAAAAAAGACTTATCTTGAAAACAACAAAAATACACTATTCAAATCCTTCAGTGACAGGGAACTGTCCCCCTCTGGTTTACTTTAGGCTTTAGTTTTGACCCTATAAGATCAATCATAAGCAGAAATGTAGATTTTTCTCAGTCAGTCAAGCAATACACAGTCCAAATGTTAACATACAGTTTATTGTTCTTTGTACCATCCATCTGTGTTTTAAAGTATGTGTACTTAACTTGAGGATATCATAAAGCAATGCTTTTATTCAGCTGGCTTTACATGCCACCTGCAGTACATTGTAATGTGACTTTTTAATGTATTTTCACTTTATTATGTAAAGCATCTCGCATCACAAGAGCTGAGCCACTGATGTGTGGACATGGTGTTCAGCCTGTGCTGTTTCCTTCGTCACAATTCATCTAAACCAAGTTCTGCTTAATTTACATCTTTATTAGAATACTACCCCCTTTGCTCATTTGAGTCTCTACACCTGTTCTGTGAATCAAAAATAAAACAAAAGGTTAAATTATGTGCATTCAGTTGTAACTTTTCACAAAAAAAAGATCTCTTTGTTTTCTATGTATTCTGATAACTCACTTTGTTATAATTATTATTTCTTCCACTGAATTCGCAGTATATTTTTCAGAACAGTGAATGTTTATAAAACTGTTGGCCACCTTTCTTTCATTCCCATTCAAGGTGTCCTCTGACAGAATACATACACCCATAGCAGCAGCACTGACTAGAGCCAGCACTTGTGAAACGAAAATGCTTATTAGTCAAACAGTCCCCATCGGAATAATGCCACGGTCAGCCAGTAGTGAGGGATAACTCTGCATGGATGACACTCCAGAGCTTATTCTGTTGGGGATCTGCTTTAGTGCAGCATGCACAAACATGATGTATGGACACACAAGCACAGGAGCATCATGGGACTTCACAGAGGAAGAGCTATGGATGAGTTACTGTTGCAAGAGCAGGGCTTGCATAAAATATGTTCTTCAAAACAATGACAGTGTGTTCTACTTTCTGTTTAATGATCCATTTGCCCGTGCAACCTTGATCAAAACTGGACTGCAAAAATAAAGTTGTCACAAATAAAAGAGGTCATTCACAGGCGGGCTTGAAATGTAGTTTGTAGAGATTTTAAAATCTTGCAAAAAAAAAAAAAACTACCAATAATTGGAATATATCCAGAATTCTGAGCATGCATCAGGATATCCAGAATTGTGCACATTTCTTAATAAATCATGAGAATTGAACAACTTGTAGAAGGCACTGTGGTCATGAAATCTTCTTGTTAGGAGATACGTCATATTATAAAGAATACAATTTGTGGCACTTGTTGTTTGATGAGCTGACACATTGAACTCATGCACAATATGGACCAAAAGGCCGTAGTATACCTCCAGCCCAGACTATACCTGGGGTTAAATGAATCCAGACTCGATTATACTCCAGCTATATTATGGCCTCAGCCAATTTATACTGCAGGGTATAAATTACTTAATTTTAATAACTGCTTAATACCTAAAATAAGTTAATGAAATAGTGTAAATATAATACAATGTAATGTAGTTGTTCAGTCTGACTTAGGCTATTTTACACCATCAGGTATAGTTTGGCCTAGAACAGATAGAGGGTTTAATATGGCCTGGGTCAAATACTCAGATTTAATCTGGTCAAGGGTTAACTTGGCCTTTTACACCGGGTCACTTTCAGTAAATGAATTTTACAGAAGTCACACTGTTTTACAAAATGGTGAAATTTTACAAGTCCCACTTAAACACAAGACTGGTCATGTGCATTTTTGCAGTTATTTGTGAAAATATTCACCCACTTTTTAAATATAGTATTCAGTTAATATTTAGTAATTCATGTTTTAAATTGTGTTTATTTTATTTTACATTTCCATAGTCCAGAGTGGCTAAATGAAAATAACAAACTCTAAAAAAATGATGCAAACAAAGTAGGTGCATGCATATGTACTCACCCCTTTTAAGCCCGGAGTTATAATTTATTGCTGCATGATACCTTTAAATGTCATTCACTGAGTTACATTGGTGGGGATGGATAATTATGCACACTAACTTTTTGGATTTACTCTTTGTTTACACTTCAAATGATCTGCCCTTTCAAAACCCTTATGTATTAAAATTATAAGAGATCACATCTGAGTGGATGTTGAAAATTTTTTAAAAACATGAAGATGCTGTATTATTTAATTCAGGATTACCATAATATAGTTTAAAATTACAAAACAAAGTTCTCCACAAAAAAGAGCTTTTGTGATCCTTCTGAGTGAATTTATTGATCAGTTGTGAATGTCCACATGAAGTCAAGCTGTTACAACAAACTGCCGCTGCAAAGCCCGAGCCTGTGCATGTACTGGTGTGAGTGGGCCTTAACAGAAATATATTTAGTCTGACTTTCATTGCCAGAGCCCTTCAAGTTCAGTAGAAAGAGGTTTGTCAAAGTGTCATATATTCGGGTGGGACATTTGCTGCGTGTGGGAAAAGCAAAAATCAATTTCCCTAGTCCACTGATAATTGATCTTTTGTTTTGAGTGTCCTGGAAAAAATGACATGTTGGGTCCATGCAGCCTGTCTGTCTGTCTGTTTGTCTATTTGTCTGTCTGTCTGTATGTGTCTGCCTGTCTGTGTCTACCTATCTGTCTACTTGTCTGTCCATGTCTGTCCGTGTCTGTCTGCCTCTCTGAGTCTACTTGCCTTCCATGTCTGTCTGTCCATCTGTATGTCTGTCTGCCTGTCTGTCTGT
>NC_056508.1:6969927-6970174 GCF_014905685.2 Nematolebias whitei
TGCCTATCTGAGTTTACTTGCCTGTCCATGTCTGTCTGTCCATCTGTCTTTCTGCCTGTCCGTGTCTGCCTGTGTCTCTCTGCCTGTCTGAGTCTACTTGCCTGTCCATGTCTATCTGTCTGTCTGTCTGTCTGCCTGTCTGCCTGTCCATGTCTGCCCATGTCTGTCTGCCTGTCTGAGTCGTCTTGCCTCTCCATGTCTGTCTGTCCATCTGTCTGTCTGTCCGTGTCTGCCTGTGTCTGTCTGC
>NC_056508.1:6970184-6976219 GCF_014905685.2 Nematolebias whitei
TGTCTGAGTCTACTTGCCTCTCCATGTCTGTCTGTCTCTCTGTCTGTTTGTTTGTCTGTCAGTCTATCTGCCTGTCCATGTCTATCTGTCTGTGTCTGTGCCTTTGTCTACCTGCCTGTCCATGTCTGTCTGTCCATCTGTCTGTCTGTCTGTCTGTCTGTCTGTCTGTCTGTCTGTCAGTCAGTCTGTCTGTCCCTCAGTCTGTCAGTCTGTTTGTCAGTCTGTCTGCCTGTCCATGTCTGTCTGTCTGTGTCTGTGTCTACCTGCCTGCCCATGTCTGTCTGTCTGTCTGTCTTTGCTACACTTTCCTAATTAATTTTGTTCCTCTCTTCTTAGCACCATCCGACACGTCGTCATTAGCCCGTAAACCTTCTAAAAAAATCCAGTCTCATAAATCTACCTCTGAAGGAATCTGATACTTCTTAAAAAGTGACAGCGGCTGACCTTGAGATTTATTTTTGTCACACCAGAAACTGTCTCCCTCAGCAACGAGAGATGCGCCTGTCCAGATGGTTTTGTGTGGCATCGTCTTGCTAATTGTCAGTGATGCCATCAAAGGGATGTAGCAGACCTGACAAGTTAGCTGATGAGCAATAAGAAGAGGATGAGGGGCGAAATATGAGCCTAAAACATGTGACAGTTATTTTGTGCAGTCTACCTGTGCTTTTAAGCACATTCACTTCCTTGGCTTCCTTTGTGTTCTGCATTTGTAGTGGCCTAAATTAGAGCAGAGAATATTATTATCAACATGACTGTTGTTAAACGGGGCACAGAACAGTCATTATGGGGTGTTTAAAAGATCTAACTGCATCAGGTTAAATTAACACATAAAATGTAAGAAGAAAAAGTCAGAGAGCGTTGTATTGTATAAAGAATGCATATCGCCCATCACCCTCCATCCCTGAGTTTTATAGCTGATTAGGTCAGACTTGTAAATGACACCATGTGTGATCTCCTGCAATGTTTTGAAACATCACAAGATGTGATAGAGCTACATAGCATGTGTTGAAGGTGACACCCAGCTACTACCACATTAAAATATAGCTCATTGTCAGGGTACTGTACTGGGTTAAAGACACTTTTACACTGACTAAGGTTGACTAGTTGTTGCGGCCGTTTTTAGCCGTTTTGCATCGTCAGACCCGGCTCTGCCTGGGTTCCAGCCCAGGTTCTGCGACATTGCACTGGGTGGTCCAGCCCACTTCCAGCTCAATTTTTTTTACCCAGAGACCCGGGTCTCCATGAGAGCCAACTGGTGTCGTCAGCAGACTGTAGGTCATTGATTGGTTCACTGCCCCTCTTGTACGTGCAACTTCAAATGACTGCAAACAAGCTAGCATTAGCTTATCATCTGACGTCGTCTTACCCTCCCACCTTCGGCATGGTACTGCTGTATGTCCTCATGCACCATCATGTACCTTTCTGATGTTTTATTCTAGCAGCACAGCCTCCTCTGCCTCTGTTCTAACTTCCCTTAGCAAAAAGTAGTTTATTTAGGTTACTACAAGTATACTTATTTTACAATAAAAATGAGGAAGTGTAATTGAAGTTTATTTTTTATAAACTTTATTTGATATACTTAAAAATAGTATAAAAATGTCCCAATTTAGTCCAAACAAGTATTAAATCAGTATACTTCTAGTAGTACACTACAAGTATGGTGTGTAGTATACTTGATATACTTATACTTAACTTAAAGTATACTTGCAATAATAAACTTAAAATGTACTACTTTCCCCAAAATGTCCCCCGGGCGCTTTCAATAGCTGCCCACTGCACTACCTGGTGGTGGATGGGTTAAATGCAGAGACTAATTTCGCCATTGTATGGAAACATACAGTGCTGACATTGTGATGACATTATTATTATTATTATTATTTTTGTTAAGGGTTGTTTTTGATAAAAAACAATGAACGATAGTATGAGTTCCTGCTTTCCATCGTTGACATTTAATGACATCACATGAGCCTCGAGTGTTCTTGCTATGATGAACCTGCCCACATGCAAAAACAACCAAGGCTATGCAGAGCTCGAGGAAGACCTGGGCTGGGCCAAAGAAACACAAAAGCCATCTGACTTAAAATGTCAATGAACTGTACATGTATAACCCATAGTTAATCCTTGAAAGTTTCATTAATATCTATCCAGTGGTTGATGAGATATTTTGCTAACAGACAAGCAGGATTGACTCTTAAAGGTTAATGCTAAAGTTTTATCCAAAGGTGTTGCACAACATGTACTGCTCAGTATGTTTAGAAGGTAACTCAACTACAACCACACCAACTTTTATAACAATAAAACTGACTGAGTTGTAGCCATTTTTGTCTTAGTTAACATTAATTAGCTGTGGTGGCCAGTTCTGTTGAGCTGACTGCAAAAACTAATCAGATGTGGACCTGCATTCAGTAGATACTTTCTAACAGTTTCAGTAAAATTCATCCAGAGAGTCATAAGCAGCCTTCAGCAGCAGGCGATAAGACGAGGCCTCTAATAATGTGTTACACCTGCATGGGTTCTCTTTCAAGCTGGAGAGGCTCCAGCCCAGAGTTGCCTCTTGTGACTGAACAACATGTAAGACCAAACATATGACGCAGGGGATGATCTGGCCTGAGACTGATGTGTGCTAAAGTACATTTCAGTCAGCGCTGGGATAAAGGTCACATTGACTCCTGCTATAAATTGGAGAGGACAGCTCCAGCATCCATGGAGTGTCAAGTGTAAGGAGGTCTGAAAGAAAATCCCTCGGATGTTTCGGGACACACACAGACGCAGGCGGAAGGATGAAAGTGTGCACGTCTCCCTCTCACTTGTGATTAGCACACTTAATCGGCACTTTAGAGGAGAAGTCCGAGCTAAGTTCATCACGTAATGGAGATGCAGTCTTATTTTCCTCGACCTTTAATTCAAAACCTGCTAGTGGTCATTGGAATAATCCCCAAAAGGGATCTCACATAGTTTTTATGAAAAAAATTCCCTCAACAACACACATTTTTACAGCTTCATTAGAAGCATGATGGTGTTAGACTCGACCTGAAACAACAGCGAGCACAAGAACATACATTTTGCTCTGAAAAACAAAGGGAAAGAACCTGAAAGGAAATAAGCAAATGAATGCAATGCCTCATTAGACGAGTTTTATTTGACCGTGGCCAATTAGAGAGCATCTGTAATTTAAAACAGTCAACCTAAAACAGACGAGACGAAGATTTCATGTCTCCCACGGGACACAATCCTCTCTTTGTTTTCACTCAAATTATTTTCTCTGCCTGTGACATTTTCTGTTTGAGTGAATATAAATAATACACAGAGGACGTGGAAGTTCAAAAAATATTCAGATCAGTGGCCTGCGCTAGGATGTTGAGATGAAAGTGCAGGGTCTACGGGGCTTCATGGAGGTCAAGGCTGCATGCCAAGGAGTGTGGCCTTGCTTGCTCATTTTGCAGTTGTTTTCTGATCAATAACTCTCCTTCTGTCTTAATCAATGACCCACTGAGATATTCCCGGGCTATTACCTCAGAGCTCTCTGAAACACAAAGCTGCACACGGAGAGAGAAAGAACTGGTTTGACCACAAATCACACCTGAGTGCAGATTAGTGTGCTTTGCTCTTCAAAACGTTGACAGTCATGAAATATTGAAGGGGGAGAAGCTGTTTATGAGGCTCAAGTGAGCGATTCACATCAAAAGATATGACCAAACCAAGACCCTGACTGCTTACTTAGACAAAAAAGTAACACCTGTATTACTTATACTGGTTGTTAAGCATTGGAATAAAATTTTGTGCAATATGCATAAGCAAATGCTGGAATAATGAGCCATCTGTATGTGCGGGCCCTTCCTTGGAGATGCCAAGAACGGCACCATCTGTGATGCAGCTACCAGCTGTTTTCTTTCTTATTACATGTTTATTAAAAGCTGAAGTTGTCCTCTTTGAGAAGAGGAAGAGAGCATGGGTGGCAGGGTTGGTTATCTCATCGCCTCCATCTCCATTAGAAGCAGACTTCAGGCTCCACTTCCAGTCCCATAAAAATACACCCAACAGTTTGAGAAGAACAGAGGGCGCGCTAATTAAATACTCCTCCTTTTTCATCAGCAACTCGAAGGAAATTAGGAGAACAAACGCGAGATTGACTGGCAGCAAAGCAGCGAACATGAAAGCAGATGAATGAGCCTAATCCACCAGGACTGGAAATAAATAAATAAAAGATGTCACTTACCCCACCTTCACTTAGCCCTTTGGGTTTGTATTTTTGAAATCCCTCAGCGGGGGTTTTGTGCGTCTATTCTATTTGCATTGTTTTCAATTTTCAAAACCTATTAGCGAGATATCGATTGACCACAATTGAGCATTTATGCACAGCAGGCAACCTACATCCCTCAAGTCAGAATCAGATCACATCTGCCCTAATTGAGGGTGGCAGAACTGCAGACCACCCTCTGCAACTGTCAACAAATTTCAGGAGCTCAAACTAAGATGCGCCAGGATGTTTCCCGCCCAGAGTGATGGACACTGAGAAGGAGAACTGGAAATGTCCATCAGCGTCCTCTGCCATGAGCTGAACAAACAGGTCAGGTCTGAACAGACACTGACAAACCCAGCGTGGACACAACTGTCGACGCAGACTAAAGCAATAGTAAGGGACAAGTGACAGGCTGCTCTCATGCCTTACCTAACTGCAGCACATGCATGCGGCGGGTTGTTGGGAGGAGGGGTGAGGAGGGGGCAAGGATAGCGTGCGGCTGCTCGGACACCAGCGTGCACCTCTGTCCAGTCAAACAGAAAGGCCTCAGTCCAACAAAGAGCTTTAACAAAGCTGCAGTAGCTGGGCTGAAACAACGGAGTGATATTTATGACAGAACATCTATTTCTGAGCTCAGTGTGTTCACTCTGCTCAATGTTCAATAAAACAAACAAATGCTCTCTGATTCTCCATAAACAATTAGCTGCCAGAGATTGTAGCCTTATTGGATGGAGAGAAACGCTTGAAATAAATCACTAAAGGTGCTGATGATGCATGTATCTTCCCTCTTGCTTTAATGCTCTGTGCACAACACAGTGGACCAAGTCAGTCAAGACAGGCTTGTTTTACCCCTTTTTCTGTTGGAGTCATAAGGGCCCGACGTGCCTCAGTGTGTACGCTTGTAAGAGCACTGTTACTTGTGTCAGTCCTCCTGTGAAGCCATGTTCTCAAAGCTTTTCACTTGGAAATCAAGCATGTATAATGAAGTCATTTCTGAGGGCTGCTTTAACAATATATTACCTGAGAAGAAATAGGTCAAGCAGCATTGTAAGAAAGATTATTTGCATGGGCGTTAATGGATTTAAACAAAGAGTGTAAACCCCTGCATGGCTCATATGCTGTACTTAATCTGAAGAATGACTGACATCTTGAGCTTCATTTTCCTACAGATGAAAAGGCTTTACTATATTTTGTGCTTGGGTCATTTTTCAGCAGATAATTCATGACCTCTGACCTGGTCTTTGGACCAATGTTAATTAAGTAAACCCTTTATCCATCCATCCATTATCTTTACCCGCTTTTTCCATTTTGGGTCACGGGGGTCGCCGGTGCCCATGTCCAGCAATCACTGTGCGAGGGGTGGGGTACACCCTGGACGGGTCGCAAGTCCATCACAGGGCCACATAGAGACAAACGAGACAAACAACCATTCACTCTCTCACTCACACCTAGGGACAATTTAGACTTACCAATCAGCCTAACATGCATGTTTTTGGTATGTGGGAGGAAACCGGAGCATGCGGAGAAAACCCACGCATGTACGGAGAGAACATACAAACTCCACCCAGAAAGGCCCCTGGACCTGGGTATGAACCAAGGACCTGCTCGCTGAGAGGCAGCAGCTCTACCAGTTGCGCAACTGTACTGCCCTAGCAAATGTATTTTCATTTTAAATGTTTTTAAATGTCTAATGGGCAGAACAGAGAAATAAAAAAACATTTTGATATTAATGAATTGTACCATTAGAATGTCCATCCATCCATCCATCCATCCATCCATCCATCCATCCATCCAT
>NC_056508.1:6976319-6997837 GCF_014905685.2 Nematolebias whitei
TCCATCCATCCATCCATCCATCCATCCATCCATCCATCCATCCATCTTCTTCCGGTTATCCGGGGTCGGGTCACGGGGGTAGCAGCCTAAGTAGGGAGGCCCAGACTTCTCTCTCCCCAGCCACTTAGCTACTTGGTCCAGCTCCTCCGGGGGAATCCCGAGGCGTTCCCAGGCCAGCCGAGAAACATAGTCCCTCCAGCGTATCCTGGGTTTTCCTCTGGGTCTCCTCTCGGTGGGACGAGTCCGGAACACCTCACCAGGGAGGCGTCCAGGAGGCATCCTAAACAGATGCCCGAGCCACCTCAACTGGCTCCTCTCGACGTGGAGAAGCAGCGGCTCTACTCTGAGTCTCTCCCAGATGATCGAGCTTCTCACCCTGTCTCTAAGGGAGAGCCCAGACACCCTGCGGAGAAAACTCATTTTGGCCGCTTGTATCCAAGATCTCGTTCTTTCGGTCACAACCCAAAGCTCATGACCATAGATGAGGGTAAGAACGTAGATCGATGGGTAAATTGAGAGTTTAGCCTTTTGACTCAGCTCTCTCTTCACAACAACAGACCTGTACAGCGCCCGCTTCACTGCAGACGCTGCACCTATCCGCCTATTGATCTCACGTTCCATTTTTCCCTCATTCGTGAACAGGACCCCAAGATCCTGGAACTCCTCCATTTGGGGCAGGACTACCTCCCTGACCTGGAGAGGGCACTCTACCCTTTTCCAGCTCAAGACCATGGCCTCAGATTTGGAGGAACTGATCCTTATCCCGGCCACGTTGCACTCGGCTGCAAACCGCTCCAGCGAAAGCTGTAGATCACGACCTGATTAAGCCAATAGAACCACATCATCTAGAAAAAGCAGAGACACAATCCTAAGGCCAGCAAAATGGATCCCCTCAACACCTTGGCTGTACCTAGAAATTCTGTCCATAAAAGTTATGAACAGAATCGTTGACAAAGGGCAACCTTGGTGGAGTCCAACTCTTACCGGGAACAAGCCCGACTTACTGCCAGCAATGCAGACCAGGCTCTGACACCGGTCATACAGGGACCTAACAGCCCATATCAAAGGGCCCAGTACCCCATTCTCCCAGAGTACCCCCCCACAGGGTTCCCCGAGGGACGTGGTCGAACGCCTTCTCCAAGTCCACAAAGCACATGTAGACCAGTTGGGCAAACTCTCACGCACCCTCCAGGACTCTGCTGAGAGTGTAGAGCTGGTCCAGTGTTTCACAACCAGGACGAAAACCGCATTGCTCCTCCTGAATCCGAGGTTCGACTATCCGACAGACCCTCCTCTCCAGAACCCCCAAATAGACCTTACCAGGGAGGCTTAAGAGCATGATCCCCTGTAGTTGGAACACACTTTACTGTCCCCCTTTTTGAATAGGGGGACCACCACCCCAGTCTGCCAATCCAGGGGAACTTCCCCCGATGTCCACGCAATGTTGCAGAGTCGTGTAAGCCAACACAACCCTACAACATCCAGAGCCTTAAGGAACTCCGGGCGAATCGCATCCACCCCGGGGGGCCCATTAGAATGTCATGAATGCATTTTTTTCTCATGTGATTTTATAAATTTTATGCTGTTGTTATGACCCTTTTCCATTAGTAACGGTCCAGCACAGCTCTATTCAACTCAGCATGGTTCCAAGGCTTTTCCATTAGTATTGGTACGTAGAACGTTGGGTACGTACTGTAACCACAGATTCTATGAGTATAGGCACTGCCCTTTAAGGCTATCGTTAGTGGGTTTATCCCTTCACACGCAGCGCAGCACTGAAAACTTTAGTCCGCGCCCACTGACTGTGTGGGCCCCACCCCCGTTCCGTATAAATTACGATGAGACCGGGCTCCCAAATAGCTTTTTTCTTCAGCCATTTAGGATCCAGTGAGGCCCAGAGCTTAAAGGGCTGCACCTATACTCATAGAATCTGGGGTTACAGAACGTAACCAATGTTTTATTTCGTATAGGCTTTGCCCTTTAAGGCTAGCAGTAGTGGGTAAAAGGTAAAGCAGGATGTAGTCTATGCCTTACTGGGTCCATTCAGACACAAACATGAAGCACCTTCTTGCACAAATGGGCTGCTGTGTCTGAGTGGTTAGAGCAGTCGTCCTCCAATGCGAGAGTTGGGGGTTCAAATCCACCAACAGTCACATGTCCAAGTGTCCCTGGGCAAGACACTGAACCCCTCATAGCCTCTGATGTGTGTCCCATCAGTGTATGAATGTGATAAAAGCACTGATTAATCTCATTGGAATTATTTGTTCAATTAGCTTTGTAGAGATCTAGTAGAGTGCTGTATGAATGGATAAATGAGGACACAAATTGTAGTGTAAAACACTTTGAGTATCGAAATAAGATAGAAAGGCGCTATATAACTACAGTCCATTTACCATTTACCATTTACAAAAAAACATTTCATCACTCAACCTTCTGTATGCGTAATTACGCGCTCCATGCGCAGGAGCTCACCGGAGAAAAGATCTCTGGTGAGGAAAAAGGCTGAGATAGCAGACCTGCTGCTGTGAATAGGAACAACGGAGGTTACAAATCGTAACAGTGTAACGATAAACAGAGCAGGCCAACAGCTCCTCAGGATGAACCGATTAATAACAATAAAATCAGCAGTCATGAACTTGTGACTGATAATAAATATCTCACACTGCGACTGCATGCAGGCAGGTGTGAGCTCAAAAGTGAGGCTCCATGAAACAAATAATAATCATTCTGTCAGAACCCTGAGAACAGAATGGGTCATGGAGAAAGTAGAAACATCACGTAGACAAAAACAAATAATTGAACATGGCGATGACCAGGTAGCCACCATACAAATATCCTCCACTGTCATCCCTCCATGTAGATCCATGGAGGATGAAAACCCTCTGGTGGAATGCACTGAGATTCTCTTGAGGATCCAGCCCAGATGAACTGTAAGCTTCAGAAATAGCCTCACACAACCAGTGTGAGAGGCGTTGGGTGGATAAAAGGCGTCCTGAAGAGCTGTCCCTGTAATGCACAAACTGACGCTGAGAGCGGCGCAGTGTGTCCGTACGCACCACGTAACATGAAAGCGCGCACACGGGACAGAGGAGATGAGATGTTGCTTCCGCCTCAGAATTATGAGGAGGAGGATAAAACCCATCCAAGGTTATCACTCTCGATCTGAATGAGCTTGTGATGCTTTTCAGAGCAGGGTTAAGACGCAGTACAGTTGAACTGCTGTCAGCTTGAATCCTGAGACACGAGGGAGCAACAGAGAGAGCAGACAAATCACTCACTCTCTTTGCTGACATCAGAGCTAACAGCAGAGCAGTTTTAAATTACAGAAATTTAAGTGAAACCTGATCTAAAGGAGTTTTGATCAGAGCGCGCAGGACCATCATTAGGTCCCACTGTGGAGCTTGTGGACATGGCACAGGTCTGTGTCTCCGTACACCTTTCAGAAAAAACGCTTCATCAGCGGGTGGTTAAAAACTGTTCGTTCACTTAAAAACCTCATGACTGGAAGAAGTAGTTGCAACACAACATACTTCCTCAGACGGCTGAGACGAGCTGGTCTGGGAAGCTCAGTCCTCACCTCCTTCTACAGGTGTGCAGTGGAGAGCATCCTGTGCTCCAGCATCAACGTGTGGCATGGAGGCTGCACAGCTGCAGAAAGAAAAGCTTTGCAGAGAGTGGTGAAGGCTGCACAGAAATCTGTTGGAATCAGTCTCCCCACCATCACAGACATCTACACCTCCAGATGCAGGAAGAGGGCCACCTGCATCATGAAGGACCCCACCCACCCAGCACACACACTTTTTGCCCCACTCCCCTCAGGAAGGAGGTTAAGGAGCATTAAGTGTAGAACCACTAGACTGAGGAACAGCTTCTACCCTGAGGCTGTTAGACTCATGAATCTCTAACTAGAATAATCACTGTGAAAAACCATATCATGTTGCTGCTGATCTGTTTCATGTTGCTGCTGATCTGTTTCAATGTTGATGTGTTCATGCGTGCACATCTGCTCACAGACTCATGTTCATGTTTGTGCTGATGTTCAATGTTTTATGTTATGAGTGCTTAGTGTATATTTAGTTGATGTTTTTCTTAGTTCATATCTTAGATGTTATTACTGTTTTTCTTAGACATTTTATTGTTGGATGTAACTGGGACCCCGTGTACATAATTTCGCTCCACCACATGTACCACATGAGGTGCGAATGACAATAAAGAAACTCTGACTCTGACTCTGATAAGTTTTATTTGTGCTGAACGCTAAATTTCTGTCCATCAGTTGCTGTAGAAATGACAGCATGCCACTAGTGGACATGAGGTGGCCTCCACGCATTTCTCTGTGCACCAGCGTTGAAAAACTGTCCACTTGATGTGTACAGCGCTGTGGTAGAAGCGGCTTGTGCACCCTGAATCGTATGCACCACATCCTGTGGAAGGCCGATCTTTTCTAAACAGATCCGTTCAGTGGCCAGACCCAAAGGTGCTGAACTATTTCTGGTTAACTCCTGATTGCTCTTCCTGCCTGGAGGAGAGCGTCCTCCCTTCACGGCAGTTTCCACGTCCAACCCGATATCAGTCGCTGCAGATTCGGGAACCATGGAGTGCTTATGTGCTCGGGAGCTATGAGGATGACTGACAGTTCTTCCTCCCGGACGCAGTCCAGGGTCCGTGATATCAGCAGGACTGGAGGGAATGCATAAAGGAGCATTTTTGGCCACAGGTAGTGAGCGAAGGCATCCCATCCTAACAGTGGGTCGTCTCATGGGCTCATTGAGAATCATAATTGACACTGGGCATTCTCCTGTGTGGTGACAGATCCACTGCTGCTTGGCCGAACCTGCTCCAAACCTGAGAGATCAGCTCGGGATGGAGGCTCCAGTCTCTGTGGCAAGAACTGCCCCTCAACATTATGTCCACTCCCCTGTTCAGGACGCCAGGAATGTACACTGCTCTGATGGAGAGCAGGTTTTTGTGTGCCCAACACAGCAGCTGTCTCGCGATGCGTAACAGTTGGGCTGAGCGCACGCCTCCCTAACGGTTTATGTAAGCTGCTGTCACTTTGTTGTCTGTGTGGATCAGAACTTGCGGATCCCACAGCAGGGGGGGGGGGGGGGGGGAAAAATGCTGAGTCACGTTTCAGACCACGAAACATTCTAGCACATTTATGTGAAGCGACATGTGGTCCAGCCACTGTGCTCCCACTGCCTGGGACAGACACGTTCCTCCCCAGCCTGACAAGGACGCGTCTGTGAAAACTGAGACGTGTGACGTAGGCCTGCTGATGGGAACTCCCTCTGACAGAATGAGGGGGTTTCCCCAGTGATTCAGATCGGATCTGGGGCACTGCGATAATCCACCTCTTTTAGCACACAGGATCTATACGTAGGCGGGCGAACCATCTCTGAAGGTGTCTCATGTGAAGTAGGCCCAGCGGAACCACGACGTGGGCCACTGACATCATCCCAGGAGTTGGATGACAGGCAGAGCTGTCACTACGCTGCAGGGTTTGACACGGCAGAGCTGAGCTGACAGAGCTTTGGCTCTCGGCTGTGATAAACGGGCTCTCATTCTGGTTGAGTTTAGCTCCACTCCCAGAAAAACAATCATCTGGGACGGGCGAACCAAACTTTTTCCCAATTTATAGAAAACCCCAGGTTTAGCAGGTGTAACGCTAGCGTTTTGGTCTGTGCAACTGCTTCCTATCTGGACCAAGCTAATAAAAGCAGATCGTCCAGATAAAAAAGAATTATCATTCCTGCCTTGTGAAACAACTGCAGAGACGTCTCCACGTATTTTGAGCACGTGCGAGGGAATAACCGAACGGTAGCCTGTTGTACTGATACAGAATCCCCTGGAGGAGAAACGCAGGAATTTCCTGTGTTTTGGGATGATAGAACTGTGAAAATATGCACCGTTCAGATCTATGGAGGTGAACCAGTAGTTCTGGTGAAGTCCTCCAGCAGCTGTTTGATTGTCAGCATGTGGAATTGTCTCTCCATGATGTTACGATATTTTTGGACTGGGCCTATGGTTTTGATCTGCTCAGAGCCGGGATTATAATGAAATTATGACCCAGTTCTGACTGGGTTAAACTGGGCCAGCAAACTCTAAAGAGGGTCTCCCTGGGATTTCAATATCAGTCAAGAAATAGTTTAATCTGCTTGCCACATCACGTAGAAGGCTTTTGAAGCACCGTCTCATATTTTCCTAACATGTCAGTCCACATAAGATCACACTTAGTCATGCCCCCTATTACACGGATAGGTTGAGCTCCCTTTCTGCGAAGGCGGAGTCTTAGGACCCAATAAATTAGTAATGACACGGGACATCGAGGCTCTTCCTGGTCTTTGAAAGCATCTCAGTCCAGAGAGTCCAGCGTTGTAAAACTGTAACCTTTCCTGCCTTTTTTAATATAATTGATAAAACTTAATTGACGTCTCATTGATATATTGATAGTATGAGTTGTCACTTCTGAGAGAGATAGAACCAGAGGAAGCGGTGGGGGCTTGGCTGAGGGTCCAGGGTCAGAGAGGAAGCCTGAAGCCCACAGCTAGCAATAGCTAGCAGCAGTGACTGACAACCCACAGTCAGCTTTCAAAACGCAACAATGATCAATTTGTTGAACATGGACAGGTGGAGAATGGGTCTCATCCCTCCGTTTTTTTTCGGAACCAGAAGTAGTGGGAGGAAAAAAAAATTATTTTCCTCTCCATTGGGAACTCTGGAAATCACGTTTTTCATCAGGAATTTCTGAACTTCTGACTGGAGAGATGAGCTTTGTTCTGGAGAAGACAGAACCATCACTATAATCCTTCTGAACAGTGGGGGCTGAGCTGGGGGAGGGAGGGGGGACACAGGGAAAAACTCAGATCGGTAAAACCCTCCACTCTGGAGATGGAGGCGAAGGTGGAGACAGGTGTCTTCAGCTTGCCTGGCCCAGCTGCAGCCTCGTTCCAGTGTGACATCACAGCTGGCCAGCGGGGCCAGATGGGGTCAGGGCGATGAACCGGGGCGGAGCCAAACCTTCCCGCCAGATCATTTGATCGGGGCGGAGGTAGGCAAGGGACAGAAAGTCCCTTTGTGTCAGCAGCCTCCTAGATTATGTTGGGCAGATCCGAGAGGAGGGCACCAACATCTTGGAGCAGTGTGGTCGCTGACGTGGGAGGACCTAAGGTGGCTGAGCATTCGCTCGGCCACTCTTCTTCTGTCACTATGCTCTCCAGGATGGAAGGGGCAGCGAGGCTGTTGCCAACATCGCATTTCTCGGAGGAATCATTCAATTCACTGTGCGGCACTGCGTCAAAGAAAGGCAGTGGCGTCGTTCCACGCTTTGCGTCCCGCCATGGAAAAACACTCAGTGGAGCTGCTGCCCACATCGCCTTTTTCGAGGGAATCATCTGATTCACCGCGAGAAAGACATGTTATAAAAGGCAATGGCGTCGTCCAGTAATAATAATGCCTCTTTTGCACTGCCCCTAATAAGCCCCAATTCTGGGCAGCCTGCCACAGAAAAAACCCTTTTGCACCAGTACTTTAGCTAGTATTTTTAGCTGATCTGAGGCTGATTCAGCAGCTCTTTTCGTCCCTGCTTCTCTGGTGGGACCGAGCGTGCTCAGTCGAGCTGAGTCCGGACCAAAACGTGAATGCAGGACTCTGATTGGTCGGGGGGGAGTCACTGGATCTCAAAAACTTTTCACTAATCCATCATTTGCAATTTCTCTGGACGCGGAGCAGCTGCTGGATTTATTTTTAAGATTTTAAAAACAATAATGACAACGCAGTGTTTAATGCTGAAGTCCAGGTGTTTTTTTGTGTTTGGTGACCGACAATAAAATCTGAGCGAGCGGTGTCACCACGGAGGATTATACGAGCTGCCGAGCTGTTGAAGCCTGCGAGGCCGGACCCCGAGCCCCGGCCTTGCCTACTCACAAAGGCCAGATTCGAGCCCTGGTAGGCGGGAGGACCGGGATGGAGGGACGGAGGATGGAAATGTTTTTTTAAAAACATTTTATGAATAATTTTTGTTTTTATCAGTGAAGATTAAAAATAAATAAACGTTGCAGGCTTTATCGTGAAATCCTGTTTTCCCTTTGACTTTATTAAATAATCTGCTAATTAAAGTTAATTCAACTGAAAAATCATAAAAAGACACAAAATTATTGGATCTCTCAGGAATATTTCCCTCAAACATGAGACACAGCCTTTGGTTCAACTTTATTCTAACCCACAGATGTACAAATCACAAAACAAGCATTACACTTTGAATTAAAGCTTTAAATCAAAGCTAAACGTTAATTCAAAGCTAAAAATAATCTGTATACAAGAAAAAAATAATAATCTGTATACAAAAAACAAAACCACAATGAGTGCAAATACATCAAATGATGAAGAAAAATATAGAATTTTAAATATAGATATCCTGATGCATACTCAATAATCCAGGTAGAAAAATTTAAAAAATTTAAGTCTGGTCTTCTGGACATTCAAAAAACAAAATAAGCACAAATAAAAATGTAGAAGTGTTTCTTCTTTCATTCGAAAGACTTCTTCAGTCTGAGGAACTGTATTCAGCTCAGTCTTATATAAATAGCTATGAGCTGAATACAGCACCTCAGACTGAAGAAGTCTTTCAGATGAAAGACGAAACGTTTCTACTTTTGTGTTTGTTTGTTTGTTTTGTTTTTTGAATGTCCAGAGGACCAGACTTAACTTTTTTAGATTTAAATATAAATGTTTTTGTAGAATCTGGTTCATCAGATTTAATTCAGTTCAGTTTATTTATATAGCGCCAAGTCACAACAGAAATTGTCTCTGGGCACTGAACAGAAATATTCATATATAAAAATAATAATTTAATATTATTTATCTGAGGAGCAGACTTCTTTGAGTAACTCATCACAGAACTCTCATTAGCTGGACTTAGATTCTTGACACGCCTCCAGAATCAGTCCTAAGGTGCAGGTGCAAATCCAGGCTGAGCTGAGCCAGGCTAAGTAGGGGTGTGCAGAGTTGGGGCTTATTAGGGGCAGTACAAAAGGAGCATAGATATCCTACCCTACACTAAATAGTTTTAATTAAATTAAATATGTCATCTGAGATAAATGAGAATTTTATTACTTTATATTTCAAACATTATAGTTATTTTACTGCCTCTGTTTGTAGTATCCAGATGCATGCTCAATAATCCAGGTAGAAAAATCTAAAAAAAAATAAGTTTGGTTTTCTGGACATTCAAACAACAAAACCAAACAAAACAAACAAACAAAAAAAAAAGGTAGAAACGTTTCATCTTTCATCCGAAAGACTTCTTCAGTCTGAGGTGCTGTATTAAACTCAGTTTTATAAATAGCACTTTCTCAGAGTGGATCAACCAGTTTGCTGCTGACAGCCACAACCAGTTGCTCACATGATCAAGAAGGACCATCAGCCTAACAATGGGTCATTAGCACACTGATGGCTGTTTACTGTTCACAGAGGGCTGAGTGATACTAGCAATCACAGCATTGTAAGAGGGGGACAGTTGAACCCGGAGGCCTCCACCCCTGTTTAATGATGGACGATTTCTTTTCACAAAGATGGCCTCCTTTACTCCTCTCTCAAACCGTTGTTCCTCTCTGTCCAGGATGTGCACATCTTCATCCCTGAAAGAACGGCCGCTGGCCTGGAGATGAGTGTAGACCGCAGAGTCCTGGCCTGATGATGTTGATCTTCTGTGCTGGGCCATCCTTTTGGCCAGTGGCTGTTTAGTTTCCCCGATGTAAGACTGATCACAGCCCTCCTGACACTGAACAGCATACACAACATTACTCTGTTTGTGCCGGGGGACTGGATCTTTGGGATGAACCAGTCTTTGCCGTAATGTATTCTGGGGTTTAAAAGCCATTGGTTTAGAAAATAAACATCTCAGTTTCTCTGATACTCCCTCAACATATGGAATGACCACTGGTCTGGGTCTGGGTTCCTCCTTTTCACCTGATGGCTGACTGGAGTCCTGTTTGGGTTTCTTCTCTGCTTTCAGGAAGGCCCAGTTAGGATATCCGCATTGCTCTAGAGCTCTAAAAAAGTTAATTCTGGTCCTCTGGACATTCAAAAATTTTTTTTTGTAGAAACGTTTCGTCTTTCATCCAAAAGACTGCTTCAGTCTGAGGTGCCGTATTCAGCTCAGTCTCTTAAATAGCACCTTCTCAGAGTGGATCAACCAGTTTGCTGCTGACAACCAAAACCAGCTGCTCACATGATCAAGAAGGACCATCAGCCTACCAATAGATCATTAGCACACTGATGGCTGTTTACTACTCACAGAGGGCTGAGTGATACTAGCAATCACAGCATTGTAAGAGGGGGACAGTTGAACCCGGAGGCCTCCACCCCTGTTTAATGATGGATGGTTTCTTTTCACAAAGATGGCCTCCTTTACTCCTCTCTCAAACCACTGTTCCTCTGTTTCTGCCTTTTTAGCTAATTTCAGCTTTTTTCAGACAATTTCCATTCTTTTGTTCTCATTTTTGCTTCTTTCAGCAAACATGGTCTTTCTTCTTTCTGATAATTTAAACTTTTACTACATTTCAGCTCCTTTTTAAGCTTTTTTTGAAGCTAATTTCAGCTTTTGTTAGGATAATTTTTTTTTGTAATAATTTCTGCTACTTTCAGCCTAAATACCTTCTTTCTGCTGATTTTAGCTTGTTATGCTCCTTTCAGCTATTCATGCTAGTTTCAGCTTTTTTTTAGTTGCTTTTTCAGCTTTTTTGTAGCTGTTTTATGCTAAATTTAGCTTTTTCAGCTATTTTCACATTTTATGAGCTCATTTCAGCTCATTCCACTTCCTTCTGGTAGTTTAAGCTTCTTTCTACATTTTCAGCTACTCTTCAGCTATTTTTTTATTTCAGCTTTTTTAGCTCAAATTTTTTTTAATTATTGTGATAAATTTCTACTTACTTAAACCTAATTCAGCAAAATGTGTTCTTTCTGCTTTCTTCTGTTACTTTAGTCTTGTTCTTCCATTTCAGCTACATTTCAGCAGGTTTTTAGCTAATTTCAGCTGTTTTTCCAGCAAGTTCTTTGGCAATAAACATTCACACTACATTTTCGCTGGAAATGCAATTTCTCTGTTTTTTCTTCTTCTTTCAGCTGCTCCCATCAGAGGTCACTACAGCGAACTAACTCGCACTAAGACTTAACAGTTGTTTTTATGCCGGACGCCCTTCTTGACACAACTACAAACCACTGAGCTACCACAGCCCTCTGTGTGGAGCAGATAGCTGCTAGGGCACCCAGGAGAGCAAATGGTGGGGGTTAAGGTTAAAGGCCTTGCTCATTGGCTCAGAGTGGGGCAAATGTGGGTGGAGGCATGTGTGGGTGTTTCAACTTTCCCACCTACATTTTGATGTTGTTTGTCTGGGGGGTTGAAGTGGCAACTTTTTGATCACATGGCCCATCTTCTCTAACCTCTGAGAAACCACTCCCCCCACACTAAGATCTTGTATATAGTATGAAAAATGTTCTGTTAGAAATCAAATTATCCATTAATGTTGTCTTTTCAACATACATTTAGCTTATAGCTAGTGTTTTGCTTCTTATAGCTTTATCAGCTTCAGCTTCTTCAACACATTTCAGAATTCATGCTTCATTGTGTCTAGTTACATTGGAAATAGTTTACCCTAAAAGTAAACCCAGATGAGGATATATGAAGTTATTATTTTACCTCTTGAGGATAAGACTGGACTCTGCATTTTAGGGCTTGTAGGAGAGGAAGCAAAAGTTGCTTTAAAGCGCTGTTGCTCATCTTTGGGAGTTTGTGGTGACCCTCCATTTTCCAAAGTGCTCTTAGTTGCAGAAGTGGGTAACTTTGACACCTGACACATGGAAAGGAGCATCACAAGCTGAAAATAACATGAAGTTAATTAGGCTGAAAGTAGCATAAATGTAAATGAAAAAACTTGAATTTATTTGAAAACAGCTGAAATTAGCTAACAATGCTAACAAGTTCAAAAGCTAGAAGAATCTTAAATTAGCAGAAGAACATAGAAAGAACATATGTTTGTTCAATTAGGTTGAAAGACACAGAAAACAGCACCAAAAAGAGAGGAAATTATCTGAAAAAAGCTGACATTTACTAAAAACAGCTGACAAGTAGCTAAAACAGCAAAAATAAGCTAAATTACATTGATTACGGTTGTGTGAATGCTTCATTAACATTCACACAATAATTCACAATAATACACACAATAATTCATAATTCATAATTTTTCACAATAATTCATTTTACTAATTTTTCCCCAACAGGCAATACAAAGGTTTACTAATTTTTTTTTCAGTAGGACTGTACATACTTATGACTCTCTTTTATGACTTATGACTTCTCTTTCTCTGTTTAAGTTTGGCCTCATTTGTCTTGTGGCTCAATCTGAAACAGACTTCATTTTTTTTACAGCTCTTTTGACCAGTGTGACACAGAAAACCTGCAGGATTGCTGTTGTCCCACAGTTTGTATTGGCTTTATGCTGCTTTAAGAATTGTTAAACATACAAATCGACTTATATCTCTCCATGTTTCTGTTTATGATGTACAAAACGGCTTGCAGCAGCGTAGAATCAAAATTCATTGCCAAAAAATGAGGAACAATAGAAGGAGGAGTGTGACATCGGAACATCTGTCACAAAAAGAGCGACAAGCGGCTGCTTGTCAGCTCCCAATGTTAGCTACAAACAGTGCAACAAATATCACAACAGTGTGTGTGTCTCCATAGTACTCTATAAAATTGTGAAAAGGAGTGAGTTGTGACTGATGTGAAAAAAAAAGCTCCAATGATCTCTGTCATCTGTTACATTCAGCCCTGAGGACAAACATGCTGAGTCCCACAAAGCTCCTCTTACTGCACTTTTAACAACAGCAGCAGCACTCACGCCGACTCGTTCAGCCTCACCTGCTTTAAAATAAAACGGGATCTTTTTCCACAGGAAGGGACACTTTACTCCTTCGTCCACTTGATGAATTGTTTCATTTCAGTCATATCCGACACCAAAGAAAATGTTATTTTTGTAGTGTTTTTCAGCCACATCTTAAAGCCACTATCAAAAATCTACAGCCATCATTTCAAAGAGCAATAAATGTTTGTATTTGTTTATGTGATCACAGATGACTCTGATCTTGTATCATGTGTTGTTTTTATTTTTTTATCCTCCAATCATGAAACATGTTCTTAGTGAGCTGCCATCTTTAAATTGCTGCAACAAAGCCTTGCTTAAGAAATTTTTATTTTTAACCACTTGTCAGTCACACAACTGAAATTTTCTTTCTATTTTTTAAAGGCATCCTTTGAATTTGAAATAACTCTTTGTTTTTAGGTCTGGTAAGTTTTCACATGCTTTACAATCTGAAATCAAGCAGCTGCTTTTTACTGCATTCATATGTTGTTGTGCTTCTTTGAATGTCATGGAACCAGACTTCAATCACAGGCTGTCTGTTTAACATGAAGCTTCTTCTTTGGAGTAACGACAGGTTTGGATTTCAGAAACCCTCCTTCTTTTATCTTGACTAGGGTATTATAATTAGACTTGCTTTTGTGCAGAGAGTGGCACAAAGTTTTAATCACAGTATGTGACTGACACCAGTGGTGGTACATCAGAAAAAGTCTGGGGTTGGGTCCAGATTTCACTTATAAGCCTGTTTCTCACTGAGATATGATTGTCGATGACTAGTACGACTCAAATTTGTAACAAAATATGTCAATTGCTACTTGAAAACACAATGAAGTGTATTCACAATTTTGTGGTGCTCTCAGGGGACCTATGGGAGTTTGTATTTGCCTTACACCTGAAATGTCAAGCCCTGTCCACATGGGCATGATGTTTTGTGGATGTGCAAAGAAAACAGTGTTTTAGAAACCCCTAAGCAGTATTTTTTGACCCCCGTTGTGGAGTGAAGAGGAAAATTGTAAATACTGTCACTCCGTATTATGAGCATGATGATTTGAATAAGTGAGGTACCAACTTCAACTTTGGTGTTTGGCTACATCTAAGCATAAGAAAGGTCATTATTGGTTGCCTCATCAAAATCCAAGATCGCTGCCAGCATGTACTGGTATATGTAAACCAGCCCCCGATCATTAGAGGAAACCATACATTCTAGTTTTATATTGCTTCAAAATATAGTTTTCTGAAATGACTGAGATGGCCCAGGATCAATCGATAGTGACCACGACCACCGCTGGCCACCTCCTGGCTCCTACTTTATGTCTGACTGTGGAAAAGTCGCCACCTCAGACAAGCAAAAAATAAATATGTATAACAACTTACGAGTCTGAATATCTTGTACCAAAAACATTAAGGTTTGCTTGCACTCCTTGTTTAATTACCAGTCCAGAAAAATATTCATTTAAAAATGGACAAATATTCACTATTCAAATCCCTCAGCAAATCCCTCAACAATGGGGACTGGTTGGTCCACTATGTAGGTGTGCTGCTTGTGGGACTCAGGTTGTTGGGGCTTCTCGTATTGATGAAGCCCTTTGGATAAAGGACGAAATGTCTCAGCAAAAAAAGAAACAGTCCAGATGACCTGACTGAACTTTTTTGGATTTTTTACCTGGATTATTGAGCATGAACTTTGATGTGCTACTGTTAGTCGAAGACCACGAGGAGGGAAACATGTCAGAAGACAGAGGGAGAAGAGGAAAATCAAGAATGTAGAACTGGGGGTTTCAACTCTAAATGTGGGGACAATGACCATACCATACCAATTTTTTATATAGCACTTCAGGCAAAGGTAGAGAGCTGATATGATGCAGAGAAGGAATGTAGATGTTTTATGTGTCCAAGAGACAAAGTGGAATGGCAGCAAGGCTTGCAGCATTGGAGCAGGGTGCAAACTGTTTTACCACGGTGTGGATAGAAAGAGAAATGTAGTAGGGTATGGTCCTGAAGGAGGAGTTAGCAAAGCATATAGTAGAGGTGAAAAGAGTGTCAGATAAGATGATGTGTTTGAAGGTAGAAGTAGAACGTCTGGTGCTAAATGTTGTCAGTGGTTATGCTCCACAGGTTGGATGTGATATGGAGGAGAAAGATAAATTTTGGAAGGATCTGGATGAAGTGATAGATAGTATTCCCAGGGAGGAGAGGGTGGTAATTGATGCAGACCTGAATGGACATGATTGTGAAGGAAACAGAGGGGATGAAGAAGTAATGGGCAGGTTTGGTGTCAAGGAAAGAAACCAGGAAGGACAGATGGTGGTGGATTTTGCCATGAGAATGGAAATGGCTGTAGTCAACAGTTATTTCGAAAAGAGGGAGGAACATAGAGTGACCTATAAGAGTGGAGGAAGGAGTATGCAGGTCGACTACATTCTGTGTAGAAGAGGAAACCTGAGGAAGATTGGGGACTGTAAGGCTGTGGCAGGGGAGAGCGTGACCAGATAGCATCAAATGGTTTTGTGTAGAATGACTGTTGTTGTGAAGAAGAGTAAAAGAGTAAAATCAGAGAAGAAGACCAAGTGGTGGAAGCTGAAGAAAGAAGAATGTTGAGAGAAAGTCAGAGGGGCTATTAAAGGCTCTGGGTGCTAAGAAAGAGCTTCCAAATGACTAGGCTACTAAATCAACAATAAATACAGAGACAGGTAGGAAGGTACTTTTGAGTGTCATCTGGACAGAGAAAATAAAAAGAAGCCTGGTGGTGGAATAGTAAAGCTATTCAAAGAAAGAGGTTAGCCAAGTAGAAAAAGTCTGAAAAGTCTGAAAAGGACATGCGGCATTAGGCTTGTTAAAGATAGAAATGGTAATGTTCTAACAAGTGAGGAGAGTGTGACTGTAAGATGGAAGGAATACTTTGAGGAGCTTATCAATGAAGAGAAGGAAAGAGAAAGAAGAGTAGAGGTCATAGAAACTGTGAAACTGTGGACCAGGAAGTGGGAAAGATTAGTGAGCTTGAAGTTTGGAAAGCTTTCAAAGGAATGAAGAAGGGGAAGGCAGTAGGACCTATTGACATACCAGATGAGATTTGGAAATGTCTTTGTGAGATGTAAGTAAGGTTTTTGACTCACATATTCAATGGCATTTTTGAGGGTGAGAGAATTCCTGAGGAATGGAGAAGAAGTGCGCTGGTGCCCATTTTAAAGAATAAGGGGAGTGTACAGAGTTGTAGGAACTACATGGAAATTAAGTTGATGAGTCACTCAATAAAGATCTGGGAGAAAGTTGTGGAAGCTAGACTTAGATGCGAGGTGACTGTGAGCAGCAGTATGGTTTCATGCCAAGAAAGAGTACCACATATGCCATCTTTGCTTTGAGGATGCTGATAGTGAATTACAAAGAGGGTCATAAAGAACTTCATTGTATCTTTGTAGGTTAAGAACAAGCATATGACAGGGTGGCAAGGGAGGAGGTGTGGTAGTGCATGAGGAAATATGGAGTGGCAGAGAAGTATGTTAGACTGTTATATGACATGTATGAGGACAGTAGGATAGTGGTGAGACATGTTGTTTGAGTGACAAATAGCTTCAAGGAGGAGGTGGGAGTGCATCAAGGATCTGTTCTGAGCCCCTTCTTGTTTGCTCTGGTGATGGACCGACTAATAGATGAGGTCAGGCAGGAATCCCCATTCACTATAATGTTTGCAGATGACCTTGTGATCTGTGGTGAAAAGCGGGAACAGGTGGAAGATACCTTGGAGAGGTGGAGGTAAGTTTTGCTGCCTCGTCAGCCTGTTATTTTTGTATTTTTTATTATCATTAAATATCTAATTTTGTATTCCTGCCGAGTTGAGTCCCTGTTTTGCACTACTGGGTTCGTCCCCGACCCCAGTAGTGCAGAAAAAAATAATAATCCCCAGGATAATGTTTGTGTGTGTGCATTAATTACATTTTTGACCTGAGAAAAGTGCTCCAAGAATACAACTAGTTTGTTTGACAAAACCGCAAACCTGGAATGAAAAGGAATGCAGTCATTTGAACAATTATTCGATTCCTGATGACACACTGAAAAATCTTGACATGTTTCACATCAGATTTTCTAGGATTCAGTTTGAAAAGCCTGTGAAGTGCGAGAGCTCATATCCAACCAATTAGATATGTTTGAAAAACCTCGACCAGGAGAAGACAGCCTCAAATGTCAGAGATGAACAGGAGGAATAAAACAGCTTAATTGCTGCATGGTCCATCTTCTGTTTGCAGCACCTGAAACAAAAGAATCACAGCCTTTCGCTTCAAACTTCTTAAAGACACGAACTAGAAATATAAGGATTTCTAAACATTTGAAAAATCAGTTTTCTCATAAATAAATAAAACTTACTGATAAACAAAACATCAAGTTGTTAAAACAGAAAAGCATCCTTCTGTTTAAGAAAGGAGATTTGCTTGGCATTAAAGAAACATGTGTGCCTCTACTAATCCAGGAGAAATACTGCAACATTAGCATTCAATTCTTGTCTTGTTTCTAACTACTTCAGGTCAATATTCAGCCTTTTGCAGGTCTGCTTTGCTCTCTACCGGATCCTGAGGGAAATATGCAGCTAAGCTGCTAAAGGCTTTCCTACATTTTCAAGCTAGTTGTTAACTCTGTCTTCTTCTTGATCCTTAACAGATGTTGCAGACTTTAGAGAACATTGTTGCTTCTTCTGGTTCTTCAGTGGACATGCCACTGATGGGTGCACCAAAATGAAAGCACAAAAAATATTCTCTCTTTTCTCTTTATATCTTTGTTTTATTTGAAGTCTTTGAATCTCTTTGCTATTGAGAATGGAAACAGAGTAATTACTGTTACGGAGAACACTTCATGCTTTTGGTTGTGTTAAATAACATAAATTAAAATTCTGTCCCTCAGGAGACACAGCTGCAGAACTGCCTGCTTGTCATTTAGACTTTTCTCCTTTTATTTGCCTATACCATGTGTAAAATAATTATCCTTTCTCCCGCTTTACCTCTTTAAATCTGAAACCTTTTTAAATTAGTAAGTGGTTAATGTACAGTTTATTTTGCTTTGTATACTGCATTTTTTATATTCATTTATGTGGGTCAAAACTTGAAAAAGAAAATGAATCACATCGCTGAGGTACAAAGTCATGGATATGTCATGAAGCTGGATGGTCTAGGATTATTATACATATCAATGTAAAAAGTTTTATCTTGGGATGTGCATATTGTACAGGTAAGTTTTATGGTATATTTCTGTTATGTATATTGCAGATGTGTTGAGGTGTGTATGCTACATTGCTGTGGTGTAATTGTCCTTTTGTGCATGTTGGTGTGCTGTTGGGTTCCATCCATCCATTATCTTTTACCCGCTTCTTCCATTTTGGGTCACGGGAGTCGCCAGTGCCGGTGTCCAGCAATCACTGTGCGAGGGGCGGGGTACACCCTGGACAGGTCACAGGTCCATCACAGGAACACATAGAGACAAACAACCATCCACTCTCTTTTTCTCACCTAGGGACAATTTAGAGTTACCAATCAGCCTAACATGCATGCTTTTGGTTTGTGGGAGGAAACTGGAGTGCCCGGAGAAAACCCACACATGCACGGAGAGAACATCTCTGGGCCCTCGTCCTGCTGTTGCGCTCTGACATATGCAATTAGGCAATTTGTCACCAGTTCTTCAAGTAAAATCAAAATTAACATACAACAACTGGCATATCTTTTTTTCCCTATGTCTATGTTTGTAAAACGAAAGATAAGTACAAACTGCTGATCTTATAAATCTACACATTTATAGATGTTGTAGGTGTTCTTACAATACCACATTCACTCCAACAGCACAATATGTAGGCAGCATGATCCACATGACATAGTGAACAATATCATATTTAGGTGGCAAATATACCAAAATCACAAAGGATTGTATTACAGACACTCATCTATAATGAGAGCAATGAGAAAGATCAACAATGACTATTATGTATAAATGTGCTACAAGTATGCTATAATACAGTGACAGTGATGATAAAGCTCTAGCATAGTGCAGAACACTGCGTATCATTATTGTTTGGTACTGGTATATAATTTTTATTATAATAATATTTTGTGATGTTCCAAAGTTGCTATGGCCGTACTAAGTTATTTTCCAAATTTACCAATAAATCTGTGGCAACCTGGGGTGATTCATGCTATGTAAATGGTCTGTACTTATATAGCGCCATACTCAAAGTGCTTTACACTACAATCTGTGCCTCATGTACCCATTCATGCAGCACTCTACTAGATCTCTACAAAGCTAATTGAACAAATCATTCTAAAGAGACTAATCAGAGATTTAGATCACATTCATACACCGATGGGACACACATCAGATGCGATGAGGGGTTCAGTGTCTTGCCCATGGACACTTTGGCATGTGACTGCTGGTGGATTCGAACCCCCAACCCTTGCATTGGCGGACAACCGCTCTAACCACTCAGCCACCCCTTATGTCCCTATGTATGTTGGAGTATCATGTTGTGATGTTTTATCTTACAGCTTCATATCTCAAACTACACTTTAAAAGCATGAGGCAAATATTTAAAAGTGAGATAAGGCTAATGAAGGGGGAAAAGCAGTTGCTGCATCATCTGACCAATCAGAGACAGCCTTAAAGAGACAGTAGCCAAACAAATCTGTCCTACACAAAAGGCAATGAGTGTTTTAGAGAAATATTATGTATAAAAAATAGATCCACCATGAAATGAC
The DNA here is from genome assembly GCF_014905685.2 of Nematolebias whitei. Lineage (NCBI taxonomy): Eukaryota > Metazoa > Chordata > Actinopteri > Cyprinodontiformes > Rivulidae > Nematolebias > Nematolebias whitei. Next base: position 6,995,965 of record NC_056508.1, read on the forward strand.
AACAATTCAATTCAGTTTATTTATATAGCGTCAAATCACAACAAAGTTGTCTCAGAGCACTTTACAGGAACATTCACATACATAGAAAAGCCAATTAGTAAAGTTCTCTATTTAAGGAAGCAGCAAACTCATTGAATATTTACTTCATCACAGTCTCTCATCATTTGAGGAAGCTATACATTTAAGCTAAAAAAAATAAAAATCTGCAAATAATAGGGATGGCTGGTTTACATATGTATTTGATGGTGGCCATCTTGGATTTTGACGTGGCAACCCAATTGTCGATAGGGACTTTTCTTACATCTACATGCAGCATCACACCAAAATAGAAGTCAGTACTTCACATATTTTTATGTTATCCAGCTCACAAGATGGACTGATGGATGGAGGGTGATTCCATTTCCCCTCTTCACCCTACGATGGGGGACAAGAATCAAGGGTAAAGCAGAGTGGGACATCAAAACCTGTGACAGCCTCTGTGGTATAACATCCAAATCACACAGTGAAGCTGAATCAAACTCTTTCAAAGTGACTAAAGGTCTGCAGTCAATGGACAATTTCTGGAGCTGCTTTGTTGACTGTAAATAAAAGACTGATTGTGCTGAAGCTTCAGAAGTGTCATGGATTGTGTCCAATGAATGTGTTTCAGAGATGACTGGACACCAAGTTTACAGCATTGAAAAGAATGTATCCACTGAATGCACAAACTGTGGTTTCTTGTTTTAACAAGGAAGAACAACTTTCTGATGAGCGCGATTAGAGCCACAGGTGTCCACCTCGTCATAAAAAGCACTAACGAGATACATGGTTTTCATATATTGTCTCGGTGGAAGCACAAACTAAAGCAAAGTCTGTTAAGGTTGAATCCTGGAAAATCCTCAAGCAGCCAGGTATGAGGATGGCAGCCATGTGAGTGAGGAAAAGCTCATCAAGATGCAAGGATGACAGATTCCACCATCTGCACACGGATCTCTCGCATGACTGGTTGGTAAAAAGTTGGAAGTGCAAGCGCTGATGAGAAACTTCTTTTATTTTCACAGTTTGCTGTGGAAAGGTGTGGCGAATACAGTGTGGGTGTGGGCAGCAGCCGAGCGAGGCCTTTCAGGGAGAGATAAGGCAAGGAGGTGGTGGGCACTGCTGTAACGGCTGTCACGGCACATGCACGCTTTGTGTACACACAGACTGTTAAGAGCTGTCAGACAGGTGAGGCTCCAGTTTGATCTGAGCCGTGATTGATCGCTCAGGTTCAGGTGGAGTTCACGGGAGGTCTCTGGTATCATTGGCAAAATGAGTGACAGACACAAAATAGGGTGATGGAATATTATCAGGAAGTCATTTGTAATGCGGGGCGAGCCTGGATCTCTAAGGGGTGTTGTCCCTCTGAAATGAAGTCATCCATCACCTGCAGCTTCATATTTGATTAGGTCATGAGAAGCTTTTAAAAAGAAAAAGAAGCTTTGCCCACTGAAAAACCATACATGGGGGATGTGGTGCAGACAATTGTTTTGGAAAAAATAGAATGTGCAAAAAAACATTCTTTATGTTCCAATGTTGTTGTTTGTTTTTTTTCCTTTTGGTAAATGATTTTAAGAGAACATGCTGTCTAAAGACATTATTGTGAAGATTTTTCACTTCTTTATAACCTCATATTCACTAAACCAGGACTACTCAACAAAACTGCTCAGTGGGCCGCAGTTTCTGAAAGCCAACAGCTCGGGGGCCGGACATCCAGTGATTAAAATCATAAACCAAAGTTTACAATGATCTGTTACCTTTTACAATTGTTTACTTTATTACATTGAATCAAAAATGCAATAAACAGAACCCAAAACCCAAACCCAAAACCCATCCCCCGCCCCACCCCCCACCCCCC
>NC_056508.1:6998237-7017645 GCF_014905685.2 Nematolebias whitei
TTATTGAAGTGCGCCAGATTGAAGTCACCCATGGGCCGGAAGTGGCCCACAAGCCACCAGTTGAATAGCCCTGACCTAAACAGTAGATCATCGATTGAAAGTAGCCATGTGCTGTACTCCAGCTGCTTCATCTACATCCGCTCCCTCTGCTCTGGTGTGACCATTAAAAAAGCTGTGATACTGAGAAGCTGCTCTTCTTCTTTTTGATGTGATTTTCTTAAGATCATGATTTACTCTTCAATTATCTCAAGATAATCAAGTTAGTTTTAACCCCATCATTGCTACCCCAAATAATTTTAAAATAGAGATTTACTACTGCATTTACTCCTTCAGTCCACACTTAAACTGAGGCTGTTTACATGTGAACAACTTTTTTTTCTCTGTTGATTGTAGAAAAGTTACACGTTTAGATGGTAAAGCTGTGCTCAATAAATTCCTTGTAGTGTCTATGCCAGGCCACTAGTTGGCACTGTGATTTTAGCATTTGCACACAGACACGTCAATCTTCAGCATAAAAACATTACATTCAAAATGGTGAAACGTTGGTTTGGACCGAGGATCAGGCTGGTGTGCTCCTTCATGTTAACTAAGGTGCACTCTGCTATTCGACGTTTTTACTGTTGTTCATCTACTCAATTTTGAGCAACAAAATTATTGAATGCAACTGTCCGTTATGCACATGCACAGTTTCATACCGTTGCCGGATATTTCCAAAAACCTCCACTCTCAGATCTGGATTCAAAAAGCTTTGGTTTTCGAGAAAACAGCCACTGTTGTTGTGTCCACAGATTCATTCGTTCAAAAAAAGCTAGTTTTACAATAAAGCTGCATAATAAAAACAAGAGGCCACCTACACACACACACAATATGAACGCACAAACAATTTTCAATAGCTATGTTTACATGTGCAAAATTCTTTGACCAGACTGAAATGTATTTGGATAAAATTCATTCAACCTTTATTTATACAGGTTAATCCCACTGAGCCTCGGGAACTCATTTACAAGAGAGACCTGATTTCTTAACAGATTGACGACAACAATGAGTGACTGACAACAATAGACAGTCATAAAAGAGGCATACAAAATGTATTATTATATTTTTTTAACAAATCAGTACAAAATAGCAACCAAAAAGACAGTCAAAAGGAAAAGTGGTGAAAAGAAAAAGAAAAAAAAACAAAAAACAGCTAGATTATAAGGCTGTGTAGAAAACTAAAAACAGGAATATGTCTGCATTGGTTCTTCCCAGGAACTTAGCAGATATTTAAAGCCACTTAGAGAGGTCAAGATCAAGAGATTCAGATCTTTTTGCAAGTTATTCCAGGAAACAGGAGCGGAGTAGGAGAAGGCCCTTTTGTCTAGTTCAGTCCACACTGAGGGGGCACTGCAGGTAATAATGTCCTGAGAGCGCACGCTGTAGCTGCACTCACGCAGAGACATGTAGGAGGAGATGTATGAAGGCAGCAGACCAAGAAGTGATTGAAAGATGAAAATGTACCAATAATAGAGTTTGTATGAATTTAATGATGTCCAGTTAACCAGTGAATACAGGGTGCAGTGGTGGGGACGGTAGTTACAGCCAGTTATGAATCTTAATGCACCGTGATAGACAGCATCCAACAACTGCAGGGAGCTTGTAATAAATAATCCAAATGTATCGTTTACATGGGCACAAATCATTCACGACGAGTGTTTACATGCAGCGGGCTTTTATTCTGAACAGAACTACTGACATGCACAGAGTGGTAAAATCTCCTTAAAAAAACACAGAAGAAGTTCTACTTCTGTTATGCACGTAATCAAACCTGAGCGTCCAAAATGGACCCGCAACAGGTTTTAACAACAACAACATGTTACTGCACTCCCTGACTGAGCTACAGGTAATACAGGTCATTTTGAGCTCTGTCAAAGTTTCCAGTAGAAATGTTGTGTCGCTCACCGACCAGTTTTGCTTCCCTGACATGCTAATATTATTACCATCTAACCAGTTGGAAATATGTGAAGTTGACAGGTCGCACATGCACAGTCAGGTCAATTTTCCACGATCAGAATAAAATGAACAGATTAAGTGTTTACATGCACACCGTTCAGATTATGAATTGGCATAAACCACCCCTCTCATTCAGATTACAAATTAATTCGGATCGAGCTGAATCAACTCCGAATAATCCGAATGGTGCGTTTACATGACACATTTTATTCCAAATGGCCGTTTAATCTGATTACTTACGTCCATCTAAACGTGGCTACTGTTTCACCCTTCTGTCCACATGGGAGACTTGTCTTCTTAACAAAATAATTTATTCAAGGCGTTTCTCTGAGCCCTGAAGCCATACTGTATATTAACAAAAGCAAGTTTCAGTGTGAAAAATATCTTCAAACATTCCCCACGTGTTCTCATTTAGACAGCTGAAACACAAACTTTTAAAAATGATGATGGCCCTACCTCTAATTTTACATATGACTCAAGGTCTTCCTGATTTTCATGTTGAGTTTACCTTTACAACTCATTTCAGTCAGTGTGTAGACTTTGTGCACATTCTCTATGCCTTGTTTCCTGTTTGTGGTGTATTTTTGTGGCAGCGTTACAGCGCCACATGCAGGCCTGGCATGGTTGCTACATGTGACGTGTGTCCCATCAGTGTAAGAATGTGATAATGCACTGATTAGTCTCTTTAGAATGATTTGTTCAATTAGCTTTGTAGAGATCTAGTAGAGTGCTGTATGAATGGGTAAATGAGGACACAGATTGTTGTGTAAAGCACTTTGAGTATCTCGATAAGATAGAAAGGCGCTATATAAGTACAGTCCATTTACAGTGTTTTGAATCACTTTGGGTGTTCACGCCTGGATGAAGACATTTCTACAAATGCATCTGTGTTATAAGAATAATTGTTATAAACAACAAACAAAAACATCGCTTTGGAAAAAACTGCATCTGTGTGGACAAGGCATGAGTTTTTGTCAAAAATAAAAACAAAAATAATTTTAAAGACACTTTCTAATGTGAAGCTTTAAAAAAATAAACAACTTATGACAGAAGATAAAGAGCTTTTCAGAAATAGAAGCCAAAACAAAAATTAAGGCGTTTAGATATTTTTTCTTTGCATCTGACACCATGAAACGTTTATCGCATGCAGAAATGGGTAATAACTGAAAGGAACCTGTAAATGGTATTATTCAAAAAGTTACATATGTTCTGGGAAAATATATATTATTATGTATTGTCTACATACTCGCCAGTGGCATGGATATGTGTTTTTGTTTGAATGAGTGAATCGAGGAAAATAACATTTTTTTTTCTTTCAATAAATTTTATTGTGAACACCGGTCCTTTATCTTGTAATATTTTTTAAGATAAGATATGTGATAAAGAAAAGGACACATTTATTTTCTGAAAATACCTAAAAGAACTAGTTTTAGATGAACCAACTAATCTTGATTGTTCTGGTGAAGGAACGTGTGGTTCTTGTGTTACATCATTCATTAACGTTCTCAAGACAATTGGAGCAGATCTATAACGGTAAAAATCTTTGATGGATGCTTTTTGTTGTGACACTTTCAGATTCATTCAGCGCCATCATGACTGTCTGATTTCTGATGAAAAATTATCACTTTACTTTAGTCGTGACGTTGAAATAATTCAAGAATTCAAGGTTCTTTATTTGCCATTCGCACCCAATGTAGTACATGTGGTGGAAAGAAATTATGTACACGGGGTCCCAGTTACATCCAACAATAAAATGTATAAGAAAAACAGTAATAACATCTAAGATATGAACTAAGAGAAACATCAACTAAATATACACTAAGCACTAGTAGCATAAAAATATTATGCTGAACAGCAGCACAAATAAATAATAATATATAATTTTCACTTCACAAAAATTAAGATTTTTTTTTACAAAGGCCAAGACAGGACACACTAACTGTATAAATTAATCTCACTTACAGTAATTATGATAATACTCTTACAATGAGTTCATGTGTTTGTTTTGTCAATGAAAAGTTAATTTTCTCAGGAAATAATTTAAATATCATAATACTCATAACAGCTACTCATTAAATAAAGAGTGTGGAGATGACTGATCGTCCTGACTGATCAATAATCAACAAAATACTGGTAGAGAGGTTTCTTACTGGGCTGTGGCGAGTTGGCAATGCAAAATAAAATAAAAAATAAAAATGACATGAAAGGCAAATTTTCTGTTGCAGTTTCACTGAGTATTTACGACCACATGGTTGCCACCTGGGCTCATTCTGTCTCTACCTTAGATTTAATAGATTTAATCTACTGGAGTTTGAAATAAAGATATAAATAAAGTTTGCGTATGGTCGAAAATGCCACAGTGTAAACTGATAACACCAGGAAGATTAATTTCCAAACATGTCCTCTCTTGGTTTCTGTAGCTCATACCTGCAATCTTTTTTTTTTTTTTTAAAGAGAAAAAAGAAAGACTGATTGTAATAAAAGATTAAAGTTATTCATTGTCTGTGTCAGCAGGTCATGAAAACAGGTCGGGGAAAAAAACATTCGAGAAACAAAATCTGTACAAATGTTTCTCGTTGATGGTTATTATATCTGTACAAGAAACCTTTAAAAAGAGAAAGTTTGTGAACAGCTGCCAGTTTTCACACGTTTAACCTACAGAAACAGATGAAGGGTCTGAATTCAATTTTATCCTCAAACGGTGTCCCTGTTGAGTTTGTCAATTCAAATATTTGGGTATATTGGTCAATTCACATCTCTCTTTTAAGCTTCACGTGGAAAACTTGTTAAGGAAACTAAAAGTTAAACTGGGTTTCTGTTCAGTAATAGATCCTGTCTAATGCTAGGAAACATCTTGTAACTGTGATCTTCCTTCCCTCCATTGACTACAGTGACATTATTTACATGAACTCTTCTACAAGAACCCTGCAGATGTTGGATGTTGTATATCACGGTGCACTAAGATTCATAACTGGCTGTAACTACCGTACCCACCACTGCACCCAGTATTCACTGGTTAACTGGACATCATTAACTTCACGCAGACTCTCTCACTGGTACATTTTCATCTTTCAATCACTTCTTGGTCTGCTGCCTTCATACATCTCCTCCTACATATCTTTACGTGAGTGCAACTACAGCGTGCGCTCTCAGGACTTTATTACCTGCAGTGTTCCCTCAGTGAGGACTGAACTAGACAAAAAGGACCTTCTCCTACTCCGCTCCTGTTTCCTGGAATATCTTGTAAAAAGACCTGAAGCTCTCGACCTTGACTTCTCTAAGTGGCTTCAAACATCTGTGAAGTTCCTGGCAAGAACCAATGCAGACATGTTCTTGTTTTTAGTTTTCTACACCGCTTTATAATGTAGTTGTTTTTTTGTTACATTTTCTTTAATACCACTTTATTTTCACTTGTTATTCTTAATTTGTACACATCCTTTATGATTGTCTACTGTTGTCATCACTCTTTGTTAAAAGCAGGTCTCTCTTGTAAATGAGTCCCCGTGGCTCAATGGAATTAACCTGTATAAATAAAAGTGAAAATACTTTGTAGGTCAACACCAGGGACGTCCACACAACAGTGTATGAGACAGAAAAGCCCAACAAGTGCTAGTGACTATATCTATCAGAACCATAGATAAATTAAGATTAGGATTATAGACAAATGTTCAAACAATTTTCATAGCAGTAAAAATGATAAAACAGTAAATCAAAAACAGTGTGTGTTTAAAGGTGAACTCTGTCTTTACTGCGACCCACCGCCCCATCCTGTTGATCCTTGATTTTAATACTTGTCTTTTTCTTCATCTTTAGTTGAGGGTTGTTTTGTTTTATTAAAAAACGTCTTATCCCCCCCCCCAAAAAAAAAAAAAAAACAACAACAAACAAACAAAAAAACAAAAAAAACAACTTTCTCTGCGGGTCTACATTTGTCCAATTCTGCCATGTTTATTTACCCACACAGGCTAATGTTGGTCAGTCACATGACCCAATCTTGATTCATGCTCAGCAATCCAGAAGAAACCAACAAAGTTAAGTCCATAAGACTTGACTGACGAAGCCTTTTGGATGAAGGACGGACCGTTTCAACAAAAAGAAACCGTCCAGAGGACCTGACTGAACTTTGTTGGACAAACACCCATCCACTGGTTTGTTTACACTGAGTGCGTACCTGCATATGAATATCACTGGAAAACTACTGGAGTAAACTTTTTCTAACTGCATCATTTCTTACAGTTCAGGACACAAACAGTTCCCTGTTTTTCAATGAGTACCTTAATGTACAAACTTCCACATCCATAAGACCTTCAGTTCCTATAATCATCACAGTATAACAGATATTAATCTAAAGATTACAACAACAAACAAAAGTTACAGTCATGTTGCAGTCGTGTCCACAGCCTGAAACAAGTTTCAGTTTCCATCCTGAGAGCGTTGTTGTATCAGATGTGTCCTCCTGACAAACTGAAGAGGGGAGAACTCGATGCTTTTGGAAACAGGATTTATTTGATTTCTTTCAGTTCACGTGTTAAAATGCGGCTGAGCGGCTCCTTCAGTCACTCGTGCTCGAAAAGCTCCACAGTCCACGCAGGGAGCGTGTCCTCTGCGCCTTTAACAAACTCCGGAGATGTGCAGAACAAATGTCTCGCTGCGCCTTTAAACTCCGGAGATGTGCAGAACAAATGTCTCGCTGCCATCAGCGGCTCGGGCCAGGAGGGAGGAGTTCTTCTTCACTTTGTTCTGGATCCATGTCTGCTGCCATCTCCCTCCCTCACCGCCTCACACCGGCTGTGCGTAACACACCGCGCACATCCCCGAAGCGGCTCCTCACGCGCGCTCCCGCCACCAACCTCCCCCCACACGCGCAGACTGTCCTCGGGACTGACACACGTCCGTCAACACATGTGTCTCTGAGGGACAGAGGCGGATGGTGAGAAGAGACAACTCGCTCCAGGGAGGAGGAGGAAGAAGAGGAGGAGGAGGTGAAGGAAGGAGCCGCGGCAACATCTGACTGCTCCTCGTTCTTCTTCTTCTTCTTCTTCTTCTTCTTCGTGGATTTTTTCTTCTTTTTCTGTAAAGTGAGCGAAGAAAGAAAGACTCTGTTTCTGTGTGTGTGTCTGCTTGGACTACCGTAGACCGCATTCACACTCCTCCTGGGCTCTGGCGAACTGCGACTCCACAAGCCAAACAAGCCAACAACAAGAGAGACAAACAACAACAACAACAACAACAACAACAACAGCAACAGCAACATGCCACGGAGGAAGCAGCAGGCGCCCAGACGGGCTGCGGGTAAGAACCAACCTGTCCGAGTCCTCAGTGTCCACTCCTGTTGGACATGTGGGACAAACTTTCATCCTGCCTGGGTCTGAGCTGATCACGCGCGCGCGCACACGCACACACGCCTTTATATAACGACAAGCTGGATTCATGTGGACTGAGTAGTTTATCTGTGGGAAGTTGTGAAGAGATTAGTTCTTTATAAAGTAAAGTAGCTGCACTTACAGGTGAATCAATAAGACTAATAATAATAATAATAATATATTAATAATAATATATTAATAATAATAATAATAATAATAATAATAATAATAATGCAAACAGCTGCATGGATGATGATGGTGCTGGAGCTGCTTGTCGTGTGTCCACAGCAGGAAGTTTCTTTTCTCATAATAAAAAGTCACTCTCTGGGTTTATTTACTCCATGTGTGATTGGAAGTGCTGCTGAATGTAGCAGGTGAACTCTGGGTGAACTCTTCATAATCTTATGGCCAAATGGAGAATGGGTCACACACGTGCGCTCCACCCGTGCTGTTGGCAGAGAAAAGGTGGACACTATGAACCACCTCCACAAAACGCATGCTTTACTTGTCTTCTCTTGTGGAGGCCCGAGCGCTCATCTGTTCGTCCAGGAGGCTCTTCATCTTCAGGATGTTTGATCTGAACGCCTCAAGCTCAGCAGCCCGTCGCTTTCATAGCGTTCCTCCCAGTAAAACAAGCCCAGTCAGAAAGGGTTTTTCTGCAGCCATGTTTTGTTCACTTCATGCAAACGTTGAAGTTCAGTGGACGGATCGAAGTCGTGCTGGTGTTTGCAGATGTAACCACTTGGTTGTGGTGCGTTGAGAACTTATCACTCTTTATTATGGATGTAGAAACCAGATGGCGATTGTTCTCAGCCAATAATAGCTCCTCTGTGTACCGCTTAACATACAGAGACTCTTATCTGCACACACACACACGCACACACGCACACACACACACTGCTGTACAGTCTCACAATAAATATTTCTTTCCCACATTTGAGCTTTCAAAAGCCCCCTTTTCTTAGAAACAATGTCCCCCAGTTTTAATTCAGAGAACTTTGGAGAAGATGCCTAAGTGATCCCTTTACACGCTCCCAGCTGCCTCGCCTGGGCTCTGGTAAATGTGTCAGCCCTACAGAGAAATAAGCCTTCCAGAAGAGTTTCTTCATTGTTGAGGTAATTGTCTCCTCTTTGACAGGCACATTCATCAGTGGCTTAATGGTCAATCAAAAGTTGGCAGGCAGAGTGTTTTCATTCTTTCCTATCCACTACATTAGGAATACTTAATCAAAACGTCTCCCGGTAATGGCTGTGAAGAGTTCATGACTGACTGATCCGTTGTCTGCGCCGATAGAAAATTAACAGCTCGGCACTGGAGAGATGTGGGCCCGCAGATAAACAAATTGTGCATTAATATTTCATCTTCAAGACCTGGGATGTGCTATCAAGCGGTGGAATATTCCTGGGCTGTGTTGTCATTTTTCTCCTCCGTTTTTCCTTTTTTTCCTCCTCTCCTGTATTCTTGAAGGCTCTTTGCAGCTGTAACTCATTTCACTTGATGACTTTACTGGGGTTACAGAGAGTGACGACAAATTGATTACCTGGCAGAGCAAGAATGGAGCGAAGAGAGGCGCAGGCTGACAGTCATGTTATAATAATATGTTTAATGATGTGTGGAGGGGGAACAAGGAGAGAGGAGGATTGGAATAAGAGCATGGGAGATGCAAAGGAATATGTTTCATTATTATGTTTTTTTTTTCCTGTGGCACTCTTAAAGATGCACTATCCCTTTGGGTGGAAATTGTGTTTTGCAAAAGAAAGCCATTCCCCGCTTGAGCATTTATTCTCAGGATTCTGCATCCATTGTGTGTGTGTGTGTTGTATCCACTCAGGAGTTGCATTATTAACAGGCATATTTGTTAACGTGAAAGCCCACATGCACGAGGAGAAAAAAAAGCCCTGTTGTCTCTGATTTACCTCCTTTGCAAACATGGCCTGTGTGGTAATTTAAAATGCCAATTACTCACCGGTTCAGAATGGGATGCACTAAAACCTTTGCTTTATTACTGCGCAGGAATCACAAAGCCAGAGGCTAACAGGCCACAGAGTCCAGCTCCACGATGGGATCTGTGTATCAGGTTTATATATGGTGTAAACATGAAGCCCTATAAGTGCTCGGGATGCATTTTTGAGTGAAGGGAGCCATATGTTATTCTGTGGCCGTGGGAGTACTCCCCCTGTATTTTTTATTTTTTTTACAATAGCTCTGTGCTTCAAGCCGTTAGCCCAATTTGCTGTTAACAAGATAAATTGGAGAACAGACAAAGGCATTAAGTGTTGCAGTGCCAGCCACTGACTGACAGCAGCTTGTGGGAATTGGCTCGCAGAAATCCCTCCTAAGTGGTTTGTTCAGAAAACATCCTCCGATCGGGCAGATGTTGTTTGTCCAGTTTATGTAGAAAAAAGGGAAGTCCGTTTTTTAGTCTGAGCAACTGGGAGGGAAGGGACAGAAAATACACGAAGGCTCGGAGTTTTATTGTTTTAGAAAACACACCAGCCCTGGTTTTTCAGTATTTACTGCCTCATATCGGAATCCTTTAAAACATTATTTTTTTACTTTATGAACTGAAATGTAAAAAAAAAAAAAAAAAAAATCTTTGGGATTCTGTTGAATTTATTCACAAAATGCTTTTGTTAAATTTAAATTTTTAGATCCAGGATTTTCCATTTTTAAGTCCAACTTGGTTTCATTTCTCCGCAACAATGATCCTATTGAACATTTTACACTCACGCGGGGTTTATTTTAATTAAAGCGAACAGTCTGAAGACTAATTTCAATCATCCGATGTTTGCAACTTTTGAAAACTCTTTATCTTGATTCCCGAGCAGCTCGCTGCAGTCCACAATCCAGCTTTTTACCTGAAAATGCTCTTTGATATATTATTTTTAAGTGTACGAGTTGAACAAAGGGTTGTTAAATATAGGTTTATGTAAATCAAGTCATAATTATTGTAATATATTAAATAAAAAATACACATGCTCTGATTTTTTAAGCTAGGCCAAAGAAAAATTCAGATCAGTTCAACCTCTCATTTGAGCCCAACTTTTTAAAGTCTAAGTTTATTAATCCCAGGAAGCAGCCTTTGATTAGGTTTAAATACGATGCTCCAGTTAAAGAGAGCGCACGTGAAGACAAAGAGACAAACCTTCCTCATGTTCAAACAGTTTAGAATGAGCAGGTTTCTGATCCCGTCAGGAGTTTGGATGTAAAAAGCTCCTTAGCATCATCTCTGAGCGTTCAGCCTCTCCTGAAAGTCCCGAGAACCCGAGTTAGTTTTGAGCAAAGTTCCTGACGAATGTTATCATTAGCAGTCATTAAGCGTGTGCACTTCTCCGTGCTGTTTCTCTCTGAAATCGTGTCAACAAGGCGAATATTTTTGTTTTGATCAAATCCAGCCTTGAAATTTTTTTGCTATCTTATGAGAAACACAAGCTCAGACTTTGTTGCCATCCTTGCAGTTTTCCAACTTTCGAGCACTCCCCATAGAGACTTCAGGAAGTTTCTCCTCATCATCTGCTTCTTTTTATTTTTCATGAAATAAAAAACAACCTAGCACCAAGCTAGGTGATGTAAGAGGGAACATGGTGCAGTTTATCATGTGCCCTGGTTACCGTAGGTGGCAGGATTAGATAGCGAGTGGTTAGTGAGGGGTTTTTTGTTTGCAGACGGGGTGGTGCTCCGTCTCGGCGATAAGAACCGGGACTCCTGTGCCCTCCGGCGCAGTGATGCCGCTCCTCAGCTCTCCTGTGTGGAAAAACAAAAACAGAAAAACAGGCTGTTATGATGGGTCTCAAGGCAAGCGCCTGCACCGCCTTGCACCTCGCTACGCAACCGCTCGTTCACCTTCCTCCCCTCTGAGACCTGCACTAGTTTCCAGGCAAATGACACAATTTGATATGCCGTTGGGGTGATTCATGTGGATAATGTTTCTGTGTGATCATCGCTGCAGAAAAGCGACAATTTCTTGTTATGATTTTTTTTCTTCTCTTTACTCATTAAGTCTGACAATAACGGGAATATTGGAAGAGTTTATCGCAGAGAAGCTAAAACTCATTATTTCTGCCAAGTACAAAAGAAATGATGGTATTTTGTCCAGGTCCCCACAGATATAACGATTTACAGAGAGAAATGGGGAGGAGGCTTTATAGCTTAGATTGTTCGTTTGTGTGGATTTAAAGGATAGAGTGCAAAGCAAGCCTGCAGAAGTACAGTAGCACCGTGGGCCTGCTATTGATTTCACAGAGCAGGTATGGTATGATCTGCTTTGTGGTAAAACACTGCAACTCATGTGCTTCGCATTACTGCGGTGATATACATTCCCACTATAGTTTATGTGTCGGTAATTTATGTCCTCAGCAGTTAAGTCAACACATAATCTGAGTCAGACAAAGTTGAGAAGATTTAAGTGAAGACATCCATCTTGTAGTAGTTGACCTACATGTGTAGTCAGTCAGAGGGCCATATGGTTTGGGGGGTCCTCAGAAACAATCACAGCCGGATCGGGTTAGCCTAACCGGAGATGCTTTTCAAAGAGGTATTATGTTTTTTGTTGTTGATTTTTTTTTAAAGAGGTTCTTTGCATCTTTAAAAATCAGTCGTCTCTGATTTCATTAAAGAACATCTGGGGTTTGTGCTCTATTTCCATTCAAAAGCAAAATGGCACAAAGCACACTGCTGTACACAGACGGCCTTATCCGTTTTTACAAAAGTTACATTTAATACATCTCACAACCATGTTAAACTTCTACTAATGAACGAATGTGGCATTTTCTCTTTTAATACGTGACAAGCCCAAAGACAGCGAAAACATTAATCTTAAGTTATCCGCAGTGTACCTGATTTGGTTCTTATCAAATCCTTAATGAGCTTCAATTAAGATTTATTATGCAAATTAACCCTCAGCTGCTGCAGACTGCAGGAGCAGGAGCTATGACAACATTGTGCTAATGGCGTGATCTGTAACAATTACAAAGGTAAACTGCCTTCACACTGCACGCTCCGTGAGTCTCCAGGAGGTCAGGCCTCTAAATATGCAGTCAGGTGTTCCAGAGATTTGGAAAAATTATTTATTAGGTCTTTGTTTACGCACATCTTAAATAACATCAGATTGAGCCTTAACGCTTTTAAATGCTCAGAAATGCCCTGAATTGTTTAAATGAATACATTTTGGACTGTTTATGTGTACCAGGAAAGGCTTTATTTTCCACTTACGGCATTAAAAACAACCCCTTGATATGAGCTCGCAACCAGTCTTCATTTTCTGATCGCCATGGTTACAGCAGATGATGAGGTTAAGAGCAGAGCAGGAGCTGCTGGACACTTTACTCCAGCACTGTATGAAGTTGTGAACCTTGCACCTTGTGTAACTTCATTTAGCACCAGGCTGATGGCTTCCTGACAGCTTTATAGCCTTCCTGTTTTATGAGTCGTCATGCAGCACAATTACACAAAACCTAATTTGATGAATCAAGTCAATGTTCCACCGGCTCCGTTCACCTCGGTGGCCCCTGCTCGTCCGTCTCTCTTCTGGGGGTCAAACGGAGGCTTTCACTCTGTACGAGGCAGTGAAACGCAGGCAGGAACACTTCTTAACACCACTGTTTTTGATTAAAAACTGTCTAAAAGAAAGAAGCTACTTAAAGTACAAGTAGCACCTTATATTTGTGTATAATTATTACTCTTATGATTCTGCTCTCTTTTTTATTTTATTCATTTTTGTTTTATTTTTTACAACGATAATGTTTTAAAATGTGGGAAAATTAATAAATGAAAATTGCATTGAAATTGTTCTTTAATTACTTGCATGTGAACAGATTTAAAGGTCCAATGAGTAGAATGGGGTAACAGCTAAATGCACAAAGTACTACCAACAAAACGCCCCCACTCTGGTTCTGAAAGGCCCAGGTCCATGACAGGACCGTCTGATGGACCAGCACAAAGCTCAGAATCCAAGGAAAGGAAACAACCTGTACATGGTCATGGGATGGCTGTAATGATTAAAATGCACCTAAAGTCCTTAAAGGAACAGAATATAAGTCTTATTGGCATCTAACGAGCACATTGGGGTTGTAGGCCTGTCACGATAACACATTTTGCTGGACGATTAATTGCCTCAGAAATTATTGTGATAAACAATAATATTGTTTGGAGACCGTTTTAAACTAATGTAATGATAATGAAAATAATGCAAATACATTCTCTCAAAGATCAATACACTTTTATTTCAAAAGAAAACTTTTAACACTGGAACTGGAAAATAAACTACACAACCAAAAACAAAAATAAAATGGACTCTCAGTCTCTGTTAATAAACAATGCACAGTCTAAATACAACAATAAAACAAAATGGAAATCAAAACCACAATCAACCAAAACAGTACGGATTATGAAGTTTATAAACTAAATTGCCCTTCAAAAAATAATAAGCATTAGTTTTATAGAGAGAAGACGAGCAAAACTGCCAGTTTTATAAACAAAAAGTGCAAACTACCAAAAGCACACTGCATTTAAATAAGAGCAGATGCCTCAACAGTCATAAGCAGATCTGTAGCTACTCTAGTCTGGCAGATCCAGAGCAAGAAATACCAACATTTTGAGTTTTTATTTATAGTTTTGAGTTACTATTCTCTTTAATAATTTGTGTGTTTGTATGTAAGATTATTATTATTATTATATTATTGCCAGTGCACACTAAAAGACAAAAAACAACAGCCTTGATTAGATTCTACAGGTTATTCTACAGGTCTACATGCTATTGCTACATGCTACCGTATATGCTAACTCCTCATGGGGCTCTAATGCTGCAGAGGTACAAGACGATGTACCTTGGCAGCTACCTGATGCGAAAGTTCACTCCCACCTTACACTAAGGAAAAGAGAAAGGGAGGGGTCAGTGAAGAGCACTGGGGTTGAGCCTTTTGTCATCCAGTGTCTTCAGTAGAAAGACAGACGAAGGAACGATAAAGCTGATAAATGAAAATTATTGACCTCATTTTAATTTATCATGTGATTGGTTTATTGTTTATCTCAACAGGCCTAGTTATCGGCCATCTTAAATGTCATCTACAAACCTTAGAACAACACAAATATTAATATTAGTAATACAGAATTTTAGTGTCACTTTAGAGACAAAAAAATTCCATGTGGGAAAAACCTCAATGTTGATGTTATCTGATTTTCTGCTCCCAGCTGGCCTAAATTTACCTGCTGGAATATTTTTACTTTTACACATAGTAAAATATACTGTCCTACATCAGAGGTCATTGACAACATTTGTCAACAACAACAACAACAACAACAATAATAATAATAATAATATAATTATAATAATAATTGTAATAATAATAATAATAATAATAATAATAATATATACAGGCTTACTTTTTATAACTATGTTAAAATTTTATTCTATATTTGTTTTAGCCTTGTTTGATGTTAACTTTCTTGCTAAATTTACTGACAATCTGAAATTTTTGAGACCTGGGTACACAGTATGATGGTGCCTGGCACAACATTGTTGTGTGTGTGTGTGTGTGTGTGTGTGTTATCTTTTTAGGACCTTTTCTGGTATAATCTCCTACTATAAAAACCATCTGTCTTTATGGGAACCAAAGCCAAAACCAAAGTTTTAGTATAGTGAAGCATCATTTTTGGTTTTATGGGTGAGGTTTAGGTCAAAGGTCAGGAGTAGGCCATATAAATGAATGAAGGGTAATATAATGTCCCTGTAAGGATAGAAATCCAAAGTTTGTGTGAGTTTTATGTCCAGGTTGAATACTGGTGGAAAATGTTTGTAGGAAACAGGAGGACAAACATAATCAGAGAAGAAAATAAAGGAGTCAAATTCCAAGAGCCACAAACACAAAACTGACCTGGAAAACTGCAGCCTTAATGACCCTGATTACAACCCCCACCCCTTCAACCCCATAAAAGGGGTCCATACATAAAAAAAAAATATATATAAATTAAAAAAATTAAAACAAACAAAATCTGTGCACGTCTTTTATAATTGTCTATTGTTGTCATCATTCTTTGTTTAAATCAGGTCTCTCTTGTAAATGAGTCCTTGAGGCTCAATGGGATTAACCTGTAGAAATAAAGGTTGAATGAATGAATGTGAATATAAATGATCAGGCTTTATCAGCATGTTTTTTTCTTCTTCTTTTTAAAAGTATCTCCATTCATTGCTGTAAATACACAACATTTACAAGAGATACAACTCCATGAATAAGACCAATTGATTTGGAAACCAACCACCTGCATACTTGCTGTGTGCTGGAAGTACTGGTAAAGCTTTCTTGGCTCTGATTTAGCAGACTACAGAAACACTGGTTTAGGGGTGGAAGCCAACACTTTCTAATTAGTTAGTTTCAAATACTGACGACCTCGTCTGATCATTTTCTGTAAGCAGTAAACAAGCTTTATTGTCAAACTGAACGTTAAGTGACAAAAATGAGTTTTTCTTCCCAGCAGGGGGGTCCGGTGAATCATGCACTATATTAAACACATTATTTTTCAGCCCCCTGACTCTAAGGTGCGGTTTAGCTAAAGCCAAAATATGCACTTTTATGTTTGAGTTGCCAATAAAAGATGCTTTATTGGGGCTGAAATGTAAGAAGATGGTACAGTGACACACCCAGGAAGGTTTAAACTGGTCAAGCATGTGCCAAAATATGTTTTACATTCTTAAGAATAACTATTTAATACTTAATTACTATTAATTACTATTTAATAAGTGTTTAAAGCCTTTGTTTGCATATGAAGACCTTAAAAATATAATTTGATTAAACTCGTGCTTGAAAATGGTTTTAACACATTTTAGGTTGTGTTCAAACAGAAAATGATCATAAACTTGTTAAAGACGTCTTGGATTTAGTTTTTTTTAAAAGTTTAGTTTAGTGTCTGGTTCTGTGGGAGACTTTGCTCAGCTTGGCGTTAAGAAGCTTCTCCTCTGGGCCGGGCCTGCCTGTTTGTGTCTGCAGTTTGTGCTGAGCTGGTCTGTTGAAACAGCTTAATTGATGCTCATTAAACAGCAGTGACAGCTTAGGTGTCCGTGATGAATGTAGAATAATTCTGTTGTACTTACAGCTTGATTAAGGAGAAGCCCACAACATGTCGGCGTAGTGCAGCCTTTGGCTCGGACTGTGCGCCTTCAGCTGCTACTTAAAGTGATTTCTTGCTGTCCTTCTACCTACGTATATCTCATGCTGAACCGATCCAACATTAGTGCATGAAATAAACAAGTTTTCAACCTCTACTTGTAACTGCATCACTGAGTTTTAAAAAGCTTTTGGTTATTTGGTTTTAATTGTGTAAAGAGAGCAGCACCTACAGATAAACTTAGTCTCAGAGTGAGAATTATGACAACTTTTCTTTGTGTTTATTCAGCCCCAGTCGTGCATTTTCATACAATCATAAAGTCAATGGATGTCAGGCAGAGGAAAAAAAATTGGCATCTTGCATTATTTCGGTTTGAAATTAGAAGCAATTGGAATTGGTGCAAAATTGACTGTCTTTGTAATGAGCGCATGACGAATGGTCTAATTTAGAGGAGAAAATGAATGCTGGGAAACCAAAAATATTATTCTGCAGCATTTTATATGCTATGATATTCCATGAAGATGAACTAATTTCACTAAATACCCAATCAAATCTGCTCATAATGCTTTTTTTTTTTCTCCACCATCACAATTCAAACAGCAAAGATCAGGTCTCTGGGGTGGATTCCAGCGTATCACAATCATATGATTTGTCTTTTTGTTTTTTCTTCAACTCTGGAGAAATGTTACTTTAAAAGTCTTATCAGTTGCAGATTTCAAGGCCTGGGTGGCTTCTTGCAGTTGTTGACATCTGATTAAACAGACACTGTGAGCCAATAATGGAGAGAAACCTTTTCTTCCATTTTGAGAACACATAAAAGAAGTGGGAATTTCCGCAGGGGATGGATTTACAACTTTATCCTCACATGATTAATATTACACAGGGAGGTCTTTGTACAGGAAGCAGCATGTCTAATTATGGTCCAGCTGTGTCTCGACTGAGAGCAAACATGATGCCAGAGGCTGCCAGTGGGGACTGCACTGACACGTCACACACATGGTTTGTGTGGGCGTGGGGTGAAGTCATCGTCACCCAGATCTCACGAATCTAAGCCTGCAAATGATTGAGCGGCGGCAGTGGTCAGGCTGTTAGTAAAGTATGGCATATGGGGTTTTAGCTTCACTAAGACCCAACCATGAGTGCATTTTTTTCCACATCTTTTCAAGGTTACACATTTCCACCAAACACATGATGATACCCCATGACCTCACTGGTGATAACTACAGTATGTTCACATTTGCGGTACGGTTAAGAGCAAATGCAGATTCATCACCCTCCCTGCCGTTACAAGAATTTCAGGGACTCCGTGTCCTCCCACGTTTGCCTGTTCGTCATATATCTCAGCCCAGACACTCAAGAGGTTGCTAGCCAGGCCAGCCATAAGTCATGCTGTCTGTCACAATGGGACCATGTTTCTCCTCTTGAGTTTCAGCTGTAGCTTGTAGACCCAAACAGCATTCTTAAGATTAACTGAGTGACAGGGAGGCCTCTAAAAGCAAACTATAAATGTACAATATGTTACAGTCATGTTTTATGGCTCTTAGTGTGCGAGACCAAGTGTGTGTATGTGTGCAGACAGATCAGATTAAGGATCTAAAAGACCTGCATTGTACCGCAGGGAGTGGAGAAAATAATGGTATTGTGTTACTGCTGTTTTTCATTAGTCTGGTAATGATAATACAGGTGTACGCATCACAAAGAAACCTGGCTGGTCCTGGTTATCATCGCAGCCAAGCCTCTGGTGTAAAAACGTCTTTTGTTTGCATCGTTCCTGATGCATGATTCCAATACGCCGCAGCGTTCTTTAAAGAGAAGATGTTTGTGTTGAACTGTGTGCGGGTGCCTCCCTCTGTGTCAGTCTCCCAAATGTCAGTGATATAGAACTAACCGTCAAAATAAGTCGTGTTCAATCCAAAACTGCTTAAGGTGTCAAGGACACATTTTCCTCCCTCCCATATCCTGACAAACATTGAGTCAGCAATTGTCTGTTGTATTTTCAGTGGCAGTATCTCATGCTACCCCCCAGGCCATTTCCAAAGTTGTAGAAAGTGGTCATTTTCTCCGTGTCAGTGGGAGGTCAGTGTTGTTGCAGTCAGCAGTGCTATTCAGCTGAAGATAGAGTTTGTTGGGAACCTTAAAGACATTTTGTTCGGGGTAGTCATCTCCTGCTGTTTGCCTTCTTTCTGTCTCTCTCAAAGAGCCTGAAACTTTTCTGATTACTTCCAGATTTTCAGTCTTCTTATTGGCACCTGACACTCCTGAAAGCACTCTGTTCCCAATTTTAAACCCATTTAATAAACAGACATGTATGGATCTTGTTAAATCAATTCATTTGCATCTATGTATAGTCATTTGTCCTGTCAAAGGAGCCCTTGTTATATTTAGCTCAGATTCGGTCTGAATACCTGCCTGTCCTTCCAGCTCTCCGTCTCACTCATGGTGTCAGTGACTGACATGTCGTCTCTGTGCTCTGCTGTGTATCCCTGGTAACTGTCGCCTGGGGCCCACTCATCCCTAAAATGTAACAGAGGTCACACACAGATCATTGCTTTTGCCGAAGGCCCTGACTTTAACACAGAGTGACCTGAGCAGAACACGGTGTGGCTGTGGCTGGTCAGTGACTGCTCTGGAAAGAAGAGGAGAATAAACTCTGTTATTACTGGTGGGAAAACTGCGTTGAGTATATTAGAAAATTAATAAAGTATCTCTGGTATTTCTTTCTTTTCCAAGTAAGTATTGCACTGATTTGATTTTTTTGTTACATGCCGCAAAGCGTAAAGGGGGAAGTGTAAATACCCTTTGTCCGTTCATCTGTCAGTGTATGTTGTGAGCATGAGAACTTGAAAAATAAAAGACGTACCAACTTCTGTTTTGGTGTGCGGCTGTATTTAGGTGTCAGAAACGGTACTGTCCAGATTAGGGTTGTCAGGTCAAAATCCAAGATGCCCCCCCC
>NC_056508.1:7032645-7045838 GCF_014905685.2 Nematolebias whitei
GTACTACTATTCCTACTTCGTGGTTTTTCACTTATCTTAGTGCTTCAGGTTATGGATCCCCCGCGATAAATGAGGGACTAATGTACACAATTTCATTTCAGCTCATGTACCACATGTGATGCAAATGACAATAAAGAACCTGGACTTGACTTGATCACTGTAGCTCTCTGTTGGTGTCAGCCTATAACAGTTTATAGTGGAACACATTTTTTGTTTAGCAGATTTGGGTTTTCGCTAATTTTGAAAACAGTGTAATTAGCAACAGCTAAACTAGTGTTCGTCAACTTTAAGGCCGCTAACAAAATTCACAAGTTTGTTCTTGTCTGTTGTGGGCATGTTTCAAAGAGTCTGTTACGCACATTATTGGCTTACTACGTGCACACATGACAAGACGTGATTGGTCGTTGCAGCTTCAATTGGAAAGAGACGAAGACGTGACAGTTGTCGAAGCGGTTACCAGTTTAATGTTAGCTTCTGTTATTTATTTATTTATTTATTTACCTGTGTAGCATGTTAGTGGGGGAGAGGTGGCACAGAGGTTAGAGAAGGCAGGCCTGTGATCAGAAGGTTGCCGGTTTGACTCCCTGGACCGACGACATCAAAATGTGGTTGGGAAAGGTGAAGCACCCACACCTGCCTCCACCCTCATTCGCCCCACTCTGGGCCCTTGAGCAAGGCCCTTAACTCCCACTATCTGCTCCACAGGGCGCCCTCGACGGCAGCTCTCTGCTCCACACAGAGGACTGTGGTAGCTCAGTGGTCTGTGCTAGCGTCAGGAAGGACGTCCGGTGTCAAAATAATTGTCAAGTCTTTGTGCGACTTTGTGGCGACCCCTGAGGAAGGGAGCAGCTGAAAGAAGAATAAAGTAAAAGTAAAGTAAAGTGCTATATGTTGTCATCATTGATTGTTCCCAAGAAGAAAGCGTTTTAGCATTAGTAAAGTAAATTTTTTAGTTAGCGGAATTTTTTTTGATATTTTGGTTAGCTGTGCCCACCACTGGTTATAGAAGTGCATTCCATGATAACGTTTGTAAGTTTTATAAAATCTGCTCAGTGGTTTATGAAATATTTTGCACACAGACACTTCCACATCCACAAACACACACAGTGACAGAGGCAAAAACATTATTAGTTAGTTGGTTTAGTTTATTATTTTTTGAATATGTAAAAAAACAAAACAAAAAAATACAGCATGAAGCATAATGTCAAAACTTTTTATTTTACATATTCAAGGGAGTGGGTAGAAATATAAACTTATCAAAATTCCTACTCCTTAACCACTTACGTAATCTTACATTTATTACATGTATAATCCATACATATAACAACTAAACCCATATTTAAACCATCAATATAGTATATACTTAAGGTACTAAAGTAGATAAACAATTATTATTTCACAAAAAAAACAACTTGCATCAATAACAAAAACATTAACAATAATTGAATAATAATATTATATATTATATCCAGCAATAATCTTATGTTTATATGATAATGTGAACAGTTTTATTTAAGTTCAATTTTCAAATTATTCCACAGTTTGTCTCCACTTACTGATACACAAAAGTTTTTTTCTAGTAGTTCTGAATTTGCACAGTTTAAACTGTGATTCCCGTCTTAATTTATAAATGTGTTCCTTAGTCTGTTTTAGTCAGGTTTTGAATGTTTTCTGGTAATTGTTTATTTTTGGCTTTGTAAAGAATTAGAGCTGTATTAGCGCATTATTGCCTTCTTTTTGCATTTTGCAGCAGACAATAATAATACTGATCTTTAGAAATATAAGCATATTTATTATTTAAATCAACATTTTAATCAATTAATTCTATCCATCCATCCATCTATTATCTTTTACCCGCTTCTTCCATTTTTGTGTCACGGGGGTCACCGGTGCCCATGTCCAGTAATTACTGTGTGAAGGGCGGGGTACACCCTGGACGGGTCGCAAGTCCATCACAGGGACACACAGAGACAAACAACCATTCACTCTCTCACCCACACCTAGAGACAATTTAGAGTTACCAATCAGCCTAACATGCATGTTTTTGGTCTGTGGGAGGAAACCGGAGTACCCGGAGAAAACCCATGCAAAAATAACTTTGAACACTTTTATATTTTGTGATTATGATGATTTTATGACTTTGAATTTTAAGTTGGAAGACAAAAGTCAATACATCTGGACAGCAAAGAGTTAACCCTTCACAAAGCTGATGCAGCAGGAGAAATGTGTGCATGGCAGAGAAGGAAATCAGCTGATCAGCTGCAGGAGGAAGCTTCCCCTGCACTTGTGGTCTTCACACATGGTGCAAAATCCATCCATCCATTATCTTTACCCGCTTCTTCCGTTTTGGGTCACGGGGGTCGCCGGTGCCCATGTCCAGCAATCACTGTGCGAGGGGCGGGGGACACCCTGGACGAGTCGCAAGTCCATCACAGGGACACATAGAGACAAACGAGACAAACAACCATTCACTCTCTCACTCACACCTAGGGACAATTTAGAGTTACCAATCAGCCTAACATGCATGTTTTAGGTCTGTGGGAGGAAACCAGAGTACCCGGAGAAAACCCACGCATGCACGGAGAGAACATGCAAACTCCACCCAGAAAGGCCCCTGGACCGGGGTTTGAACCAAGGACCTGCTCGCTGAGAGGCAGCAGCTCTACCAGTTGCTCCACCGTGCTGCCCAAGTTATTCTAGTTTAATAAAAAAAAAAAATGTTTACCCTGCAACCCTTGCTAGGTCAAACTGTTTTACTAAGAAACTTCATGAGCATCTGGAAAGTCTAGTTTTTGAATTGGTTGTGCAAAATCTTAGGCATTTTAATGGGACATTATCCAGCTAATTGTAAACAGCTGCAAGTGATATCATCCTTTAGGCTGGAGAAAAGTTCTGAAAAGTTCTGAATTCAGAGAAAAACTCCACTCTTGTCTGTCCGCCTAAGTCAAAACACAAGTCTGATTTAACATTGTTGTCAATTTGACTCTGTCCTTGAGTAACAATGTTTTTTTTTGTGAGTTAGTCATGCATTTGTGTTGCAACATCCTACAGGCAAAAATCTCCCCTGAAAAGCTCGTTATCATCAAATGAACGTCAAACTGTGCCAAGCGTTTGCACATGACAAACATCGAACGTGGCTAATTGCTGATAAGTGTCAGGGCAAAATGCGTTTCCAGCCTAAGATGCTGCAAAGTGGCGTCACATTTTTTGTGTTTTTGTACAGTAGCCCATGAAACGCATTTTGCATTTCATGCAAAAAGAACAAGACACTCGGTGGATAAATGAATCAGCCTCATTAAAATGACTTCTTTCTCAGTTTGTCAAGAAAATTTTTCTGAGATTAATTGCAGCTTTAATCTTGTCAGAGGCTTTAGGTTGGTGACGTCTTTGTGGTGACCTGTGTAGGGTTTCTGTATGGCAGTGGTGGATCTAGAGACTTTATGCCCTTAGGGGGGCAGTGGTGGGGCACGAGGTTCCTGCTTGGAGTCAAAATTTATAGTTGCTGATAAGTTGACTTTTAGACTAAATTTCATGCTCTGTTGTTCTTTGTCTAGTCATAAAAACTACACCAATTATATAAAACACAGTGCAGTTTGTCAGCAACTTCAAACATTTGTATTGGTGTTAGAAAATTTTGCTCAAATTTTATGTATGTTTTTAACTACTGTGGCTGAGAATGGTAACTCTGCCCATGAACCATATGTTTGGGTTAGTAGAGAGAGCTGGATGAGGAGCTGGATGAGGAGCTGGATGAGGAGCTGAATGAGGAGCTGGATGAGGAGCTGGATGAGGAGCTGGATGAGGAGCTGGATGAGGAGCAGTGTGCAGCTGTTGTTTCAAGGACGCCTCTGAGTCTGAGCTCGGCTGAACTGATAAGCATATAAAAACAAGTTGCACGCACGGCTCGTGTCAGATTCTCATGACTGGTCTTTGTATATCTGTGTAACCTGTCCTGAAAATCTGACCTTGCAAGTAAAATACAGGTTAATTTTTTTTCTCCTGCTGTCGAGTGTGGCTCCTTTTGAGTAAGTAAGTAAAAGCGAGAATATTTTTCCTCCAACAATGGGCACACAATACTGATTTTAATTTTTACCATATTTTTAAGCTTTTTTGTGTTCAAAACATTTGCAATTGAATTGTTTGTCATATTTAATAAATAAAATACAGTAGTAAGCTATTGTATTATAATTGTCCTTTTTAAATCGATGATTGAGTTAACTGAATTGATAAGCAAACATTAACATGAGTTAGTTGAAGCGATAAGCTAGCATGAGGTCGCTAGTTATTTTTATAATGCAACATTAACTCAATAGCTGAAGGGAAGTTAAGAGTAGTTGAGTTAGATTCATTCAACGTTTATTTATCCAGGTTTATCTCATTGAGTCTCGAGAACTCATTTTCAACAGAGACCTGATTTAGACAGAACATATAAAGTACAGACAACAATATAAAACAATAAAAATAAAAAGTAGTGTTATAATAATATATATTATTAAGATTCAACTTGTCTGCTGGATTCCTTAGATAGAGAACTTTACTAATTGGCTTTTTTATGTACGTTCCTGTAAAGTGCCCTGAGACAACTTTGTTGTGATTTGGTGCTATATAAATAAACTGAACTGAATTGAATTGATAATAACAATCAAATCAATGTGCCATATAAAACAAGGTATGAAGTGATTAACTTTAGCTAGAGGTAGCTGAATTGATGTTAACATTACGTTGTTAGCTTTATTTACAAGCTAATGTTAACTCTTTAGCAAAAATGATAGCTAACAGTAGCTCAGGTTAGCTGAAGTATCGTAATGAGGTCACGTTAGCTCTAGTTAACTAGCATTAGCTCACTCCACTCTTTTGATATGAATGGGTCATGTTTGCAGTCAATCATGGGCTGACATCACTTACGGAATGTTGGTTCAGTGACATTATTCAGACGTTCTTCTGTCTGTAAACTTTGACTTCAGTCTTAAATTGCATCTTTTCTGGATGCCTGTCCTGCAGACTGCAGAGGACCCGCTTACTTTGTCGCATCACACAGGCAGAAGGCTCCAGGAGCCTGCAGCCGCTAAAGTAGTCCTGTTCATTGCTAATGTCACATGTGAAAAACACATAATTGTTTGGAAAGATCCACATATTGTTTGGCTTTTCAACTTTATTTTACGGTAACTTACATTTTTATTGTTCAATCCTGTGATCCTTCTGTATTTTCTGCATAGCAGAAATTATAGGGCTCTACAACAAATAGAATATGGCCCACAGATGATCCTACAATCGCTGCTTCAGCATACCAACACTTTTAAATCCTTCATGATCTAATATTGTCCTATTTTCAACCCTTTGTGCGCAGATTCAAAAACAAAGATTGTCCAAAACTCAGTTTCTCAGTTTTAAAACTCTTCAAGATAATTTCAGACCTTTGACCTACCACTTGAATATACATTTGTTTAGTATAGACATGATGTAAAGTTTGTTCAAATAACAGAAATCCCTCTAACTCTAACTTTGGAACTTAAGGGTATAATTATAATACCAATTAACTTGTGCAGTAACGTGAGCAAACACCCCCATTGGATGTGAAGAATGTTGCTGCTCGTAACTAAGTCAGGGTCTATGTTAGCCTTATGGCAGCTAACAGACCAACAACAACAAAATTAAAAATAAATTAATAACTGAGCGAAACATAATGAATGCAATTGATAGCCATGTAACATGGAAGAGAATATTGCATTTAGGTTTTGTCTGAAAATGAAATGAGTTGCCTTTACTACCTTCTGCTCCTCTGTCAGTGGAATTTAAAAGAACCAGTACTGTTCTGTTGGACATTTTAACAGAGGTTTAAAACTGTCCATGCTGTTAAAATGTTGTGGTCTTGATGGTAGGTAAAACCCTTCTGCAGTTTTAGAGGGGTGTGTAAGAATTTTAACTTTGTGACTTAAGGAGTTAAATCACTGGGCTGCCAGTGTTGGAAGACCAGTTGGAGACTCAAAATTGCTGGAAATTAACAACAAAATACAAAACATTTCTGTAGCTGTGTCAGTGTCATGGCCATGAGCATTACTTTGTTGCTCACATCATACCTGCCCAACCTGTTTTGTACCCACCTTAGCACCTACCCCATGTTTATTAATACATTTGTTTGAGTACACTTTTGATAGGAAGATAGGCAAATTTGGATCAGTTGCTTAAAAAAATATATATATATTATTATTATTATTTATTAAACATAGTCTCACATAGAATGGTAACAATTGCCTGCTAAAAAGTCTTGTTTTTTTATGTTTGTACCCAGCAAATTATTGATTAATTGGTTATATGCTGTGTTTATGAGCCCGATATCAAAGACAAGTCTCCATTTCATGAGATGTAATGGACAATGAAGTAGACTGACTGATCGTACTATTATTGTGGTTTGAGCTGAGCTCTGGAAACAAGTTAATTAATAATAATAATAATAATAATGTCATCACAATGTCATCACTGTATGTTTCCATACAATGGCAAAATTAGTCTCTGCATTTAACCCATCCACCACCATGTGGTGCAGTGGGCAGCTATTGAAAGCGCCCGGGGGGCAATTTGGGGATAGAGTGTGCTGCCCAGAGACACCACGAGGTATGCAGTGACAGGGGATTGAACCTGGGACTTTCGGGTCCCAAGCCGGCTGCCCTGCCTCTACACCATCTCGGCACCCAAAGATGCCTGCGCCACAATTCAGGTGGGTTCAACACAAGTTGGAAACACTCTGTGACCATCCATCCATTATCTTTTACCCGCTTCTTCCATTTTGGGTCACGGGGTCGCCGGTGCCCATGTCCAGCAATCACTGTGCGCGGGGTACACCCTGGACGGGTCGCAAGTCCATCACAGGGCCACATAGAGACAAACAACCATTCACTCTCTCACCTAGGGACAATTTAAAGTCACCAATCAGCCTAACATGCATGTTTTTGGTCTGTGGGAGGAAACTGGAGTACCTGGAGAAAAGGCACGCACGCACGGAGAGAACGTACAAACTTCACCCAGAAAGGCCCCATGACTGGGATTTGAACCAGGGACCTGCTCACTGAGAGGCAGCAGCTCTACCAGTTGTGTCACTGTGCTGCCATATCACTCTGTGACCATTTAAAAAAAATAATTATTGTGCAATTTTTTTAGCATGTTAAAAAAATTGGCAGGGTTGTGTGCCTCTGCAATGTAATCGAGAAAGTTGAGAGCCCTGCAGAAGTTGAGACATTCTGGAGTTTCCCTCATGATTGCCCTTTGTGGACTAATAGTCACAGCCTGGTGAGATACCACCTTTTGTAAAGCAATTAGATTATCATGGAGATTTCATCAACTTTCATTATTGTACAAAATATACAAAACTATATTATTTAGCCTGCAAATAAGGTAGCAACTGTGGTGGCAAAACATTTTTTCCAAGGCTGCCACATCCTGCCACCCCCTATGTTATTGGTCCTGGTACAAGTGTCTCTTGTAAATGAGTCCTTGCTCCATGAGACTAACCTGTAGAAATAAAGGTTGAATGAATGAATCCCTGCACCTGTAATGTTTAAATATCTTAAATTTTTTTTTTTTTTTTTTTATAACTTGCATTGTATTTTATGTCTTGAGGGAGTGGTGGGGCAGAGGTTAGAGAAGGTGGGCCTGTGATAGGAAGATTGCTGGTTCAAATCCTGGTACTGACAAGGTCAAAAATCTGGGTGGGATAGGTGAAGCACCCACACCTCCACCCTCATTTGCCCCACTCTGGGCCCTTGAGCAAGACCCTTAACCCCCCACCATCTGCTTCCCTGGGCGCCCTAGTTAGCATCTCTCTGCTCCACACAGAGGGCTGTGGTAGCTCGGTGGTCTGTGGTTGTGTCAAAGGGCATCGGGTGTAAAAATAATTACCAAGTCTTTGTGCAACTTAGTTCACTGTGGCGAAGGGAGAAACCGAAAGAAGAAAAATAAATAAATATTTTATGTCTTAATACTGGATGTTTTGTTGTTTTAATACTACTGTTACTGTTATAAAAGACTGCTGCTGTATTTGTAATGGCTTGTTTGCACCCTGCACATTGCCCAGGACATCCTTGTAAAAGAGATTAATACTCTCAATGGATTTCTTTCCTGGTAAAATAAAGGTTTAAATAAAATAGCTGCCACTGGGATGCAGTGCTTTAGTAGCTCAACTGGGCACCATATTGTGTGCGGAGCAACAGCAGCAGGCTGTTCAGTGGCAGCACGTTGGCTCCCTGCAGTGAGGAGGTGGAGGAGGAGGAGGTGGAGTCGGAACGGGCCTGTCTCAGATTTGGGTCTCTGAGTTATTGACCCTTTCTGATAAACTCCTCTGAATGGCGCTGGTGTAATTCAGCCTAAAACTTTGTACTGTCACCGGGATGAGCCAACTGTCCTCGCTGAATATATGGCTGCAATTTTCCAAATAGGTTTTATAGCGATCCTTGAGAGAGGAGGGCGAGATGGCGATATTACTAACTTTATCACTGCAGCTGTGGAAAATCTAGCACCTCTGAACCTCTATTCCTCCTCTGTAGAGCGGTGAAGGATCACAACACACAGGCATTGTGGGTATTACTAAAGCAAAACGGGTGCAGCCCCTAAATGAGGATGGGCAAATCTGTCATTATTACAGTAATGCTGCATTACCCACCCTCTTATCTTCAGCTTACATGTTTTTCTTCTCTCTGGAAGGATTTTACATTCTCTTCAGTAGCATCATTAATACATAGAAGTTCCATTGTTTCTCACTTTGTCAATTAATCTTGTGTAGTGGCTATCTGCATGTTCTGTTTGGGTAATTTCCTCTGAATTAGTATTCATGCGCAGTTTCTTATTGTGCCATTAAGGCCCCACTTTACTGGTTTTGCTCCTCAGGTAATATCTAAGTGTAATTTAAGGAAATCAAAGTTTTTCAATCTAATGCGTTTCCTTTCCAGTGATTATCTCTAGATTCGTCCTGCTGTGACAGTTACTGCTTGAAATGAGTGAAAAGAAAACACGCTGAATGTAACTCCATAATGGGACATGTTAAAGCAGCAGGCAAAATAATGACTCATCTCGACTATAAACGACACCTTTAATCCCATTCGATTTTTTTATTTTATTTTTTGCACTCAGGCTGCATTCTCAATGCATTTTGCATAAAGAGCTTATTGTTAAAATATATATTTTTTATGATTATTCTGTGTGTGCAGAAAGAGAAGCTGAACCTGTAAGAGTCTCATGTGCTGATCCCAGTCTGTGTAATGCCATAAATTGATTTTGACCCAGCCTTTAACAAAAGGAACACTGTTGCTTGACCATCCACGGCTGATGCCACTCCCTCTTTGGCTCACACTGAATACTCCCCTTTAATTGTTGGATGAGTGGTAACTGGCTGAAAATACAAAAAGAAGTGCTTTTTTTAGTTTGTTGAAGAGCGAGGGCAGAGACTGGCACCGATCGATCACTCTGTTTGTGTGTGTGTGTGTGTGTGTGTGTGTGTGGGGGGGGTAATGAAGCAGCCTATGGTTAGCAAGAAAAGGATTACGGAGAAAGAGGATCCAGGGCCCGGCCATAAAGTAATCAAGGTGTTTATGCTAAGCTTATATGATCCAGGTGTGAATTTAACAATGTTGGAAGAAGTTAAACATAAAATATTTAAAATAAAGACCTAACATTCCTGAAAGGAATGGCCTGCCACCTTTCATACGAAAGTTTTAGATCGTCTTATGCTTATAAATGGCAAAGTTGAAGCCATTTGGGCCAATCTGGGTGATTTCTTGAGACATCACACCCCATGTGTAATGAGAATGACTCTTAGCTTACACCACAACAAACTATTGCTCAGTATCTGTAATAAGCTGAGTTATAGCCATTTTTGTGTAATAAAATTTTGATTTGCCGTCGTGGCCATCTTGAATTGGATTGACTCAAAAAGGTGATCATTGTAGTAGTACATACAATGATTACTTTTTGAAAATTTAATTTCAAAACGTCTAGTGGTTCAGGACAAACTTTGCTAACAGACAAACGGTTGACTCTAACAACTAAAGCTAAGGTTTGAAACAAAGATCTTGTACAACGAGCACCATATGGAGTTTGTGTTGTGAATGACTCAGCTACAGTCACACACAAATATCTGTAAAGTTGACTGAATCATAGTTTTTGTGCTTTCTAAATTCCGTTGGTTGTATGGCCATCCTTAATGGGTTTGGCTTCAAAAGTTAATCAGTTGTAGATGAATGTCTGTGATTCTTTTGTGAAGGGTTCATTACAACCCCTCCAATGGTTCATGCGCTATTTTACTAACAGAGTTGACTTTAAATAGGTAATGGTAACATTTTAAAGAAATATCCTGAACAAACTGTCAACTAGACTGAGGAACAGCTTCTACCCTGAAGCTGTTAGACTCATGAATCCCTAACCAGGATTATCACTGTGAAAAAAAAAATCACTGTAATGCCACTTGATTGTTGATATGTGCTGCTTATTATCCATGCTGCTGACTTATTTCATGCTGCTGACTTATTTCATGCTGCTGATTCATTTCATACTGCTGTGTTCATTCGTACTCTTCTTCTTCTTAGTTCATATCTTAGATCTTATTACTGTTTCTTTTACAATTTATACTTTTGCCATTGTTGGATGTAACTGGGACCCTGTGCAAACAATTTTGTTCCACCTCATGTACCACACATGATGAGAATGACAGTAAAGAACCTTGAATCCTTGAACACTCAGAATATCTGTTATTGATCAGCGCCAGCGACTCCCACACCAAATTTTGCTCCATATTAGTAAAACTGACTATAATAAATCCATGTTTGTGTTTTTCATGGTCAGCTGACTGTGGCTGCCATCTTAAACTCAACACTTACTCAGTAGTAGATGTATATGCAGTAATTACTTTCTCAGCGTTCCATTGATATTTGTTCATGAGATATTATGCTAACATACAGAAAGGGCAGAGACATGTTCACCCCTTCACCTCTTGTGGCGGGTGATAAACGTTCTAAAATGCAGCCTGTTGGGATTAAATTGTGATCAAGCTGTAGAAGTTTTACTCCTTCACAATATGTGACCTTTGTGAGCTTGCCGTTGTTTTGGCAGGCAAAAATACAATCCTGATTTAATGCAAACACTCATCGGATGAAGTCAGTAAAATAACCTTATTCTGAGGAAATATGAGCACAATGAAAGCGAGGCTCTCACTCAGATAGTTTGAAAGACAAATGAGTAGCAGGGGAGTGAAAAATGCAAAGCAGATGTTTTTCTCACAGTTTTTAATGGTGGTGAGACATTACTGATGCCATTAGAGACCTTTTATGGCTTCTTTTAATCCCCTGGCCTGCCTGAGGAAAAAAACCCTTGTGGTGCAAAGTAGCCTCTTTACTTCAGAACAACAATTTGAACCCATTTCCAGACCGCTTCCTTAATCTGCCATGAGGCCTTACATAGCTTCCTCTGTAATTATTCAGCTCTAAAATCAAAGGTAAAGAGGCTCTGAGATCCACCTCTAAGGTAAACATATGTGGCTCGGTGCAAGAGGGCTTCACTCGGAAACAGAGCCAAATTCCTGCAGCCTGTGCTTTCTTTTTCCCGTGACCTATTTTGGTCATTTAATTCACATTTTCAAACAAGTCACTCTCTGATAATGAGATCCAGTAACTATCATCTGATTCCACACTGCATGTTGAATTGACAGGTTAGCGTTGGCTGTGATGGACAGTGTCAGCTCTAAGCATGAGAACCAGCCTGCACGACAGAGGAGCACTTTCAGGGGTCTGGCTAGGGGCTAAAAATGGGGAGAAGATGAACTATATGGCTCCATCTCACAGTTCAGCCGTCAGTATATCAACAAAATCGCAGCCATACAGCCATGTGTGTGTGTGTGTGTGTGTGTGTGTGTGTGTGTGTGTGTGTGTGCATGTGTGTGTGAACACACAACCCATAAATATCTCCTCAACCCCCCCACTCATCACCCTAAAGGGGCCTCTCTGATGGTGATGGCAAAAGGATGTCACTGTCTGGGTGATTGAGTGCTGCTGGTCCTGGCCCTGGGCACATCCCTGCACTCTGAGCTCTAGTGGGAGGCCTGCCGCTGAGCACCGGCCTGAAGGGACTAGCCTGGAGGCGAGCAGCCGCACAGCAGCAGGACGTGTCCGTCCGTCTGTCTCCGGCAGAGCAACACCGACTCACAGCGACTGCTACAGTCACACAGAGCAGGCAGCAGAGACTTGTTGAAATGTTAAATACAGGCACCGAGCTGTAGGTTTTATGTTTGGTTGGGATGCAGTTCTACAAAATCTGTGTATTTTATGCAAATTTATCATGAACATTACCAGTTTCACGTTTTATATCTAGTTTGAACATGTGCAAGAAGCATGATCACAGACTACATTTGAAAATGTAACATCATGACTGATGAAGCCTTTCGGAAGGAAGGTGAAACGTTTCAGCAAAAAAAAGCAACTGTCCAGATGACCTGACTGAAAATTGTTGGATTGTATACCTGGATTATTGAGCATGGACTTTTTTGGTAACATCATATAGTAACCGTGCTACACAATCTGTAAATAAATCATGTTAATTGTTCTAAAATACTCATGGCAAATAAGCATGGACTTTCTTGTTCATGGCAAATAGATTTTTTTTAAAGAAATAACCAGTAAAGCCCCACTAAAGAGGAGGTTTGCTGAAGTTAACTCGATCGTTTCTGTTAAAAACCTTTCACCAGGATTTTGGCGACTGTTGAACGGAGCTACCTGCAGGATGAACACAGTGCTCCCAGCATTTGGACCAATTCAGATCATTTTCAGACTAAGGTTGCGTTCACACTACATTGTTTTTTAAAAAAATAGAGGTTTTGTGGATCCATGTAGACATTTGGGTTGAGCACTTTAAGGAAAAATGCTCTTCAAATTTGTCAATAACAGTTTAATTTTCATTCAAATATTGGACCTCCTCTCCTCAGGCCTCACTAGAGTTTATTTTGTCCTTTACTCATGCATGCCCAATTAATATTATTGTTTAATATAATAAATAATATACTGACTAATATAGCTAATCTAAATGTACTGTATATATCAAATTAATATAGCACTGTGTAAAAGCACAGAAAGCTGTCCTGACGAGCGCTAATCTCAATAACTATAAAGATGGTTGCCTATTTTATTTATATTTAAAAAAAAATAATAATAATGTTATAT
>NC_056508.1:7046238-7060116 GCF_014905685.2 Nematolebias whitei
TTTCAACTTTACTCACCACAAGTCCTGCAGCTGAAAAACTCTGGGTGCTGTGATGTGCTGCTGATGATTTTGCTGGATGGGGATAATCCTTTGTTTTCACTGGTCCCGTGGGTTGACATGGAAAAAACTGTACACAATCTGGCAGTAAAGCTGAGCTCATATGTGACCATAGTTTCCACTTTATAACCCTTTCAAAATAAACTAGAGTGGCACGAACAAACTCTGAGATCCCCCAAATTTATTCTATTTTATTGAGTTTATATTGTTCGGTAGGTGCTGTTTTGAAAAAAGCACAAAGACTGGAAAAGTACAGTTAAAACAGCTTGGCCTCTCACTACTAAATAGTGGTGTTTAAAAACACGGTCTCATTAGTTCTTCAAATTCTCTGATTTTAACTAGATTGAATATCAAAAAATCCCATCCCATCCCTAGAAGGAGCTTTTCAGAAACAAAGACAAAGCTGCCCGTTTTGTGAATTCCTACTCGGTTGTTTTGTAGCGTCCAAAACAGAGGCTTTTTTTTAACCATTATTTTTGTGTGTGTACTGTACTTACTTTTTAAATTTTATTTTATTATTTTATTTTGGCTGCTCCCTTCTTCCAGGAAGATGGCGCCGGTGCTGGTGGCTTGCCGTTCACCTCTGTCTGTTTTGATCGTTTTTTTTTTCTGTTTTTGTCATTTTTCTTGGGTGACATCAACTTGTTTATGATCGTCAACAACTTTTGAATATACAGTTATCTATTGCAAACCCCGCCTTGTTCAACCACTTTGATCGGGACTCTGGATCCCCACCCCCTCTGCTTGTTGATGTCCCGGTTTACCTGCAGCACGTGGCGTTTCTGCCCACCCGAAAACATCGCTCCAGGCGCCATGGAAGACGTGCCGGCCGTCTTGTGAGGATTAAAGCCAGCATCAAGCTCTCTGCTGCTTCGTTATCTGCTGCTGACCATCAGACGTTAAACTGTCCGTCCAGATACTTTGCTGATCCACTCAACTCCAGCCTGCTACAGGTGGCCGGGCCTGGTATGCGCAGTGGGCGCGCAGCCCAAGGGCTTCAGATGCATCCGTAATGTGGGGGGACACAATGATGTGTGTAGGTGTGTGTGCGCGTGCGCGTGTGTGCGCACATAAAAAAAGGTGTTTACTAGTGAACAAAAAAGCAGCATTTCACCTAGATTTCCTTTAATTTCACACATTTAAAACATGTTTCTCACCAAGTTTGTGTAAATTCATCTGTGGGTTTAAAGACATTTTAACTTTAATACACTTTAATACAGAGCGTCAGGTCGGCACTATTTGTCTTTAGAGAAATAAAAAACATCACCACTAGACTTTTTTACTTGTGTTCAACACTACTCATCTAAATGATGTTTCTCATGAAGCTTGAGGACAATAAGGTGTGGGGTTTAAAAGACATTTCATCTTTAATGCACCTGAACACACGTCTCTTACACCTGCAGCGTCTGACAGCGTCACAGTTACTGCTAAGCTAACATGCTACAGACGTGGCGCTGCACTCAAGCATCCTCCTAACATGAATATATGTTTATGATCAACCACCCTGGTCAACAACTGCCCTCACTGAGCTGCTAAACTGGCGAGCAAGTAACACAGGTACCTCCACCTCCTCCACCTGTGCGCGTTTTCTGCCGAGGCAAGAGGCAGGAAGGGACGGTGGAGAGTTGGAGGTAACCAGGAAAACCTGGAGTGGAGTTTTAGTTGCTTGAGTATTCTCCTATTAATCAAGTGGAATGGATGTGTTCACGAAGAAAAAACTGCGCCACCTGAACTAATGTTTAATAGTAAAAGTGTGGGGGGGGGTCCAAATGAACTTTTTTTTTTAATGTGGGGGGGACGTGTCCCTTTCACATATAATGGTTGCGACGCCTATGGCACAGCCGCAGCTGTTTTGGTCATCTCCAGTGGAACTTAACCAACTTCGGACTGTCTGCTGCATCATCTCCTGCCGACCATCTGCTGGATATTCGTCTGTCCGGGTGCTTCGCTGATCCTGCTGGGTCCTGCCGGGTCCTGCCTGATCCCCGTAGTCGAGCCTGGCCCACGCCACGGGCGCACGTGCAGCTGCTACGTCTCTGGTCCTAGGAGGCGCGGTTCAAACGCCAAAAATCTGAAACAGCTGATCTGTGCTTCGTGCTCAGCTTTTCCTTCAGCTACTGGTCCTACAAAGATTGCTCTGCGGAATGCGAGGTCGCTGGCAAAGAAAACCTTCATCTTAAACGACTTTTTCTGCTCCAATGGATTGGACTTCATTTTTGTTACAGACCTGGCTCGTCCCTGGTAAGTTAAGTGTTTTTTCTGAACTTTTGCAGGTGGATTGTGCCTTATTTAATGTTCCAAGGACCTCTGGTTGGGGTGGTGGATTATTAACAGTTTTTAAAAGCTCTAGAACTGTAGACAGCTGCAGGCTGTAGCTTTTCAGAGTTTTGAACTGCTGTATTTTGAGCTGGGCCACTCCAACCCAACACTGTGCAGCCTGATCTACAGGCCACCCTCGTACAACAAAAACTTCATAAGCAAATTTTTTGACTTTCTGTCTGGAATACTGCTCAGTTAAGACAGGGTCTTGATTCTGGGAGACTTTAATATACATGTTTGCTGTCCTGACAAGCCTGTGGTGCAGGAGTTTCTAAATCTGATACAATCTTTCAATCTTGTGCAAAATGTTGTTGGTCCAACTCATCAACAGGGCCATACACTTGATTTAGTTCTGTCTCACGAATTGTCTGTGGTTAATCTGGAAATTGGGGATGCTATTGTTTCAGATCACAAACCCATTTCATTCGAAACCTCTGTTATTCATGAGTCTAAATCTTCTGCTCCAGCCAAGAGTTGTTGGATATTTAACTCTTCAACCGCTGCTCTTTTTTCTTCTGCATTCATTACTGATGCTGCTTCAGTCCCTGAAACCTCTGCCTGTATTAGTATGCAGGAGCTGCTCAGTAGGGCTTATCAAAAATGAGCTACATAGGCAGGAGAGCTGAACGCAAGTGGAAAAAGGACAAATTACAGGTTTCTTTTATTATGTTAAAAACATGTTTGAAAGATTATCAGAGCATCGTTAAATCTGGAAAGAACAAATACTTTAACAATGACAAGACTGAAGTCATTGTCTTTAGCCCTAGCTCAACTGCCACCACTGATCCTGTCAACCTGGACTCTCTTCAGCCATATCTGAAGCAGTCTGGTAAAAATCCCGGGATGGTTTTAGACTCTGACTTCAAGTTTGACAAACAAATCAACTCTGTTCTGCAGAAAAGCTTCTTCCAACTAAGACAAGTAGCTAAGCTCAAGCCAGTGTTGTCCAAACCCGACCTTGAGAAACTAGTCCACACCTTTGTCATGACCCGATTG
This sequence comes from Nematolebias whitei, assembly GCF_014905685.2. Lineage (NCBI taxonomy): Eukaryota > Metazoa > Chordata > Actinopteri > Cyprinodontiformes > Rivulidae > Nematolebias > Nematolebias whitei. Next base: position 7,049,611 of record NC_056508.1, read on the forward strand.
GACTATTGCAATGCACTCTATGCTGGGGTCAGCCAGGCCTCCATCTCACATCTTCAGCTCGTCCAGAATGCTGCTGCTCGGCTTTTAACCGGAACTCGTAGGTCTGAACATATTACACCAGTTCTGTCCTCCCTTCACTGGCTCCCTGTTCGTACTAGGATAGTCTTTAAAATTCTTCTGTTGACCTTCAAATGCTTAAATGGCCTCGCACCCCTTTACCTCTCTGAGCTTCTGGAACCTTACGTTCCCTCTCGGTCCCTGAGATCATCCGATCAGCTGTTTTTGGCTGTTCCAAAAACAAGACTGAAGCTCAGAGGAGATCGGGCTTTTTCCAGTCATGGGCCCCAAACTCTGGAACAACCTGCCCCCCAACATCAGGCAGGCCACCTCCCTTCCTCACTTCAAATCCCTGCTTAAAACACATCTGTTCTCGCAGGCATTTCACACAGTGTAAATTGATCTAGTTTTTTTTATTTTTTTTTATCTTTGACCCTATGTTTTAAATGCTTTTTATTAATTCTTCAGTTATTATTATTAGTGAATTGTATTTTTTTCTCTTTAATTTTACTCTCATTGATTGTTGTTGTCATTGTTGTTGTTGTTGTTGTTGTTGTTGTTGTTAAGCAATTTGATAATATGTTCTGTTTTAAATGTGCTCTATAAATAAAGTTGACTTGACTTGACTTCTTCAGGGGTTGCCACAGCAAACTGTCACACAAATACTTAGCAATTGATTTATTTTTATGCCATATGTCTTCCTGACTCAACCACTGAGCTACCACAGCCCTCTTTGTGGGGCAGAGAGCTGCCATCTAGCTTTCCCCGGGGGAGCAGTTGGTGGGGGTTACGGGCATTGCTCAATGGTGGGACTAATGAAGGTGGAGGCTGATGTGGGTGTTTTACCTTTCTCACCCACATTTTGATGTTGTTGGTCTGGAGAGTTTAATCAGCGACCGTCCGATCACAGGCCCACCTTCTCTAACCTCTGTGCCACCACTCCCCCAACATCTGTCTACTTTATCCTGATCCAAGTAAACTGTGAGTATTGAATAGTTCATAATTACGAGGAAGCCATAGGTGGTTTCAAATAAAAACACATCTTAGGGGACTCTTTAGCCAAGCTAATTATGTTTTTCTCTGCATTTTGATTATGTTGTTAATGTGGATGCTCTCACCACCTAGTGATAGGGCTTGGGTATTTCATCATTTCTGTTAGAATCGTAACAGTAATGTGGACAATTTATTATTATTATTATTTTTTACCATACTAATCAGAGTCAGAGTCAGAGTCAGAGTTTCTTTATTGTCATTCGCACCTCATGTGGTACATGTGGTGGAGCGAAATTATGTACACAGGGTCCCAGTTACATCCAACAATAGGGTTAAATGTATAAGAAAAACAGTAATAACATCTAAGATATGAACTAAGAAAAACATCAACTAAATATACACTAAGCACTCATAACATAAAACATTGAACATCAGCACAAACATGAACATGAGTCTGTGAGCAGATGTGCACGCATGAACACATCAACATTGAAACAGATCAGCAGCAACATGAAACAGATCAGCAGCAACATGAAACAGATCAGCAGCAACATGATATGGTTTTTCACAGTGATTATTCTAGTTAGAGATTCATGAGTCTAACAGCCTCAGGGTAGAAGCTGTTCCTCAGTCTAGTGGTTCTACACTTAATGCTCCTTAACCTCCTTCCTGAGGGGAGTGGGGCAAAAAGTGTGTGTGCTGGGTGGGTGGGGTCCTTCATGATGCAGGTGACCCTCTTCCTGCATCTGGAGGTGTAGATGTCTGTGATGGTGGGGAGACTGATTCCAACAGATTTCTGTGCAGCCTTCACCACTCTCTGCAAAGCTTTTCTTTCTGCAGCTGTGCAGCCTCCATGCCACACATTGATGCTGGAGCACAGGATGCTCTCCACTGCACACCTGTAGAAGGAGGTGTAATATAAAATAAGAAGAAATAAGAATAAATGGCTGTCCTCAAACCATCTCATTTTAGCACTAAATAAAATAAAAAAATCTAACTACACTTCAGACTCGGTCCTCTTCAGGAGCTAAAAGATTTCCCGTATGCCAGCACTGTGTTCTTCTTGTGAACTTGATGCTAATGTGCCAGTTGGAGAGACAGCTCTGTCAGAGAATCTCCAAGTGCAGCAATCAAATTAGATTTAATTGATTATTAAATGCTAAAATAGTGATACTAATCATCAAAAATCTGATCATGTTTCCCTTAAAAACCCCAGTAGAATTTTATTCTGTAATATTTTATCTAATGGTCATATTTGAACTTGCACCCTGTCTCTCTGAGTCATTGTCCACACCAGTCAGAAATGTGAAATAATCAAGGTTCAGTAAGTAGCCTAATTTGCTGCATTATAATTGGGGGCAGAGGGAGGTTGCTCAGTCTGTATTTTTACCCCCATTTGATAATTGCAGACTTTAATTTACCCTCTGTTTAGTTTTATTTTTTACCTCTGAACTTGTTCCCATGGATGTGGCTGTTTTTTTAATGCTGCAGCTCTTGTGCCTTTCATCAGTCATCAGGAGCTCAGGCATTTTGAGAAAGGGGAGAGTTCGCTTTGGAAACCCACTGTCTTATTCCCTTTTTGGGCTTCAGCGATGTCAGCCCTGTCCCACAGCCTCCACCAAAAGATCCTTGACACTGTCCAGGTCCGTCCTACTTGGCAAGAGGGAGAGCTACAGAGAAAGGCAGAGTTGATTTCCTGTTCTTGTGAATCATATATCAGTACAATTCCCCTCTGTGCTGTTTGGCAACGGCAGAATGACGGGTGTCATTTATCATACAGACTGAAAGAGGCTGTGGGAAAAGGAATTTGAATTCTTCTGGAAGTGAGTGGACTCTCCTTAGTGGTGAATCATTAAACGGAGGAGTTTTTCAAGAGGGAGATGAGTAACTCCTCACCATGCCTCTTTGTTCTCCCCGTTCCACTGGCTGGCTCAGTCATTAAAAGTCTCAAAAAAATAAGATTTACTTCATGAATTGTGAAGGGACGTGGCATTTTACTTGTAATTGGGGATTGTGTCCCAAGGAATCCATTAGGACACTCTTCAGATTTGAGCATGATGCAGATCAATGCTCATGCTTTGGAAGAATTATGTTTAAGCTCATTTGAATGTACAAATCTGATTAGTGCTGCATTTGTCAGCTTCTTGTTGATGACATTTTCATCTTTGTGGTACGGTTCTTTTCTCCTCTTGGTTACTGCTCTTTGAGATTGGGCTTTATAAACATTTTGTGCTCCTTTGGATTTTTCTCTTCACTTGTCAGGGACGGTTACTAGTTCCCACTATTTCGAGCTGGGTGATCAAAGAAAACGACTTTTGATAAGGCTGTCACCAGCTCCTCAGCTGCACAGGCAGAAATAAACGTGTCAAGCTTTAACTTATCCTCGGCAAAACATACCCATAACCCCTGCTGCTCTAATTGAGAGTAACTTTCAGAAACCTGTGAACACATATGCAAAGCTGAGTAGATCATAAATCAGGCTTCTAATAGACAGCCCCGCCCCGCCCTGCCCAGAGCCTCCCCAAAGGAAATACTGGTTTCCATGAGCTGGCTGGAAGTCGACCTTTTCTTTATGATATTTTTGTACTCGTCATCTGTGCATTTTCTTCCTCTTTTTCATCTGACGGCAAAGTCCTCGTCAGATGATATGTGTCAATAAGGTATTGTGTAGGGAAATGGTGTGTTTGAGCTGTCAGCAACTGTTAGGTGTCTCTCATGTGCAGATCACAAAGTTAAATGTGCTGTCAGCGAGTCCTTGGCCAGAAATAGACGTGTTGAGGATAGTCTGAGAAGCAGTGCCACCCCCCGGTGCCCAGCAGACTGCAGATTCATCAAATAACGTGAAACACTGATCAGATCTGAGAACAGACGTGTAATGAAGTATATTTTCAGGTTCTGAGGTGTTGGAATATGCTACAGAACGAACCTTTGGCTTTTTTTTTTGGTAAATTCATTATTGTGTAATATTTATCCTTTATGTGGCTGCAGCTCTCACCACATAGACCAGGACTACCGTCCTGTTTGTGAAGTTCGAACTTGATGTTTCCTGAACCTGTGCTCTGAGTGTGTGACCTCTCCCAGAGGCCCTGCGTCCCGAACTCATATCTTGACATGTTAGCCTGCCACCGCCTGCTAAAGAAGAGCGTAGATGCCCCTGAGGTAAATGAAAACATTTGGTTCTTGCCAGACCTGCTCACGTCTCGGCTGGGCCACATGAGCTGGCAGGTGACGCGTGTACTGAGGAGAATCGGAGACCGCAGCAGTGGCCTACTTCTTTTCTTCCACCCACAACCCAGAAACACAAATGAAAATGTTCTCGGCTCTAAGGAAACTGACAAAGACTGACCTGCATCCAGGTGAAATTTACCCAGTCTTTTTATTTTATTTTACGGATCTCTTTCAGTACATTTTTGTTCATTTCTTTTCCGGGTCAATAATTCCTCACTGTATAACTTTATGAACCCTTTATTATAACATATTAAAGAGTTTAGGTGTTCACAGAGTGGCAGTGCGTTCCTGATAAGCCCCTATTTTTGTTCAGTGATTTTCAGAAATAGGCTTGACATGGGGTCAGCATCTCATACATCAACATCTGCAATTACCAGACAATCCACATTTGGGTCCCATGGGGAAGTATGATTGCAATTAAAACATGGGGCAAATGTTAATTAAGTAAACTACTTGAAACTGAAAAGGCTTTGAAGGCTTTAAATGTTTTTACTTTTAACCTTGCACCTCTTTTCCTTTTCCATTTCTAGTTGCAGCCGGGTGCAAATTACAGGGAGATGCAATCAAGTAATTTTTTTGTTTGAAATTCTCAGGTTTAAATTTAAACTAAATTGGCGGCACAAGCTTGTATTGTTTCCTGCATCACTGTGAGCTTTTTGGTTAATGTATAGATGCTCTCCAGTTGACTTAAAGACTTGTGGCAAATAACACTGCAGTTCACCGGGTTATTAAATCAGAGGGAATAACAGGCTGAGTTCTGGCCATTCCGGTGATTGATGAGCCGAGCTTTATTTGCTGAGGCGGTGTGTTTGTTCCCGTGTAATTGTCTACCAGATGGCTTAGCTAACTGTTCTTAAATGCCTTCAGACCTGCAGGGGTCTTGGGTCTTAACATTTTCCCCCACTAATGACATTATGCCTGCAAACATCTCATAGTTTTGTTTTTTCCCCCTCCTAAATCTTCCAGTACTTTTCTGATCTCTGATCTTCAGGATCCAAATGGCTTTGCAAGGTGTTTAGCCTCAATTATTTCCCATGTTTTTAATTTGTACAAAGTAGATGTTTTGAAGTCGTTCTGATGGTAAACTCCTTCTGTGAAAATGAGCCCACTCAAATTTGTAAGGAAATGAGAGGAAAGAAAGAGGAGGGAGGGCTGCACGCTACCTGTGAGGAGTCAGATTGGAGGGGAAAATGAATCTAGGTGGCAGTGCGAGTCATCAATCACAGCCCCTCAAGGGGAGCTGCAGCTAAAGCTGCTCTGAAGTGCTATCTGTCAGCTGCTCCTATCCAGCTGGGGGGACCAGAGAGGGGCCATATCGCCACCCATCAGCTCACACCGGCACACAACTGCCATGTAAACATGTGCAGGTGCTCCTGTCAAAATAACCCTCGTCCCAGTTCACAAATGATCCGTCCGCATTCTCATTGCTGCCATGATCTATGTTTTCAACAAAAATCTCTCCAAATGCTGCATTTCACATAATAGATTTTGTAGCGTTAACACTGGTGGGTGGTTTATTGTAATTTAAAAATGGATGTTCTGTTTCACCTACCTTTCCTTTGTCCCTCCCATCGCGGCCCCCGAATAAAGCCACCAAGTGCTTCTCCACTGATGTCAGGTCGCGTCTGTCGATACCTCTCAAGATGGATAGTTGTTCTGCATGCTTATTGATTCGGCACAAGCACAGAGATATAAGTATCATTTGTCATTTCTGGAATTATTTGAAGTCCTAGTTAAAACCTAGCATGGGGGATGGTGGGGATAGCCATGCCTTGAGGGGGGTTGGGGGGAGGTTGATGGGGGAGTAGTGACTTGTCTTGGCTTTGATGAACGACTGCATGGGTCTTTTTTTTTTTTTTTTTTACTGCGAGCACCGGGGCCCTTTAGCTGCTATTTGCTTTCACCGTGGTCCAAGAAAAACAATGCGATGGGTCCAAGGAATGAGCAGCATCATATTGTCATGGAGTGTAGCACAGCGATCAGGGTGGTCCGGTCAGACGAGTCAGGAGAAGGGAGGGCCTTGGGACACTACATGCTGCTCTTCCAAAAGACCCAGCAGGTTCTAAGCTGTCCTGCTGCTCTCAGCTCCCAGCTGACAGCCGTGAAACACATGCAATGAATTCTGAATATTCACTATCTACAACATAATGGCAAACAGATTTTCCTCTTCAAAGAGTATTCAATGGGGAAATGGAAAGATATTGTGTGGTAACAGTAGCTCCGGCGTGTCCCCCCATGGCTTTGATTATGTCCCGTTTCGGGCGTCAGGCCAGCAGCAGAGTTGGCTTCATTACTTTATGGATCATCTTTTAAGACCATTTAAGATCAACGAGAGCTATTGTCTGCTAATGACAGAAACTTCAAGAAGTTCATTATACTCAGAGCATTTGAGTCATTCAGCTGAAGAGTGGCTTTTTCATCCACAAGAGAACATTGTTTTGTGGATTACCTGTTTTTTAAATTATCTTTTTTAGCTACGACTACAGAAACTGTCCCTAAATTATATTTTTTTAAACCAAGTTCCAGAGTGAGAAAATCTTACAACACCACTGTTGTGTTCGTGTGTACAGCCTAAACATACTTCACTTCCTGTTTTTAAATCTCTTCTAAAAACACATCTGTTTTCACTGATTTAATTTAGTATTTTATTGTTTTGTTTTTTTTGTTTTTCTTTTGATGCTATTTTTTTTTCTTTAAATTACTGACATTGATTGATTGATTTATTTATTTTATTGTGGAGCACTTAGGTAACAGCTGCTGTATTTAAATATGCTTTATAAATAAATTTGACTTGACTTGACTTTTGAAAATATGGCCTCTAACCTCACCTACAACCACAAATATGACAGCAGTAGGAACAATAATTAACGTTTACAGGTTTATGTTTGTTTACTGTATTACTTCGGTAAACAAACAAGGCTGAACAATAAAATCTTCCAAATTATAGCAGACTCTAAACCATTTAATACCCCAAATAAGCAAATGCTATAAATTATGATTTATTTTTTTTTTTTTTATCTTTCATTGATGCAGAAAAGACTACCGGTAAATATTACATCAAGTGTGCATTTAAAAAGCATGAGACATGGGAATATTTTTAACAGATTGGTACTTGTGTATAATTCACCCAGTTGTACAGTAGTCCCTCATTTATCTCAGAGGATCCGTACCCTGAAGACCCGCGATAACTAAAAAACCAGTGAAGTAGCAATATAAGTACAAGTAGTAAGTAGTAGTTTATATATATATATATATATATATATATATATAGGCATTTTAAACCCTTACCACATTCTTGCAATATTTTAAACAATGTTTCTAAACTCTAAATGCTCTAAAAGAGCACAGAATGTCATGATTTCAGCTCCCTGCCTCCTCTGCTCTCAACCACCTGTAAGCCATCTTGACCAGGCCCACTTCTCCGCTCTGCACGGAAAACAGCTGATCAGCTGCAGCAGGAAGTTTATCCTGCAGTATGGGCTGCACAGAGGTGCAGCAGGTGCTAAATAATTTAAAATAGTTTATTTTAAATAAAAATTACATGCCTATTGTGTGGCTCGTCCATCAATCAGCCGTTTGTGTGTCATGTCTAATCTTATTTTGAAAAACTGAGATAGAACGAGTCTGCGATAAACGAACCGCGAAGTAGCGAGGGACTAGTATACATCTGAATTCTCCTGAACTCTTCAATTTTCTTTGTGTATTTAGATCGACACATCTCCCAATCATTATGGTTGAAACTCACCATATTATATGTACAGTAGATACCAAGCTGAATGTAGGATATCAAGGACAAGTGATTATTTTATATTTATGCCTGCGCTAATATATAATGCTAGCTAGCAAAAAACATATCTGGCCACGTTTTGAAAGCAATAGTAACTGATCGATTAAGTTTAGTCTGCAGTTGAAAGAGTAAGTATTATAATGTTCAAACATAGAGGGCATGGCTTATTGCAGTTCTAAGAAAAAATAAACGTGTTATCCATCCATCCATTATCTTTACCTGCATCTTCCTTTTTGGGACATGGGGGTCACTGTCCAGCCATCACTGTGTGAGAGGCGGGGGACACCATGAACAGGTCTCCAGTCCATCACAGAGACATACACACACATGAGACAAACGAGACAAACAGCCATTCACTCTCTCTCTCTCTCACACCTAGAGACAATTTACAGTTACCAATTAGCCTAACATGCATGTTTTTGGTCTGTGGGACAAAACCGGAGTACCTGGAAAAAACCCACGCAGCACGGAGAGAAATGGTAAATGGTAAATGGACTGTACTTATATAGCGCCTTTCTATCTTATCAAGATACTCAAAGCTCTTTACAACAGTCTGCGCCTCATGTGCCGTACCCATTCATACAGCACTCTACTAGATCATACAAATAATATTCAGAGCTTTTATCACATTCATACACCGATGGGACACACATCAGAGGCAATGAGGGATTCATTGTCTTGCCCAGGGACACTTCAGCATGTGACTGCTGATGGAATCAAACCCCAAACTCTTGCATTAGAGGACGACTGCTTCGACATAGCATTAGTAACGTAGCGTTCTTCTAATTCCTCCCACCCCCGTCTGACAAGCGCCCTGCCAAGGCCAGTAATCTAGGGGAAACACTAAAAGAAATAACACTTTTTCTGACACTGAACAAAGGAATTGCTGGCCTTTTTAGGTAAACTAACCTTCAAACTCGATTAAGAGCTTGGGTACATAAGTTTGCAACAAAAGTCTGACTTGTGAATCTAGATGCCAGTGGTTCTACAAATCCTCAGTGAATTGGGGAGTGGGCATAGGTTGAAAGGCTTGGATCCTTTTCATAACTCCTTGCAGTTCTAGATCTTCCAGCGCTCCCAGCTTGCAGCATCCGCTACATGTCTTCTGTTCCTGATTTGATGTAATTTTGTGGCAGCTTTACAGTGCTACTCACAGACCTGGAATAGCTACTGTGGCGTTTGGGTCATGGGCAGCCCTATAGATTAGTGGTTAGCAATGTTGCTTCACAGCAAGAAGCCCCTGGGTTCAATCCCTTCTTTGGACCTGGGGTCTGTACATGTGGAGTTTGCATGTTCCTCCGTGTTTGCGTGGGTTTTCTCCAGGTACTCCGTTTTCCTCCAACATTTCAAAATCATGCATGTTAGCTGCCTTCAGGCCCAGCCCTCCCCTGCAAAAGAGATCTATGATCTCAATGGGATTTGCCTGGTTAAATAAAGGTCAGTAAATAAATGAATAAATAATTTCTGTCTGCCTGAAAGACATTTTCAGAAACAGTGCTGGTTTTACAAGCGAAAAAGATCATTCTGGAAATACATCGTCCTCGTGTGGACGCACCCTCAGACTTAACAGATACATTTCATTCTGTTGCAAATTAAAAGAAATTGTTGCTTTTTCGTCTCACAGTGCAACTTTATAGTTGAGTCGGGATTGTTTTGTAGCTGAGGGCGAAAGAAAAGTGTTTAACAGAGGAACATGTTTAACAGCAACAAAAGAGGCGAGAAGAGAAACCCCGACACATGAATGACAAGTAATTATTTCTCTTGTCCATCAAACTGTGTTTTGATGCAAGGATGCGATCAAACATGGTATGAACAATTTCAAGCCTTCAGATGAAAATGGCTCTTGAATCGTGCAAAACCCGAGCGCCGGCTTTTGTGTTCCGCTGCAGCATGAATCATTCATAAACATGCTGCGCACACACGTGAGTACACACACATACACGTCGGCGCACGGGGCAGGCTGGGATTTTGCTGGACCAATATTAGTGCAGCAGCTTTTCAATACTAGATGACCATTGTGCGTTTGTTTCCCCTATTTCAGCTTGCCAGAATGTCCTCTCGCTGCAGGGGAGCGATGGAGGGAGAGATGACCGCAGCTTTGTGTGCCTTTCAGTTTTTCTCAGTGACTGTCCCCACACATGTAGGGCTAACCGAGCTCCCTGGTGGACCTTCAGCAGGACGACTCCACAAGTCACCCTGCTCTAACCTATCCACAGTTTTACAGTGTCATAATGTAAAGTGGGTTATTGCAGCAGACTTGGAGATGGTTTATGTTTAGCTTGTAATGCTGATCAGAATATGTCATGAAGGAAGAAATTAGCATTAGCGGGGCAACCTCCTTTTTGTGTGTTCGAGCAGCGAGAGGACAGACAACAGAGGCCCTGCTTAATCCCTTTGGAGAACTAGTGCATGAATTGATATATCCTTCTCTCTGCCCCCCC
>NC_056508.1:7060216-7094888 GCF_014905685.2 Nematolebias whitei
CGTTGTCAGCGAACCGAGGAGCAAAAAAACGCAGGCCCGTTTTCTCCCCTTGTGTAAAAGAACCCTAATGTTATTATTTTCTCCCCCCCCCCCCCCCCCCCCCCCCCCGCTAATGTTTTTCTTAGAACTTGAACAAACAGCCTGTGCGTGTAGAACACACAAGACAGATGTTTAGGATTACTTTCACCTCATTGCTCTATTGTGTGCACTTTAAGGGAGCTCAGCTGATGTGGAATGCCACTCATTCAGCCTCCGCTCTCCTGCAGGGCTCCTCCTGCTTATCAAAGTGCCATCTGCACTCAAGGCAGAGCAGCAAGATTTTTTAAGAGTAAGATGTTGGGAGAATGAATTCAGAAGTCTCATATGCCTGAGTGCTGTTGTAGGTCAATACTAAGGACTATCTGTGAGTTTAGTTTAAGACATAAAGTCATTCAGTTTTTTAACCCTTTTTTTTCTCTCCGATGCAGTTGGTGTGAGTGTGCAAATGTAAAAACAAACGAGCCAAACTCTCACTGATATTGTTGAAGGGTGACATTATCTTTTAGCACAGCATTTATCTAATCTGGCTGCTGTTGGAAGCTGGAGGAAGTGGCTGTGGGACATGGACCGGGGACGCTGCATCTTTAATTACCATTGATATCGCAATGGAGAGAAAAGAGGGATGGAGGAGTGTAGCTGGTGGTGCAGGGGGAAGGGGGGAGAGAAGCCGAGAGAGGGAGAAGACCCGTGTTCACTTTTTAATTAAGGCTCCGTAGTGTAACTCGTCAATGTACATTATTGGAAGAATGAACGTCAATGCCATTGCTTTTTCTCCCCCTCCTTTATCTCTGTCAATGATTCAAAGACATGATTTATGGTTCGTCTCCGTCTTTCAGGATCATCCATCAAGCACCGGCTCTGCCGCAGCGCCACCCGTTGTAAATCATTCTGAAAGCCTGTCACTCATTTCCATTAACCGTTCCTCTGTCGCCTTGGTCTCCGCCTCCCTCAGCCTCCTCCTCTCTCCCCTCCACACCCACCCCTTCCTCATGCATCTCCTCCCCCTCAGTGCACAACCTACAACCACGCGGGGTATCAGTTCCGTTCCATTGCTTCGTCCGCCTACCTTCTTTTCAATAAATTAACCACTTTCTCCCATGCAATGAATAAAAAGGCTGTGTGCCCGTCTTGCAGGAGGGTGCCTACTCCTCCTCCATTATAGCTGAACACCTGAGAAATGTCATGCCGTCGACTTGTGGGCTAAATGAGGATATAGCGATAAGGAAAATATTATGTTGCGCTCACTTTTTCCACAAGCAACATTTGACCAGCTTTGATGTGTTTGCAGTGCTGCATTAATTCACCACATATGGCACACTGAATCTCATTTATTCTTTATATATATATATATATATATATATATATATATATATATATATATATAGTAGACTTGAGGATAATTTGCCTTTTATGCATTCAGCCTGAAAAGTCCTGCACTCAACTTTAACACGTAATGGAAACAGTATTACAACAGTGATTATTTCATGTAGTAAAAGCACCATTAAGTGTGAAGCTTTGCCATTAAATGCTGTTGGGGTTTTTTGTAAATTCCACAAGCAGTTTAATTCAGACACCCCAACAATGACTGCAGTCTTTAACCAGTTTTAATAGAAACAGGTCTCATGAACACAAATAATTGGCTCAATGGAGCCACTGTCAATCTCGTACAAAGCTTGATGTGCCTCCTCTGGGGAGCCCAATTCTCTCGCTTCTTTTTTCATTCTAATCAACATCGAGATATCAGCACAGCAGAATACCAACAAACAGCAGAAAGCCTGTTTTGAGGGGAAACTTTCAACTAGTGGGTGCCAACACATTTCACTGTTTGGGCAGCCATTGTTCTCAGAATGGGCTGTCAAAGTGACAAGGCGCACCAGGCAAATCCAGAAGTTTGCACTTTGCAGAAAACAGCGGGCCCTAATCATTTCTTAGAGGACACTTGACAACAAATTTGCCATTAAAATGAATGTGAATACGGAGAAAGCTGGCTGTTTTGAAGCTTTTCTGCCTCGCTTGTTGTCTCGTCCCGCCAAGCTCCAGGTTTGGCTGGCTCGCTTCGCTCCCTTTATGCTTGCCATGAAGCAGCCTTTGGTCTCCCCCTCTTAAGAATCTGACAGTACCAAGCTTCAGCTGTGAATTCCCTCTGTAGCCTCATTGTATTTAATGAAGGGAAAAAGTAGCAATCTAGTATTAATGAACTTAGAATGTAAAAAAAATGGGGAAAAATGCTATGCTTTGCTGAAAATTGTATAAAACTGCTTGTACAAGGAAAGCTTTGGTTGGAGCTCATCCAGATTCTAATGAAAGATCCATACAGGGACAGAGCGGGTGGGAAGACTTTGTGAAATTCAGATAGTTTTAATAGAATGCACACAGTCTCCTCCAGCTGCACTATCAGTTTCATCAAGGCTTGACCTTGATGGAGGGCCTTGTTGTTTGGGGGAGCCAGTGTTTAGGGTTCATGCAAAGTTTATGATGCAGGCTCTGTGAGCACTGTATATACATCTACTGCTCCCAGGGCACACACAGCAAAGAGCGGAGGAGGCTGGCTGATAAAAATTGTACATTAGTATAATAGAATTAAATAACAAGCAAATAAATATTTCAAGAATATTAAAATCATAGTTTTGCTGCTTAGATGCACCAATCTAACAAAATCTAATGATGAAGGAAATGTATGAAGCATTAGACAGTCACTGAAAAGCTCTTTATTTAGTTGCTATGAAAAATAAACAGCACATTGGACGGCTACAGGCTATCATACCTTTCACTCAGTATCTCATAAAATGAGAACAAAGGCCTTATCTGTTCAAGGCAGTGTTGCCTTAAACCATGGCCCACTTTCTGCCCTGCTGCCACGCAAACATTCCTGACTGACATTCAATCAGGGAAATTTGAACAAAAGAAAGATGGTCTTTTATTAGTACCGCCCTGTTTGCTCAACTGGTCAGCTTCAAGCGCTCGAGTGGCATGCTGCAAGATGATGGGTTCACTCTCTGATATGGGTGAACGAGGGGTAAACTGCTATTCTGCAGAAAGGAACCATCAGACCCCATCAAGTCGCTCCCGGAGAGCGGTGTCATGGGCTCTTCACAAACAGAGTGCCGGAGCGGCGTGAAGACGCTCCTCTCCCAGTTCTGGGAAATACAGTGTAGCCGAAACCACCCTGCCTCTGATCCACCAGCTGGAACTTTATCAGACATTTTTAGGAACAGCCTTATGCTTTTTCAGATGTAACATTCTCCTACGCACTTATGAAATTGGGTATGTTTAACTTTGCCTGATAGCAAAAGAGAAGAAACAGGAGATGGTCATGCTGTGCTCAGTATGTTTATTACTGCTTGTACAACACACACACACACACACGCGCACACACACACACGCACGCACACACACACACACACACACACACACACACACACACACACACACACACACGGATGGGCTGTCTTTAAAATGAACACGTTCAACTGAAACACCAGCATGCCAATGTATAAACTTTATTTTCAGCAGATATAGAAAATGTGGAAAGCATTGTATTGAATTGATACCAGTTACATTTATTTATAGTACTGAAGTAAAGTTTTAATTGTACTTCCCTGCCATTCTCTGCTTTGTGAAGTAAAATTTGGAGCTTGACAGGCTGTTGGTGGCCAGTTAATTAACCATGTTATCTTCCTCTGTAGCCCACGATAGGCTGTTTCTTACCTGTGGTTTCTTCTGATGTATCATGAACATTTATTTCAAGACAACATTACCTTAAAAAATGTTGGCTGGAGCATTCATTGTTCGTGAAAATCTTACAAATATTGCCTCCACTGCGAGCTAGGCCATGGCTGGCTGTGCTTTCTCTATATTCATTCAGCCTTTATTTATACAGGTCAGTCTCATTGAGCCTCAGGGATTCATTTACAAGAGAGACCTGATTTTGACAAAGAGTGATGACAACAGTGGACAACAAAGACAACAGTAAACAGTAACAGAAAGCATATAAGTAGAGAAGAATATATGAAAGAAAATGGTATTAAAAAAATATCCAGAGTATTCACAAAACACAGTTTCAGGGATATCTTGCATTCGTTCATAAAGAGCCTGGGATGACAAAAATATTAGTGGTTTAAAAACTTTTTTATGTGATACACTTTGAATGTGGCCATTGAGTTTTGTGTACAAGAAGTGGTTCTTGACTTTATGTATGTATGTATGTATGTTTTATTTATTCATTTCATTTCATCCAAACAACAAATATAATACAATTTAAAGAAAGAAAAAAGATATACAATCACCGAAATAAAATGAAAGGCAGCAGAAGAAGACTTTAAGTAACATAATGAGAATGAAATATCCTGAAGTCAACAATTGGCAGACTTCGATTTAGAAAAGTGCAGATTTTTTGTTTTGCTTTGTTTTGTTTATGTGCCAGTATCAAGTTTTAACTACCATATTTTCCACCATACACGTCACACTGCCCTATAAGTCACATCAGTCTCAGTATGTCTAGTAAAGTGGAAAAATACGTAAATACATTGCTTTGCTGTATAAGTCGCATCTATAATGCATCACCGCTGACAACCCAGAAATGTGGGCCGGTGTTGTGCCAAAAATCGATTGGTTGCCAAATGGCAGGAGCACAAGCACAGGAGGACCTTAACAAGAATTTAACAAGATTAACGCTAAGAATAATTATTTGTTTGCTTGAAATTATAGCAAAGGTGTGTCTCAGTTGAACCTTTTCTTAATTAATTCACTTTAATGGTCGAATCAGCTTCATTTTTCCTAGGTGGTGTGGTGAAATGCAGCTAATTTGATGTTTGCTCCAGGAGTTCTGGAGCGAGATGAAGGTGGCTTGGTAAGGCAAGCCAACTGTCTCATTAATAGCCACTTTTACATATTAATGAGACACCTGGCTTGCCATATTAGTTGAGGGCCCTCTAGTGGTTGAAAATGGTATTGTTCAATATTTCTCATGTCAGAATGAATGAAATTGTCAGATTTCAGCCAAAAATTGGGTTATAAATATGGGGAAAAAAACACAAATAAGTCGCTTTAACGTATAAGTTGCAGGGTGTGCAAACTGGGCAAAAAGGTACAACTTATACGCTGGAAAATGTGCTATATTGAATATGGCTCTCTATACTATGACAAATATTTTGGAAATCTGTAAGAACTTTATCAAATACAAACAAACAAACCTGCAGATGTTGGGGGTCCACTGAAAGTAAGTGAGGTGTTGCATTTCAGATTATTCTTAACTCAACACTTTTAAAAAATTCTCTCACCAAAGTATGACCCCGCTCAAGTTTCTGTTCACACAGCGAACACATTTGTGTTGCTAATTTTAAGTGTACAAACAGGATGGGATGGTTAGATGCATAATATTGTCTTCCGGTGCTGATAATAGTCCCTTTGGTGGGATGCAACACCAGGCAGCGGCACGTGATGTGGTGGCAGAGGCACGTTCAAAGTAATGACTTGGGTGCTGGGTGCAGATTGCGGTGCTCTCCCACCGCTCACTTCCAATTAGGCTGAGGGCCGACTGATGCATCTCTGAGCAGAAGCTTCTAGTAGGCATCAAAAGGAGGAGTGTTGCTCACTGACATCACAGATAGAAGGGCCTTGTGGAGTTCGGCTTCGCAGTCAGTCTGAGGTGGCTCAGTGTATCCCACAATTAGCATCTATTCATCGTGTTGCATGGGGCTCGTAAAGAGTCCCACCTTTGTCCCATAGCATAAAATTACTCTAGAATAACTCAAAGTGAGCACGGCTCATGGCTGTGTTAATTGTGCATTCCAGGGTTCTCTGTGTTTTTAGTTAACAGAATGTTGGTTGTGAAAACACTTTTGATTAATTGCCATAATTATTGTGATCATTTTTGCCCAAATGAACAGCCAGATGGCAGGATATGGTGTCATATTTGCGATCCTTTCATATTAATCTGGCTCGAGGTCCATCTGAGCACATTGTGCCATTTGTTGTGTTCACAATCTGTCCTCAAGTTGTCCATGTTTCTTTTTTTTTGCAAGCTGCAAGTTTTTTATTTGATTATATTGGAGCATTAAATATTAAAGTTGAGGGTGTATGAAAGCAAGGCATTTATCTGCATGAATAGCTTGTGTTTAGTGAAGTACGTAATGTGCTTTAAGTAACATCTCCTCCATGCATACTAAAATTAACTATGAGAGTGTTTTCGTCTCATGTAGTCAAAGCCTTGAACAAATCTAACAAAACCACTTTTGTGGGGTTATACCTGCTTTAAAACCCATTTTACATGATCTCATCTTTATTTTATTTTTATTCTTTATCCAAATGTTCCGGCATGCAGATAAAATCTGAACAACATAATTTGGTTAATCTATTCAGTTTTGAAGTGCATCATTATAACCATTTAGCATAGAGGTGTGAGAACAGAATGCCTCACATGCGATCTGATGACACTCGTGTTTAAAAGCAAGTCGTAAACTATTTCATTTTGCGATATCAATTAACCCCCAGACACATTCTGTCAAAGAGAGCAGGCTGAGTGAGATTGTTCCGTCTTTTCGCTGCAGTGTCCTTGGGCTCGAGAAGCCTGTTTCCTGACAGAGAACAATGAAGAGAGAGGTGTTTACAGATCCTTACAGATGGCTCCGGGGCTCCGAATTAGGTTCCTACCATTTCTCATGTGATTCAGTTCAAAATTAACTTCAGATGTGTCATCAAGCCTATCATCAGGATGTCTGACAATGTATCCATTTGATCGTGACTTGCACTTCTCACTGTTAGTCAGATATTGCTGTCAAATATTACATCTGGTGGCATGTGTTTCTCATTCTAATGATAGCTCAGTGAAGAAATCGCATCAGGGTGACTTGAAAAGAAAATGCCTTCACAACTTTGTTTGGAATTGTTTTTTTTGTTTTCGCACCAAGTACTTTTTGACTGACATTTCACACCTATTTATATCAACAAATGAGCGCTATGAGTAAATATCTGAATATACAGATACAATTAACTGGGACTTAGCTTCCACGTGAGGAAGAAGAAACACAATCTTGTGTTTTGTGAGACAGCTTAGAGCGTTTACTGATCCTGACCTGCATTGTTGGTGTGGGCTCTGCCTATCCAGCAGGTCTCCTTTTCTTCCTCTCCCTTTCTTTTCTTTTTTTCTTTCTTCTCATGGCATAAATCCGGGAGATGAAAATGTCATGGAGCAGGTTCATTTTGCAAAGAGGTTTTGATTGCCATGCTCGTGTAATTGATTGTTCCAAGGACAGGGGGAAATCTAGAAATGTCATAACAGTCCTGCTTAGGTTGGTCCCACCGCTAGGCAATCAATGAGAAGTAAAAAGAGATATTGATTTGTGCGCAGCAAAAACTGTAGCTTGAGACAACTGGCGAGCAGTGGGGAAAGTGGCACCGACGTGCAGACCTGTCACCGGCACCTATGAATTACCCAATCTTCTCTGAAGATAGTGTTACCTCAGCTACTCACAGAGTCCTGCGACAGGGATTGCAGCTGTCTGTTAGCTAAGCTCGTCAAACTGCTAACTCTCTGTGGCTTGTCAGATTAATGAAGGAAATGTTGACCTTTCAGTGGATAAATGTTTATGTTCTCACCATTACAAAACTTCTGGCATCTTAATATTGGAAACAGAAAACCGTTTCTCAGCTGCCACATACCTTTCATAAGTGATCGGCACATTTTGAATAGGCTTACTCAAACCAGTGAGAGCGGATTGTGGTCTGTTAAGACACTAATGCTTACAGTGGAGAGATAAATATGTTGTCATGTAGGCCTTTTAGCATCAGTCGGTTTAGAAATGGTGCCATGAAACTGTAATTTTTATGCAGTTATAGCTAGTCTCTCTGGATGTAGGAACAAAAGCCTTTTGGCTCTGGAATAAGCTGCAGCCTCTGTAAATCCAGGCTTTGCTATGCCAAGAGTCTGTTCTAACGGATAAAGGTTATAAACACTTCAACTGCCTGATTTATGATAGACACCTCAGGTTTTTTGACCTTTGCATATCTCTGTCTGAAGATATAAATTTGTCATGACACAGATTGGAGGCTTTACAGCAGTTTATGACATGCTAAATCTCAGGCAAGCATGCCAGCCTCTTGTTTTCTATGGCCGGTCAGGCTCACAGTTTTCTTACTTGGTCTCGTTTTCAAAGCAGGCATTTCCTTCTCTTGTGGCAGGTAAATGCAGTGGCTGTTGACTTTTGCCTTACAAAATTATGCACACATTTTAACACTTCAAATGGGGACTGTTTTGTGCAGCCTACCAGTTGGTTCTGCGCTATATTCAGCTGGATCTTATATAGGTGATCTATGCCACCGTCTTTGAATCTACTTTTGTATTAGTGAGCAATGCAGCTGGGAATTGCTGAAGCTCCAGGGTAGATCAAAAGCTTGCAAAGCACTGTTACAAATGGTGTGAGAAGCAGAGTCAGACATGCAGGTTTCTTGGAGCGGTCCCTTCCAGAAGGTTAATTGGTGCCTATGGATGTCTGCTACGCAGGGCATCTGATAGAAAGGCCCAGAACAAGAGGAAGGGCAGTTGTTAATCTCTGTCAATTTCATCCTCCAATACCAAGATAAGGACAATCATGTTATTCCTATTTTTGTCCAGGAAAAGCACTACCCTTCTCTGTGAAATTATTTTACTCATAAGTAAAACCAAAAAGATATGTAGTATAATCTGTTCTGGAAATTATCACTTATCATAAAAATGAGCAATTTCCACTCATTCTACATTGGACAGGACATATTTCCTCTTTGGTGAACATTCTTACCAGTCCCTTGGTTTTAGTGATAACTTTGAAGAGAGAAGACATCAACTGAGAGCTTGTCATGGCTATTTATGTTCCCTCCATTGTGAATACTATATATGAGTATAAATAAAACATACCTCTGTGCTCTTGACAACTCTATCCCTTAGCATCAAGGGTGTTTTGGGTGCTATCACTGATCTCAGCTGGCCAATCAAAACATCCCACTTCAGTAGAGCAAGGTCACACATTGGGGCTCTTTGTGCATGTGTGCGCACGTGCGCTCTCTTTTACCCAGCCCCATTCTCTGTTTTTTTTGGAAAGTCCAACTCTGTTCTTCTTCCCCATCCATTAACCGTTGAGCAGTTCATCTTCAGGGTTTCTCTCAAGGCACTTGTGAAATATTGATACAAAAATGTCTTATTTTCAGAAAGCAAAAACGATGAAGATGTTTTCTGGGCTGCCCAGTGTGGGACGCCTGAGTGCTCGGCTGCAGTCAACCCCTCTTGGAGTGCTTTCTATTCAGAAGAGAAATATTAACCACATGAAACGCATAAGTGCCTGGACAGGGCTGTTATGTCTTATTCATATTTAACAGGGAGCACATCTGCCACATCTCTTCTAAAATGCACATTTTCCTGCATGGCTGTGAGGTGGAAAATGTGTCAAAGATATGTGACAACTCTGACAAACTAAATATATTTCAGGGTGTCTTCAAAGAGTGTAAAACTTTAGTTGTGATTATGTTGATGTGGGTTAAAAGATGGCTAGATTTCAAATAATCTACAGGAAATATTGAAAAAAGGTTGTTTAAATCTTCTACAGAGGTGCTCAGATCAAGCAAACCCTGCAGCTAGATGAAATTCAAGCTATGCTGACTCAGAGTTTTTATTAATTGGATGATGGGAAATGTGTCAATTAGAAATTCTGTTGTTTAATTATCTGTTAATTGAAGCAATAATGTTTGTGCTCCAAGAGTTGAGAGAACAAACATATGAATAATGAAAGAAGTAATTGCTCTTTATGAGACTGCCAGGGAAAATATAATGGTCTGACAGATTGCCAGTTATCTTTTGAAATTTGGTATAATAGTCTGGTTGTGACTTATAACTGGATCTGCTTCTTAACCAGCTTTTGCACATCTGCAACATAGTTTTATATTGCTGTCAACAAAATCAGTTTCCTAAAGTTGAGTTACAGAATATTAAAAATGTCTAATTGTAACTAAACTTTTCACTGTTGTAATGAGTTCTCGTTTATTTATTTTTTTCTGTCAAGCCTTTGAAGTTCCATCTGGATTGATGTGGATCATTAGAATAGCTGAGTTCATGTAAATTTATTCCTCACATGATGCTTCAGGCATGGTGAGATGTAGTCCACAACATAAGGCTTACATTTCTGAAGTATCCATAATCACTGTGGAATAGGTCATTTGCAATACCACTTAACAGGCCCCAGATGAATCAATTTCCTTTTGTCACTCAGTGGTCAGTGATTGGTGTAAACATCTCAACTGAAGGCCAGGAAACCCTTGGACACAGCGTTAGGTCAATGGCTTGTCATGAATCAAACGGAGCAGTTACACCATCAGCTGTTAGTAAAAGCACTTATACTCTCCAGGCTCCCAAAGAATCAAACAGCTGCCATTATAACATCTCAAAACATTCTACTTGAATCTGCTTGGAGTCTCTCAGTAATGCATATTTAAAAAATTGCTATAGTGACAATAAAAATGACATTAGGCACACTGTATTTTAATTCATTTTTTTTTCTTGTCTCTGCCTTTTCTAGTGTACATGCCTGATGAAGAGGCTGCTCCTCAGGATTCCATCACTGAAGAAGATGCTGAGAATGACACTCAAACTGAAGAGGACTGTTCAGAAAAGACCAGCCCCAAGGTGTCAGAGGACAAAGAGCTGGACAACAAGAGCACCCACACATACAGCAACCAGAACTCTCCCATTAGTGTCCTTTCCAATCAGGAGGCAGAGCTGGAGTCACGTCTTAGCGACAGCAGTGACAGACTCTCAGATTTCAAAACCTCCTCGCCACCTGAGAGCCAGAGGGATGAAGAAAGTTGCAGCTCAAAGCATAAAGAGGAGATGGGCAGTAGTTTGGAGAAAATGAGGGCAGCTTATGCAAACTTTCTCTCTGACTCTTATTGGACGGGAATTGGAATGGACTTTAAAATGGGCAGAAAGGCCAGCAAAGCCAACTGTGACAGCACCAATGGAAGCAGCAAGAGTGAGTTTGACTGGCATCAGGATGCACTCTCAAAAACCTTACAACAGACACTCTCCCCAAAACCTGCATCCAAACCCAACCTCTTTAGCTCTGTCCACCTATACCGGCAAACTACCAAACCCTGTGGCTCAGTGTTCACAGGAGCCAGCCGTTTTCGATGTAAGGATTGTAGTGCAGCTTATGACACCTTAGTGGAGCTGACTGTCCACATGAACAAGACAGGTCACTATCAAGACAACAACCACAAACAGAGTAACTCTACAGCTTCATCATCCAAATCTAGAAAAAGAAATTTGCAAGATATGGAAGGGAAAGAGGATGCACAGAAGGTTTTGAAATGCATGTTCTGTGGCCATTCTTTTGATTCGTTGCAGGATTTGAGTGTCCATATGATTAAAACAAAGCATTACCAAAAAGTGCCTTTAAAAGAGCCAATCCCTGTAATCACACCAAAATTACTGCCACCAGTGAAGAAACGAGCCTTTGAAACAACAAGACCTTGCTCCCCAGACTCAACCACTGGTGTATCTAGCCACACTGAGGCACAGCGGACAGCCAACCTTTCAAATGCTAACAACAATCGCTATGGATATCAGAATGGCGCAAGTTATACTTGGCAATTTGAAACATGCAAGTCCCAGATTCTCAAATGTATGGAGTGCGGAAGCTCTCACGACACCCTTCAGCAACTCACCACACATATGATGGTCACTGGACACTTCATCAAAGTCACAAACTCAGCTTCTAAAAAGGGCAAACAACTAGCACTTGATCCCCTGGCTGTAGAGAAGATCCAAGGCATAGCTGAGCCTGTTGCCAGTGATAGTGAGGGAGAAAAGGTGTCTCCAATAAACCCTTCCCCTGGGACCATTGAGAAGGATAGCCAGTGGGAAGGAACACCAGACAAAACAGAGGAAACCGAAACTAAAGAAGACAAACAAGAGAGTGAGGATCAAAAGGCGAGCAATGGGGCTTTTAAATACCCATATCTCCGTGAAGAGGACCTTGAACAAGAGTCAGGTGGTGGAGGGGACATTCTTAAATCTTTGGCCAATACAGTGGCATCTGCCATCAATAAAGCTCAAACAGGAACACCAAGCTGGAGTGCCTACCCAAGTATTCATGCTGCCTACCAGCTATCTGGCATCATAAAAAATACCCCCCTCTCTGCATCTCCCCCTACTCAGCTAAAGCAGACATTTAACCACAAGTTGAGGCCAATTGCCCCAAAGGGAAAGCTATACCACAGTACTATGGGAGTTGAGACTCCCCAGGGAATACATCAAAATGTGGACATCAAAAAAGAAAAGGATGGCATTAGCGATGGCAAAGAAAGTCAGAATATAAAGTTTGATCTGTTGGAGAATGATGACAGCGATTGTCAGGATGATTCCTCTTCCTCTTCAAAGCTCGATACAGACTGTGTGAATGAAGAGGGGGAAACGATCAAAGAGAAGTTAAGCCCAGATTTCTCTGACAGAGGGAAGACACCGAGCCCTGCTGCCAGCCATGGACGCAGCACTACATCAGAACCTCTCAGTGACACTCCAGATAATCTCAGTATAAACCCTCTCAGTGCACTACAGTCAGTTCTGAACAATCACCTGGGCAAAGCAAACAAGCCCAATAACTCAAGAGCAGATAAAATATCTGCACATGCACAGTCTATTTTTGCTGATTTTAACCGTAGCAGTGAGAAACCATCTTCAATGCTCAGAAGTCCTGTAAGAAATAGATCTAATAATCCCTTTCTCTTGATCAGTGATGACCAGCCAATAGATTTAACAAAATCAAAACACAGCAAGGCAACCTCTTTGCTGCTACATCCCTCTACACCGATGTCACAGAAATATGCTTTGTCTGACATTGCAGACATGGTTAAAGTTCTCCCAAAAGCCACCACACCAAAGCCATCTATACCATCAAGGATTCCAACCATGAAGCTTGAATCTGACGTGCGACGCTTCGAAGATGTGTCTGCAGAGGTCTACTCCGTCCACAAGCGCAAAGGTAGACAGTCTAACTGGAATCCTCGACATCTCCTCATCCTGCAGGCTCAGTTTGCCTCTAGCCTTTTCCAGACATCTGAGGGAAAGTATTTGCTCTCTGACCTTGGCCCCCAGGAACGAATGCACATCTCCAAATTCACTGGATTGTCAATGACCACCATAAGCCACTGGCTAGCAAATGTAAAATATCAACTGCGAAAAACAGGAGGGACCAAATTTCTAAAGAACATGGACACAGGCCACCCAGTCTTCTACTGTAATGACTGCGCCTCCCAGTTTAGGTCACCCACAACATTCATTTCCCATCTGGAATCCCACCTTGGGTTCCAAATCAAAGACATGTGCAAAATGCCCGTAGAGCACCAAACAAAGATAGAGGAGCCCGAAATGTTGAAGGCTCTTAGTGTCAGAGCCACTGAGGCTCTGGCCACAGATGACGACATTGACGCAAAGTTCAAATGTAAGCTCTGCTGTCGGACATTTGCGAGTAATCACGCAGTCAAACTCCATCTGAGTAAAACTCACAGCAAATCCCCAGATAACCATTCACAATATGTTGAAATGGACAAGGAGTAGGGGTTCATTCTGTTACTTTGGCCATTCTTTTCCTTTTCTTCCTTTTTCAATTTAATACACGGGTCAGATATTTCAACCAGTTTTCAGTTAGCATTGTGTAGTGTGCATCATCATGACTTTAAAACAAATGTTGGCATACAGCAAAGACACTGGTTAGAAGCAGTGTGAGCAAACACTAAGAGATCCTTTTGCACCCCGCTCAAATGCACCACCAGTAATGAAATGTATTACTGCTTGAAGAAAAATTATTGCTGATGTTTGCATGCAATAACCCTGGCTATGACTACTATTTATTTGTATATGTCAAGTTTCAATTGTATTTTAAGGACAAAATAATGAACTAATTGAACCACTTGTATGACCTCTGTGATGCAGTACATCTGCACAGATGTGCAGCTGTTAAAGCAGGCGGCCTGAAACATGAGAACACACACGCAGACCTGTACAGTATATCTCCATGTAAAAATGTTTTGTGTTGCTATGATAGAAGAAAAAAAAAAGCACTTTAATAAATGTTTAATCACCAGTTTAGATGCAGATTCTGTACATGGCTCAAAAACAATTAGATGATTTGAAAACAAGGATATTTCACTTGTAAATATATTTTAGAAGAAAAAAAACTGTTTCATGCAACAACAAGAACAAAACAGATAATACCTGTGATCCCTGCACCTTTTTCTACTTATTCCAATAAAGAGTTAACATTTGATAATGGCTTGTATTTTTTGTGCTTTAAATTTTTTTTTTTTTCATTTTCATGTCTAAACAACTCAAAAAAATATCGGTACTGAAAACATTAGGTTAAAAAAAATACCTGCAAAAGCATGTCTAATTTCACATTTCCTACATATTTCCCATTTTGATTTTTCATATTTGTCCTGACTAAAATTTTCAAGCTTTTTATAAAATTTTGAATAATTTTTATGCCTATGTAAAATGATTATGATCATTTTTTTAAACAACTTTGGCTTTTCAATGCCTCTTTAGAGAATTAACAATTCTGGAGTGCTAGATGAATTGTTTATACCTAAATCCTTCTCTGTTTTATTTCAGCTTTAAATAAAATATATGCAATTTTTTTGTGTGTAGGTGATATACTGTCTGATCAGAATCTTATCACCTTATCATACTTTTTTATGCATGAGCCTAGACACATTGCTATTTGATTAAAGTTGATACATTTTCATAGACTATTACAAACAGTAATCTCTTTAAAAGACATCAGCGGTATAAGATCTAAAAGTGTACATCGTGACTGTGTTTTTTTTTTATTCAACATAGTCAAAGTGAAAAATACCCAGCTAGAGAGTAAATATCCAAGATTGTACATACAGTTTCTTGTTCCTGTACTCAAATGCTATATGTTTCAAGCTGGATGTTTTCTCCGTGCATGTGTGGGTTTTCTCTGGGTACTCCGGGTTTCCTCCCACAGACCAAAAACTTGCATGTTAAACTCATTGGTAACAAAATTGGTGAAAGTGAGAGAGTGAATGGTTGGTTCTCTCATTTGTCTCCATGTGTCCCTGTGATGGACTGGAGACCTGTCCAGGATGTCCCCTGCCTCTCGCACAGTGGCACAGTGACCCCCATGACCTGAAAAGGAAGAAGCGGGTAAAAAGGATGGATGAATGTTTCAAGCCTGTGTAGGAAGCCTGTTTTTGTACAAAGGCCAGCATATATTATATTTAAAGAATGTTCTAAATGAACGATGATGAAAAAGGTTAAAAACCAAAAACAACTGGCCTTTTATTCTGAAGCTGAAGATGTTTCACTTTCCATCCGAGAGGATTTATCAATTCTAAAATGTCTGGAGTGTCGACGTTCCATGCTTTATAGAACTGCGTGAGAGGCCTGGAAGCGTCCTCAGATTCAGCTGCAGGTTAGACTGGAACTACTTGCACGCAAAGTGGAGGCTCGTTGGCCTCTTTGCCTGCCTGGCTCACAGAGAGATGTTAATAAGTGCTATTTGTTGTCATCAATGAATGTTCCCATACAATGGCAAAATTAGTTCTCTGCATTTAATCCATCACACCTGGGATACACCCAGGTGGAGCAGTGGACAGCTATGTAAGCACCCGGGGAGCAATTGGGTGTCTTGCTCAGGGACACCACGATGTGGGAATGGCTGGGACTGAACCTGGGACTTTCGGGTCCCAGGTCGGCTGACCTGCCTTTACCCCATTTTGGCCCCTTTTGGTCACCTGTGTGAACTGGAGTCTAAATTGTAGATAAATCATGTTGGCTTCAGTTCAACAAAGAAACTTCCTATTTTCTTCATTTTAGGTTCAAGATGGCAGATTTATTTCCACTAACCAATTATTATGATCTAAGAAATGAAGTGATACCCAAAAACCTTCTTCAGTTTGAAATATCTGTCTCGTTGTGTTTTTATGTCCACAGAGAACCTTGGCTGTAGAAGACAAAGAGCACCATCACAATTCTCTTTTCACCTTATGACTTTTAGATACACTTGAAAGATCTATCCTCCTGTCAAACTTTATTGCTTCCCTGTGAACGCGGCTGCTGCTGCTGCAAGATACTATCATAACAATTAAACATATTTCCTCCAGCTCTATTATTTCAAGGCTATTAAAAATAATTGCCTTCTAAATTCATAAACATTTTATGCAATTCATCTCTTTTCAAGCAATCAAGTCCTCAATTACCACCACCCATCAAATCTCTGTTTTATAACAGGCAACTGACATTTGATGGTAAATGGGGAAAAGCACATGGGCACTGCGGTGATTTGATGCTGTGACACCGACTTGCCCCCTATTGTTGGAAATGAGCAGGCAATCACGTTGTTCATCAGATGACTCCTAATGCAGTTAAAGTATTCAGCTATAATTTCTCCCTGCATTTATAATTACTGTCAAAGACCACACACCTCAGTGAGCAGATTAAAGCTATAAATTATTTAGAGCCTTTCTTCGCCAATGGATCTCTGATTTGTCTGTAGGGCCATTATGCTTTAGAGGAGCAACTTCTTTTAAATTGAAGCCGGCGTTGTTCTTAAGCCACAGCAGACGGCTCTGCAGAGAGGAGAGGACGAGAGTACTGTTTGTGTTTATTCATTCAGATTTTACAAACTCAGATTGCAACCTTTTTATAAAAACACATAACTTTGCACTAGCTTGATTTCAAAGCTTGTTTAGGTTTGATGTTATGGACTCAGCATGACCTGGAAACAATGAACACCCAGCAGTCCTGGCAGTTGTTAAATTAACATTATATACAGTACGAACACCAATGGGTTAGTCCTCTGAGTGTTTTTAGGGGAAGAAGAGAGCAGCTGAAAGAAGAAAGAAATCTGGAATTGACTGTTTTGGTCATTTTGTACGTCCTACTTTTTTATGTCTTAAATTGTGTCCTGACAAGGACAAGGTGTGAAAAATGTTTTTGTTAAATACCACTATCATATCGTCATGGTCTTTCTCCTTTTCTATCTAAAGAATTCTGATTCTAAATTCAGTAGCGTGGCAACCATCTCAAGTTGGGTTGACTAAAGTTAATCACATCCGTTAAATATTTCCTGAAAGTTTCAATAAAATCTGTAAAGTGGTTTACAAAATATTTTGCTAACAGAACAGAAAACAATGAGATAAAAATGCTGAGTGTATGAACTGAAATGATCAGCTCTCTGATTATAATTTGTTCTGATAAGTCAAAATCAGTAAATGATTTATTATTGATAAACAAAAATGTAAATTTAACTAAAAATATGTAAAAAAAAAAAAAGCAAACAAAAAAACATCAGGGTTAATATTAAGAATAATAAAAAATATTAGACAAATATGCAAAGTATGAGCCTTTTAAATATACACTTTCCTCTGAATCTTTTGATGAATACCAGTGATTACACATCGCAGAAAATGAGGTGAAATAAGCTCATAATTCTCTGTATGCTTTTTATTAATTGATTTGGGATGTTTGGATATGAACACGGTTAATTGCACCATTTATACGATGTGTCATGGCTAATTACAAAGCACAGTCAGCTTTCTGTAAGCACCAGACACACAAACTGAGGGTCGTGCACGGCAGAGATGTGTTCGGTTTAGATGAAATAAACATTTTTTAACACTGGTGTTATTTTTAATGTAAAAAGGTGAAATAAACAGAATACTTTCTGCTGTTTAGTCTCTTCCATACGGTGTTTTGTCATCAAACTGCATCTACAAACTGCTTTTATTCTTTCATACATCAAAACGTTCAGCTCGATCGGGAAGTGTGTGCTATGACTTCCGGTTTTTCTAACATTTATACTTTACAACATATTTACTTCTTTATAATCTTCATAGAAATGTGATGTTTCCTTTAAAACTGTTCATTTTGAAATCTGCATACGAGCTTTAGTTTTGACTTCTTATGCTCCTTTTAAATTTTAGCTGTAGTTTTGCTATTGTACTAATTTAATTTACTAGTTTTGTTGATTTTGGGGTTTGCTACGTATTGCTAATTTGGCTTTTAGCTACAGTCTGAATTATTCTAACGCTTAGCTATAGTTATGCTAATTTTAACAACACTTTTAAATATTTTATGTTATCTACAATTCAGCTAATTTTAGGTTTATCTACAGTTTTGCTATTTTATACTACTTTGCTAATTTTAAGTTTAACTTTAGCTTTAATCTAAATTTAGCTAATTTGGCTTTTATTTACTGTTTTGATAATTCCAACTTTTTACTATAGTTGTGCTAAATTTAACAAAGATTTTACAGATTATCTGTTGTATTTATCATTTAGCTAATTTAGGTTTAGCTATGGTTTTTCTAATTTTAACTTTGAGCTACTGTTTTAAGATTTTTAGCCTTATCTAGTTTTGCTTTTAGCCACATTTGTGTTGATTTCAGTTTTTAGCTATGGTTTAGTTCATTTTAGTTCAAATGCTAAATTCAACTCTTACACATAGCTTTGCTAATTTTAGTTTTTTTGTTTTTTGTTTGTTTTTTTGTGGTTTTGCTAAGTTCATATTTTAATTATTGTTTTGCTAATATTTGATCTTATCTGCTTGTTTTAACAAACAAGTTTCAGTTGTTTCATCAAATGCCTGCTCTCCATCAGCACTCAGCAACATCAACTGCAATTTTTGTTGCCCTGAAAATATTTTAAGGCTCCACAAATGTTTAACTGGTTGACTCAAAATATAAGCATGATGAAATTACTCCTAGCTCAAAGATACTTTTGAACAAAAGCTCAGTTGAAAAATCAAATGTTCTCATGGAGTTGCCCTCGAGCTGACCGAAGGTGATGGTAGCTCTTGTCTGTAGGTCTGTCAGTCCGTCATTAAAAATCCTATCAAATAAAGATAAGGCGCGCGCTTCGTGTTTTCACCGGATGCATCCGGCTGATACTGATGTGCTGTAATAGGACAAATGTGCATCAGAATGTGCCTGCTTGGATACACAGAAAACATTTTTACTGACTGCGCTCTGGCCTATTGTCAGACAGGCGTGGATTCAAATCTGCATCGTGTGGGGAGGGGGAAGGGGGGGGGTTCAAAATGTTCATCACCCAGCAGCAGGGTAATGACTAGCTCATGTGTTTAATGAAGGGCTTTAGAACGTATAGCTATAATGACCCACATCCTAACTCCTGGTTCTCCCATTCCTTCTCCCTGATGTCCCCAGGTTATTACGGCCCTCTCAGAAATCTCCCAGAAAGAGCTTTACGTCTTCCTGCTCCTGTTCGCACAGTACTTATCAGAACATTTTATCGTCCTACATTGCACTTCGAAAGATGAAGTGACATAAATTCATTCACAAATGGGCCTCAACAAATACTCGGGATGTAAAAGCAGTGGAAAACAGTACATCTAAATGCTGCTTTCTTTGGCTTTGCTTAATAAAAAGCTGTAAAAATCTGCTTTCTAATCAATCCTCTGTGCTGAAAGCATGAGCGCCACGAGACAAAGACTTCTGCATGTATGTCTGCTGGCTTACATACATCATATCCTCCAAATAGCCCTTAGTCCTCCCTTGTTAATGGTGTTGCTCCAAATATGCTAATTAAGCAAAAGTAAGTGATGAATGGAATACATTTGATCAATCAAGTAGGCCCGAGCCCCTGGTGCTGCATATTCATTGTACATCATGAATATGAAACCAAAGTCGTTTATCAAATATCAGTTGCACATTTGTATCTTATTAATCATACATGCTGAAACTTCTGTCTTGTCAGAAAAGCTGAAGGTTGATGAAGCACTTGCAAAAAGGATTAAACTCATGGAAGCCGGGCTTGGCTTCACTCATAATGCATGAGATGTTTTGAAACTTACAGAATCTTAAACAGTCCGTCTGTCCGTCCTCACCCCCAAATTCTGCTCAGATGACTCGAAGCCGTCTCACAATTGGCTGTTTAATTATTTCTCCTCTTTTTTTCATTTCTGGCCCTTTGCTCTTCACATGTAATGATTGTTTAATAATTACAGATGCTTACTACGGCCACGCTTCAGAAAGAGTTATTGATTAATATTCTAACTTCTGAATCATTGCCAGCAAGCCAGATATGAGGCTTGTATTTTAATTTGCAACCCTTTTTATTTCCATTTACTTTTTGTAATTAGTATTTATAAACCATAAACATTGAGTGAATGTTTTATTGCTCGAAATAAACATTTGTTAATGAGGTTTTTTAAACAACTGTATTCCCTCTTGTTTACATTTACTCCATGAAGGATAATCTCAAAAATCAAACTGACTGAAGTGGAATGATACATATTGTTCAGAAATAAACACTTCAAAAAGTCTTTAAAGTGCTACATAAATTATAGTTTTTTGTAAGCATGCAGGAAATATTTAAATGCTGCTCATAAATGCTAAATTGAGTTATTTCCACTGTGTACAAATAAGAATTGTTGATAAAGCAGCATGAAACGGCAAGTTTTCCATTAAAGGAGAACCTATAGACAAAAGAAAAAAAAAAATAAGGAGCATTCCAGGGCAGCATGGTGGTTCGCCTGGTAGGGCTGCCGCCTCTCAGCAAGGTCACTGGTTCAAATCCTGTGGTGCCCTTCTGGGTGGAGTTTGCATGTTCTCTCCATGCATGCGTGGGTTTTCTCCGTGTACTCCGGTTTCGTGCCACAGACCAAAAACCTGCATGTTAGACTGATTGGTAACTCTAAATTGTCCCTAGGTGAGAGAGTGAATGGTTGTTTGTCTCGTTTGTTTCTCTGTGTCCCTGTGATGGACTGGAGACCTGTCCAGGGTGTCCCCTTGTCCCCTGCCTCTCACACAGTGACTGGTGGATATGGGCACCAGTGACCCCCGTTACCCAAAAAGGAAGAAGCAGGTAAAGATAATAAATGGAGCTGAACATTCCCTGAATTAATGCATGTCACCTGCTACTTTTCAAGCCAAAGTTTTTATCCTAAAATCATCTTTTGTTACAAAGTGACAGAGTTTATCTGTTCCAGTCGAATCTTGAACAGTTTTAGACTCAATCTATAGTCTCATTGTATACTCATGCTCAGAGCACAGTACGTGTTGTGAAAAACTCTTAACTACCACAACATCAAAATTTAGCTTAATATCTGCAAAATTCACTGAATCTTTTTTGCGTTGGCTAGAGTTGATTAGCTGTGTTGGCCATCTTGAATTTAATTTAGTTAATGAAAACAAGTTTTAGCAGTGGAATTCTGAAAGTTTAATTGACATCCATTCTGTGGTTGATGAAATATTTAGCTAACAGACAAACAAGGTTGACTCCAACAATCAATGCCAAAGTTTTAAGCAAAGACGTTGTGCACTATCACTTGAAGCACATCTTGTGAAATATTCTCAGCCACTATCACTTTAATTTAGTGCAATGTCTGTAAAACACACTAAGGTTTAGTCAGTTTGGTAATTTTTAAGTTTAGTTCACAGCAGCAGCCATTTTAAATTGGATTACAGTAGTCCCTCATTTATCGCGGGTGTTCCGGACACTGTCCACCCGCGATAAGTTCAAATTCAAGTGCAATTTATTGTCATTACATGTTGTACATGAGATGGAACAAAATTATGTACACAAGTAGTAGTAGTAAGTAGTAGTTTATTTTTGTATTTACTGTAGTAGTAGGAAGTAGTAGTTTATTTTAGTATTTATATACAGGTATATATTGGCGTATTAAACCCTTCCCACACTCTTGCAATGTTCCTAACAATTTTCTAAACTCTTAAACCTTTTAAAAAATATTAATTTTAAATGGGTACTCACCAGTCGCTGTTACCAACGTTTGTTAATCAGCTGATTTTGAGTACTCATAACACGAACCAAACACAGACTCAGAAGCTTGCCCTGGCCAAAACTGCTGCCGTTGTCTTCTTTAAGTTGATAAAACAGAGCCCCGCCGATGCCAAATAGCAGAACCCCTGCTATCATAAATCCAAAGTATAAATGTTTTCAGCGTCCTCCTGACAGAGACCTTAGAGGCAAATCAGCTGATCCCTGATGTACCCCGCAGTAGGGGTTAAACGACTACATAATTTTAAAACTCGACATTAACATAATAAAACTCGAGTAGAACTCGAGTAGTTGATGACGTCATAGGATCTCAAGATACAAAAACAAATAAATAAATAAAACCACAAAAAAAGTAATTGATTATTTACAAACAAAAACAAAACAACAAAACATTGGTAGTGTATATTAGGCTCCTACCATTTATCATACTGCAAATAAGTCACAAGAAAACCAATACTATGAATTATTATTATTAAGCTGCAAAAGTGAAAGAAACATGCGGCACGTCAAAAACAAAACTAAAAACAGTGGGGCGGTCGACCACCCCGCACCACCAGCAGCTGTGGTGCGCATTAGGTTTAGTTTTAGAGATTAATATGTTTATAGTTTTTTTTTAATAGGTTTAGAGATTAATATTTTTTGCTTTTTGTTTGTGAAACAACGTCGGAGGAAGCTGGCTCTGGTTCGGTCAATTGGACCTGGTGTTGCACCATATTCTGTGATCTGCAACAGTTCATGCAACATCACCCTCTACAGTCACAATATACGGTGGTCACAGAATATGCTGTAACACCGGTTTGCAACGAGCTCCAAACAGCCAGGAAGTTGATTCATTTTCTGTTTCCTTACGGTATTTGAACCAGAAAATTCATCTTTAGTGAAATATTTCCATACTACTCCGCTTCATCCGTCTGCTTGGAGGAATCCATTTTGTAGCCCGCGCTCAGTACGGATCACGTGACGTGACCAATGACGTAACGGCAACGTAATGACGTCACTACGAATACTCGACGTGAAATTTAAAAACTCAATAGATGTCCTAGGAATCGATGTGTCTATTACTCGAGTAGTCTGTTAAAGCCCTACCCCGCAGTGTGAGTCTCAGCTGGGCAAGAGGGTTCTCCAAGACTCTGTAATTTTGTTGAAATATTTTGTTGATTTCGTTGAAAGTCCAGCTCGTCAGAGCCATAATAGTGTTTTTCGTTTGGGAGATGTGTACCAGGAGCTCTGAGACACACAGAGAGCAGAAACAGGGGGAAAGGGAGAACATGGGGAGGGAGAGCAGGAGCGACCGCCTTGAGCGAAAGCCTGAGGAGAAACAGCCTCATAGGTTTTGTGATCTTAAAGTTTGTCCAAAAGTTTCACTTTCTCTTTAATGGTCAGCATCTTCCACTGGCGTGTCAGTTTGCCACCAGAAACATTTGAACACAAACGTTTGGGAGCTGTCCAGTTGAAAAAAAGTGGAGATAAAAAAAAATGGTGCTACTAGTGTTAGCACCCATCTGCATCTGTAACAGCAAATCAACGGCCAGGTTAAACAGAGCTGACAATGACTGAGCCAATCAGCGCCCGGGTTACTAAGCATTTCAGTTGCAAAGCATTTCTGGCATTTAGGTTTGGCGTCAGAGTCTTTTGATCGCACTAAACGTTTAGAAAATAACGCAGTAGTAACGCTTGAAGTTTAGTTGAAAGAGAGCGAAGGTAAACAGATGATAACTACCAATCAGCAGCCGGGAAAACAGGTGACGCAACTGAGCCAATCAGTGACCGAGAAAACAGAGCTGACGGCCAATGAGTGCCTGGGTCAATGCTCTGTTTCTTAAAGAGACTTGCCCTCACATGATTTACATGTTCTTTTGAATCTTACGTTTGTAAAGTTGAATTTGCTTAAAAAAAAAAACGTTTCTGTGTGACATGAATTAAATTTTCAAATGAAAAGGCCGCTTCAGCAGTCATGACTTTGCTTTGCAAAAATACTGTTTGGCAGAAAACAGCGTTCAGAAGCCCTACAGTTGCAGCACAGCATTGATTTGAGGGAAAAGTAGTCCGTCTGAGTGGCAATGACAGTACAGTTGCAGGCTGAATGAAAGAAAACTAGAAAATGGCGGTGCCTGTCCATATTATTTTTATTTTTTGTCAACTCTTTCACATCCACATGAGTTACAGTGATATTACTGTACAGTCCACAAATGTGTATAAAAAAAAGAACAATATTTTGGACTGCTATACACAACAACAAAAGACTGTGATAGAGCAAATCTGCGAAAAACGAACCGCCAAGTAATGAGGGAGTGATGTGGTTCTCAAAGTTAATCAGTTGTAAAGGAACTTTGGTAAATTATTTCCTGAAAGATTAATTAAAATATGTTCAGTTGTTCATTAGCTGTTTTGCTAAAAGACAGGCACTGCAAAAAAGTAATGGCAAAATAATCCATCCATCAATCCATTCATCCATTCTCTTCCACTTATCCGGGGTCAGGTCGTGAGGGTAGCAGCCTAAGTAGGGAGGCCCAGACTTCCCTCTCCCCATTTACTTGGGCCAGCTCCTTCAAGGGAATCCCAAGGCGTTCCCATGCCAGCCGAGAAACATAGTCCCTCCAGCGTGTCCTGGGTCTTCCTCTGGGTCTCCTCCCAGTGGGACGTGCCCGGAACACCACACCAGGGAGGAGTCCAGGAGGCATCTTAACCAGATGCCCAAGCCACCTCAACTGGCTCCTCTCGATGTGGAGAAGCAGTGGCTCTACTCCGAGTCCCTCCCGGATGACCGAGCTTCTCACCCTATCTCTAAGGGAGAGCCCAGACACCCTGCGGAGAAAACTCATTTCGGCCGCTTGTGTCCGAGATCTCATTCTTTTGGTCACAACCCAAAGCTCATGACCATAGATGAGGGTAGGAACGTAAATCGACCAGTAAATTGAGAGCTTCACTTTTTGACTCAGCTCTCTCTTCACCACGACAAACCGATATAGCGCCAGCTCCACTGCCGACGCTGCACCTATCCACTTATTGATGTCACGCTCCATTTTTCCCTCATTCGTGAACAAGACCCCGAGATACTTAAACTCCTCCACTTGGGGCAGGACCTCCTCCCCAACCTGGAGAGGGCACTCTACCCTTTTCCGGCTCAAGACCATGGCCTCAGATTTGAAGGAACTGATCCTCATCCCGGCTGTGTCACACTCGGCTGCAAACCGCTCCAGCGAAAGCTGTAGATCAAGACCTGATGAAGCCAATAGGACCACATTATCTGCAAAAAACAGAGAAGCAATCCTAAGGCCACCAAAATGGATCCCCTCAACACCTTGGCTGCGCCTAGAAATTCTGTCCATAAAAGTTATAAACAGAATTGGTGACAAAAGGGCAACCTTGGCGGAGTCCAACTCTCAGTGGGAACGAGCCCGACTTACTGCAGGCAATGCAGACCGAGCTCTGACACCCGTCGTACAGGGACATAACAGCCCGTATCAAAGGGCCTGGTACCCCATACTCCCAGAGTACTCCCCACAGGTCTCCCCGAGGGACGCGGTCGAACACCTTCTCCAAGTCCACAAAGCACATGTAGAATGGTTGGGCAAACTCCCACTCACCCTCCAGGACCCTGCTGAGGGTGTAGAGCTGGTACAGTGTTCCACGACCAGGACAA
The DNA here is from genome assembly GCF_014905685.2 of Nematolebias whitei. Taxonomy (NCBI): domain Eukaryota; kingdom Metazoa; phylum Chordata; class Actinopteri; order Cyprinodontiformes; family Rivulidae; genus Nematolebias; species Nematolebias whitei. The sequence continues at coordinate 7,085,703 of NC_056508.1, forward strand.
AAACTGCACCGTTCCTCTTGAATCAGAGGTTTGACTATCCGACTGACCCTCCTTTCCAGAACCCCCGAATAGACCTTACCAGGGAGGCTTAAGAGTGTGATCCCCATGTAGTTGGAACACACTCTACAGTCTCCAATTTTGAATGGGGGACCACCACCCAAGTCTGCCAATCCAGGGTAATTTCCCCTATGTCCACACAATATTGCAGAGTCGTGTAAGCCAACACAACCCCACAACATCCAGAGCCTTAAGGAACTCAGGGCAAATCTCATCTACCCCTGGGGCCCTGCCACCGAGGAGCTTTTTAACCACCTCAGTGACCTCAGCACCAGTAATTGGAGGGCCCAACCCAAAGTCCCCAGGCTACACCAAAATTTTTGCCTCAGTGACCACCCAGGCCACATGTCGCTTGGACTACCGATACCCATCAGCTGCTTCTGGGGTCCCACAGGCCAAAAAGGCCCGATAGGACTCCTTCAGCCTGACAGCATCTCTCACCGCCAGTGTCCACCACCGGGTTTGAGGGTTACCGCCACGACAGGCACCGACAACCTTGCGGCCACAGCTCCGATAAGCCGCCTCGACAATAGAGGCACAAAACATGGCCCACTCGGACTCAATGTCCCCCTGCCTCCCCCGGAACATGTTCGAAGCTATCTCGGAGGTGGGAGTTAAAGTTCCGTCTCACAGGAGACTCTGCCAGATGTTTCCAGCAGACCCTCACAATACATTTGGATCTGCCAGGTCTGACCGGCATCCTCCCCCACTATCGGAGCCAACTCACCACCACGTAGTGGTCTGTGGACAGCTCCGCCCCTCTCTTCACCCGAGTGTCCAAGACATGCGGCTGTAGATCAGATGAGATGACAACAAAGTCGATCATTGAACTACAGCCTAGGGTGTCCTGGTGCCAAGAGCACATATGGACACCCTTATGCCTGAACATGGTGTTCGTTATGGACAATCCATGATGAGCACAGAAGTCCAATAACAGAACACCACTCTGGTTCAGATGGGGGGGGGGAGGGGGGGCATTTCTCGCAACCACACCGATCCAGGTCTCACTGTCATTGCCCATGTGAGCATTGAAGTCCCCCAGTAGAACAAGGGAGTCCCCAGGAGGTGCACTTTCCAGAACCCCATCCAAGGACTCCAAAAAGGGTGGGTCATCTGTGCTGCTGTTTGGTGCATAAGTACAAACAACAGTCAGAACCCGTCCCCCCACACATAGGTGGAGAGAGGCTACCCTCTCGTTCACCGGAGTGAACCCCAACGTACAGGCACCAAGAAGGGGGGCAACAAGTATGCCAATTCCTGCTCGGCACCTCTTGCCAGGGGCAACTCCAGAGTGGAAGAGTGTCCAACCCCTCTCAAGGAAACTGGTTCCAGAGTCAGAGCCATGCGTAGAGGTGAGTCAGACTATTTCTAACCAGAATCTCTCAACCTCACACACCAGCTCAGGCTCCTTCCCCACCAGAGAGGTGACATTCCACGTCCCAATAGCCAGCTTCTGTAGCCCAAGATCAGACCACAAGGGTTCCCGCACTCGGCCACCACCCATCCCACATTGCACCCGACCCCTTTGGCCCCTCCCACAGGTGGTGAGCCCATGGGAAGGGGGACCCATGTTACCTCTTCAGGCTGTGCCCGGCCAGGCTCCATGGGTAAAAGTCCGGCCACCAGGCGCTCACCAGCATGCCCCACCTCTAGGCCCGGCTCCGGAGTGGGGCCCCGGTGACACACGTCCGGGCGAGGGAACATTATTTCCATAGTTTGTATTCATCATAAGGGGTCTTTGGGCTGCACTTTGTCTGGTCCTTCACCTAGAACCTGTCTGCCTTGGGTGACCCTACTATGTGCATGAAGCCCCTGACAGCATAGCTCCTAGGATCATTGGGACACTCAAACCCCTCCAGCACGGTAAGGTGGCAGCCCAGGGACGGGTAATGGTAATATAATAAACACTATTATTAAGCAATTTGTTATTGCTTACGATATGTGTTGGAGATAAGTCCTAACAATTATCACACTTATCACACCAAAGTTCAGTTCAATATCTGTAAATTTGACCTTTTTGGAGCCTTTTTTTGTGTGTTTTGTAAGCTCAGTTGGCTGTGGCAGCCATTTTAAACCAGGCAGACTCCAAAATGTAACAAGTTGTAGTTGGACATTCATTGAAACTTTCTACAAGTTTCATTGAAGTTTAACCAGTGGTTCATGAGATATTTTGCTAAAACCATACACACAAAAACATTATTGCTGGCCTTTAGTTTTGTAATTGCAGGTGATAAAAAAGTTGTATATGCAGCAAAATAAATGAGCAGAAGCAATCAATTTTCCATCCTTCATATTTTTATTTATTTATTTTAATCCATTCTACTGATGTTTAGCCTCTGTTTAACGGAGTGTGGAGGCTTTGGCTGCCATTGTGCAGAGGATCAGAGAACTAACACTTGATTGCCAGCAGTTCATCAGTGCATCCTTCATGTTTGTCACCCAGCCTGCCTCAAGGCAGCGTGCTAGCTCCAATTGAAGCTGACATCTTCCAAATATGAAAGCAACAAATCACACATTTTTATTGGGCTTAATCTGCAGGCCGGCCCCCTGCAGACGTCAGCACAATCAGGGACGCTGCTCTAATTCTTGTTGACTGGCTGCTTGTGCTTCTCCAGCATCTCTGGACTCATGGAGGAAACACAAAAATGGCCAGACAGCAGAGATGTGTGGGTAGGTGGTTGTGTGTATGTGTGTGTGTGTGTGTGTGTGTGGGGGGGGGGGGGGGGTGCGTGTGTTTGTGGGGGTGTGTGTGGGGGTGTGTGATACCTACACTTATTAGGAGGCTTTGTTATGACATGAGGGACATGCTGGACTCATTTAACACGGCTGCACTTGGAGTAATCCATGGATGAGCTGCAAATAAGTGTTACGTGTAAAAACGTGTTTGGTCAGATTGGACTGTAAGACAGGAGGACAGGGACTGTCCAGATCTGACCATGTGTCTCTTTCTTATATGAACACATAGCAGGGACTTGTGCAAGAGCCGGGTTAGAAAAGCAATTAAATAACTACACTTAAAATGAGAAATGTGAAAAAGCATATTGAGTTATGAGGGCAGCACGGTGGAGCAGTTGGCAGAGCTGCCGCCCCTCAGCAAGCAGGTCGTCGGTTCAAGTCTCGGCCAGGAGCCTTTCTGGGTGGAATTTGTATGTTCTCTCTGTGCATGCATGGGTTTTCTACTCCAGTTTCCTCCCACAGACAAAAAACATGCATGTTAGTCTGATTTGTATCTCTAAATTGTCCCTAGGTGAGAGAGAGAGAGAGCGAATGGTTGTTTTTTTATTTTATTTTTTTATTTAACGTTTATTTATACAGGTTTGGACGATGATCATGGAAGTCGGAACTCGCTAAGGAGCATGTAAAAACTCACCTATCAAATCAACTAGCCCTAAAACTGGATGGTGCTGGAGCGTTGAGCACACACCTGGCCGTCATGGGCGACGAGAGCCACAAGAGCTACGCCATGAAGAGTAGGAGGGCTGCCGTGGTGCGCATGGAAGACTGGGGCGCGATCTCAAGTGTAGCCGCTGCTGGCACAGATCTTGGTGGTAGCAGCAAATATTCAAAGAAGATCTTGAACAAGTTTGTCTCTGTGTGTCCCTGTGATGGACTGGAGACCTGTCCTGCGTGTCCCCCACCTAACACACAGTAACTGCTGCTGGATATGGGCACCAGTGACCACCGTGACACAAAAAGGAAAAAGCGAGTAATGACAATGGATGGATGGATGAACAGAAATGGTGGTGTAACTGTTCAAAGTACAGTAGTCCCTCGCTAGTTCACAGTTCGTTTCTCGTGGATTCGCTCTATCTCAGTTTTTCAAAATAAGATTGGACATGACACACAATTAGCTGATCGAAGGATAAGCCGCACGATCGGCATGGAATTTTTATAAAAATAAATTATTTTAAATGATTTAGCACCTGCTGCTCCTTTGTGCAGAACAGAGCTGAAGAAAAAAAACTTCCTCTTGCACCTCTGTGCAGCTTTTACTGCAGGATAAACTTCCTACTGCTGCTGATCTGCATGGAAAGCGGAGAAGTGGGCATGGCCAAGACAGATTGCAGGTGGCTGAGAGCAGTGAAGGCACAGAAAGGGCAATCATGACATTCTGTTCTCTTTTAGAGCGTTTAGATTTTAGAAACATTGTTTAGAATATGCAGCACGGTGGCGCAACTGGTAGAGCTGCTGCCTCTTAGCGAACAGGTCCTTGGTTCAAACCCCGGTCCAGGGGCCTTCTGGGTGGAGTTTGCATGTTCTCTCCGTGCATGCGTGGGTTTTCTCCGGGTACTCCGGTTTCCTCCCACAGACCAAAAACATGCATGTTAGGCTGATTGGTAACTCTAAATTGTCCATAGGTGTGAGTGAGAGAGTGAATGGTTGTTTGTCTCGTTTGTCTGTCTCTATGTGGCCCTGTGATGGACTTGCGACCTGTCCAGGGTGTACCCCGCCCCTCGCACAGTGATTGTTGGACATGGGCACCAGCGACCCCCGTGACCCAAAATGGAATAAACGGGTAAAGATAATGGATGGATGGATGGATGGATGTTTAGAATATTGCAAGAGTGTGGGAAGGGTTTAAAACGCCTTAATATATATCCATTCATCCATCCATCCATCCATTATCTTCCGCTTGTTAGGAAGTCAGGTCGTGGGGGCAGCAGCTTGAGCAGGGAGGCCCAGACATCTCTTTCCAGAGCCACCTCTTCCAGCTCTTCTGGGAAGATTCCAAGGCATTCCCAGGCCAACCGAGAGACATATTCTCTCCAGTGTGTCCTGGGTCTTCCCCATGGCCTCCTCCCAGTTGGACATGCCCGAAGCACCTCCCTAAGGAGGTGCCCAAAGGGCATTCTTACAAGATGCCCGAACCTCCTCAACTGGCTCCTCTTGATGTGAAAGAGTAGCGGTTCTACTCTGAGTCTCTCCTGGATAACTGAACTTCTCACCCTATCTCTAAGGGAGAGTCCAGCTACCCTGCAGAGGAAACTAATTTCAACCACCTGTATCCGCAATCTCATTCTTTTGGTCACTACCCAGAGCTCATGACCATCGGTGAGGGTAGGAACATAGACCGATCGGTAAACAGAGAGCTTTGCCTTACAGCTCAGCTCTCTCTTCACCACAACAGACCAGTACAGAGTCCGCAATACTGCAGATGCTGCTCCAATGTATCTGTCAATCTCACACTCCATTCTTCCCCCACTCGTGAACAAAACCCCAAGATACTTGAATTCCTTCATGTGAGGCAGAATCTCACCCTCAATTCGAAGAGAACAATCCACCCTTTTACGGTTGAGAATGATGGCCTCAGATTTGGATGTGCTGATTCTCATCCCATCCACTTCACACTTGGTTGCAAACTGCTCCAGTGAGAGCTGAAGATCACGGCAAGATGACGCCAACAGGACCACATTATCTGCACAGCGCAGAGGTGGAATCCTGCGGCCACCAAACCGGAAACCCTCCGCAAGCTGGCTGCAGCGAGAAATTCTGTCCAAAAATTCATGAACAGAATCTGTGACAATGGGCAGCCCTGGCGGAGTCCAACTCCCACCCTCAAAGGGTCTGAATTACATCCGGCAATGTAAACCAAACTTTTGCACAGCTTGTATAGGGACTGAACAGCCCATAACAATGAACCTCATATCCCATACTCACGGAGCACCCCCCACAGTGTACCCCGAGGAACCCGGTCAAATGCCTTCTCCAAGTCTACAAAACACATTTAGACTGGATGGGCAAACTTCCATGACCTTTCAATGACCCTAGTGAGGGTAAAAAGCTGATCCAGTGTTGCACGGCCAGGACGGAACCCACATTGTTCCTCCTGGATCTGAGGATCGACCAAGGATCAGACTCGCTTCTCCTGTACCCCTGAATAGACTTTACCAGGGAGGCTAATGAGAGTGATGCCCCTATAATTGGAGCACACCCTCCGATCCCCTTTTTGAAGAGGGGAACCACCACTCCAGTCTGCCAATCCAGTGGCACTGCCCCCAATGTTCACACAATGTTGCAAAGACGTGTCAACCAAGACAGCCCTACAACATCCAGGGCATTAAGGAAATCAGGGTGAATCTCATTCACTCCTGGAGCCCTGTCGCCCCTGAGCTTTTTAACTACCTTGGTGACCTCAGCCACAGTTATGGATGGATCACCCCCAAAGTCCCCTGACTCAGCTTCCTCCATGGAAGAAATGCTGGTGAGAAGGTCCAAGAGGTATTCCTTCCACCTCCTGACGACATCACTGGTTGAGGTTAATAGCACCCCACCTTCACTGAACACAGAGTTAGTAAAGGGCTGCTTTCCCCAACTCAGCTGCCCGATAGTATTGCCAGAATCTCCTGAGAGCCGACCAAGAGTGTCTATCCGAGGTCTCACCGAATTCCTCCCACATCCGAGCTTTTGCCTCAGCAACAGCCAAGGCTGTAGACTGCTTGGCCCTCCGGTGCCCCTCAGCTGCCTCCGTAGTTCCACTGGCCAACAAGACTCGATAGGACTCCTTCTTCAGCTTGACAGCCTCCCTAACCTGGGGTGTCCACCACCGAGTTCGTGGATGGCCACCGCGAGAAGCACTGACAATCTTGTGGCCACTGCTCAAGGAAGCTACCTCAACAGGCGAGGTACCACTCGGACTCAATATCCCCATCTCAGCTGGGATACGGTTAAAGCTCTCCCAGAGGTGTGAGTTGAAGATCTCTCTGATGGGTTCTTCTGCCAGGTGTTCCCAGCAAACCCTCACTACACATTTGGGTATACCGGGTCTGTCCAGCTTCTTCCCCGCCATCTGATCCAACTCACTACCAGGTGGTGATCAGTTGACAGCTCAGCTCCTCTTTTCACCCAAGTGTCCAAAACAAACGGCCGCAAATCAGATGACACGACTATGAAGTCAATCATCGATCTACGACCTAGGGCATCCTGGTGCCAACTGCACTTATGGACACCCTTATGTTTGAACATGGTGTTTGTGATAGACAAACTATGACTAGCACATAAGTCAAACAACAGAACACCACTCAGGTTTCAGATCAGAGAGGCTGTTCCTCCTAATCACGCCCCTCCAGGTCACACTGTCATTACCCAAGTGGTCATTGAAGTCCCCCAGCAGAATAAAGGAGTCCACAGTTGGCGCACCACCCAGCACTCCTGCCAAGGGCTCCAATTTTCATTGTTATGCTGATGGCACACAATTATATTTGTCCATTAAACCCAATGAATCCAATCAGCCACTTAGACTACAAGCATGGCTTAAAGACATAAAAACCTGGATGACTCTTTATTTTCTCCTTTTGAACACAGACAAAACTGAGGTTTTGGTTTTTGGACCTGAGCACCTTAGGGATGAATTTTTCAGTCTTTCTCCCTCTTTAGATGGCATTAATCTGTCCTCCAGCTCTAATGTTAAAAATCTCTGTTATTTTTGATCAGGACATGTCTTTTATCCCCCACAGTAAAAACGTTACTAGAACTGCCTTCTTCCACCTGCGTAATATTGCTAAAATTAGAAACATCTTATCTAAAAATGATGCAGAAAAACTGGTCGATGCATTTGTCACGTCTAGACTGGACTATTACAATGGTTTATTATCTGGGTGTCCAAATACTTCTTTAAAACATCTTCAGTTGATCCAAAATGCTGCTGCCACCCACCTTTACTACATTTGGTGGCCCGACAGGTTTCTAAAGAGATATAATTATGTGTGACACGAGATCTGTGTTGTTGCAAAATAACGCTGTATGTTGGCACATGAAAAGGTCAGAGTTTTGAACTTGGTACAGGCATAATTCATGCTTTTGGTGGTCAGAGAGCTGCAATTACGTCAATGTGTTCATTTTAAAGCTGAAAATTGTCAATCTGTTTGCATAACTAATGTAGTATGACATATGCTGGATATATTCATACATTTCACGGGTTCTTCATTTTTCTGACTGTGTACATGTCGTGCATTGAATTTAACAGAAATGTAACGAGAGACGTTATTTATCTTTGACCCATCAAAATGAATGCGGTCATTTATTTACAGAATCAAAGTTTAACATCAAACATTTACATTAATTTGGCAAAATATGAAAACAATAACATGGCTAGTTTCACAGGAAGTGAGAACAATACGGCGATTGTTGTCACTTTTCAGCAGAACAGCAGACATCAATCACACGGCGGTGATTGAGAAACTTTGCTTCAGACATTTCTAAAATATCTGTAATGATTTTTAGGAGAAAGGAGAGTTTAAGATGGAAAATGGAGATTTATCTTACAGAGAGATGTGTGAGGGAATTTATCTGTGGTACCAGAACAACACGCTCTTTGGAGAATAAGCTTGGCCCACGGTACGCTTGGTCGAATAGGACTTTTACCTGGCAGATGATAATCAGCGTCGGTGTAGAGTTCCCTTCTGACTCTTTCAGCGTCTCCGTGAGGACAGCCAAACCCCTAGGAGTCGTGTGAGGTTATCCAAACAGAAGTTATAATCCCCAAAATCGTCTCTGGATCATTCTGAATGCGTTTGCATCCAAGAACTCTGAACTCTTTACGTCTCCAACTCTTTCAAAGCTCTACTCATCTCGTCACGTCTCGTCTCGACACGACAACAGAACTTTTTGACGACACTTCTCTTACACTTCTCTTAGAGAACTGGGAAGTTGCCACATTTAAATGGGTTCGACTTCCGGTTCATTGAGAGCTTTCTGATTCGTGGATGGACCAGAACAGAGGTGTGGTTTGTGATGTAAGGTGTTATGGGAAGTCAAGGACAGAGATTAAGTTTGTTTAAAACAGACAGAAAGATTGTTGGAGAACTCCAGACTTCGTGGCGTCTCTTCTCCTAGTATCTGCTGCAAAAGTTAAACATGACATTTCTTTTCAGTAAACTTTTTTAGTTGACCGAAACCTAAACTTTAACACACACTTACAAATTTGCTCATTGAAGACAGAAAAATCAAGAAATGCATATTAACCTGATTTCTTCTGTGCATGAGGAATAAAAATCATTACTTACTGTTTATGTAAATAAAAATGAGTAGTTCTCTTCAACCTGTAAACATTGTTTGAACTAACACAATTTGATTATTAAAACATTTGTAAAGTAGTAATGATCATAGAGAATTGTCATTTCTACTTGATTA
>NC_056508.1:7094988-7098170 GCF_014905685.2 Nematolebias whitei
TATAAAGTTCTTTATAGAGTACATTATACAGGTCAGCGAATGTTTCGGATGGGATTTACATCATCTAACAACTGCTCACAGTGCACAGGCAATATTCCTGATGATTATATCCATGCACTCTGGTTCTGCCCACCCGTTCAGAGGTTCTGGGTCCAGGTTTGTGAAGACTTGTCTAAATGTCTGAAATGTAATATTCCACTCTCTCCGTCTGTTTGCTTATTGGCTATCTTGGAAGATGTTACCCTGGAAAAAAATACATGTCGCATGATTTTCACTGCCTTATGCATCGCAAAGAAAACCATACTCCTGAATTGGAAAAATAAAAATAATCTTAGCATTAATCAGTATAAAAATCTGCTGTTAGATCATATCAGTCTTGAAACAGCATCTGCCGACACATTGGATCAATCTCTGTGGGCTCCTTTGATCGGCTCCGTTACATAGTGAGGGTGGGTAGTCTGGGATCTGACCTTGTGGGGCCTTGGGGTTGATGTGGAGGCGGGTGTATGGGTTTGGGGCCCCGGGGGGGTTGCCGGGGGCTGGGCTCTTGTGGGTACCTGGGCAGGGGGGCACTGCTTTCCCTCTGGGGAGGGCCTGGGTGGTTCTGGGGGATGTCTGCTGGTGGCTGCATGCAGGCCCTCAGGTGGTCTGTGGCGGCGGTCGTGGGTCACCGATCTGGTAGCCTGGCTGTGCTGGTGTGGGTTCGGGGTGGGCGTGGGGGCTTGGGGTTCTGGGGGCTTATCGCCCCCGGGCTTGGGCCTGTGGGGTTCGGGGATCTTGGGCTCTGGCGGGCGGGTTGCCGGGCTCTGGGCTGGCTTGCGCTCTGGTGCCCGGTTCTGGGCGGGGGCCTTCGGCTCGCTGGTGGGTTGTGGGTTCATGGGCTGGGGGGTTGGGTGTTTGGGGGCGTGACCAGTGGCCCCTAAGAGGGGGTAGTTTGACCCAGCCTAGGTGTCTAGTGTGCTATGTGTTTTGAGAGATGTCCGAATGAGGGGTGGGTGTAGTATTTCTTCTGGGGTGGGGATGGGGTAGATGTCCTTGGGGGCGGCCCGGGACTGTGCATGGCTGGCTGGCTGGCCCCTTTCCTGTGGTGGGGGCTCGCTCCCGGTGCTTCCTGGCACTGTCGGCGGTTGGGCGGGCGCTCTTGGCCGGGTCGTCCTGGTGGGGTTTGGCTCCATCTGGTAGCGGGCTGACTGCGGTCTGTGGGGGTCCTGGTGGCCCTCGGGTGTGTAGGCTGCTGGTGCGGCTTATGGCGGCCCTCGGGGCTCTGTCCCTCTCTGGTCTGGAGCTCAGCGGGCCTGGCGGTCGGTCCAGATGGAGAGGTGTCTTGGCCTCAATCCCTGGGTGGACCTTGGGGGGCTGGGGGGGGGGGGGCTGTTGGGTCAGTGGGGGAGCTGACTCCCTGTGGGAGCATTTGCTCTCACAGTTATTTCTCCCCATCCCTCACCATGCACCTCCACCCTCTTCATTTCAATTCCACACATTTAGGGTTGTTTGGGCTCGGGTGTGCTGCAACAATTTTACATCTTTGTTGACCATAGCCACTTGACTCAATTTTATTGTACACCTTAGACATTCATTCATAACATCCTCATGACATTCATATATAGGAATTTGAAGTGGGCACATGGCTATGGGTGGTGGGATGACTTTACTCTCACCCCCTGTGCCTGTGCTCACTTACAACGGTTACATTTAGACACTAGGGTTTGGATAGAGTTGGGGTGGAGGGGAAACTGGCACCTTGCCAGCCTTTGCTCCTTCTTCTTTCCTTTTTAATGGCACTCTACAACAACACACATCAACAGCACATCTAGGGGTGGGGGTGTATGTGTCGGGGTCTTATTTTTATTTATTTATTTATTTTTTTTTTTCTCCTCTTCCTACCCACCTAGTTCCCTGACTGCCATTCCGGGGGTGGGGTCCGGGAGAAGGGCAGGCCGTCGGGTGTTGACCAGGACTATGTGGGGGTTCGGGGTCTGGGGGTTGCCGTGGGCGGTGCTGGCGCTGTGCTCTCCCTGGGGTTGTTTGGACCCCCTGAGCTTGGCTCTTGGGTGCCATGGTTGGCCCGCTGACCGGGGTGGCTGCCGGGGCCTGGCAGGCGGTCGGCTGGGGGTGCGTGTTTGGTTGTTGACGGTGTGTGGGGTGGTTGGTGGCGTGTCCTCTTCATGGTGGGGGGGTGTCCTGTCGGCGGGGCATGGCCTGGGCCGGTTCTGGGGTATTGGCTCTTCTCCGCTCAGGAATGAATGGGTTTACCTCCTGGGTTTGGGCATGGGCTGCCCCCTGTAGAGGGCGGGTACATGGCTTGGACCTGGGGGGTTTAGAGTGTGTATCGGGAATAAGAATGAAATGTATCGTTATTGTATGTCTTTGAGTGAATGAATGTGAGATTGAGGTTGGGATAGTGTGATTGTGTCTGTGTATGAATGGATATTTGTTAGGCCAAGACTCGGACTGCCCCCTCTTTGATACAACTGGGGGTGCTTGGCATCGCGCCCCTATCGCGCGGCCCCCTGGTGGGGTGTGCCCTTGCCTGCCGGCACGCTTGGGGCCCTTGGTATCGGGGGCTGGGCGCTTGGGCGTGTGTCGGCTCGGCCTGGTGTCTGCCTGGTGGGGCTCGGGTCCTCTGGCCCTGTCAGGCCTTGGCCTGGGTGGTGTGAGTCCTCGGTGCCCGGGCCTCGGTGCCTGGACCTGGACCTACATCGGTGCGGCGGGTGCCGACGGGGGCCTATGAGTTTGTCGCTGTTGGCCCCGGGGGGTCACTGTATGTGGTTGCTGGTGGGGATCTTCCGGTTCTCCCCTGTGGTCCGTTCTGGGGGGTGGGTGAGTGGTTCGTCCTGTGTGGGTGGCTCTGGGGGCTCCGCGGTCGGGGTCCCTCCTGGGGTCTTGGACTCTGGTCCCCCCTTTTTCATCTGCCTCTGGTCTTGGGGGTCGGGTCTCTGCTGCTTCACAGTTACTAATAAATGTTCTATTAGAGAAGCCTTATACACTTATGCATGCTCACAACCACACACAAATAGAAGCAGGGATGCTTATTTAGGCTTTATATGTAGATATATAGATATGTATGTGAGTGTATATTCATGTGTATGTATGTATGTATGTATATAGGCGTAGGTATGGGTATATATATTTATGGAAACTTACTGCAAAGCCATGAATATTTTAAGTTCTTTATACATATG
>NC_056508.1:7098270-7100106 GCF_014905685.2 Nematolebias whitei
GATATGTATGTGAGTGTATATTCATGTGTATGTATGTATGTATGTATATAGGCGTAGGTATGGGTATATATATTTATGGAAACTTACTGCAAAGCCATGAATATTTTAAGTTCTTTATACATATGTATTTTGTTGCTATGTTTTGTCACGTTCTTTGCAGGTGAACAGACAGTGGCCGGGTGTTTTGACGTGTGCTCTATTTGTATATATTTCTTATATTTTGGAGTCTTACTTTGTCTTTTCTTTCTTTCTATCCTATTAGAAAAAAAAATAACTGGTTGACTCAAAATATAAGAACAGATAGTCACTATAATAAATATTTCATAATAATGGTGTGGAGAGGATGGCTGTAAGGGGAGAAGGGAGGCCATCAAAAAAAAAAAAACAAAACAAAGAAAGTGAGTATAAGTGTGTTTAAATAAGTGTAATATAGGTATAGATTGACATAAAAAGCATTAAAATAATCATTTCTATATCATTCCACCCTTGCTTTTATGGCAATAATAAGTAACACACACAAAATGTATATGTTTGAATAGGCATAAAGGCAACTTAACACCTTATAAAACATTTTTTATATCAGGGACATGCGTAGGACGCAAGGATATGGGATCCAAGAGGACCCATATTATCAGGGGAAATCCGAAGAGGAACCCCCAAAAGACGTACCTAGCCGCCTCCCACCTCGGACGAAACGTCCCGAGGCGAAAAAATCACAAAAGTTCCAGGAACAAGGCCCTAAACCTCTGAGCTCGGAAGAGACAGAGGAAATACAAAGGTTTTTAGACACTTTGATACACGCTGAAATGGGAACCCAACCAGGAGCACAATGTAGTGATCTGATCGCTACTAACTCTGAAGGCGCGAATGACAACATTACAGATGTCGGTGAAACACACCAAGACATTGCTGTTATTGTTTCCAACAACCCCTCATCGGACGAAAGGGGGATAAACTCACACACAAACGATGATGAGTCATCGCAAACTGAAAACTCAGAACCTGACCTTCATGATTTTGAACTAGGCATTCCAGTTCTGGGAGGACTCCCAGATAACCTGGTACCGAGTCAAGAAGCTGGGCCAGTATGTTTCACGAAACCATCACAGGCCATCGCTCTTTTCTCAACCAATGACGTCGACCAAGGGCCTGAAACCTATGGTGCCTTACCCATAGACAGGTCCGACGACTCAGAAAAGGATTCGTTGGAGCTCCCCATGGAGCAAGAACCCTCATCAGTCTCATCACAGATTGAACAGGTGGTCGCTCAAGCCGACACTCTGACATCTGATGAAGAAAGAGACAAACCTCGCCAAGTTCTTTTAAAATATGAAAAGTCATTTTCAACTGACCCAGAAATCATCAAACTTCAGAAGTTGGATGATCCTGCAATTAAATCGATGATACTGTATCTGACTGACCCAGACAAATACACTCCATCGAAAGTCAAACTGGATTCCAATCCAGACCTAAAAGTCCTCTTTCAGCTGCGCAAACAGTTAAAACTACTCAAGGACAACCTAACTTTAGCTCATGGAGCGACGTCCTCACCCGTGTTCGCGGTCTCCCATGACCGAAGGGGGGTGACGCCAGTTAGGATAATGCTACCAGACGCGATAACATGATCAAATCTGACATTCAGAGTGAGTGGCGCACCGAAATGTCGTTTTCTAGTTGCTTAATCACTGCTTTTGTCGATGTTGAAACGTTGTTAACTGGTTGCTTAGTCACTGTTTTTGTCGATGTTGAGACATCGTTTAATTGGTTTTTGGTATTGTTTTTGAACACCCCAGGCAAGAATGAATTTTGTTGTGTAGTTAAGTTAGAGACTAAGAG
>NC_056508.1:7100206-7102791 GCF_014905685.2 Nematolebias whitei
CGCTGACAGGTCCTTTTGTGTCTCCATCAAAGATTTTAGTTCAGCCTTGGCAGCGCTTAAATGGGGGGTACCGCAAGGGTCCATCCTTGGTCCTCTTTTATTTTCTTTATACCTGCTGCCACTAGGTGCTATTTTCAGGAAACATAACATACCTTTTCATTTCTACGCCGACGACTGCCAAATCTACTTCCCCCTCAGACTCAACGGTACTTGCTCTATTTAACCGTTACTGGACTGCCTGGCTGACATCAGAGATTGGATGGCTTTAAATTTCTTGAGTTTCAACGAGAAGAAATCTGAAGTTATGCTGTTTCCTCCCAATGACACAATCACCAACCACTGCATAGACCTATCCGTTCTGTCACCGTTAGTGAAACAAAGAGTCACTAATCTAGGAGTGATACTTGACCCTTCTCTGAAACTCAACAATCATGTAAATATGATTGTTAAATCCTGCTTTTTCCAGCTGAGGCGACTGTCTAAGCTGAAGCCCATATTGTCCAAAAATAACCTGGAGACAGTAATTCATGCATTCATTACATCCAGGCTCAACTATTGCAACTCACTCCTTTTTGGTATCAGTCAGACCTCCATAGCTAGACTCCAACTGGTCCAAAATGCAGCAGCCCGGTTTTTGACCAGCACAAGCAAAAGAGAGCACATTACACCTGTTTTGGCCTCCCTACACTGGCTTCCGGTTCACCTTTGAATCAAATTCAAAATACTCTTGTATGTCTATAAATCACTAAACAGCTCTGCCCCCTCCTATCTTACTGATCTGCTCCAGCCGTATGTCCCACCACGTTCTCTCAGATCAGCAGACCAGTTGCTCCTAACAGTCCCAGGAACCCGTCTCAAGCGCAGATGTGACAGGACCTTCTCTGTAGCAGGCCCAAGACTTTGGAATGAGTTACCTCTGCTCGTTAGACAGGCCCCCTCCCTCACAGTTTTTAAATCTCGCTTAAAAACACACTTCTATTCCCTGGCTTTCTGCACTGTGTGATCTGTGCTGAGTCTGTGTGCATCACACTGTGTTAGTCATGTTGCGGTTGTTGTTGTTATCCATTATTGTTTTTGTTGGTTTCTACTTTTTGGTGTCCTGTTATGTAATCTGTTGCTATGTGCTTGTTCTGTTTGTCCCTGTACAGCACTTTGGTGTGCTTTGTCACTGTTTAAAGTGCTTTATAAATAAATTGGTATGGTATGGTATGGTATCACTGTGCAAGAGGTGAGGGACACCCTGGACAGGTCTCCAGTCCATCACAGGGACACATAAAGACAAACAAGACAAACAATCATTCACTCTCTCTCTCACACTTATATAGGGACCATTTAGAGTTACCAATCAACCTAACATTCATGTTTTTGGTTTGTGGGAGAAAACTGGAATACCCGGAGAAAACCCACACATGCATGGAGAGAACATATAAACTCCACCCAGAATGGTCCCTTAGTGGGATTTGATCTGACAACCTTTTTGCTGAGAAAAAGCAGCGCTATTGTGCCACTGTGTCACCCACTCTCACAAGAATGTAAATATATGTAACTTGCTAAAGCTGTGCACTTGTCTTTGAAAATCAGACCCCTTCGACCTTATTTTAATTTACAAATGTGTTTTGATCTCTCTCTTAAAGTATTTACATATGACATGAATGATCTGGTTGATGTGTCAGGGCTTCTGAAGTGTGTTTTATTTGCAGATGATACCACATTTTTTTGTTCGGGTGAAGATATTGAACGGATGTTAGAGATGACACAGGCAGAATTCATAAAATTACAAACTTGGAACCAATTTAATAAGTTATCATTAAATTTGGAAGAAAAACTGCATGATATTTAGTAATAGAAAGAAAATTATCTAAGTCCCATTTAAAATTGACAGTACTGAAATTCATAGAGTTAATGAAAAAAAATTTGGGGGTGTCGTTATTGATGAGAAGCTGACGTGGAAATCTCATGTAAATTACTTAAGAATAAAAACAGCAAAATCAATTGCATTACTGTATAAAGTAAAAGAGTTTTTGAATGGCAAAGCTTTGCATATATTGTATAATGTAATGATTGTTCCATATTTAATGTATTGTATTGAAGTTTGGGGAAAAGCATGCAAGACAATTACAAATCCAATTTTTATTTAATAAAAAAGAGCTATAATAAGTATCAGTAGGAAGTGCTATGGTCATCCAACAAATATATTATTTCATCAATTGAAATTATTAAAATGTTATGATTTGGTTGAATATAGTATTTTACAAATCATGTATAAAGCTCATAAAAAATATTACCCCCAAATATTTAATCACATTTTTTTGGAAAAAAAAAAAAAAAAGTCATTATAACCTTATGGGAATGGTAATGTTTGTAAAACCTCCATTTAGAACTAGTCTGAAGGAGCACTGTGTTGTAATTCAGGGAATAGGATTATGGAATTGCCTTGATATCACCATAAAAAATTCTAAAACAATTTATATGTTTATAAAGATGATTAAGTTAAAATGGTTAGGAAAGTATGGTGCCATGTGAAGGATGCCTGATGTTTTTTGGTTTTGCTTTGGGATTTGTTCAAGCCTGAGTTGTTGTTTGTT
>NC_056508.1:7102891-7111057 GCF_014905685.2 Nematolebias whitei
CCGTCCAGGGTGTACCCCGCCCCTCGCACATTGATTGCTGGACATGGGCACAGGCGACCCCCGTGACCAAAAATGGAACAAGCGGGTAAAGATAATGGATGGATGGATGGATGAAATTAATGAATACAAGAATTAAAATGAAAAATTAAAATGATTTAAACCATTTTTTAAAGTGGGTATACCAGTGCAAAATTGTTAAAAAATAAAAAAAATAAAAAAACAGAGCCTTAGTTTTCGTCAAATAATCATGTTTTTTTTCTTCTTTTCTTCCATATTAAATCTATTCTGAAAATCAACTTAAAAAAAAAAAAGAAGTCAAATCATAAGTTACATAAATCTGAAAACGAAACATCATATTTTGTATAATCTTGATTAGTATGTTTTTACAATTCTTTTCTTCATTCTGCCCACAAAAACAAATAAATATCTTCCCAAAGCCACTGACAAAGTGTTTACCCATAATCTTGTTATTTTCTGTGGACTTTCAAACCTCCTCTGTGATATCTTTTAATGGGTAAATACTGCATATGATTATTTAAAGATACATTAAGCTGTACGCACTCTTGCAGCCCAGAGTACAGCACCTTTATTGTAATTTGCATACAACATAGTGTTTCCACCAGCAAAGAAGATCTGAGTGGAAAAAAAAAAAAACTCAACTACTGCTTAATCATTTTTCCCAGAACTCTATGTTGCATTCAGAGCCATATGTTGAAGGGTGTTATTGTGTTTTGACCTGTATTAGGAGGCTTGTCATCCGTCAGTACCTGTGTTGTCATTTCATTTATCCACCTGCACTTATTCCCTGTACAGCCTTTATTGATCTTTATACTACCTTACCTGACATTCTAAAACCTTTCTGACAAAAAACTCTGAAGAAAAAACTTCTACCACAAGTGAAATGAACTGAATAGTTATTCTGAGACTAATATTGCTAACTGGTGCAGAAAACTTTCACCAGCTGCTGACTGCTTTACCTGAACACTTATTTTTTTCCCACTGCGTCATAACCAGTCCTTAATTTGAGCCGGATCCTGCCAGAACAAGATCCGGGAACTCTTTTGACAGGGTAAGTTTCGGCAACTGTTTGCTAGGATCCGGTTACTCTCAGGCTTACCAATAAGTTATGAACAAATATGACTGCCTTGAATTAATAAAACTTATATTGGACATGTAAAGTGAAAATAATTAAATAAACACTAATTTTACACACAACAGCCACTTACGAGTTTCTAATATCAAATACAAGCAGCACCTTCAAGTAGAATTGCATTTGGGCCCAAAAAAACCAACCCAACGTGGCCCCAGCCCATAGCCATCATTTCCAAACCCTACCCGACCCAACAAATTAACAATAATTACAGGTCTGAACCCAAAAAACCCTGACACTTTTAATTAAGCTTTGACTGCTTATATAGCTATTAACGGTTGGCGGATGCACGCGGCTGAGGGAGCAGAAAATTGGAGCTGAGGATTTTTATCGTCATTCTCATCACATGTGGTTCATGAGGTGGAACAAAACTATGTACACAGGGTCCCAGTTACATCCAACAAAAATATAAATTGTAAAGAAAACCATTAGTAAGAGCCGCGTCATGAATTAAGAATATACTACATTCACTAAACTAAGAATACACAAGACTAAGAATACACTAAGCACTAATAGTACAAAAACAATGTGTCAAAACAACAGCAGCATGAACATGAGGCAGTGTAAGCAGATGAGGACCAATGAGCACAGCAACATGAAATAATCAGCAGCATGAAATCAGCATCATGGATATTCAGCTGCACATATCAACAACCAAGTGGCATTACAGTGATTTTTTTTCCCAGTTTTTTTCACAGGGATTTTTCACAGGGATTTTCACAGGGATTTTTTTCCTGGTTAGAGATTCATGAGTCTAACAGCCTCAGGGTAGAAGCTGTTCCTCAGCCTGGTGGTTCTGCACTTAATGCTCCTCAGCCTTCTGCCTGAGGGGAGTGGGGCAAAAAGTGTGTGTGCTGGGTGTGTGGGGTCCTTCATGAAGCAGGTGTCCCTCTTCCTTCATCTGGAGGTTAGATGGCTGTGATGGTGGGAAGGCTGACTTCAACAGACTTCTGTGCAGCCTTCACCATTCTCTACAAAGCTTTTCCTGCAGCTGTGTATCCTCCATGCCACACATTGATGCTGTAGCACAGGATGCTCTCCACTGCACACCTGTAGAAGGAGGTGAGGACTGAGCTTCCCAGACCAGCTCGCCTCAGCTGCCTGAGGAAGTAGAATCTCCCATGTGCTTTCCTGGTAGTGTTAGTGCCCCAGCTGAGGTTGTAATTCAGGTGCACACCCAAGTACTTGTAGCTGGAGACCACTTCCACTGCAGATCCTCTTATTTTCAGGGGGGTGTAGGTGTGTTTGTTCCTTCTGAAGTCTACAATCATCTCTTTTGTCTTCTTCACATTGATGTGAAGGTTGTTCGTCCTGCACCAGCTCTCCAGGTGTTCCAACTCCTGCCTGTAGCTGGACTCATCATTATTTTTGATGGATCCAACCACCGCTGTATCGTCTACAAACTTTACAAAATGACAGCTTGGATGGGTCAATATGCAGTCATATGTTAGCAGAGAGAACAGGAGGGGGCTCAACGCACAGCCCTGGGGGGAGTCCATGCTGAGGGTTATGGTGGAGGAGGAGAAGTTGTGGATCTTCACAGTTTGTGGTCTGTTGGTTAAGAAGTCTAGGACCCAGTTGCATAGAGAGGGACTTAGTCCTAGTGTGATTAGTTTGTCCATCGGGGTCTGGGGAATCATGGTGTTGAAGGCAGATGTGAAGTCCACTGTCACGATGCACACTTTAATCTTTGCTAAAACACAATTTTCACTGCTTGGTTTCAAGTTTTCTCTATGTTCATTTGGTTTATGTCAGCTCTGCTTCGTATCTGCAGTTTTCTGCCTGTCACACCTCCTCTCACTGCAGCTTGTTAGTGTTCATGGGAAACACCTGTGCTCTGGTGCTTAAAAGCTTCTCTCCCTCACAGTCTGGTGCCAGAATATCGAAAGCCTTTGGTGAGTAGTCTTCCAGCGTTTCTCTCTTGTATCCTGATCCTGTTCACAGTCTCCTGCCTGCCCCTCAACCTCTGATTTTTGTCTTGCCCTTTTGTACCTCTGCTCATCTGCCTTTTTGCTGCCGTTATCTGCTTGTTTTTGGACTCCGAGTTTTGCCTTGCTCTTTGGTACTGTCGCCTTTATCAGATCCTGTTGCCGACCTTGTTTCTGCCCACGACTTCTGCCTCTGGATTGTCCACCCAAGACCACCGACGTACACCGCCCCTCGGTGACATCTCAGTGCTGTTCAGCGCTCTGCCTCTGGCCCACTGAGACTTACAAGATCCAGCTTCAGCTGTTTGTCTACCAACACCAGCTGAGAGTGGCAGCTCGTTACTTATTTAATAAAACCTTTTTTTACCGTTCTGGATTCTTGTGGTTCTGATCCAACCTCAATCATTACAGTCCGCAAAGAGCATACAGACGTAGGAGTCCTTCTGCTCCACGCTTTTGGTTCGGATAGATCTATACATTCCTGAAGGTGGTGACGTCATCAGTACACTTAGAAATGTAACACAGGATGGAGGATGTATATTCGTCCAAGTCTAGTGCCCCTCCCTCTTTGACAGCAGCTTCCCTGAATACCTGCCAGTCCGTGTGTTGAAAGCAGTCTCTTAAAAAAGAATCACTGTTTTTTTACCCACCCCTTTAATCTCCTTTGCATTGGGCTGGAAAGTCTCAGCGGGGGCAGGTAAGCCGGAGCCAGAAAGATTGATATGTAATCAGAGAGTCCAAGGTAGGGGCGGGGTACAGCTTTATATGTGTCTTTCACGTTGGTGTAAAAACGGTCTAGTGTGTTATTTCCTCTTGTAAAAATATTCATATGCTGATAAAAACTTGGCAGTGTCTCCTTCAGATTTACATGGTTAAAATGACCAGCCACCACTTAAAAAGCATCCGGGTGTTTGGTCTGAAGTGAGCTCGTGTTATTATTTAGCTCCTTCAGGGCATCTTTAGCATTAGCGTCCGTAGCTATGTAAACAGCTATTATAAACACCACCGTAAACTTGTGAGGTAAATAATGTGGTCGACACTTCATTGTTAGTTGCTCTAATGCCTCGGAGCATGTACTGTTTATCAGCGTACAGTTTGTGGACCAACCATTGTTTATATAAACACACACTCCTCCTCTGCGCGTCTTTCCCGTTTGTTTACTGCAGTGGTCCACTTGGAAAAAAAGTCTGCTGTCCATCTGAAACGCTGAGTCCGGAATGCCACTGTTTAGCCATGTTTCTGTGAGACAGAGTACTGCACAATCCTTCATCTCATCTGAGGCACTCATGCTCATTCGAAGCAGATCCATCTTGTTGTCCACTGACCGGATGTTGGACAGAAAGAGAGACGTATCGGGAGTCTGTCAGACCTAGCGTTAGCTTTATGACTCACCAGCACGCCAGCCCGGCAACTTCTCTTCTCCTGGGCACAGCACTTCCTCTTCCGGTTTGAGTGCTGCTGTCTCCATGCTGATGTCCGTAAAAGTTGCAGTCAGCCAAGCGTAGCCTTAAGATTGTTGTTGATTGCTGCTGTGTTCAGTGTTAAATTCTCTCTCATCCTCATCAGTTTGGTTCAGCTATAATTCACATGATTAATGTGTGCAGAGTCAGGTTCAGAGTCAGTCTCAAAACTCCTGAAAACTGGGATCTCACTAGGAGCCTGTGAAGCTGCGGCTGCTCTGAGCGCGGCCATCTTAGCTGACACGGACCCTGCTCTGATGCTCTAGCTATAGTTACATGGACATAAGTAATCGGGTTAAACGGCCATTTGGAATAAAAATGTGTCATGTAAATGCCCCATTCTGATATTTTTTTTTGGTTGTTTATTCAGCACGATCCGAAAGAATTTGTAATCAGAAAAAATTTTTGGAGGAACTGATCTTCATCCCGGCTATGTTGTACTCGGCTGCAAACACCTCCAGCGAAAGCTGTAGATCACGATTTGATGAAGCCAATAGGACTACATCATCTGCAAAAAGCAGAAACACAATCCTAAGGCCACCAAAACGGATCCCCTCAAAACCTTGGCTGCGCCAAGAAATTCTGTCCATAAAAGTCATGAAAAGAATCTGTGACAAAGGGCAACCTTGGCGGAGTCCAACTCTCACCAGGAACGAGCGCGACTTACTGCCGGCAATACGGACCAGGCTCTGACACCGGTCATACAGGGACCTAACAGCCCGTATCAAAAGGCCTGGTACCCCATACTACCAGAGTACCACCCACAGGGTTCCCCGAGAAACATGGTTGAACGCCTTCTACAAGTCCAAAAAACACATGTAGACCGGTTGGGCAAACTCACACGCACCTTCCAGGACCCTGCTGAGAGTGTAGAGCTGGTCCAGTGTTCCACGACCAGGACGAAAACCGCACTGCTTCTCCTGAATCCGAGGTTCGACTATCCGACGGACCATCCTCTCCAGAACCCCCCAAATAGACCTTACCAGGGATGCTTAAGAGCATGATCCCCCTGTAGTTGGAACACACTCTATGGTCCCCCTTTTTGAATAGGGGGACCACCACCCCAGTCTGCCAATCCAGGGGAACTTCCCCTGATGTCCAGGCAATATTGCAGAGTCGTGTAATCTAACACAACCCTACAACATCCAGAGCCTTAAAGAACTCTGGGCAAATCTCATTCACCCCTGGGGCCCTGCCACCGAGGAGCTTTTTAACCACCTCGGTGACCTCAGCACCAGAGATTGGAGGGCCCGACCCAGAGACCCCAGGCTCCACTTCCTCAGTGAAAGATGTGCCGGTGGGATTGAGGAGGTCTTCAAAGTATTCCGGCCACTGACCCACGGCATCCCGAGTTGAGGTCAGTAGCACAGCACCCACACTATAAACAGTGTTGGTGATATACCGCCCCCCCCCCCCCCCCCGAGATGCCAGGTGGTGGACCAGAATTGTGTCGAAGCCATGCGGAAGTCGCTCTCCATGGCTTCTCCAAACTCCTCCCATGCCCGAGTTTTTGTCTCGGCGATCTCCCGAATTGCATGTCGCTTGGACTGCTGGTACCCATCAGCTGCTTCTGGGGTCCCACAAGCCAAAAAGGCCCAATAGGACTCCTTCTTCAGCCTGACAGCATCCCTCACTGCCGATGTCCACCACCGGGTTCGAGGGTTACCGCCACAACAGGCACGACAACCTTGCGGCCGCAGCTCCAGTAAGCTGCCTCGACAATAGAGGCACGGAACACGGCCCACTCGAACTCAATGTCCCCTACCTCCCCTGGAACATGTTCGATGTTCTCCTGGAGGTGGGAGTTAAAGCTCCGTCTCACAGGAGACTCTGCCAAACATTCCCAGCAAATCCTCACAATACATTTGCGCCTGCCAGGTCTGACCGGCATCTTCCCCCACCATCTGAGCCAACTCACCACCAGGTAGTGATCAGTGGACAGCTCCACCCCTCTCTTCACCCTAGTGTCCAAGACATGTGGCCGCAGATCAGATGAAACGACGACAAAGTTGATCATCAAACCGCGGCCTAAGGTGTCCTGGTGCCAAGAGCACATATGGACACCCTTATGCTTGAACATGATGATATGGACAATCCATGACGAGCACAAAAGTCCAACAACAGAACACCACTCGGGTTCAGATCAGGGGGGCCGTTCCTCCCAACCACACCCCTCCAGGTCTCACTGTCACTGCCCACGTGAGCATTGAAGTCCCCCAGCAGAACAAGGGAGTCCCCAGGATGTGCACTTTCCAGTACCCCCTCCAAGGACTCCAAAAAGGGTGGATAATCTGAGCTGCCATTTGGTGCATAAGCACAAACGACAGCCAGAACCCGTCCCCCCACACGTAGGCGGAGGGAGGCTACTCTCTCATTCATCGGGGTGAACCCCAACATACAGGCACTAAGATGGGGGGCAATAAGTATGCCCACTCCTACTCGACGCCTCTCACCAGGGCAATTCCAGGGTGGAAGAGTGTCCAACCCCTCTCAAGGAAACTGGTTCCAGAGACATGCGTCGAGGTGAGTCTGCCTATTTCTAACCGGAATCTCTCAACCTGACACACCAGCTCAGGCTCCTTCACCACCAGAATATGCTAATTTTTTGAGAAGGACCTGTACACACACACTGATTAGGACAATGAAAGACACCTGAAGTGATTAACATTAGACACAGGTGAGACAGGGGCTGAACACAAGGGAAAACAGAGTGCTGGAAACATGAGGAAACAGACCAAACCAAAACCCCACAGAAAGCACAACAGAGAACATCAAATGAAACCAATCAAACTCTTGTTGAGGAACCTGTGACCAAGAAAAGATGTTGTGTATCTGATTTGAGTCAATGTAGTTTCTGAAATTAGCCCTTAGTTTGAAAACGTTTTTAATATTGGCCCCATTTTGTAAGTGAGTTTGACACTCTTGTTCTAATTCAAAAACTCAAAGGAACTAAAATGTGCATTAGTATGAAAACTTACTTATTACTACTTGAATTGTGGGAAAACTTTTTGACAGCAGTGGGAAGTTAAAGGGATAATCTGGTCCTTTTTGGAGTGATGTTTTGCCACATTATAGATTGTTTCTTTATCAGCTATGACATCACTCACAAAGAAGATAATATAGAGGAAAAAGGGCAGAAGTCTTGCCCAGCTCAGCCTCAGGTTAGCCAGTATCATTTTCCAGCAATATCTGAAGGTTTGGGGAAGCTAAACTAATGGACAACCAAACAAGGGGCCATTTTTAATCAGTTTTCAGGCATATTATCTAATCTTTAACATTTTACATTGTTGCATGACAGAGTTGTTTAGTTTGTCATTGTTTTTCAACCAATCAAAGTCTGTCTTAATATACGAATATATGTGTGCCAAGCATGTTTGCTCCTGGTACTGGGACTGAATGTATCAGTCTGCCTGAACAGCAGATCTTGCCAGTCCAAAGGTTTACTTAAACCTTGGTGGACTGAGAAACTGT
This sequence comes from Nematolebias whitei, assembly GCF_014905685.2. Lineage (NCBI taxonomy): Eukaryota > Metazoa > Chordata > Actinopteri > Cyprinodontiformes > Rivulidae > Nematolebias > Nematolebias whitei. Next base: position 7,110,901 of record NC_056508.1, read on the forward strand.
CAAAAATACTATTCAACATTGCCAAAATAGAGTATCTATCTATCTATCTATCTATCTATCTATCTATCTATCTATCTATCTATCTATCTATCTATCTATCTATCTATCTATCTATCTATCTATCTATCTATCTATCTATCTATCTATCTATCTATCA
>NC_056508.1:7111157-7111863 GCF_014905685.2 Nematolebias whitei
TGTCTGTCTGTCTGTCTGTCTGTCTGTCTGTCTGTCTGTCTGTCTGTGTATGTATGTATATATATGTATGTATATATAGCATTGGCTATGAGTTCCATTTGTGCAGGACAGTTTAATTTGTACATTTTGTGAGTTTATTTTATTTATTTTCAAAATCATTTTGTTTTATATGGTCATTTATTGTATTTGAGATCTTTCTCATTGCTTTAATATTAATCACTGACTTTACTTCTTGTACTACTCTTTGTCCAAGACAGGTTGTCAAATACAGGTGCTTTATATTGTATATACAATTTTATTTGATTTTCTGCATTTTAAATGTGTATTTATGTCAATATATAATTCAACTGATATGGCACTTTTTTTTTTCTCTCCACAAATATGTATAAAATGAAGCATTTATCTGCAAAAATGTGATGAAATGGAATTACAGTACAATCATATTCCACAATGTTACTGATCTTAATTTTTTTCAATGTTCTGTCAAAAACAGGCTTTTATCTACTTTGAAACAGCATATAATGATTTTAAAAGAGTCTTTCTTAACAGCTGCATTTCAAAACAGTGTAAATAACGTAGAAACTTGTAGAGCAATGAGAAAGACAATGATGGGAAAAGGGTGATGGTGGGTTTTGCTCCAGGGGCACTTGGGGGGGATTCCTTGATCAGGGATGATTTTCTCCCTGGCTGGCTTTTTTTTTTTTTT
>NC_056508.1:7111963-7112605 GCF_014905685.2 Nematolebias whitei
AAGCCTCTTGGATGAGGGGCGAAACGTTTCTTTTTAACAAAAAAACGAAGTCCAGATGACATGATTCAACCTTTTTTGTTGTTATATACCTGGATGACTGAGAAAACAAACTTTGTGTTTTTGAAACCATTAGTGAAAAGGCCAGACTTAAGGGGTATCTGAGGCAGGCTTGAAACACAAGAGTCAGGGTGGCTTCTGGGTAATACCAGATGGCTAGGCCTCAGACTGACGAAGCCTCTTGGATGAGGGGCGAAACGTTTCTTTTTAACAAAAAAACGAAGTCCAGATGACATGATTCAACCTTTTTTGTTGTTATATACCTGGATGACTGAGAAAACAAACTTTGTGTTTTTGAAACCATTAGTGAAAAGGCCAGACTTCAGGGGTATCTGAGGCAGGCTTGAAACACAAGAGTCAGGGTGGCTTCTGGGTAATACCAGATGGCTAGGCCTCAGACTGACGAAGCCTCTTGGATGAGGGGCGAAACGTTTCTTTTTAACAAAAAAACGAAGTCCAGATGACATGATTCAACCTTTTTTGTTCAGCCAGGACAGTGTTTTCCTTCATAGAGCGTCAACCTGATGCCACACGAAAGGATTACCGCCTGTTATGTGCTGCTCTTATGAAAGAGTATACCCCTTG
>NC_056508.1:7112705-7137070 GCF_014905685.2 Nematolebias whitei
GTGTAGTGAACCAGAAGACCTCAAATCTACCAGATGGACAGAGACTGTTATTTTCATTGATCTGAATAAGTCTGGGCCATCTGATGAACTTTCTTTCTTGAATTAATCAAGCAGAAAAGACAATTCTTTATAATCATTACTGTCTTACAAATGTTTTGATAATCAAATTGTGTTAGTTCACTCAATGCTTTACAGGTTGAAAAGAACTACTAATTTTTATTTTACATAAACAGTAAGTAATGATTTTTGTTCCTCATTCAGAGAAGAAATCACCCGAATATGCCTTTCTTGATTTTCTGTCTGAAATGAGCAAGCTGTCGTAAGTATGTGAAAGGTTGGTCTTCGGTCAACTAAAATGTTTACTGAAGAAGAAATGTCATGTTTAAACTTTTTCAGAAGATTACTAAGAGTAGACTCCAAAAAGTCTGCTGCTTCTGCAATAATCTTTTCTGTATGTTAAACAAGTTTCATTCTCTGACCTCGACTGTTGATAAACACCTTACGTCAAAAACACTCCTCTTTCTGGTCCTTCCACGAATCAGAGGGCTCTAAACTGAACAGAAAGTCGACCCAAATAAAATGTGGCACTTCCCAGTTCAAGTTAGATTGAGAGTTCTGAGAGATGTTGGATTGAGAGCTGACAACAGGTCCGATAGTCCAACAGAATGAGCAGATTGAGAGTGCAGCCGGTTCTGAAAGTTTCAGAGCAATGAAGAATCCAGAGGTTTTGGGATTATAATTCTGTTTTGAACTAACCACGCACGACTCTTCGAGGATTTTAGCTGTTTTCAACGGAGACGCTGATATCAGTTGAAAAGGATTCCTACTGAGCTGATCTATCATCAACCAGGTAACGGCCTCTTCTTCGACTAAAGTGTACCGTGGACAGGCTGGAGATCTGACGGAGCGTGCAACTTCTGGTCAAACAGATTAAATTCCCTCACACATTTCCTCTGTAAGATAAATCTCAATTTACTCTTAAACTCACCTCTCTCTCATAAAACAGTACAGATATTTTTAGAAATGTCTGAAGCAAAGTCCTCAAATCACCGCCGAGTGATTTGAAGTTCATTTTCTGTGAAACTGTCTGTTATTATTTTCATATTTTGCCAAATTAATGTAAATGTTTGATGTTAAACTTTGATTTTGAAAATAAATGATTCCATTCATTTGATGGGTCAAAGATAAATAACGTCTCTCGTTCACATTTCTGTTAAATTCAATGCACGGCATTTACAGTCAGAAAAATGAAGAACTCGTGAATATTGTATGCATATATAATTCATATATTTGTCATACAACAAGTGACACGTACCTCACGTGTATCACTACACAGGAACGAAACCAGCATGGAGGAGGAGGAAGCGTTTAAGTTCGTTTTCAGCAAAAATCTCCACCCTGACATAAGAATGTCGGTGCAACTTATGGCTAATTTCAAAGAGAAATCCATCAGTGAGATAAAAAGTTGTGCTGTGAATGTCTTTGGAGCCCGTTCACAGGCCAAAACACCCATTGAGCTGTTCCCAGGTGAGAGGATTCCTGCCCAGTCATTAGAATTGGAAGGGATGAGAGCTTTAGCTCCCCCTCCCAAAAAAGGCGAGAGGAAACAAGATTTCCCAGCAGCCAAACCACAACAGGTGAGTGTCCCCTGGTCCAGACAGTATCCTAAATGGTTTCCCAAGAAACCAGAGGATGAACGAATGTACCAGAAGGGGGGGGGGGAGGGGGCGAACGCCCTAAGGGTAAAAAATATGGCACCAAAAGTGACCCATACAACCAGGGTTCCCACTGGGAACACCAGAGGAGGGGACCTGCTTCCCCACCACGTTGGCCTGAACAGCCTGAGACGAAAAGAAACAGCAGCAGGTCCAGAAAGAGAGCCCCAGACCTCTGAGCTCGGACGAGACAGAGAGTGTGCATCGGTTCTTGGATTTGTTGAAAGCTGTTGCCACGGACAAACAACCTAACGCGTTGTTTGGCAATATCATTGCTGATGAGTCAGTGAACACAGACAACACCGTTACTGCTGTCACAGACAGTCACCATGACGTTGTTGTCGTAAACTCTGACACGCCCTCACCTGAAAAATGGGGGGTACAATCACACGTCACCGACGGTGACCCGTCACAATCTGGAACCTCAGAAACAGCAACAGCTGTGCTAACGGTTCAGATAAATCAAGGTGACACAAACAGCAACGTTGCCGCTGTCACGGACAGCCACCAGGACCTTGTTGTTACAAACAATGAGAGCCCCTCAACACAAAGTGAGCCAGTGATCTCATACATCAATGACGGAGGCCCGTCAAAAACCGAACTCCCAGGAGCAGTAGCGACTGCACCAACGGTTCGGAAAAACCAGGATTACACAGGCAAAGGTAAACGTAAGAAGAAACGTCGGCCAAAACCTACAAGGTTCCTGTGTAACCTGATCAGACAGGGGGTCGCTAAAAAAGCTTACCTGTCGATCACACTTGAAGGAGTCCTCACACATGAAGCCCTACTGGATGGTGGAGCTGACATAACTATTATGTCAGCCAAACTGTTCGAGGAGCTCAGGACCGCCGCTAACAGTGTTCACAGGGAAATACCTCTCATAGAATGTGCTATAGGACTGCAGGTCCTCGCAGAGACGAGGACAACCCTAACAGCTATAGCTATGGTTCACATGCAGGTTGGCGAAATGACACTATACCACCCGGTACATGTGTTTACGGTTGACTCATTCCCATTTTTGATCGGCCAGGATTTTATAAATCGCTTTGAGGCGATTATAGATTATGGTGAACAGACAATATGGGCCAGAGTGAGCAAACCCCTGCCAATACTCATGCCTCCTGAGACAGTCACAGACTGTCCAACAGCAAGCACCGCAGAAGGCACCAAGGACTTAGCAGAGAATGCAGTCCCAGTAAGTAAGCCTTCAATGTCATGTGAAACCGAAGAAACCCAACCGGTGGACCCAACTCTGACTGAACAAGAAAGCCTCCTCTGCGAGCTGAAACAGTCAGAGCCCACTGGATACTACCTACCGTTGGTAGGTAAAGGTGTAGAGATCCAAGGATCCCACACCGATGATGCTGTACTGTCGCTGCGGACAGATAAATCAGCTATCAAGGATGGAGCGGTGGACGGCCCCCTGTGGTCCTTTGACCCCTCCTGGCCGCTCGCAACTTTGTCAGTACAACCTACAGCCGAGGTAGTGGCAGTCACATGTGCACAGGCTGCAGCCAAGCCGGCTGACAGCACAGTCTCTGTACAACCCGTGCTGACTGACCCAGACATCATCCAACTTCAGAAGTTGGATCCTGCGATAAACTCGATGATGCTGTACTTGACTGATCCAGAAAAGAACACTCCGTCCAAAGCCAACCTGGATTCCAATCCAGAACTTAAAGTCCTCTTTCAGCTGCTCAAACAGCTAAAACTACTCAAGGGCATCCTAACTTTTACTCATGGACCGACGTCCTCACCCATGTTCATGGTCCCCCATGACCACAGGGGGGTGATGTTAGTTCATGCGCATGACCTCCCATCCACAGGACACAAGGGAGATAACGCCACGCTGAAAGCATTGAAACAAGTTGCTTATTGGCCTGGAATGAAAAAGGATGTCAAGAACTACATAAAAGGGTGCCTGGTCTGTGGCCAGCTTCAGCCATCCAGACCACTCCACAGAGCACCACTGCAAAGTAGAGGCATTGCATTCCCATGGTCCGACCTCCAGATCGACTGGGTTGGACCACTTACTAAGAGCACTAGAGGAAATAAATATTTTCTCACGGTAACTTGCGCATTTACCAAATGGGTAGAATGCCTACCAGCTCCTAATGACATAGCACAAACAACTGCTATGTTACTAATGAATCATGTATTTTCAAGGTTTGGACTTCCCCTCAGGGTGAACTCAGACCAAGGTACGCACTTCACAGCTGAAGTGATGAAAGAACTGTGGAAGATGCTAGGCATCAAAGTCAACTTCCATGTTGGCTACCACCCACAGGCCTCAGGCCAAGTGGAGAGAGCAAATAGAACTGTGGTAAGTATTTTGAAGAAATACGTAGCTGCAAACCACAAGGACTGGGATGTGAAACTCCCTCTGGTCCTCATGGCCATAAGGGCCACTCCACACACATTGACTGGCATCTCTCCCTTCGAGATGATGACGGGTCAGCAAATGACTCTCCCCCTACATCTGTTGTATCAACCACGCGATGCCGCCATGGCGACAGCCTACACCACACAACAATACATGAATGATTTGGAAGAACACCTTAAAAACAGCTTTGCGTTTGCCCAGAAAAACCTGGAAAAATCCGCTGAAGGACAAAAGGCGTACTATGACCAAAAGGCCTCTCACGAGGAACTCCAAGTGGGAGATAGGGTCTGATACTACACGTTCCTCCCCACAACCAGGATAAGAGAGTCCGGGACCGTAACTCTTGCCCGCAAACTGATGCCCAGGTGGACTGGACCCCACCTGATAACAGACAAACTGTCTCCAGTTTATCAGATCAAAATCAGCAAAGGCCAAAAAGAGCCAATTGTTAAATGGTACATCAAAACCAGGTTAAACTACACAAGGCGTTCAATAACTCCACAAGAGACAAATATCTCACAAACTCAGACCTAGTGGAAGAAAAGGTTGTCCAAACAGAAACTAAACAAGTTTAAGCTTAATTAAGTGTTAAGATAACAACTCAGACGCGATAACGTGATCAAATCTGACAATCAGAGTGAGTGTTGCAGTGAAACGTTGTTTCTAGTTGCTTAATCACTACTTTTGTCGATGTTGAAACGTTGTTTTTCTGGTTGCTTAATCACTATTTTTGTCGATGTTGAAACATCGTTTAGTTGGTTTTTTGTATTGTTTCTGAACACCCCCAGCAAGAATGAGTTTTGTGTGTACTTTAGTTAGAGACTAAGAGGATTTTAACTGTGCCAACATGCAGTTCATTTGTTAAAATTCAATCTTTGTTGAGTCAATGAAGATTAATGCTACCTTAAGTACCATAACCTACATTGGTCTCACGACGCTCAAGCCAAACCTACTCGAACAATCCTATTGGGGGGGGGGGGGGGGGGGGGGGGTTGCTAGCTAATTCTTCAGTTGAGTCTCGCCATAGACTCCAAAACATTTAGGGGGAAACCAAAAACCAAACCTCAAGTTGTTCGTCTAAAAGGGACAACAGACAATTGAACAAAACTATATTTTGCCATGTAAATCTAACTTAAACCAAGTTAGGAAGGGAAAAATAGTTTGGACTGCCCTTCTATAGGTATAAATCCCTATATATAATTTTTCAGCTTGACCAACCCTTTAATTTGTGAGAGTAGCACTTGCTACAGATGGCCAATTCATTCCAAGATGGCCGCCAATCACCCCCAGCTGACGGTCATCTCCCTGATGAGCTCCTGCTCCTATTTAAGCCTGCAGTCAAGTCTACTCAACGCTGGAGCATTGAGTTCCCCCGGTACTTAATGTTTCTATCCGTTTAGTGTTTCATGGAATACAAGTCTTACCTTGTGATCTTGTTTCTACAGTTCCTCATCGCCTCCCGGGTCCTGTCCTGATTCCACGGGTTCCAGTCCTCAGATCTCTCGTTCTTTGCCAAGCTCTGATCTCTCGTGCCTTTCTACTCAGTCTCTGGGAGTTATCATCTTGTTCTGGAACTGCTGCACAGTGCCTCGATCTCACCATCTCCTCTGGAAACTCTGGGCTTCTCTTGGATCCACTTTTACAAGAACCGCCAACTGTAAGATAAGAAAACTAATTACAAGTTTGAACATAACAACTTACCTGCCCCAGCTGAACTTGTCCTCCGTTTCCAGGAGTCCCAGTCCTGATGCCTGTGCAGTCAAGTTTTCACTGTAAATAAATAAACACTGTTTTTTTTACTCTGAGTCTCGTGTCGTTCCGGGTCTCGTTCGATTGGGTCACTCCCGAGTCATCACATAATTGGTAACTGTAGCTGATCTAAACCATGATAGCTTACACACCAGGTGCATATAGGTTAAGGTCTTATGTAAAATCCCACTAATAAGCCCAACTAAAACCACATAAATGCATAACACATAGAACCAGAATGGCACCCACTGGGAACCACCAGCAGCAACCTTCGCTGAAGGGACCTACAACTCCAACGTGGGTCTCCAATCTCCATCCAGTGGTCGCCCCTGCAGTTCAATCGAGGGAACCCTCTGCATGCTGATCAATCAACACCTCCAATCGTTGTGGATTTATCATTGTGGATTTATCGTTGTGGATTATATTACTTTTTCCAATGGATTACAGACTTTGTTTCCAAGGGGTTAAAGCATTGTTACATTATGGAATTACCAACAACATTGTGGAATTACCTAAAACATTGTTGTGAGAGTAGCTCTGTTGCAGCTCCCAAGATGGCCGCTAATGATCTACACCTGGCGGTCATCTCCCTGATGAGCATCGACCTTTACTTAAGGTTGCAGTCAAGTCCACTCGATGCTGGAGCATTGATTCCCTCCCGGTACTAGTGCTCTCAGCCTTTTGTATTCTGAAGTATTTAAGATACTTACCTTGTGCTTCTTGTGTCAGCAGTTCCTCGTTTTGCCGTGGCGTTCCAGTCCTGTTCTCTCGGTTCCTGTCTGGTCTCATGAAAACCCTGCCCTTGTGGATCTTGGATGTCCGGGCTCTGCTGCTGGGACTCATGCCTCTTGGAACTCCTGAACTCAATCCAGTATCAAGGAAGCTGTAAGACAAGAAACAACAATATCAAATCCTATATTCCTGTGTCTCTTACCTACTCCCGACACCCTACACTACTGTCCGTAATAAAGATTCACCCTTGTTTTTCAATTCTCAGAGTCATTTAACCCACACGTCTCCCCCTTCATTTACTTTACCTGAACCCGAACCCATGCAGGTGGGACGTACCCGTCTTACTCCCAACGTTAGACAGAGACGCAGAGAACAAGGATTATGTTTTTATTGTGGCCAAGATAGGCATCTTATTGCTGCCTGTCCGTTTCGGTGAAACGAGAACACCCACCAATAAAGAGGGAGATATTGGTGGGGACTTCTTCGCTCTCCCCATTAAGTAGATTGACCATTGCTATGGTCATCCAGTGTAATCACAACTGCTTTCCCATTTCTGCACTCATAGACTCCGGCGCAGAACAAAATTTAATTAGTCAAAGTCTAGTATCCGAATTTTCACTACCCACTGTAAAAATACCCACCGTTTCCATCGCGGGAATCACGGGCGACACCCTAGCCCAGGTTCAACACCGCACCATTGACTTACACCTAATTACATCTGGCAACCACCATGAACACGTCAGTTTCTTTGTTTTTGATTCACCCCATGACCAAGTAATTTTAGGATACCCCTGGTTAAAGCTCCACAACCCTCACATTAATTGGGAGCTTGGCAGAATAGAGAAATGGAGCGGAAGATGTCTAAAACACTGTCTCAGCTCTGGAATCTCTAATACCATCAAACAAGACACCAACATTGAACAGATTGATTTAACTTCCATTCCGTCTGATTATCACGATCTCTCTTCTGTTTTTAGTAAACAGAGAGCTTTGTCCTTGCCGCCGCACCGACCCTACGACTCTGCTATAGATCTTTTTCCGGGGGCTTCCTTACCAGCCAGTCGCCTGTACAACCTCTCAGGCCCAGAGAGAGACTCCATGAAGGAGTACATCGAGGAATCACTTGACTCCGGAATTATTCGTCCATCCACCTCCCCGGTTGGGGCCGGGTTCTTCTTTGTATCCAAAAAGGATAAGACCCTCCGTCCTTGCATCAATTACCGGGGTTTAAATAACATTACGGTCAAGAACAAGTATCCTCTTCCGCTTATTGACTCCATACATGAACAGTTACAGTCAGCCACCATCTTTACTAAATTAGACTTGCGTAATGCATACCATTTGGTTCGTATAAAGGAGGGCGACGAATGGAAGACGGCCTTCCGAACACCTTTGGGCCATTTCGAGTATCTCTTCATGCCGTTTGGTCTCACTAACGCTCCTGCAGTTTTCCAGGCACTAGTAAATGACGTTCTCAGAGACTTTTTAGGGGAGTTCGTTTTTGTACATGTCGACGATTTCTTAATCTACTCTCGTGACAAGGAGGAACACATCAAAAGGGTCAGAACGGTTCTTCAGCGGTTATACGAAAATCATTTATTCGTCAAAGGCGAGAAGTGTGAGTTCCATGCCTCATCTGTTTCCTTTCTGGGGTTTATTTTCCTTTTAAGGACATTATCGTACCGACCCTGACAAAATCAAAGCAGTAGTCGAATGGCACGTTCCTAAGACTCGTAAACAGCTTTAACGCTTTCTAGGTTTTGCAAATTTCTACAGACGCTTCATCAGAGACTACAGCCGTATTGCCGCATTCAAATGGACTACAGACGCAGACACTGCCTTTAACAGATTGAAACAACTCTCTCGACCTCACCCATCCTCTGCCATCCTGACCCCGAACGCCAGTTCATCCTGGAGGTGGACGCCTCCGATACTGGGGTAGGTGCCGTCCTATCTCAGAGATCCCCCAGAGACAATAAGGTACACCCATGTGCTTTCTTTTCTTGGCGTCTGTCCCAAGCTGAGCGTAATTACGATGTGGGGAATCGTGAATTACTAGCCGTCAAACTTGCCTTAGAAGAGTGGCGTCATTGGTTGGAGGGTACTGAGATCCCCTTCCTCATATGGACCGACCACAAGAACTTGACATATCTTAGGGATGCTAAGAGATTAACCCCCAGACAGGCACAGTGGTCTTTGTTTTTTAATTGTTTCCATTATATATTGACTTTTAGACCGGGTTCTAAGAATATCAAGCCGGATGCCCTGTCTCAACAGTTCTCTCCCCCAGATGGTCCTGAACCCGAGGAACATATCATCCCCTCAACATGCATCGTGGGAGCTCTCACATGGCCCATTGAACAGGAGGTCCGCGATGCCCACAAGGAGGAACCCGATCCCGGCCTGGGACCCCCTGGAACCCTGTTCGTCCCCTCTGCCATGAGGGCTAAGGTACTGGAGTGGGTTCACACTAACAAGCTTTCTTGTCACCCAGGAGTTACCCGCATGTTGTCCCTAACTAAGTCCCACTTCTGGTGGCCGACGCTTACCCAGGACGTTAAGGACTTTGTTGCTGCCTGTGCCACTTGCGCCCGCAATAAGACAGGTAATCAACCCCCGGCCGGACTCCTACAACCACTGCCCTCACCCAGCCGCCCTTGGTCCCACATATCGGTGGACTTTGTCACTGGACTTCCCCGGTCCGAAGATAACACAGTCATCTTGACAGTCATTGACAGGTTTTCTAAATCAGCTCATTTCATTCCCTTAGTCAAGTTACCTTCTGCTCTCGAGACTGCACAGCTTTTAGACCAACATGTTTTTCGAATCCACGGTATCCCATCTGAAATTGTTTCTGACCGTGGTCCCCAGTTTATTTCCCAGGTCTGGCGCTCGTTCTGTAAAACCCTAGGGGCATCTGCAAGTTTGACTTTGGGCTACCACCCGCAGTCTAAGGGCCAGGCTGAGAGGTGTAACCAGGAACTTGAAAACACCCTTCATTGTGTCGTGGAGAGCAATCCCTCAGCCTGGTCTTAACATCTGGTGTGGGTGGAGTATGCCCACAATGCCCACAGATCCACAGCCACAGGTATGTCCCCATTCGAGGCCTCTCTGGGTTACCTACCCCCCCTTTTTCCTAGTCTCGAGACGGACATCACTGTGCCATCTGTCCAGCACCACTTCCGGCGATGTCGATGCGTTTGGCTGCAAACGAGAGCAGCCCTCCTACTCACCGCAGCTCAGAACAAGAGGTACGCTGACCGACACCGCTCCTCCGCTCCATCTTACCAGGTGGGCCAAAAGGTTTGGCTTTCTACGAGAGACATTCAACTAAAGGACATTCCCAGAAAGATGGCTCCACGTTTCATTATTCTTGTGATGGTGAATGGAGCAGTCAACCTCACAGTAGTCCGCCTTCAACTCCCCAGCTCAATGAGGATCCATCCCACATTCCACATCTCTCAGGTGAAACCAGTCTCCGAGAGCCCTCTATGCCCACCTACTGACCTCCCTCCACCTGCCCGACTGATCGACAATCATCCCGCCTTCACGGTCCGTACCATTTTGGACGTCAGACGTCGAGGCCGGGGTTTCCAGTATCTCGTGGACTGGGAGGGATACGGTCCTGGATTCCCCGTTCATTCATCTTGGACCCAAGCCTGATCACGTCTTTCTTCAGAGCACACCCCGAAAAGCGCCTCAGGTTGCCTGGAGGCGATTCTTGAGGGGGGGGGGGGGGGTGGAATGTGAGAGTAGCTCTGCTGCAGCTCCCAAGATGGCCGCTAATGATCTACACCTGGCGATCATCTCCCTGATGAGCATCGACCTTTACTTAAGGCTGCAGTCAAGTCTACTCGATGCTGGAGCATTGATTCCCTCCCGGTACTAGTGCTCTCAGCCTTTTGTATTCTGAAGTATTTAAGATACTTACCTTGTGCTTCTTGTGTCAGCAGTTCCTCGTTTTGCCGTGCCGTTCCAGTCCTGTTCTTTCGGTTCCTGTCTGGTCTCATGAAAACCCTGCCCTTGTGGATCTTGGATGTCCGTGCTCTGCTGCTGGGACTCATGCCTCTTGGATCTCCTGAACTCACTCCAGTACCAAGGAAGCTGTAAGACAAGAAACAACAATATCAAATCCTATATTCCTGGGTCTCACCTACTCCCGACTTAAAAGACTATTCCCCCTCTTCCAGGAGTTCCAGTCCCAGGGCCTGTACATATTGTAAATACTTTTATCCACTGTAAATAAATATCACCTTTTTTGTAGCCTGAGTCTTGTGTCGTTCTGGGTCTCGTTGCAACTGGGTTGCCCGCACATACAACAGATGTGGGATTACCTTCTTTGACTTTTGTTTTCCTCTTGCTGGATTACATCAAGATCAAGGACATTCGGAGGCGTAAGTTCATGTTGGAACCTTCTGCGTGACCCTGGCCTTTCTCCATGGAGGAAACGTCGCAGACGTCGTGGGAAGCGTGCAGGGATTTTGGTGAAACTGAGGCAAAGTGTGGATTATTCTAACAGGACTCGCTCTGGATCTGATCATCTCCTCTCTGACCCGTGGTGCTCCTGGGGCCCGGCTGCTGGCCAGCTGCCCGCGCGCTCAGTCCATGGAAACACCTGGAGTTGTTTACCTGTGCGCCGCACCAGCAGACCAGGAGGAGCTGTTCTTCATAACCTGCGCCCGCTGGCGCGCGTGTCTCCCTCCACGGCTGTGCCTGTGTCGGACAATATCAGGATGTGTTTAATCAACGCAAGGTCTGTTTCCAACAAGACGTTTATCCTCAATGACTTTTTTAAAGATGAGGAGTTGGATTTTCTGTTCGTCACGGAATCTTGGATTTCTGATGGTGAGTCCAGCGCCCTGGTGGAACTACTTCCTCCGGACTGTGTATGTTGCAATGCCCCGCGGCCATCAGGTCGGCGCGGGGGGGGGGGATTATTAACAGTTTTTAAAGCAAACTTTGCGTGTAAACAGTTGTCCATCCCGGTGTCCCGCGCCAGCTTCGAGCTGAGCGCCTTTGAACTTGGACACTCTCCTCCGGTCCTGTGTGCGCTCATCTACCGCCCACCTCGTTCTAAGGACTTCATAAATGAATTCCCTGACTTTTTGGCTGATATCACTCAGAGATACACTCACTTTTTGCTTATTGGTGACTTTAATTTGCATGTGTGTTGTCAGGAGAAGCCCTTAGTGAAGGACTTTCTGGATTTATTGGACTCTTTTGGCTTAGCTCAGCAGGTGAGCGGCCCCACCCAGGAACATGGTCACACGCTGGACCTCGTTTTAACACGCGATGTCTCTGTTTCTAATTTGAAAATCGGTGACAATGTTTTTTCAGATCACATGCCTGTATTGTTTGACTTCACCCCCCCTTGTCATACTGCTAAGACGTGCGTTCCTGCACGTACGCGTTCCATTAACCATTTCACTGCTGCTCGTTTTAATGAAGGTTTTAATTCTGAGAGGATCGAACAGCTCTCGGTGTCTCTTACCACTGAGGAGCTAACCTCTCAGTTCAACTCTGCCTGTTTAGATGTTCTGGACCGTGTTGCTCCCCTTAAGACCAGAAAAACGAAACTTAGATCAGAGCCTTGGCTGAATGACGTCACGCGAGCCGTTAGGCGGCAGTGTCGCAAAGCTGAACGAAAGTGGAGGAAGGACAGGCTCCAGGTGTCTTTTCAAATGTTAAGGGAGAGTTGGCGTCACTATCAGAAAACCGTTAAAGCTGCCAAATGTAAATTCTTTTCTGATTTATTTGTCTCCAACTCCCACAACCCCCGAGTTCTTTTCTCCACCCTGAACTCAGTCCTACACCTCAGTGAGCCTTCACCTCTGGAAGCCTCAACTGAGCTGTGTGAGAACTTCCTCCATTTCTTTTTAGAAAAAGTGGCAAACACCCGGGCACTCATTTCTCCACCAGCTCATGATCTGTCCATCCCATCTCAGTGCGTGGCTGTGTTTGACCACTTTGAGCCCATCTCTCTGTCCTCTCTGGAGCAGGTAATGTGCAGCATGAAACCATCTGGTTCCCCCTTTGATGTGGTCCCCCCTCGACTGCTAAAGGAAGTTTTTCCTACCCTGGGTCCTTTTATCCTCACTATTCTGAATAGCAGTTTATCCTCAGGTGTGGTGCCAAAGACTTTTAATTATGCTGCTGTCCAGCCCCTCCTGAAAAAACCTAACCTTGACCCCTCAGTCATGTCCAACTTCCGGCCTGTCTCCAGACTCCCATTCACCTCTAAACTACTGGAAAAAATTGTGGAGTCTCAGTTGAAACAGTTTTTGGGGGATCACGCTATCCTTGAGTTATTCCAATCTGGCTTCAAATCTCTCCATAGCACTGAAACTGCTCTACTGAAGGTTTTTAATGACATTTTCATATCCACAGACGCAGGTGATTCTGTGCTGCTTGTCCTATTGGACCTTACATCTGCTTTTGACACCATCGACCACAATATCCTCATTTCTAGACTGGAGCAGTGGGTGGGCATCACAGGGTCAGCCCTTAAATGGTTTGGGTCCTACCTCTCTGACAGAACCTTCTGTGTCAATATCAAAGATTTCAGTTCGGCATCGACCGCACTCCAGTGGGGGGTACCGCAGGGGTCCATCCTCGGTCCCCTTCTCTTTTCTTTATACCTGCTGCCACTAGGTGCTATCTTCCGCAAACACGACATACCCTTTCATTTCTATGCCGATGATTGCCAAATTTACTTCCCCCTGAGGCACAGAGGCACACGCTCTATTCAGCCTCTTCTTGACTGCCTGGCTGACATCCGGGACTGGATGGCTTTAAACTTCTTAAGCTTCAATGAGAAGAAGTCTGAAGTCATGCTGTTCCATCCCAGTGGCTCACTCATGAACTATGACATTGACCTATTCTCTCTAGCCCCGCTAGAGAAACAAAAGGTCACTAATCTGGGGGTGATAATGGACCCGTCCTTAAAACTCAACAGTCACGTAAACATGATGGTCAAATCCTGTTTTTTTCAGCTGAGACGGCTGTCTAAGCTGAAGCCTATACTCAACAAAAAGAACCTCGAGACAGTGATCCACGTTTTCATAACATCTAGGCTTGATTACTGCAATTCACTTCTGTTTGGAATCAGTCAGTCCTCCATTGCTCGTCTACAACTGGTCCAAAATGCTGCAGCCCGATTTTTAACTGGTACAGGCTATAGAGAGCACATCACGCCAGTTTTGGCCTCCCTGCACTGGCTACCCATTCACCTTCGGATCCATTTCAAAATTCTCATGTATGTTTTTAAATCACTGAACAGTTCCGCCCCATCCTATCTCACTGATCTTCTGCAGCCATATGTCCCACCGCGCTCTCTGAGGTCAGCAGACCAGATGCTTCTCTCAGTCCCAGAAACCCGTCGTAAGCTCAGAGGTGACAGGGCTTTCTCTGTTGCAGGTCCACGACT
Source organism: Nematolebias whitei (assembly GCF_014905685.2). Taxonomy (NCBI): domain Eukaryota; kingdom Metazoa; phylum Chordata; class Actinopteri; order Cyprinodontiformes; family Rivulidae; genus Nematolebias; species Nematolebias whitei. The sequence goes on from NC_056508.1 coordinate 7,126,711, forward strand.
GTGGAATGAGTTGCCACTGAGTGTCCGGCAGGCTCCCACACTCTCAGTCTTTAAGTCTCGCTTGAAGACCCACTTCTATTCGCTTGCCTTTAACACGGTGTGATTTGTTTTGGTCCGGTCTGTTCTCTACTCTGTTGGCCATTTTAGTTAGCTCCTGCTGCTATTTGTATCTGTATTTCTATTTTATGTTTTCCTGTCTGCTGTGCATGTTTGTGTTCTTTTGTACAGCACTTTGGTTGGCCTTGTTGCTGTTTTAAGTGCTATATAAATAAATTGGTATGGTATGGTATGGTAATTCATCCCCATGGACAGGCGATGATTTCCAAAGGGGGGACTGTAGTGAACTCGGCCTCCGACCAAAACCTGTCTCTGAAGACCTTCATGGGACAGGAACTGTTATTTCATTTATTTGAATCCAGAAATACAAATTAGCTCATCCAGAGACTATTTAATTGTATCTTGAATTAATCAATTGAAAGAACACTCTTCTTTTATATTATCATTACTATTTTACAATATCTTGATAATCAAAAGTGTGTTTAGTTCGTATCATTTCTAATGTTGAAAGTAAACCACTCATTTTAAATCAACTGTGAAACAGTATCAATGATTTTTAAACCTATTTAAATTAGAAATCAAGTTAAATGTCTATTTACAAAGTAATTATGCATTTTGATCTTCTGTCTGAATGAGAAGTAGTGATGTCGGTCAAAAGTCAGAGACAGTCAGAAAACAAGTTATTAGAACGGACTGTATTGTTTTAAACCTAGTAGACGGTAAAAAGAGAAACACTGGCATCTGCGTTTGTCTCACTTCGCCATAACATTTCTCTGTCTGTACTAAACGTTCCTAAACATTCTTGCACCCTCTCTTGACTTTTAATAACCCTCTGACATCACTAGAACCACCCTCTGTTTGTTGTTTCAACCAATCAGAAAGTACTAAGTGACCGGAAGTGAGGACTCTTTAAAAAGTCCACACTTCCTAGAACTATGCAGTCTTGGAGTCTTGGATCAATCTTGGACCAGTCTTTCATGGAGTCTTCTCTACTCTTCAGTCTTTGATCTGAGTCGAACTCAGTCTTTGATGGAGTCTTCTCAAGCCTTCTGGAATATTCCACTTCTGAGTGGGATCTCTGACGGAGTCACAGATCCTTGCTGTGAACTCACCCGGGCGTAACACCTGCAACTTCGAAGGAAGCTTGTTTGTTTGATGGAGTAAACCACACGACTTCTGACAATGACCAGCCGCTTTAACCAGAGACGCTGAAAAGGTAGCGTTGAAATGGTCCCGGTACCGGAGCTGATTCATCTTCTGCGAAGGTAACGAGTCGTCGCGCGCTAAGTGTACCGGAGGTTTGAGCTGGTGTTGAAAGAAGCGTGCTAATTCTGGTCAACAAAAACGTGCATCTTTCCTTCATCTATCTTCCTGTAAATAACTCCTCTTATAAATCTTTCCGCCAGTAAATCAATCTAGATGCCTTCAGAAATGTTCTGTTGTCTTGTTAGTAAAGAGTGCCAAGTTTTTATTAATCAGAACCAGATCAGCGAATCAAGTGTACAATGTTTTGATGTTAAATTTTGATTCTGTTAAATAAATGACCACATTTATTCTGACGGGTCAAAGAAAATAACGTCTCATGTCACTGATTAAACAATACTCACATTTATCTCAGTCACATGGCATTAATTTAACTCGAAAAAGAAAGAACCAGTTATAAATAATTAATTAGTAGTGAAGGTACAGCAAAGCTGTCCGTTGACATACTACTACATTCAGTGGCCCGTACTGTTTTAAATAACATAAACGGTGGCCCGTGTGTCCACAGTTAAGCTGTCCCTCACCTTTACTACAACAAACTGTAAAAGTGTTAAAAGTTATTTTTAAAATTATTTTAGAACTTCTATGTTCAGTTGTTGAAGTGTCATTGATCAAAAAGTGCATTTCTACTCTGTGCTGCAGAGCTGAAGCTGTCAATCTCTAGCCGCACGCGGCCATTTCACCACGAGCTGACCAGCCTTGAGAGAGGTAAAAAGTTCAGTTAAGCTTCAGATGGGACTATATTGCTAGGAAGCGATCCATCACCCAATTTGACGTTCATTCAGCCGCACATCCCCAACAACAGGTGTATCCCAAAGCAGTTGTATGTCAGAGCATGGTCTGTGTCTGAATAACTCAAAATGCAGGCAGAAACGGGGTTTAAATGCTCTTTTACGGCCATGAAAGGACAAACACCCCCTCAGCTCCGATCTTCTGCACCTTTTTTTATTCAGCCGTGCATCCCTGACAACAGGTATGTCCCAAAGCAGACGTGTATCAGAGCAATCCGCATGTCTCAGTAATGCAGAAGAATGCAGGCAGAAACAGGGTTTAAATGCTTTTTTATGGCCATGAAAAGACAAACACCCCCTCAGCTCTCATCCTCTACCCCTTTTATTCAGCCGTGTATCCCCGACCATTAATAACTAATTGAAAATGTCAGTTTTTTGGTTTTTTTTCGGGTTTTGACCTGTAATTACTGTTAATTCATCGAGTCGGGTGAGGTTTGGAAATGATGACTGCGGGCTTGGGCCGAGTCTGATCAGAATTTTTGGGCCTGAATGCAACTCTATTTTGGAGTCAGAAACATTCTACACATAATTCGTGCCCAGCATGCTTTGCAACACTCACACTACCTCTGGAGCTTGACACTCTCAGACGTCCAACGCACACTAAATGCATCAAACTACTGCAGCACAACAAAGTTCTGCTCCGCCTCATCAGTACCAATGGACCACATTAATTTCTGAAAGCTCACCTCTGAATGGGACATGGACACTTTACTTGTGATTTATGAACCATTTTTATTTGTGTTCACTTACACTGTCAAATTACAGACAGCCTTAGTGTCAGGAACAAAAGTGTATAATAATGTCAGGAACAAAAGTGTATAATAAAAGTTAGTGCTTGAGCATTATCTTCTGCCCTTTTTATCAGTTTAACAGTTTAGCGTTAGCAAAGATAACCTTTTAGGAACAATGTCTAATTCTGGTTCTGTGTCCGGCCCTAGTGAAATCTTGTCTCCTTGTGTCAACACCAACCTTTACCCTCTTTGTACTCTTCAAAGCTCCTGTTATCAGTTCCTCACCTCTGAGATCTACCTCGAGCCAACACCTGGTATCTGCTCCCTGAGTCCTCCTTGAATCAATCCCCTGGAACTGCCACCTAAAACAAATCCATGACCAACAACTAAACATCTCTTTATCCAGCCTTTAAGGTCCATCCTGTCACTCTTGGTCATCCTTCTCCATTTACCTGGTCACCTGGTTCTACTCCGCCACTCTGGAATCCTCTGGTAACTGCTCCACATCTGTAAAAAGAGAACATCAAGTAAGCAATATCAGTTGTACCTCTGGAAAACAACCATATTTCCACACTTTCTTATATTCACATTTCCCATTGCCTGCAACTCCCTCCTGCACTCCTGTGAATCCATTATCTATCCATTATCTTTACGCACTTCTTCCTTTTTGGGTCATGGGGGTCACTGGTGCCCATATCCAGCTATCACTGTGTGAGAGGCGGGGGACACTGGACAGGTCTCCAGTCCATCACATGAGCACATAGAGACAAATGAAATAAACAACCATTCATTCTCTCAGTCTCACCTAGGGACAATTCAGAGTTACCAATCAGTCTAACATGTATGTTTTTGGTCTGTGGGAGGAAACTGGAACACCTAGAGAAAACCCACGCAGCACGGAAAGAACATGCAAACTCCACCTAGAAAGGCCCTCGGCTGGGATTTGAACCGGCAACCTTCTCACTTAGAGGCAGCAGCTCTACCAACTGCAACTGTGCCACCCTACTGAGAATCTTCTTTTGTAAATAAACACTTACCTGTTGTATAGCTGCTTGATCTTTCATGTCTCAGTTGAAACTTTCAGTATTTGTCACCACTAAACAAGACACCAAACAGCTTTTCTACTATGTATCAATGTGTTTTAAATGTTTTGGTCCAGAAAAGATGGCAGCGTTTCTGGAAGGTGTTCACATATGAATTCTTATTTGCCTGATAGAGCTTTAAGCAGCATTTGTGGCTGGTACACTGAACTGTGTTTACAGACAATGACTGGTGGAAATGTTCCTGAGCCCATGCAGTGATGTCCAGAACAGAAGCAGTCCTGCTTTTCATGTGCTCCAATATTAACTTTCATTTTTGTCCGCAAAGTTTCTACAGATTCTTCAGATTTGTTGATATTTTGAACTGTAGATAATATTCAAAATCTTTAAATTTTTAATTGAGGAAAAGTTTCAATTAGATGCTGTTTTTCACAGACTGGAGAACCTCTGCCTGACTCTACTTCTGAGACATTCAGCTCTTTTTATCATTATTATTAACCTTTATTGAACCTGCCTTTATTTAACCATTGATTACATCCAGCCCTCACAGTGACCTGTTGACAATTAATCTAATTAGTTGCAAAATTCTCCACCAGCTGTTTCTTATTGTACCACTTACTTTTACTGCATTTCATATTGTTACTGTTACTGTTACTATTGTGAATTATTATGAGTTCATGAGCTTTGCAAGTTTTACATTTTACTCAGAATTCCAACTGTTTGGAACTGACATTGTATGTTACAAGCATGTTCTGTTCATTTGATGTTCAAATTTGCTCATCAAATTAAACAGAATTTCCTTCAAACAGTGCAGCAAATGATTCTTGTAAATGACACATTGATTTTACTGTAGGTTTTTTTTAACTAAATTGTATAAAGCAGTTTTTCCATATTCACTTCAAGTATCTCACTGTAACATTCAAACCCAAATTCAACTTTCCTCTTAATTTAAAATTAGGATTAAAATATTATATAAAAAATGCTAAATTCCCATCAAAACCAAGCAGGATTCAAACTCAGGTTCATTTGCTTCAGATTTGTGCATCTCGAAAGTTCTTGTCCATCACTTCAGCAGCTGCAGCCAATTCATGCAGGCTGTGTGCTTCAGAACCAGCCTGGCAATAAATGGTGGTACAAAAGATCAGGTAAACTCCAAATAAATGCTCCGTTACCTTGGATGCGCTTCTCGACTTTGTACTTTCTGCCTCAGCATACAGTTTCTGATAAAGTCTTCTCTCTGAGCACAAAGATCCAGTAATCCTTCAAACTCATGCTGAGCAGAACTTGATTTTCACATGTTGATTCTCCACATCCTAATGAACTCTAAGGTCCTATAGGAAACACAAATTTAGCAGCAGCACCTGGTACCACTGGGGCATTTTTAGTTATTACCAGTTTAATGTTGACTGCAATGGAAATTCAGCTTGTTTAATTATCTATACATACTGTACAACACAAACCCTACTGATGCAGCCTTCTCAAAGAAAGATGTGAATTGGGTGTGATCTCTCGACCCATGCTGCTTGTTTTTCACTAATGTGTTCTCAGTGATGAGTCCCACCTTAGGCATCAGTAACACCACACTGCCTCTGTGAAAAGGTCAGACTTTGCATGCAATTTATAGCAATGATGGAGTACTGTTAGCACCATTTCTGTGGTATTTTTATGACTTCACAATAAAAATCTCTTAAACTAAACTGCGTAGTTTTGATACTTAGAACTCCAACTAATCAATAACTGAGAGCAAAAATAGAAACAGCATAAAAAGTGCTGAATAATATACCAGATATATAGCTCCACAATCCAGATCAGTGATGTGAAACAGTTACGAAATTAATAAAAAACAAGTCTGTTATTCAGTCCAGCTACAGCCTGACTTCATTCATGTAGACCTTTTGTTTTCATTCACCTTGTTCCAGCCTCCCACAGCAGCCTTGTGCTAGTCCATCTGGGGCTCCACGGATACTACCTTCTATCATGAAAGAGAAAGGTTGGTCAGCCTCAAAATTAAACCGCAAGGGCGTGGTGAGCATGTCCAGAGACATCACATAGAGGCACTGCAGAGTTCAGATAAAGGGGCCGTTTACACGGCGCATATTTTGAGTGAATCCGCACTTTTCTCTCTGCGGTTCTGCTGTCCATTTACACGACACCAGTGGCACCCTTCTTTGAATCTGGAGGCTTCTGAATCCACCTTCCAGAGTGGAGGTTTTTCGCTTACCGCCCGCTGATAATGTAAACATCTCCCGCTGAGGCAAGGGCGTCAGAAGCATCCGTAATTTGGGGGGGGCACAATGATGTGTGTAGGTGTGTGTGTGTGCGCGTACGTAAAAAAAAAGGTGTTCACTAGTGAACAAAAAAAGCAGCATTTCACCTAGATTTAATTTAATTCCACACATTTAAAACATGTTTCTCACCAAGTCTGTGTAAATTCAGCTGTGGGTTTTAAAGACATTTCAACTTTAATGCACCTGAACACACAGCGTCTCTTACACCTGCAGCATCGTACAGCTTCACAGTTACTGCTAAGATAACATGCTATAGACGTAGCTCCTCTCAAACATCCTCCTAACATGAATATATGTTTATGATCGACCCCCTGGTCAACCACTACCCACACTAAGCTGCTAAACTGGCGAGCAAGGAACACAGTTACCTCCATCTCCTCCACCTGTGCGCGTTTTCTGCCAAGGCAAGAGGCAGGAAGCGACGGTGGAGAGTTGGAGGTAACCAGGAAAACCTGGAGTGGAGTTTTAGTGGCTTGAATATTATCCTATTAATCAAGTGGAATGGATTTGTTCACGAAGAAAGAGAAACTGCGCCGCCTGAACTAATGTTTTATAGTGAAAGTGGGGGGGGGGTCCAAATCAATGTTTTTTTAATGTGGGGGGGACTTGTCCCCTTCACATATAATGGTTGTGACGCCTATGCGCTGAGGCTTTGTGTAAAATCACATGCGCACACGCACGTGCGGACGTACAACATATTTCTATCAATATGGCGGCGGATACAGTGTTTTCTGAACTACAACTGATGGCATATATTTTTAATCTCGTAGTTAATATACGTCAGATTCCAGGTGCTGTGACCGACATCTGTGTTGGAAGAGACACAGTCTGATCCAGTTCTAATATTGCTGTTTATAGAACGAGGCACACGCGCACGTCATACTGCACTATAACATACTACATGTGCTAAATAATAATAGTTTAATAATAATAAACAGTATTTATTTTAACTTTGCAATATATAATGAAGCTCTGAACTAAATGAAGCTACAGTATCTGAGCATTATGTAATTTAAATTATGTGATTAAAATGATGCTGTTACTAAAGTTGAAAATGAAGACATCAGGTTTAATTTTAATTTTATTTATTTATTCAACACTACAAACTGTATGTCACACAAACACTGATAATTAAACTGAACACACTGTTAAAACAAGTTAACTGTAAACTATATTAATGAACTGGACACTTGTTTTCATCCTGGATGTCCCACGTTGTTCATCTGGCTCGTTCAAGCTGTCACTCTGATTAATGCAGCTTAATATATTGAATGGATTGAATAAAAGAACTAAGGGGAATTTTAAATAAATAGTTCATCCAACATCTCTCTCTTTTCCACGTCCTCCTGCACTGCACCTAGGCCAAGCCTCGTTCAGAACCGATCTGCCTGGTGGAAGGACAGCTTCTTTTTCCAGGAAAAATAAAAATAAAAACTCAGTTGGATGTTGTGTGATCGAAGTAAACACAAACTAACATTATTAAGAAAGTTGATTTACCTGCTGTAAATCAGTTACTGATTATCACGGAGTAAAGTCCGACATTGTCGACTCGGTTCTTGTTCACTCAGCGACCAGTGTGGAGCTGTTAGACGAAGCAGTCCTGCTTGGCGTCAAATCTGTCGACTCTTACTGAAAAATCCAGCTTTAATTTGTTGTTAAGATTTTGTTAGTTGAGCTTTTAGCCCAGAGGAAAGGAGTGTGCCGAGACAGCACGTATGCGCATTAGGTGAAGGTACAAAATTCACAGCGCCATCTAATGACCCAGCATGGTAACTACAGCGGATTCTGGAGGGCGGGGGGATTCCTTCGGATGCATGTAAACACAAAATCTGACCGTGTCAACGCGGATCTTTTCCTCTAATTAACATACGAAAAAAAACTATGTTTCCCCCCACCGTGTCCATGTAAATAGGGCCAAAATCACTCAGTTCAAATTGTTCCCTCTGGAGAGATCCATACACACTCGGGGGGGCGGGGGGGGGGGGGGGGTCGAGGACGGCCCAAGATAAATCCAGAGAGTCCTGAAATGATCACAGAATGTTTATTCAGCTGGGCCCCCTCTGAAAAGTCCATGGAAATTCCTCAGTAGGAGGGGAGGGGTAGAGTCATCAAGTTTACAAAACTTCCAGGCAGGTTGAGATAAGATGGCCTGTCAGGGCCAGTCAGGGAACCGTACTCAGATAAACACGATTGTTTTGGGAACAGGCATATCTTTAATGACATCTGCCTTAAATATGTGTTGGTCCACTCGGTTCTGAAATGTCCAAATTACATGGCCACACCAATGGACCATGCCTGAGAATAATCCCCAAGGTCTGATCCATTCTGCAAAAAGCATCCGAGTCTGGGTGCTCGAGGCATGAACCAAGCCATCCTATAAGGCAGGCAGCATGATCGGGTCCAAATTTGCTACAGACGACTTCCTTGATTGTTGATAAACCAGGAACAAGCCAAATCCAAAAAGCAGGAACCAGTTATCATAAATCCAATTATAAATGCATCCTTTAAATCCACAGATGACAGCAGAGATAGGCACGTCATCAAGTCTTCCAAGTCAATGAGATATCCAGCTGTGTGCGTGCCAACAGGGCAAATTGGCTTGCCTAAAGCCTGTCTTCTCTTCGAAGAAATGTTATCAATTGTGTTGAGGGACCAGCTGAGCAATTCCAAGTTCATAGTTATGATTCAAAAGATATCTAGAAGAGAGGCTCTAAAGCAGTTTCACAGACAGGACAGAGCAAAGCGGAGAGGGAGAGTAGGAGAAGATGTCTGCCGTTGAGAAGAGCAAGTGTTGAATGGATGGATGATACTCACAAAGGTGGACAGATTATAACTGGCTGACAAAACCAAAGGGATGCTTTTTTCAAATAGGAAGTTGGTCCCAGCAGTTCTTCCTCCGATTTTATCCTTAAATGGTGTCCCCATTGAGTTTGTTGATTCCTATAAATATTTGGGTATCTTGGTCGACTCACATCTCTCTTTTAAGCTCCATGTGGAAAACTTGGTAAAGAAACTGAAAGTTAAACTATGTTTCTTTTTCAGAAACAGATCCTGTCTAACCCTGAATGCTAGGAAACGCCTTGTATCTGTGACTTTCCTTCCCTCCATTGATTACGGTGACATTATTTACATGAACGCTCCTACAAGAACCCTGCAGATGTTGGATGCTGTCTATCATGGTGCACAAAGATTCATAACTGGCTGTGATTATCGTACCCACCACTGCACCCTGTATTCACTGGTTAACTGGACATCATTAACTTGACACAGACTCTCTCACTGGTACATTTTCATCTTTAAATCACTTCTTGGTCTGCTGCCTTCATACATCTCCTCCTACATGTCTCTGCGTGAGTGCAGTTACAGCTTGCACTCTCAGGACATTATTACCTGCAGTGTTCCCTCAATGAGGACTGAACTAGGCAAAATGGACTTCTTCTACTCTGCTCCTGTTTCCTGGAATATCTTACAAAAAGATTTGAAGCTCTCGACCTTGACCTCTCTAAGTGGCTTTAAGAACCTGTTGGATTCCTGGCAGGGACCAACGCAGACATGTTCCTGTTTTTAGTTTTCTACATTCGCCTTAGAATCTAGCTGGTTTTTTTTGTTGTTACCTTTTTCTTTTAGCCATCCTATTTGTAAAAAAAAAAACAAAAAAAACTGCAGTATGACTTTTCATAATTGTTTATTGTTGTTTGCTGTTGTCCATTATTGTCATCTTTCTTTGTTGAAATCAGGTCTCTCTTGTAAATGAGTCCTCGAGGCTCAATGGGATTACCTGTCTAAATAAAGGTTGAATGAACAAAGGTGGACAGAGGCTTAGCCCCTGCTTTGTGTCCTCTCATATTGCTTTGCAGTTCCAGAGGACCTTCTGCCAGCATCCATGAAATCTGTCTAAGTGTTGGTTGGTTTAATCTTACTTTTGGTCTGATGACATAGTGGAACTTCTACATTATGTCACAATAAACTGCAAAAAAAGATAAAAGTGCAGGGCAGCATTGGCTGGCAGTCGTGTCAGTCCAACTACACGGATACTTTTCAGTCTCGGCATCCAGCAAGAGCAAAGAGTTACCTTACAATGTCTCAAGTTTATCAGAATATAGGTTTCAGGCATTTCCTACATTTTTTTAACGTTTAATTGATATATTTTGCTGATCTTTATTTTCTCATACATATATATATATATATAT
>NC_056508.1:7147070-7188606 GCF_014905685.2 Nematolebias whitei
AGGCTGAACTAAAATCTTTGATGGAGACACAAAAGGACCTGTCAGCGAGGTAAGATCTAAACCATTCGAGGGCTGACCCAGTGATACCCACCCACTGCTCTAACCACGCAATGAGGATCTCGTGGTCGATTGTATCAAAGGCAGATGTGAGGTCCAGTAAGAGAAGGAGCACAGAATCACCAGCGTCTGTGAATAGGAGAATGTTGTTAAAAACCTTGAGTAGAGCAGTTTCAGTGCTGTGGAGAGGTTTAAAGCCAGACTGGAATAGCTCTAAGATGGCATTATCCTCTAGAAAGCATTTCAGCTGGGACTCCACTATTTTTTCCAGCAGTTTAGCGACAAATGGGAGTCTGGAGAGAGGCCGGAAGTTGGACATGACTGAGGGGTCAAGGCTAGGTTTTTTCAGGAGAGGTTGGACAGCAGCATGTTTAAAAGTTATTGGTACCACACCTGAGGCTAAGCTGCTGTTCACAATGCCAAGAACAGGAGGGCCCAGAACAGGAAGAAGCTCCTTCAGGAGTCGAGGGGGGACAACGTCAAAAGGGGAGCCAGATGGCTTCATGCCGCACATGACCTGCTCCAGGGAAGACAGAGAGATGGGCTCGAAGTGGTCCAGAACAGCAACACAATGAGATGGGATGGACAGATCATGAGCAGGTGGAGAAATGAGTGCCCGGGTGTTTGCAACTTTTTCAGAAAAGAAATGGAGGAAGTTTTCACACAGCTCAGGTGAGGCTTCTAGAGGTGAAGGTTCACTGAGGTGTAGAACTGAGTTCAGGGTGGAAAAAGGGCTCGGGGGTTGTGGGAGTTTGAGGCAATTATTGCAGAAAAGAACTTCGATTCGGTGGGTGGGTATTCGGTGATAGCTGGACAAGGGCACCAATGACCCCACAACCCAAAAAGGAAGAAGAGTGTAAAGATGATGGATGGATGGATTTTCTGAGAGCTGGTAGGACTTGCATCCCAGATAGAAATGCCTTTCCTGACATGAACACCTTGACAACAATGTAGGTCTGTCAGGAAACCTGTAAACTGTAAATGGACTGTACTTATAGAGCGCCTTTCGATCTACTGTAATCAAGATACTCAAAGCGCTTTACAGTACAATCTGTGCCCTCATTTACCCATTCATACAGCACTCTACTAGAGCTCTACAAAGATAATTGAACAAATTGTTTAAAAATCATTCTACAAAGAATAATCAGAGCATTATCACATTCATAAACTGATGGAACACACATCGGAGGCAATGAGGTGTTCAGTGTCTTGCCCAGGGACACTTCAGCATGTGACTGCTGGTGAAATCAAACCACAATTCTTGCATTGGAGGATGACTGCTCTAACCACTCATCCACAGCTGCCCCATGTGATTCATTGTCTCCATATGTGTTGAGTGTTGGACATTGTCATATCTGCAAATAAATTGCCTAAATATTGTGTAAAATTACTTTGTTGCTGTTTTCACTAAGAACACAATATTTTATGATTAAATTAGATTCCAACAGAATGTACTTAAGATGCAAAAGGTAACAAACGTAACCCAAAGCAATTAAATAAATAAATAAAACGTCCTCACTAAGAATCACAGTGGAGGCACACTGAGGAGTCCTCCCTGACTGGCAGCTTCACCAAGGGCTCAGTGTCATTTAGAAATCTCATCCTGGATGTGACTGTTAAGATAAGATGGAACTTTATTACAGGAAATTATTGAATTGTTAACAATGCAAGATGGTATTTATGTTGTTGTTGTTTGCTTTCAGCTGTTTCCTTCTGCAGGGGTCACCACAGTGAGCAACATCCCATGGAAGATTTAACAATTATTTACCCCAAGTGTCGTTCCTGATGCAACCTGCACTAAAACCTGCAGCCTCAGCCTGCAACACTGACCACCAAGCTACTGCAGCCTAGTGAGATGCTGTTTATGCTGATTTTAAAAGTGTCTTCATCTTGTTTTGAGAATCCAATGAGATGGAGCAAACAGCAGGTGGAAATGATGTATTTGAAGCAAAAACTAGGTGCTGCCTGTTTTGAGAGAATCAGGGCTCACTTTTTCAAGTTTAAGAACACTCACAGTTTGATTAAATGAACTCCTTTTTAACAATATTCAATTTTCAAGTTTTACATTTTAAGCATGACTGCAGTTAGTACAAATAGTTATGGGCATAAAGCCAAGAAAGAAGAACTTGGATACCTCTGTGAGATTATATGTTAAGTTTAAATTAGTGTTTTTCCCAGTCACACGAAGGTAACTGTACAGCTTCTTTAAACTGAAGTACACAGTAACTCTGAATTGAACACTAGCCTTATTGACTGAAACAGTTTAACAATCAGATGCTTAAAATACTGACACAGTTTGAGTTCTAACTGAAAGCAGCAGTGCAGTGAAACAGTAAAACACAGCATTAGTAACATATGAGCAGGATGACTGACAGGGCTGCATTATTGCAGCAAGTGAATGTTTTCTTTTCCCCTTGTCTATCAGTCAGTGTAAGTACATATGGTGGCCAGGAGGGGGATGGGTTGATGGATGGATGGTGAGTTGGGAGGGGGGACTCACCTCTTGCCCTCCTATGTAGTCAGCTGTTGCCCCACAGCAGGCCAGAGGTTGTTGGCATTTTGCTCACTTGTAATCCGTCTCACTGTCTGGCTGCCAGCTCCTGGGTCACCTGCCACTCACTTTGACATGAATCAGCACTGATGCCAGCAGATTTAAGCTGTTTCTCTCAGTCTGTAAACAGAGCCTGAGTCCACGGGCCCCAAGCAAAGTGAACATTAAAACACCCCCACCCTCTGTCCAAAGACTACTGGATGTTGTCAAATGACCCAGAAGAGTGCAAAGAGTGTGGTTAGACAAGTTTGTGTGTGTGTTTGTGTGTGTGTGTGTGTGTGTGTGTGTTTTTGTTTGTTTGTTTGTTTGTTTGTTTGTTTGTTTTTTGGGGGGGGGCATATGTGTGTGATATAACTCCAATTAAATGTGGAATGACAATAAAGTTATATTAATGTGACATGGCATGTTGCTGCAGCTCACTTTTCCAGCCCCTGATTCTCACAGAGTTCTTCTTAAACAGGAAAAAATGCATCAGGTCTGAAAAATCAGGCTTTTATCCAAGTTGTGGATTATATTGTGACAATCAGGAGTGGTCAACATTTCCTTTACATGAAGTCAATCCAACAGACGTGTGCTTCAAAAGGTTGAAGTTTCACACTCATTCCAGAGCATTCATTCATGAGCAGATTTACACAACGTGCCACATCAAAATCACTGTCAGCATGAAAGAGGGAGGAGTTACTAAGATGTATCAATTACAGCAGGTCATCTATCCTCTTCAAATGGTTTAAAAAACTAAACGTTAAACTCAGTTCACAGCTCAGTTAGGAACATTAACACTAAAACCTCTGGTGAACAAACACTAGTGTTCTTGTTACGAGGAGGGACAAGGAGACTGTTGCAAATTTGCATCACCAAGATTTCTGTTTTGTCTTCTTCTGACAGCAAACATAAAGAGCATTTTTTGTTGATTTTGTTGTGCAATTACACTATTCAAGAAAAAAATATATTTTAATGAAGAATGGCCAATCTATCCAGTGCTTAATGAGTTTTTTTGGCTAACGGGCACATAGTGTTGACCGTAGATGGGCAACAAATAATAAATAAATGCAAAATAAATTTTCTAGATAGATAATCTGTAATACTCTTTTTCAGGCTTTCATGCTTGGTTAAAAAAAATATATGCCTCTCCAATATTCTACATGATGTACTTTCTGTATTTACTGGCTCTTGTGACAACATATTTGTTAGATTAAATATGCAAAAAAAAGTGTTTTTTTTTTATTATACATCTGCTTTTTGGTGTCTTTAGGTTCAGTCTAGTTCTAAAAACATAAGAACTTAAATGTTTTTGATGTTCAAGATATTTAATTTAAACTTCCTTTGATAAAATGCTAGTTTTCAACAACTTATTTAAAAATGGTTTCCTTTTCAACTAAGCTTAATAGGAAAGAGGGGGCCCAAGGGCCAAAAGTGGCCCTTGGGCTTTATGTTGCCATTGTCTAGTGTTGACTATAATAGTCTGGTGCCTTTTGTCATTTTTACCATTTTGGTGGTCAAAAACAATTTTATTGTTTTATTGCCTTAGTATAGGCTCATATGTACCAGAAATGTTGGGGTTCTAATTTCCCCAACCATCAACCTCGTTTTATAGCATTATTTAAAAAATGGATGACCTCAGAACAAAATTACTGTATAATGAGCCTTATAGACTAAATGAACAATTAATCTTGGTGTTTAAACATATGTTTTTGAAAACAAGGGATATCCATCCATTCATCCATCCATCTTCTTCCGCTTATCTGGTGCCGGGTCGTAGTAGGGAGGCCCAGACTTCCCTCTCCCCTGCACTTGGTCCAGCTCCTCTAGGGGAATCCCAAGATGTTTCCAGGTGAGCCAAGAAACATAGTCCCTCCAGCGTGTCCTGGGTCTTCCTCTGGGTCTCCTTCCAGTGGACGTGTCCAGAACACCTCACCAGGGAGGCGTCCAGGAGGCATCCTAACCAGATGCCCGACGCACCTCAGCTGGCTCCACTGGACGTCGAGAAGCCGCGGCTCTACTCTGAGTCCCTCCCAGATGACCAAACTTCTTATCCTATCTCTAAGGGAGAGCCCAGACACCCTGTGGAGAAAACTCATTTCGGCCACTTGTATCCAAGATCTCATTCTTTCTGCCACAACCCAAAGCTCATGACCATAGATGAGGGTAGGAACATAGATGGACCATTAAATTGAGAGCTTTGCCTTTTGACTCTACTCTCTCTTCACCACGACAGACTGGTACATTGCCTACTTCACTGCAGATGCTGCACCTATCTGCCTATCAATCTCTCACTCCATTGTTCCCTCATCCGTGAACAAGGCCCCAAGAAACTTAAACTCCTCCACTTGGGGCAGGACCACCTCCCCGACGCAGTGAGGGCACTCTACCCTTTTCCAGCTCAAGATCATGGCCTTGGATTTGGAGGAACAGATCCTCATCCTGACCGCATCACTCTCGGCTGCGAACCGCTCCAGCGATAGCTGTAGATCACAACCTGATGAAGCCAATAGGACCACATCATCTGCAAAAAACAGAGGCGTGATCCTAAGGCCACCAAAACGGATCCCCTCAACACCTTGGCTGTGCCTACAAATTCTGTCCATAAAACAACAAAGTCCATGCTCAATAATCCAGGTATAAAATTCAACATTTTTCAGTCAAGTCATCTGGACAGTTTATTTTTTTGTGCTGAAATGTTTCGCCTTCGATCCGGAAGGCTTCATCAGTCAAGGAAACATACAACAAACCTGATTCTTCCCCCAACAGCTTACTCCAAAGTGGAACAAACCACTTGAGCATGGACTTTGTTGTTTTCAACCAGTTTGACAAGACTGTCAACTATGAAGAGGGCCGGCAATGGAGGAGGGGCGTACCAAAGAGACCGTCTTATCACAAGCATAACTGGTTTGTTCCACATGTTTCCATAAATATATATACCCATACCTACGCCTATATACATCAAGTCAAGTTCACTACACATACATACATACACATGAATATACACTCACATACATATCTATATATCTACATATAAAGCCTACATAAGCATCCCTGCTTCTATTTGTGTGTGGTTGTGAGCATGCATAAGTGTATAAGGCTTCTCTAATAGAACATTTATTAGTAACTGTGAAGCAGCAGAGACCCGACCCCCAAGACCAGAGGCAGACGAAAAAGGGGGGACCAGAGCCCAAGACCCCAGGAGGGACCCCGACCGCGGAGCCCCCAGAGCCACCCACACAGGACGAACCACTCACCCACCCTCCAGAACGGACCACAGGGGAGAACCGGAAGATCCCCACCAGCAACCACATACAGTGACCCCCCGGGGCCAACAGCGACAAACTCATAGGCCTCCGTCGGCACCCGCCGCACCGATGTAGGTCCAGGCCCAGGCACCGAGGCCCAGGCACCGAGGCCCGGGCACCGAGGACTCACACCACCCAGGCCAAGGCCTGACAGGGCCAGAGGACCCGAGCCCCACCAGGCAGATACCAGGCCGAGCCGACACACGCCCAAGCGCCCAGCCCCCGATACCAAGGGCCCCAAGCGCGCCGGCAGGCAGACTACATATTTTTAAAAGTCGACTTTAACATGATAAAAGTTGAGTTGGCAAAGTTTTTCTTTCTGCAGCTGTGCAGCCTCCATGCCACATGTTGATGCTGCAGCACAGGTTGCTCTCCACTGCACTGTAGAAGGAGATGAGGACTGAGCTTCCCAGTCCAGCTCACCTCAGCCGCCTGAAGAAGTAGAATCTCTGATGTGCATTCCTGGTAGTGTTGTTGCTCCAGCTGAGGTTGTTATTCAGGGTAATCTGCAAACTTCACAATATGACGGTCTAAATGGGTTGGTGTGCAGAGTGAACAGGAGAGGGCTCAACACACAGCCCTGAGGGGAGCCAGTACTGAGGGTTATGGTGGAGGAGTAGAAGTTGTATATCTTCACAGACTGTGGCCTGTTTGTTAAGAAGTCCAGGACCCAGTTGCATATGGAGGGGCTTAGTCCTAGTGTGACTTTGTCCATCAGGGTCTGTGGGATCATGGTGTTGAGGGCAGATGTGAAGTCCACAAAGAGCATAAGTACATTGGAGTCCTTCTGCTCCAAGTGGGTGAGAGTAGTGTGGACCAGAGAAGAGATGGTGTCTTCTGTTGAAGCTGACAAAAAAACAGGTGTTGGACTATCTGAACACCTGTAATGCCAGAGAAATCTGTGTGTAGTCCCCAGATACAGATGTGCTGACACTACTAATGGACCTGGTGTCTCGTGGTAGGCTTTGTCCAAGTGTTGGTCTGAAACTCCTCACTGGGAAAAGTTCAAAGTAAAGAGAATGTTGTCAAACTAGTGGAAGCAATTGAATCTCTGGCCTTCACCATTTTTCAAGTGCTGAATTTGTTGGCATAACCATTAAAACATGTATGGAGTCATACAAAATTATGAAATCATGATGAAATATGAAATTAGATGAGGATGACCCAGCCATCAAGTGTTTGCAGAACCTGAGAAATGAACCACTAACACAACAAGAATTAATAGATGGGGAACTACCACCATAACTCAAAGATTTGGAACAGTTTGTATGCAAGGCATCATGTGTTTAAATCCACTCGCACCACATGCAGTCACTGAGCTAAGAAAATGTTGATGCAAAACTGGTTGCAATGGAGCAAGACACAGTTGTATCAAGAACTGCTTTCCTTGCACTCCTCTGTGTAAAAGCTACACGGTTGTGTGTAACAGTACAGCAAGAAATGATGATCATGACTGATGATAATGATAAAGAATTAAGCTGTTGAGTGATGTGACTTTCTGATGTGTATAATAATTGTTTAGTAGGTGCTCTACTAAAACACAATGGACATATGACAGCATAAAGACAAATTATGTCTTAGATTTGTCTGTTTATTAAATGTATTTCTACATTCAATTTTGAGTTTTATGAACATAAATGGTAAATGGTAAGTGGACTGTACTTATATAGCGCTTTTCTATGTAATCAAGATACTCAAAGTGCTTTTACAACCCAATCTGTGCCTCATGTATCCATTCATACAGCACTCTACTAGATCTCTACAAAACTAATTGAACAAATCATTCTAAAGAGACTAATCAGAGCTTTAGATAACATTCATACACTGATGGGACACACATCGGAGGCTATGAGGGGTTCAGTGTCTTGCCCATGGACACTTCGGCATGTGACTGCTGGTGGATTCGAACCCCCAACTCTTGCATTGGAGGATGACTGCTCTAACCACTCAGCCACAGCCGCCCCACTCAGCCACAGCTGCCCCATACATAAGTTATAGTCTATGTGAATCAAAGTTTTAGACCATACTGGTATACAGTAGTCCCTTACTACTTCGCAATTTAATTTTAACGGACTCGCTGTATCGCGGTTTTTCATCGTAAGATTGGACATGGGACACAATCAGCTGATTGATGAATGTGCTGCACGATCGACATGGAATTTTTATTTCAAATAAATTATTTTAAATTATTTAGCACTGCTGCACCTTTGTGCAGCCCACAGCTGCTACTTACTTACTACTTCTATTACTATCCCTACTTTGCGTTTTTTCACTTATCACGGGGCTTCAGGGTACGGATCCTCCGCAATAAACGAGGGACTACTGTACTATTATTCATGTGCAGCATGACCATTTTTTTTTCCATATTTAAGTTAAATATGTAAAAACGAATCAGGTTAACTTTCTTGTTATTAGTTTTGTTTATATGTTACATAACTAGTATTGCTTTGTAAAAAACCTATGATGTGCTTGTGGTTTGTAATAAAAATCATTTTGAAATTACTTTGTATAAAAGGAAAGTATATAAAGAACCTGTTTATACATTTTCTAACTTTAGACTCTGCATATTTTTTTGAATTAGATATTAGACATTTGGATAATATAATTAGACTTTAGATGCACTATATTCTGTCAAAACAATTTGCTTCCCTCAGCCATGTTTTGATGACTAAGAGATGAAAATGACTACTGTGTCATAAGTAGATTCTTCATGCCAGAAAACGTTTTGACAATATTATCAGGTCTAAGTCTCTCATAGAAGCTAAACTGTGCACTTTGTGCTACTGTATTTGTAGGTGGCCATTTTGGATTATCAAGATGGACACATCACCAAGATCATTCATACACCTTGATATTCCTTGTAACCAAAAACACACGTTTGGACACCAAGCTGAAGTGTTTATGTAGTCTTAAGGCTCATTTAACAGTATGTTTGATATAAGGTGATCCATTTTGAAATGGTACCATAGAATGGGGTTGATGGGTCAGAAAAATTGAACCCCAATATTTCTGGTCTATATGACCCCTAAGCAAGCCAATAAAGCAATAAAATTGCTTTTGACAAGAAATTTTCATTTTTCAAAAATGTATGAAATAATAGGTGAGGGACCAGACAAAGTGCAGCCCAAAGACCCCGATGATGAGACAAATAAATGGACCTAGTGTTCCCTTGCCCAGACGTGGGTCACCGGGGCCCCACTCTGGAGCCAGGCCTGGAGGTGGGGCACGCGGGCGAGCGCCTGGTGGCCGGGCTTTTACCCATGGAGCTCGGCCAGGCACAGCCCGAAGAGGAGATGTGGGTCCCTCTTCCCATGGGCTCACCACCTGTGGGAGGGGCCAAAGGGGTCGGGTGCAATGTGGGATGGGTGGTGGCCGAGGGCAGGGACCCTGGCGGTCTGATCCTCGGCTACAGAAGCTGGCTATTGGGACGTGAAATGTCACCTCACTGGTGGGGAAGGAGCCTGAGCTGGTGTGTGAGGCTGAGAGGTTCCGGCTAGAAATAGTCGGACTCACCTCTATGCATGGCTCGGGCTCTGGAACCAGTTTCCTTGAGAGGGGCTGGACACTCTTCCACTCTGGAGTTGCCCCTAGTGAGAGGCGCCGAGCAGGCGTGGGCGTACTTATTGCCCCCCAACTTGGTGCCTGTGTGTTGGGGTTCACCCCAGTGAATGAGAGGGTGGCCTCCCTCCGCCTACGTGTGGGGGGACGGGTTCTGACTGTCGTTTGTGCTTATGCACCAAACGGCAGTTCAGATTATCCACCCTTTCTGGAGTCCTTGGAGGGGGTACTGGAAAGTGCACCTCCTGGGGACTCCCTTGTTCTGCTGGGGGACTTCAATGCTCATGTGGGCAATGACAGTGAGACCTGGAGGGGTGTGGTTGGGAGGAACGGCCCCCCTGATCTGAACCAGAGTGGTGTTCTGTTGTTGGACTTCTGTGCTCGTCATTGATTGTCAATAACGAACACCTTGTTCAAGCATAAGGGTGTCCATATGTGCTCTTGGCACCAGGACACCCTAGGCCGCAGTTCGATGATCGACTTTGTGATCGTCTCATCTGATCTGCGGCCACATGTCTTGGACACTCGTGTGAAGAGAGGGGCGGAGCTGTCAACTGATCACTACCTGGTGGTGAGTTGGCTCCGATGGTGGGGAGGATGCCGGTCAGACCTGGCAGACCCAAACGTATTGTGAGGATTTGCTGGGAACGTCTGGCAGAGTCTCATGTGAGACGGAGTTTCAACTCCCACCTCCGGGAGAACTTTGAACATGTTCCGAGGGAGGTGGGGGACATTGAGTCTGAGTGGACCATGTTTCGTGCCTCTATTGTCTAGGCGGCTTACCAGAGCTGCGGCCGCAAGGTTGTCGGTGCCTGTCGCGGCGACAACCCTCGAACCCGATGGTGGACACCGTCGGTGAGGGATGCTATCAGGCTGAAGAAGGAGTCCTATCGGGCCTTTTTGGCCTGTGGGACCCCGTAAGCAACTGATGGGTACCGGCAGTTCAAGAGACATGCGGCTCGGGTGGTTGCTGAGGCAAAAACTCGGGCATGGGAGGAGTTCAGAGAGGCCATGGAGAACAACTTCTGCACGGCTTCGAGGCGATTCTGGTCCACTATCCGGCGTCTCAGGGGGGGAAAGCGGTACGCCACCAACACTGTTTATAGTGGGAGTGGTGTGCTGCTGACCTCAACTCGGGATGTTGTGGGTCGGTGGGCGGAAAACTTTGAAGACCTCCTCAATTCCACCGGCACGTCTTCCAATGAGGAAGCGGAGCCTGGGGACTCTGGGTCGGGCCCTCCAATCTCTGGTGCTGAGGTCACCGAGGTGGTTAAAAAGCTCCTTGGTGGCAGGGCCCCAGGGGTGGATGAGATTCGCCCAGAGTTCCTTAATGCCCTGGATGTTGTAGGGTTGTGTTGGCTTACGCGACTCTGCAATATTGCGTGGACATCGGGGTAAGTTCCCCTGGATTGGCAGACCGGGGTGGTGGTCCCCCTATTCAAAAAGGGGGACCGTAGAGTGTGTTCCAACTACAGGGGAATCACGCTCTTAAGCCTCCCTGGTAAGGTCTATTCGGAGGTTCTGGAGAGGAGGGTCCGTCGGATAGTCGAACCTCGGATTCAGGAGGAGCAGTGCAGTTTTCGTCCTGGCCGTGGAACACTGGACCAGCTCTACACTCTCAGCAGGGTCCTGGAGGGTGCGTGGGAGTTTGCCCAACCAGTCTACATGTGCTTTGCGGACTTGGAGAAGGCGTTCGACCGCGTCCCTCGGGGGACCCCGTGCGGGGTACTCTGGGAGTATGGGGTACCGGGCCCTTGGATACGGGCTGTTAGGTCCCTGTATGACCGGTGTCAGAGCCTGTTCCGCATGGCAGTATGTCAGGCTTGTTCCCAGTAAGAGTTGGACTCCGCCAAGGTTGCCCTTTGTCACCGATTCTGTTCATAACTTTTACGGACAGAATTTCTAGGCGCAGCCAAGGTGTTGAGGGGATCCGTTTTGGTGGCCTTAGGATTGCGTCTCTGCTTTTTGCAGATGATGTGGTCTTATTGGCTTCATCAGATCGTGATCTACAGCTTTTGCTGGAGCGGTTCGCAGCCGAATGCGACGCGGCCGGGATGAAGATCAGTTCCTCCAAATCCGAGGCCATGGTCTTGAGCCGGAAAAGGGTAGAGTGCCCTCTCCGGGTCAGGGAGGAGGTCCTACCCCAAGTGGAGGAGTTCAAGTATCTTGGGGTCTTGTTCACGAATGAGGGAAAAATGGAGCGTGAGATCAATAGGTGCAGCATCTGCAGTGAAGCGGGCGCTTTACAGGTCTGTTGTGGTGAAGAGAGAGCTGAGTCAAAAGGCGAAGCTATCAATTTACAGATCAATCTACGTTCCTACCCTCATCTATGGTCACGAGCTTTGGGTTGTGACCGAAAGAATGAGATCTCGGATACAAACGGCCAAAATAAGTTTTCTCCGCAGGGTGTCTGGGCTCTCCCTTAGAGATAGGGTGAGAAGCTCGATCATCCGGGCGGGACTCAGAGTAGAGCTGCTGCTTCTCCACGTCGAGAGGAGCCAGTTGAGGTGGCTTGGGCATCTGTTTAGGATGCCTTCTGGACGCCTCCCTGGTGAGGTGTTCCGGACACGTCCCACCGGAAGGAGGCCCAGAGGAAGACCCAGGACACGCTGGAGGGACTATGTTTCTCGGCTGGCCTGGGAACGCCTCGGGATTCCCCCTGAAGAGCTGGCCCAAGTGGCTGGGGAGAGAGAAGTCTGGGCCTCCCTACTTAGGCTGCTACCCCCACGACCCAACCCTGGATAAGCGGAAGAAAATGGATGGATGGATGGATGGATGAAATAAGGCACCTGATCATAACAGTTAATACAAAGATTTTACTCAGAGATTTATTTCTTTATTTATTTTTTGCAATGTGTAGAGATACTATGTGTATGTGTAGGAAATTACTCTTATCTACTGAAAGATATGAAACTATGAAGTCTTTGATGATGATTGATTATAACGCAAGGCTTTAAACGTGAAGGTAAAAAATAAAATAACAAACCAAGATCGATTCAATACATTCTGATGTATTAAATTTGATGTTCATGACAAAAAACCAATGCAGACATGTTCCTGTTATTAGTATTTTGTATTGCTTTATAATGTAGCTGTTTTTTTTTTTTAATATAATTTTCTTCCTTTTTTCAATTTATATGCCTTTTTTAAAGATTGTCTATTGTTGTCATCTTTCTTTGATTAAAACAGGTCTCGTTTGTAAATGAGTGAGACTAATCTGTATAAATAAAGGTTGAATGAATGAATGAATGATGTTTTTTTAAACAGGTTATTTCATAAGCCTAAAAAGAACAATAAAAAAACGGACCCCCCCATTTTGCTACATGAGCTAAAAGTTCAAGTTCAAGTAAGTTTATTGTCATTTCACCACATGTGGTTCATGAGGTGGAACAAAATTATGTACACAGGGTGCCAGTTACATCCAACAATAGCAAAAATATAAAGTGTAAAAGGAAACAGTAAACAAGGATCTAAGATATACACTAAAATATATGCTACAAGAACGCTCAACTGTACGTTAAAAGATCTAAGATACGCTCTAAACACTGAAAATGCAAAACAATACAGTGTAACAACAGCAGCCCAAACATGAGTCTGTGTGAGCAGATAGGTATGAATTAATACAGCAATGTGAAATAATCAGCAGCATTAGATCAGCAGCATGGATATTCAGCAGCACATACAGTATCACCAAATAAAGTGGCATTAGTGATTTTCCTGGTAAGTGGACTGTACTTATATACCGTTTTCTATCTTATTTCAAGATACTCAAAGCACTTTACACTACAATCTGTGTCCTCATTTACCCATTCATACAGCACTCTACTAGAGCTCTACAAAGCTAATTGAACAAATCATTTTAAAGATACTAATCAGTGCTTCAGATCACATTCATACACCGATGGGACACACATCAGAGGCTATTCAGTGTCTTGCCCAGGGACACTTTGACATTTGACTGCTGGTGGATTTGAACCCCCATCTCTCGCATTGGAGGACGACTGCTCTAACCACTCATGCCAAAGCTGCCCCAACAGCTCCCTGAGGCTGTTCGACTCATAAATCCCTAACCATTTGTTCCTCAGTCTAGAGGTTCTACACTTAATGCTCCTCAACCTCCTTCCTGAGGGGAGTGGGGCAAAAAAGTGTGTGTGCTGGGGGAGTGGGGTCCTTCATGATGCAGGTGGCCCTCTTCCTGCATCTGGAGGTGTAAATGTCTGTGATGGAGGGGAGGCTGACTCCAACAGACTTCTGTGCAGCCTTCACCATTCTCTGCAGAGTTGCATTCAGGCCAAAACAAAATCCGACCCAACCCTGCCCCAGCCTGAAGCCCTTTTTCCAACCCGACATGACCCAACTAATTTGCCTATAATAACAGGCCCGAACCTGAAAAAAAAAAAAAAAAAAAAACTTTTTTTTTTTTATTAAGCTTTTACTGCTTTTGTTAGCAAATCAGTTTGACAAGATATTTTAAAAACACATTTCAGAGAAAGGAAAATATATGATTTCTTGTTTCACCAAATATATATTAACATACAAAATGAATAGCCTAAAAAAGCAATTCTAAAGATAGGCTATTATACAGATGGACAAAAATTTTTTTAGAGAAAAATTATTTGGAAAAATGTGAAACATGGCTATTTTAATTGAATCTGCTGCTTGCTTAGACTTTTGTAGCTTCAGATAATTCCTTCATCACAGATGACAGCAGGGTGATGTGTACGGACAGTGATCAGGTGATCCATCTGAAGCTTAACAGGACATTTTTTTACTTCTTTAAACTGGCCAGTCAGACCTGCCTCCTCCTCTACAAGTAGATTAACACAATTTTATATTGTGCATTCATATTTAGTTTTCTTTGTGCTGTATGATTTGTAAAACCGCATCAAAAGCCCAAGGCCGAACCGGCCTGCCCATCAAGCACATTATTTTAGCCCGACACGGCCTGAATTTTGGTTCAGCCCAGGCCCAGGCTTGGGTTAGAAATCACAGCTATACTCTCTGAAGAGCTTTCCTTTCTGCAGCTGTGCAGCCTCCATGCTCCATGTTGAGCACAGGATGTTCTCCACTGCACACCTGTAGAAGGTGGTATAAGCTTAGCCTAGATGAAGAATTTTGTGTTTTTTCCATACTTCATCCTCTATGACGCTTTTATGATGTGAAGGATGATAAGGTACTAACTACTGAAAACGTTTAAAGAGAACATTATGTCCATCCATCCATCCATCCATTATCTTTACCCGTTTATTCCATTTTGGGTCACGGGGGTCACTGGTGCCCATGTCCAGCAATCACTGTGTGAGGGGCGGGGTACACCCTGGATGGGTCGCAAGTCCATCACAGGGACACATAGAGACAAACGAGACAAACAACCATTCACTCTCTCACTCACACCTAGGGACAATTTAGTTACCAATCAGCCTAACATGCATGTTTTTGGACTGTGGGAGGAAACCGGAGTACCCGGAGAAAACCCACGTATGCACGGAGAGAACATGCAAACTCCACCCAGAAAGGACCCCGGACCGGGATTTGAACCAGGGACCTGCTTGCTGACAGGCAGCAGCTCTACCAGTTGCGCCACCGTGCTGCCGAACATTATGTCAATGTTTCCAATTTCTCTGTAAATAATAAATTATTTGGTGCTGCACGATTTGATATGTTTTGTAAGATTTGTGGTTCTCTTGTTGTGAATACTGTTCGTCAGAGCTGCAAGTCAGAGATATACACAATTTTGTAAATGTGAATAATTATTCCAGTTATGTTTTTTCTTTAATAAGAGTGGGTGGCTGTGGTTAGAGTGGTTAGAGCAGTCATCCTCCAATGCAAGAGTTGGGGGTTCGAATCCACCAGCAGTCACATGCTGAAGTGTTCATGGGCAAGACACTGAACCCCTCATCGCCTCTGATGTGTGTCCCATCAGTGTATGAATGTGATCTAAAGCTCTGATTAGTTTCCTTAGAATGATTTGTTCAATTAGCTTTGTAGAGATCTAGTAGAGTGCTGTATGAATGGGTAAATGAGGACACAGATTGGGTTGTAAAGCGCTTTGAGTATCTTGATTAGATAGAAAAGCGCTATATAAGTACAGTCCATTTACCATTCAAGATCGGACTGTAGAATTTATGACAAAGCTGTTCCTTTAATTCTGAAAGTCTTGCACAGCAGCTAATCAGCTGTAAACTCTGCAATTGTTTAAAATGAAATGGCTCTGTTGGCGAATGGATCTTTGACTTGAAACTGAACTGTGTTTAATTTTATGCAAACAAAAATGATCAACTGAATGACATTATCTAATGATGCAAACATCTGCAGCATGTAAAGAATAAGGTGCAGAAACTGCTGTCACTTTGGTCACGACTTAGACATGCACATGTGCAGTCTTAAAAAGCCAGCCAGTGTGCAGACAGGGGAATCAATACAGCTTTTTGTTATCTATCTCTATCTTACAACTTAAAAGAGAAGGATTATGTGTCATAGAGTGAGCCCAGGCAGACTTCCACGTAGATCTATCATTGTAGAGTCACAGGCCTTTTCCTGTGTAAATCATGTGTCACATGGGCAGTGAGTTCATTCTCCGGCCATGGAATACATTTAGGCCTTGGACACAACGTTCCATTTCTCACCTTTGATTGAGTACTCCCTTGCAGTCCAGGGCCTGTAAGTAGATTATTTTCTAACATGACGCTTTCATTGTTCGTTTAGTTATTGACGCCTCTATCAGATCTAACACAGGAAAAAACGACTTCCTGCTCAGAAAACAAATGATTGATACATTTTAATTACTTCACTGCTCTTAGCAGTGCAGTTGTCAGAGCTGCTGAACCTTTAATGTGACGAACGCTCGACAGCGAGACAAGAAAATCAAATGACCCACCTGTGGAAAAGTTGTGAACAATCTGAGTTTCTCCCACCTGAGCTGTAAGTCCTGCTCATGCCAGTGCCTTCAGTGCCACTCGAGGAGCCCCATAAACCAAGAAGTCAAACTGAGCTGAGACAGTGAAGGATATGCTTTCATCGTTTGCACAACCTTGATCCTTGTCGATGTTTCTGAACCATCTGTCATGTGGAAAGTATTGCTGACCGTGCGAGCTGGATGAAGTAAAAAGTAGCTACAGAAAATATAACCTGCCACACACCGCGATTTATTGTTACAGGAACAGATAAAGGGCTCTGCAGATGATGCTGTATGGCTAAAGCAACTTATTGCAATGTCTTGAAGACCGTTAAGAAGCCCTCTGAACGTATGAAACAAATTCTGCACATTTTTTTTTTAATAATGGTACTGTGTTCTTAAATTAGTATTTTGTGAACAAATTTTATGAATGGTTGCCGACAGCCAACAACCAAATAGTTGTCTTTGGTATTTTACCTTGTTTTTTATAGCGCCTTGATTTGATTGTTTTATAACATTACTTTTTATTTAAATTGCTATTTATTGTTGTATTTTGTTGTCTACTCTATATGTTGTCTGTCTAAAACAGGTCTCTCTTGAAAATGAGTCATCGTGACTCGATGAGACTACCTGTATAAATGAAGATTGAATGAGAAAATAAAGAAAAACAAAACATCCACTTGCATTTGTTTACCTACAGAAACAGCCAATGTGACAGAAAATAGGTCAACAATGGTGGCAGACATGGAAAAGCTGTTTGAGACAACGTCAGACAATTGTGATGTAATGATAAATATTAATGCTCATATTTGATTTGTAAAGTATACATATAAGAAACTATAAACATTATAAACTATAAACATGGCGGGGTTGAGGAGCAGATTTACTCTTAGTTTCTTCTTCTTTTTGTTGTTCCCTCTTCTGGGGTCACCACAGTGAGTCATCCTCCTCCATCTCTCTCTGTCCTCTGCATCCTCTGTCCTCTCTCCAACTACCTCCATGTCCTCTCTAACTGCATCCATATATCTCCTCTTTGTCTTTTTCCTGGCAGCTGCATTTTTAACATCCTTCTACCAATATACCCACTGTCCCTCCTCTGGGCATGTCCAAACCATCTCAGTCTGGCCTCTCTAACTTTATCTCCCAGTTGTTCAACCTGTGCTGTACCTCTGATTAGCTCATTCCTAATTGTGTCCATCTTTGTCACTCCTAAGGAGAACCTCATCATCTTCATTTCTGCCACTTCCAGTTCTTTCTCCAGTCTTTTTGTCATTGCCATTGTTTTCAAACCAACACCATAACTGGTATCACAACTGTTTTGTAATATTAACAAAACAAAAGCTGACAGGGCAGCCAAACTTATTTGAATGAAGGAAGCAATGGAGGAGTAGAACATGACAGGCTGGGAAGCACAATGCATGGGTAAAGAAGAAACACAGAGGTGATGAATTTATACGGAAACTGATGAGACTAAATGACAAACACCTGGGGAGATTTTGATTTGAGACAGGTGGCGCAGGAGCTGACACTAAGGAAAAGAACACTGGGGAGTGAAGAAAACACAAGAATTAAAGAACTGACCGAACAAAACACAGATTTCCACACTTTGACATTTGCTGACACCCTTTTGTTGCAAATCACTCCTGACAATTTTCTCCATCTATTCCATTCTGCCTGGACTCTCTTCTTCATCTCTTTACCACACTCCCCATTTTCCTGGACAGTGGACCCCAAGTATTTGAAGTCCTGCAACTTTATGACCTCTTCTCCTTGTAGCCTCACTGTTCCACCGGCCTCCCTCTCATTCACACACGTACTCTGTCTTACTACAGCTAACTTTCATTCATCTTCCTTCAAGTGCATACCTCCACCTCTCCAAGTTTTCTTCTACTTGTTCCTTGTTCTCACCACAGATCACAGTATCATCTACAAACATCATAGTCCATGGGGATTCCTGCCTGACCTCATCCGTTAGTCGGTCCATCACCACAGAAAACAAGAACAGACTCAGAGCTGATCCTTGATGCCAGCCCACTTCCACTTTGAAGTTATTTGTCACTCCTGCAGCAAATCTCACCACTGTTCTGCTGTACTCATAGAAGTCCTGTACCAGTCTAACATACTTCTTTGCCACTCCAGATTTCCACATGCAATACCACACCTCCTCCCTTGGCACCCTGTCATATACTTTTTCTAAAAACACAAAGACACAGTGAAGTTCTTTCTGACCCTCTCTGTACTTCTCTATCAGCATACTTCACCACTTGCTCTCGACGAGATCGGATGCTTCTCCCCTCCCTCTCTGCTTTGCTGCTCTGTCTGTCTGTAAAACTGCTGTGAGACTCTCTTGCATTTCTTCCGAACCATAATTATGGACTGTTTTGATCAGTTGGTCCCTCAACTCAATTTACAACATTTCTTCGAAGAGAAGACAGGTTTTAGGCAAGCCGATTTGCCCTGTTGGCACACACACAGCTGGATATCTCATCGACTGGAAGACTTGATGATGTGTCTATCTTTGCTGCCATTTGTGGATTTTAAGGACGCATATTTAATTGGATTTTCGATAACTGGTTTCTGCTTTTTGGATTTGGCTGGTTGCTGGTTATATCTACAATCAAGGAAGTCGTCAGCACCAAATTTGGACCCGATCATGCTGCTTGCCTTTATGATGGCTTGGTTTGTGTCTCGAGTACCCGGACTCAAATGTTTTGGGCTAAATAGATCAGATCTGGGGGATTTTACTCAGTCACGTTCCATCGGTGTGGTCATGTATTTTGGACATTTCGGAACCGAGTGAACAAACACAGACTCAAGGTAGATGTCATTTGGTTCTGCTTGTCCCCAAAACAACTGTGTGCTTATAAAAATTTGGTTCCCTTGGCTGGCCTTCAAGGCCATCTTATCTGAATTTGCCTGGAGAACATGTGATCTGACGCTCACCGCCCCCTCCCTGAGGAATTTCCAACTGATAACCAGATGAATCCAACTGAATAAACTTTGTGTCATCATTTCAGGACTCTTGGATTCTCATAGACGTTATTCTAGGCCAGGTGTGCCCAACCAGTCGCTCGCGGGCGACTGCCTTGACTTGTATTCTCACAGACATAGTCTCGCAAGTTTTGGGTGCGGTGACACAGCTCTCACGAGACTTTAGGCTCAGTAGTTAATGTCGGTGCGCAGAAAACATGGATGGAAAACTAGCGAACAAGCAAACGAAAACTTATTATTTTCACACAGAGTGGGAGGAGGAGTATTTTTTTGTTTATTCTAATTCGAAGTCTATTTGCCTCATCTGTAATTCGAGCGTTGCCTTACCCAAAAAGTGTAACTTGGAGCGGCATTTCAAGACGATGCACAAACGGTTTGAGACAGATTTCCCTCTTAAAAGTTCTTTACGGACTCAGAAAGTGCGGGAGCTAAAAAACAAGCTTGCAGCCCAGCAGTCAGTCTTCACTCGCCCCAGCACAAAAGGTAAAGCTGCTACGATAGCTTCCTACCGTGTTAGCCGCATCCTGGCTCAACATAAGAAGTCTTTCAGCGATGGACAAGTTATGAAAGAAGCGTTTATTGAGGCTGCAGATGCGCTTTTTCATGATTTTAAAAATAAAAGTGAGATTGTAGCTGCTATTAAAGACGTGCAGTTGTCCAGACAAACAGTGACACGGCGATGTGAGGGAATGGCTGTGGATGTGGAGGAGCAGCTAAAAAAGGACGTGGAACAATGCGAGTGTTTCTCTCTTCAGTTTGATGAGTCGACAGACATGGTGGATGTAGCCCAGCTGTGTGTTTTTATCAGAATGGCCTTTGCAGACATGAGTGCAAAAGAGGAGCTGCTCACCATCTTGCCTTTGAAGGGACATACAAGAGGAGAAGATATTTTTTATGTGTTTATGGAGTTTGTTAATAAAAGCAACTTGCCCCTCTTTAAACTAATTTCTATAACAACTGATGGCGCTCCAGCAATGACTGGTCACACCAGTGGATTTGTTGCACTCTGCAAGCAGAATGATGCTTTCCCAGACATTTTGCACTATCACTGCATCATCCACCAA
Source organism: Nematolebias whitei (assembly GCF_014905685.2). Classification (NCBI taxonomy): domain Eukaryota; kingdom Metazoa; phylum Chordata; class Actinopteri; order Cyprinodontiformes; family Rivulidae; genus Nematolebias; species Nematolebias whitei. The sequence continues at coordinate 7,167,474 of NC_056508.1, forward strand.
CAGGCCCTGTGTGGGAAGATTTTAAACATGAAGGAAGTGATGGATGTTGCCATGAAAACTGTGTGCTCTATAAGGGCCAGGAGTCTGCAGAGGAGGTTGTTCCGGGCTCACTTGGAGGAGGCAGGAGCAGACCACACAGACCTGCTGCTGCACATGGACGTCAGGTGGCTAAGCAGAGGTAAATTTCTGGACAGATTCAGTGAGCTGTTGCCTGAGATCAGGGATTTTCTGAAGCTGTCAGATCATGGTGAACATTCAAAACTAGAGGACACCCAGTGGCTTTTGGATTTAGCCTTCCTCACCAGCCTGCTCAATGAACTGAATTTGGAGCTTCAGGGAAAGGACAAAAACATAATCCACATGATCAGTTCTGTGAGCACCTTCAAAAGCAGGCTGCAACTGCTCACAAGTCGGCTGCAACGCAGGGACCTGCGAAACTTCCCACACATGGAGGCAGAGCTACAGCGCCAAGGGAAAGAAGTCCCACAACTGGACAGTGCACACTATTCTAAGCAGGTTCAGAGCATCTCAGCAGAATTTGAGAGACGATTTACTGACTTTTCCTCCATCGAGCCTGTTACCAGCTACATGTGTTATCCTTTTGGAAATGTTGATGTGGATGACATTGTGTCCAAATTGGTGTCCGTGTTTCAGCTGGACAGCTCTGGTGTTGAAAATGAGGTGTTGACTCTGCAAAATGACATTGGGATCAAATCCAGAGCATCACCTGGCGTGGATGGAGAGTTCTGGAGTCTGCTGTCAGAAGAAAAGTATCCTAACATCCGAAGATGTGCTTTGAACTTAACAGCACTTTTTGGATCTACCTACCTGTGTGAGTCTGCTTTTTCACACATGAAAATCATCAAGTCCAAAAACAGATCCACAATGAATGATGATCATCTGGAGACCTGCCTGCGCCTCGCAACCACCTCATACTGCCCATCTTATGAGACCCTGGCCTCCTCCTCTCAGTGTCAGAAGTCCCACTAAGGTAGAGACACATTTATTTTATACAGCTAGCATAAAAAGTTGTCTCCTATAGACACATCACGTTCTGTTTTATTTACTTTAAAGAAGTGAGGAGTAGGGATTGATGAAAAATTATGTTTGTTGATAATGAGACTGGACGAGTAGCTCTCGGCAAATTGCCGACTTCAAAAGTAGCTCTTGGTTCAAAAAAGGTTGGGCACCCCTGTTCTAGGCCATTCCTCGACATACCTTGAGAATGTTTATGGATCTCACGGAGGACATTGACTGAATTTTTTTTCATTCAACCTTTATTTAGACAGGTAAATCCCATTGAGCCTCGAGGACTCATTTAAAAGAGAGACCTGATTTCAACAAAGAATGATGACAACAATGGACAACAGCGACAACAATAAAAAGTCATACTACAGGTTTTTTTTTATTTTTATAACAAATAGGATGGCTAAAAGAAAAAGGTAACAAAAAAAACAGCTAGATTCTAAGGTGAATGTAGAAAACTAAAAACAGGAACATGTCTGCATTGTTCCCTGCCAGGAGTCCAACAGATTCTTAATCTTATCAATTATCTTATCAGAACTCTTACAGTGACCTCGAGAGCATCTATAAGCATTGTTGACAGCTCTCGTCTCTGTTCGCAGAACGTCTACTACATCACTATGTGCTTTTTGTGTGAGGTGTTTTTTTTTAATATTAGAGGGTTTTTTTCCTCAGGAGAGAAAAAAAAAGTCTGATATGATTTTTTTTGCCTCCAACATGTGTCCAGTTAACCACTGTTTTTGTCTGTCCAAACAGGTCTCACTTGTAAATGAGTCTTCGAGGCTCAATGTGATTTATCTGTTTAAATAAAGGTTGAATGAATGAAATACTCAAAGCAAAGATGGTATTAATGGAGCTCTTTGTGGCATGAAACCATACTGCTGCTCACAGTCACCTCTTGTCTAAGTCTTGCTTCTTCATCCTCTTCAAAGATTTCCAAACTTTATTCACACTAATTTTTCCCACTTCCAGGTCCACAGTCTCTAAGGCCTCTAGTTTTCTTTACCTTTCATTATCATTATTCATTACATCCTCCGAGTTTTAGTTCAATTCAATTCAGTTTATTTATAGTGTCATATCACAACAAAGTTATCTCAGGGCACTTTACAGGAACATTCACATACATAGAAAAGCCAATTAGTAAAGTTCTCTATCTAAGAAAGCCAGCAGACATGTTGAGTCTTCACTTAATCACAGTCTCCCATCATGAGCAAGCACAATGGCAACAGTGGAAAGGAAAAACTACATTTTAAAGGGAAGAAACCTCCAGCAGAACCAGGCTCAGGACAAGCGGCCATCTGCTTTGACCGGCTGGTTTGAGAGAAATGAAAGGGGAGACAAACGAACACAGAAAGGCAGGTCCCAGGTCCAGATATAGGTCCAGGTGTACCTGAAAGACAAAAACACATGTCAATGATAGAAACAATAATTACAAATACAAAACAGGTTGAGCAGAGTAAGTAAAGACAGTAGCATAGTGAAAAAGTGTGGTCACTTTGTCCCCCAGCAGTCTAAGCCTATAGCAGCATAACTAAGGGACAGCTCAGGAAACCCAAGCTGACCCTAACTATAGGATTTAGCAAAAAGAAGTCTTAAGTCTAGTTTTAAAACTGGATAATGTGTCAGCCTCGTGGACAGAGATTGGAAGTTGGTTCCACAAGAGAGGAGCCTGATAACTGAAAGCTCTGCCTCCCATTCCGCTTTTGGAAACTCTAGGAACCGCATGTAAACCTGCAGTCTGAGAGCAAAGTGCTCTATTAGGAAAATATGGAACAAAAAGATCTGTAATATAAGATGGAGCTAGGCTGTTGAGAGCATTGTAGGTTAGAAATAAGGTCTTGTATTCAATTCTGGATTTGACAAGGAGCCAATGGAGAGAAGCTAAAACTAGAGAGATATGATCTCTCCTATTAACTCCAGTTAAGACTCTGGCAGCAGCATTTTGAATTAACTGAAGACTTTTTTAAATAAGTATTTGGACACCCAGATAATAAACCATTGCAATAGTCCAGTCTATATGTGACAAATGCATGAACCAGTTTTTCTGCATCATTTTTAGATGTTTCTAATTTTAGTGATATTACGCAGGTGGAAGAAAGTGATTCTAGTAACTTTTTTAATGTGGGGGATAAAAGACATGTCCTGATCAAAAATAACACCAAGATTTTTAACATTAGAGCTGGAGGCCAGATTAATGCCATCAAAGAATGACGAAAAACTGAAAATTGTATTCCTAAACTGCTTAGGTCCAAAAACCAAAACCTCAGTCTTGTCTGTATTCAAAAGAAGAAAATTAAGGGCCATCCATATTTTTAAGACATGCATGTAGTCTAAGTAGCTGATTGGATTCATTGGGTTTCATGGACAAATATAATTGTGTATCATCAGCATAACAATGAAAATGTATCCCATGCTGTTTAATAACATTTCCTAATGGAAGCAAAAAGAGTAAAGCGTATTAGTTTCAACCACTGAACCCTGAGGAACTCCATGACTAACTTTGGTGTATGAAGAAGATTTATTATTTACATTTACAAACTGGAATCTATCAGATAGATATGATTTAAACCATTTAAGAGCTGTTCTTGTAATCCCAATATCATATTCAAGCCTCTGTAGTAAAATATTATGATCAACTGTATCAAATGCAGCACTGAGGTCTAACAGGACCAGTATAGACACAAGTCCAATGTCTGAGGCCATGAGAATATCAGTAGTAACTTTTACTAGTGCTGTTTCTGTGCTATGATGAGCTCTAAAGTACTCCTTTGCATCTTCTCATTACACTTTTCCAGGTCATGTTTGTAAATGAGAAATGGTTCTCAAACATTTATCTTGGTAAAACAATGGCCTAATACAATAAATACGTAAATAACATTCTCTTCAAATATTAGAACATTACGTTCTATCTTAAACTAGACTAAGCTGCTGCTCATCCTTTCCACCCTGATCCCTTTGACTCAGCAGTTGATACAAGTCCTTCCCTCCGTCCTTACTGTCCAGCTTCTTGTACAACTCATTTGTGTTGCGTTTTGCCTTTTCTACATCTCTCAATGCAAGCCCTTATATTTCTGTCTACTCTTTTCAGTCCTCTCACTGTCGTATTCCTTTTTGGCTAACTTTTTCCTCTGGATAACGTCCTTCACTATTCCATCACCAGGTTTCCTTATCATCTATTCTCTTTTCAGATAACCTACCAGGGCCTTCCTACCTGTTGCCTTAATCACTGTTGTTGTAGCCCATTCAAGGAATGTGATTTATACTAATAGTGCAATTCTTTTCTTAGTTCATATCTTAGAGTTTATTACTGTTTTTCTTTTACGTTTTATACTTTTGTTGGTTGTAACTCGGACCCTGTGTACACAATAAAAAAACTTGAATCCTTGAATTTGGAGGCTCTTTCTTACCACCCAGAGTAAGGAACAGCTCCTTTCTGAACTTCTCACCACATTTTTTCTTTCTGAACTTCTACCATTTGGTCTTCTTCTCTGATTTTACTCTTTTCTTATTCTTTACCACAACAGTCATTCTACTGTGACCCTGGGTTTTAACCTGCTCAGAGACGCATTGTAATAAGATTATGACCTAGCTCTGATCAGTTTAAACAGGGCCAGCAACAACAACAATAACAGAGTCTCCCAGGGATTTGATATCCATCAAGGAATTAATTATTTTTATTTGTTATTTCTTTAGTGGCTCACTACAACATGCAGAGAGGCTTTTCCATCCCCTGTCATTTTTTTCCTGACACATAAGCTCACATAAGATCCAATGAGACCACACTTAGTCCGACCCTCTTATTCACTTGATAGGCTGTGCTCTTGGAAGAAGGCTGAGCCTAGGCCCAATATATTTGTAAGACAGTGTGTCATCCAGCCACTTCCGGTCCTTGATCTCGTGTCGAATTGTATCGGAGGTCAGCACTGTAAACTTTAACTTTTGCTTAGCACAGCATGTCAAGTCCAAGACTCGACAACAAAACAAGTTTAACTTACTAATAACTCATCAACACCATCACAATTCCAATAACAACACATTCAGTGTAGGACAACACTCCAGTAGACAATTACATGCTAGGGAGACAGAAAAGTGGGTGAAGAATTTATCTGACAGACAGCTCACCCAGCCGGAAACAGCTATTCTTGCCAGGGGACTGAACTTTGCAGTTGCACCAAGTAAAATTCCTCTGATGGAGATGATCACAGCCACTGAATCAGCCATCCGCAACAACAAAATTAAAAAGGGTGAAGCAGAACAACTCAGAATCAAAGTTTCAGCCTGACTCAGCAATGCTAAACCACCACCTTCCAACATCAGTATAGAGGAGAGGGATGCACTCACCACTCTTAGCAAGGACAAAAACATCATCATTCTCCCAGCAGACAAAGGAAGGTGCATAGTGATTTTGAACCAGAAAAACTATCATGAGAAATCTATCATTGAGCATGCATCAGGATATCATGAGAAAGTTATGACACTCCTTAGTGACTTAAACACTTAAACACATCAACTCTGTGGATAAATACATCAAGTTCACACGAGAAGATGTAAAAAAAATGGCATGTTGGCTTTCTTGGACTGTGAGGTCTCAGTCTCTGATAGAGGACATTTGAAAACAGAGGTGTACCACAAACCCACCCACACAGACCAGTATTTGCAGTTTGACTCCCATCACCCTTTAGAGCACAAGTTAGGAGTCATCAGGACTCTGTACCACAGAGCAGACAGCATCCCCACTAATTCAGGAGCCAGACAGAAGGAGAAATCCCACACAAGACAGGCTCTAGAGCAATGTGGATATCCTAACTGGGACTTCCTGAAAGCAGAGAAGAAACCCAAACAGGACTCCAGGCAGCCATCAGGTGAAAAGGAGGAACCCAGACCAGTGGTCATTCCGTATGTTGAGGGAGTATCAGAGAAACTGAGACATTCATTTTCTAAACACAACGTCCCAGTGGCTTTTAAGCCCCCAAATACATTACAGCAAAGACTGGTTCATCCCAAAGATCCAGTCCCCCGGCACAAACAGGGTAATATTGTGTATCCTGTTCAGTGTCAGGAGGGCTGTGATCAGTCTTACATCTAGGAAACTAAACAGACACTGGCCAAAAGGATGGCCCAGCACAGAAGAGCAACAACATCAGGCCAGGAATTTGCGGTCTACACTCATCTCCAGGCCAGCGGTCACTCTTTCAGAGATGAAGATGTTTACATCCTGGATAGAGAGGAACAATGGTTTGAGAGAGGAGCAAAGGAGGCCATCTTTGTGAAAAGAAATCGTCCATCATTAAACAGGGGTGGAGGCCTCCGGGTTCAACTGTCCCCCTCTTACAATGCTGTTATTGCTAGTATCACTCATCCTCCTGTGAATAGTAAACAACCATAAGTGTGCTAAGATCCCTCGTTAGGCTGATGGTCCTTCTTGATCATGTGAACAGCTGGTTTTGGTTGTCAGCAGCAAAACTGGTTGATCCACTCTGAGAAGGTGCTATTTATAAGACTGAGCTGAATACAGCACCTCAGACTGAGGAAGTCTTTCGGATGAAAGACGAAACGTTTCTACATTTTTTTTGTTTTGTTTTGTTTTGTTTTTTGAACGTCCAGAGGACCAGATTTAACATTTTTAGATTTTTCTACCTGGATTATTGAGCATGCATCAGGATATTTAACTTTTGCTGCCTTGATGTAAAACAATTGGTAAACTGAATTCACGTTTCCTTTATTGTGATAAAGTGAGTTACTACTTCTGAGAGAGTCTGAGACGGGAGTCTTCTGAACTGGAGGTGGGCTTGGGGTCTGAGATAAGACCTGAGGCCCCATCAGCTCGTGACACTACACACAACCATCTGATGCTGTATGGCCACGCTCTACCCTGTGTTGGATTTCATATTTTTATACCTTTTTTTTATATTTCCTATCAAGCATTCAAATGTCATGTTATACAAAGTGTGTGTGTCTTTCTTCCAGGGTTGCACTATATTTATAGAAAATGTTTGCTAATTCTAACTAGTTGACCTTTAAATATAATCTCATATTAGCTAAGGATAATTTTACAATTTCACATTTGATATATTACAAGCAATCAAATCATGCCAGATAGCAGACTGATTAACATAAATAAAGCTAGAACACATTTCTTTAATTTAGACAATATAGTTTGACTAAATAAGATCCCTCTGGATCTCTCTTAATAATAACCATTAGTTAGATAACAATTAATAGTTATTAATTGTTCCTAGAAATAAACAACTTTAACTCAAATCATTTGGTATCACTAAGGTATAATCACGTTAAACAAACAGCTAAAACGAACGATTTCAGTGAGGCAAAACTTCTTATCTAAAATGTAGATATTAACGTCCTTGAGGGGGCGGGCTATAGTCGTAACCCTAGCAACAGAAGCTAATCCAATCAGAAAGCTAGCCTTCTCAAACTGTGATAAAAGGCCGGAAATGACACACGCCCACCGAGCATTTCTGGGAGGCGCACACCGAGACGGTTCATTCTTTAATGCTCCAAAATATATGCATATATTTTAATAATGTAATTGTTTGTCTCTGAATATCTGTAACCCATGTTTTGTCAAATAAATCTTTTATACCGAGGGCGACGTCTCAGCTGTTTTGAACACGACGTGGTAGCCAGCCACGACACCTGCTACACTTTTACAATTTCCAATCTCTTTTATGGTTATCTTTTCTACACCTAATGCAGTCTGCCTGCCTCAACTCATCGGTCACTCTATGTTCCTCTCTCTTTTGGAAATACTGTAGGTATTGACTACAGTCATTTCCATCCTCTTGGCAAAATCCACCACCATATGTCCTTCCTAGTTCCTTTCCTTGACACCAAACCTAACCCATCACTTCCTCATCTCCTCTGTTACCTTTCCCAACATGTCCATTCAGGTCTGCTCTGAACACGAGTCTCTCATCCCTAGGAATACACTGTATTTGTTTTGGCAAAGGTGTTTTTACACAGGATGTCCTTCCTGACACAACCCTCACTATTTATCCAGGCTTGGGACCAGCACAAGTTACACCGGCTTGAGCTCCCTAGTGACTGGTTTAGCAGATTCACTCATAATCCAATATAAATGTATTTTCCAAGATTTTACATTTATCCACCTCTACTGTATTTGTTTACCTACACAGACTACAAGCAGCCTAATATCAGTACTTGAAGTTTCAACGTGTTTTTGGCAGATTTAGCCAAGTGTTTTGTTGACATGAAGTACATACCTGCATTTCAAACTTGTATGTCTGTATATCTGAAATGAAACTGAAACTACTAAAGTAAACTGAAATATAAATTTAATCTGCACCAAAAAATTTAGTTTAGGGTTAAAAAAATCCATCCATCTATCCATTATTTTAAACTTGTTCTAGAGTCGAGTCAAGAGGGCAGCAGCTTGAGCAAGGAGGTCCAGACATCTTAGGATTCCAATGCATTCCCAGGCTAGCCAAGAGACAGTCTCTCCAGTGTGTCCTGGGTCTTTCCCGGGGTCTCCTCCTAGTTGCACATGCCCAGAACACTTCTTTAGGGGCATCCATGGGGCATTTTTATCAGCTGCCGAACCGCCTCAATTTGCTTCTTTGGATGTGGAGGAACAACGGCTCTAATCTGACTCTTCATGGAGCCCGGTAACCTTACGAAGAAAACACATTTTGTTTGCCTGTATCTGTGATTCTTTTTAATTCAATTACTACTCAGAGTTTGTGACGATAGGTGGGAACTTTAACTGGTAAAACTTTGCCATGCAGATCAGCTCCTTCTTAACCTCTTTCATGAATTAATTACTTAATTAATTACCTTGATGACTGAAAATTTTACCCTACCTTTAAAAGAGAGTTCAGGTATATTTGGGTGAAAACTCATTTTGACTGTTTTAATTCAATTTAATTTATTTCAAAATCACTGATTCATAACAAAAGTCATCTCAGGTACTGTACAAAAACAGTCACATGCATTATCAAAGCCAATTAATAAAACTTATCTATGGAAACCAACAAATTGCATCAATTCTTCCCAACATTGCAATCTCCCCTCCTGAGCAGCACATTGGCAACAGAATGACTTCCAATGTTTGATTTCAAAGTTTGCAATGAGTACATTAATCACTGTAAAAAGAAAAAAAAAACATATATATCTAAATATCCTGATGCATGCTCAATAATCCAGGTAGAAAAATCTAAAAAAGTTAAATCTGGTCCTCTGGACATTCCAAAAAACCAAAACCAGTTGTGTATGCTGTTCAGTGTCAGGAGGGCTGTGATCAGTCTTACATCGGGGAAACAAAACAGCCACTGGCCAAAAGGATGGCCCAGCACAGAAGATCAACATCATCAGGCCAGGACTCTGCTGTCTACACTCATCTCCAGGCCAGCGGTCACTCTTTCAGGGATGAAGATGTGCACATCCTGGATAGAGAGGAACAATGGTTTGAGAGAGGAGTAAAGGAGGCCATCTTTGTGAAAAGAAACCGTCCATCGTTAAACAGGGGTGGAGGCCTACGTGTTCAATTGTCCCCCTCTTACAATGCTGTGATTGCTGGTATCACTCAGCCCTCTGTGAACAGTAAACAGCCATCAGTGTGCTAATGATCCATTGTTAGGTTGATGGTCCTTCTTGAGCATGTGATCAGCTGGTTTTGGTTGTCAGCAGCAAAACTGGTTGATCCACTCTGAGAAGGTGCTATTTAAGAGACTGAGCTGAATACAGAACCTCAGACTGAGGAAGTCTCTCGGACGAGAGACGAAACGTTTCTACATTTTTTGTTGTTTTGCTTTGTTTTGGGTTTTTTGAATGTCCAGAGGACCAGATTTAACTTTTTTAGATCTATATTTAAAGTATCTAAATGTTAAATTACAGTACTTTACATTTGTGGCTGTAATACAGTAAACAATAAAGACTCAATAATTAATTCCTTATCTTCGTTAGTCCACTTCTCACCTTCTTGTGTTTAACAAAGGAACATAATCTTGTGTTGAATAACTACTAATGTCGGAGTTCTCAATTCCACAGGTACTGCATATTCACAGTTATAGGTGAAGAGTGAGACCAGCAGGTAGTCATTCATTTTAGAGATTTATATTACATCTGTGAGATGGGGTCCTCCAGAGACAATAATTTCTACAATGCACTTCCAGCACACAAGAATCATTTCATGTCATCAAAGGATGTGGGCGCTCAAATTGTCAGACAGCTCCCACTTCTAGCTTTCATCGTTTCTTCCTGAAGCATGTCAATTTCATTTACGTGCCATGAGAAGTGCTTTCATTTGTTTTAATGAAGTTTTAAAACTTGGCTGATCTGTAATGGAAGCTGCTTCGACAAAACAACTTTCATGAACCTATCATCTTTTCTCAGTCTGACTGCCACACGACACATTATGATGACCTGTCAACCATTTCACAGTGAGTGGTAGATCGTTGAATACACCCCACTTGTGTTTCATGTGCTACTCTTTTTCAGTTCTAAAATTGTATATATCAAGGAAAAAACTAACTGAACATGTTGCTTGTAACTTCTTAGTTGGTCTTAAAATAAGAGAAACACTACAACTTTAATAACATTCAATTCAATACAATTTTCAATTACGTTTATTTATGTAGCGCCAAGTCACAACAGAAGTCATCTCAGGGCACTGAACAGAAACATCCATAGAAAAAATAATAATATAACTGTAGTGTGTCAAGGACAGGGCAGCACGGTGGCGCAACTGGTAGAGCTGCTGCCTCTCAGCGAGCAAGTCCCTGGTTCAAACCCCGGTCCAGGGGCCTTTCTGGGTGGAGTTTGCTTGTTCTCTCCGTGCATGCGTGGGTTTTCTCCGGGTGCTCCGGTTTCCTCCCACAGTCCAAAAACATGCATGTTAGGCTGATTGGTAACTCTAAATTGTCCCTAGGTGTGAGTGAGAGAGTGAATGGTTATTTGTCTTGTTTGTCTCTATGTGGCCCTGTGATGGACTTGCGACCCGTCCAGGGTGTACCCCGCCCCTCGCACAGTGATCGCTGGACATGGGCACCAGCGACCCCCGTGACCCAAAATGGAATAAACGGGTAAAGATAATGGATGGATGGATGGATGTGTCAAGGACAGCTTTGCTGTGGACATACGGTCCCACCAAATGTGTTATTTAAAACACGTACGGTCCCACCAAATGTAGTAAAATGTGGGGTGTACCTTCACTACTAATTATTTAAATATAACGGGTTCTTTTTTTTTCAAGTTAAATTAATGCCATGTGACCGAGGTAACTGTGAGTATTGTTTAATCAGTGACAGGAGACGTTATTTTCCTTTGACCCATCAGAATAAATGCGGTCATTTATTTAACAGAATCAAAATTTAACATCAAAACATTGTACACTTGATTAGCTGATCTGGTTCTGATTAATACAACTTGGCACGCTTTACTAATAAGACAACAGGACATTTCTGAAGGCATCTAGATTACTGGCAAAATAGAAGAGTTTTAAAGGAAGGAGTTTAGAGGTTTAAAGAAGAGATGGATGGAGAAAGGTGTATGTTGTTGACCAGAATTTGCACGCTTCTTCCAACACCAGCTCAAACCTCCGGTACACTTAGCATGTGACGACTCGTTACCTTCGCAGAAGATGAATCAGCTCTGGTACCGGGTCCATTTCAACGCTACCTTCCAGCGTCTCCGGTTAGAGCGGCTGGTCATTGTCAGAAGTCTTGTTGATTTACTCCGTTCAACAAACAGGCTCAGCTCCTTTCGAAGTTGTAGGCCGTTACGCCCGGGTGGATTCACAGCAAGTATCTGTGAGTCCGTCAGAGTTTCCACTCAGAAGTGGAAGACTCCAGAAGGCTTGAGAAGACTCCATCAAAGACTGAAGAGTCAAGAAGACTCAGAAGAACTTCAAGACTTCAGAAAAACTCAGAAGAACTTGAGAAGACGGAGAAGACTGAATAGTTCCAGGAAGTGTCGCCTTTTAAAAGATTCCTCACTTCTGGTCACTTAGGACTTCCTGATTGGTTGAAACAACCAACAGAGGGTGGTTCTAGTGATGTCAGAGGCTTATTGAAAGTCAAGTGAGGGTTCAGGAATGTTTAGGAACGTTTAATACAGACAGAGAAATGTTATGGCGAAGTGAGACTACGCAGATGCCAGTATTTCTCTTTTTACCGTCTGCTAGGTTTAAAAACAATACAGTCCGTTCAATTAACTTGTTTTCTGACTGTCTCTGACTTTTGACCGACATCACTGACTTCTCATTTAGACAGAAAATCAAAATGCATAATTACTTTGTAAATAGACATTTAACTTGATTTCTAATTTAAATGAGGTTTAAAAAATCATTAATACTTTTTCACAGTTGATTTAAAATGAGTGGTTCACTTCAACATTAGAAATGATATGAACTAAACACACTTTTTGATTATCAAGATATTGTAAAATAGTAATGATAATTTAAAAAAAAGAGTGTTCTTTCAATTGATTAATTCAGGATACAATTAGACAGTCTCTGGATGAGCTAATTTGTATTTCTGGATTCAAATCAATGAAATAACAGTTCCTGTCCCATGAAGGTCTTCAGAGACAGGTTTGGTCGGAGGCCGAGTTCACTACATAACACTATTTATTTGAGGAGCAAACTGCTGTGAGTTTAACTCCATCACAGAACTCTCATCTTGAACAAGCATGAAGTTGACAGTGAAAAGGAAAAACTCCCTCATGAGGAAGAAACATTTAGCAGATCCAGGCTCAGGACAAGTGACCATCTGCTTCAACCGGCTGGGTTTGAGAGGAACAGGCACAAGTCAAGAATCACATGTTAGGTGTCATTAAACCAGGTGTCTGTGGTGATAATGCATGAACAGACCACCAGCTTTAAGAAAAATGAAGCCTGATCAAAAGTTCTCCTCAGCAACATAAGGACTGAACTCCTGCTTTAAATCTAGCTAAACATGATAATGTATAACCAAAAGTGTTTTACTGTTTTGATAATATGTAACCAAAGCTGTTTTACTGTTTTACTAATAATCAACAAATAATCAGTTAATGGAAGTATTAATCTTTAAGAAATTGTATAATCTTTTGTATGATTGTGTGGATTACTTTTACTTATGAAATGGTAAAGTAAAGAGGCCTCATGTAACAGTGAAACATGCCTGAACATGCCCACCAAAGGACAAGTCTGGGCTTGCCTCGAGCAATAGAGGAGAACAAGAAGTCATAGAGTTCAAAAAACAGCTCATCTCATGATGACGCATCTTTGAGCAAAACAAGTTCTGGAAAGTACCAGAAAACTGGTCTAAACCGGTTGAGGTGCAAAACAGCAGAGAAGTTACTGGAAAAGAGATGATGTAATTTTCCATAACCCCTCCTTAAGAGGAGGAGGGATGAATGAGTCTTTAAATACAGATTGAACAGAATAAAACTTGGTCAATGCAGAGTCGAGGCTGAATTGAAGAGCTGAGCAGAGGAGATTACAGGCGATGGACAAGCTCGTCGGATCAGAGGGAGCCTAAACGGAGTTGGATTTTACCAGTTTTGAGACGATGATGGGAGTTAATTCTTTTCTTCACTGACATGGGATTGGATTTAAGCTTTCTTTCGTCAACACTCAAACTGGATGAGTTTCCCACTTCTATTAACCGCTTGACCTGGGCCCGTCCAAAAACTCTGATCCTCTAATTTGGAATAGCTGTACTTGCCTTCGAGGTTGGCCTGTATCTCTCTCCTAGAGAACAGGAAATTTGCCCTTACCCCCACAAGTGTCCCACTAAGGGTCACTCCAAAATCATAGTAAGCGGACGACCTCAATCTTACTCTGCTCTAATTAAATTGTTTCATCAAATTGGAAGAACAGCATACAGAATAAATTTGGGAGTACTAAATTGGTTACTGGTGAGATTTGCTCGAAGGTGCTTCTGGTTCATGAAGGAGTTGAGGGAGAACATCTTTTGGCTTGAGTTGTGAAGGATTTATGTGAAGGCAGTATCTGTAAACCCTCAAGGGCTCTTGAGGTTTAGAATTTCCACAGATAGTAGTCATCGCCTTGTTTAGGGAAGAAAGTGTATCCTATGTACTCATGAAAAATTAATCATTATAAAATTGTGCCTGTTGCTGTACCCCTACGCAAACTATTGATTAAAAGCAAAGCAAAACGTACAAATCTGGACTATTATTTCACCCTTAATGAGCAAAACATGGAAATGCTTGGTTCACTTAACAACACCAATAACAGGAGGTTTTTGTAAAGGTTTCCTAGTTGATAAACAACACCCTTGAGCCCGTTTCCAGGGCCCTAAAGATTACCAGAACAGTTAACAATTGCAACGCTAATGTGAGAGGTGAGCGGCCACAACGCGAGTTTCTCTGGACCAGAAGATCCATTCCCTGCTGCTTGGAGGGTCAAGGTAACAGAGTGAAATTAGGGTGTGACTCACAGATTTAAGGTCGTTAATATTCTGGATGAATCACCTCGCCGCAGCCTTAATGAGGCTACTTTAGACAGCTACAGGTAATACCACGGCGCTGAAGTAAGCTTCCGGACCCCTTGGAGGAGAGGCTGCAAGCAAAGGTGCTTATCGCTACCTCCAGTGGTTACCTTTGCTTATCGGATAGCAGACATAGGATAGAAATAGTGTCAAATGAAAACTAATCAATTTTAGCATATCATTTAAGGAAATGAGGTCAATTTGTCCTCTAGTAGTCTAAGCTTAATGACCCTAATTATAGGATTTATTAAAAAGGAAAGTCTTGAGCCCAGTCTTAAAACTGGACAATGTGTCAGCCTTATGGACAGAAACTGGAAGTTGGTTCCACAATAGAGGAGCCTGATAACTGAACGATCTTCTCCCATTCCACTTTTGGAAACTCTAGGGACAGGGTAAGCCTGCAGTCTGAGAGCAAAGTGCTCTGTTAGGAAAATATGGAACAATAAGATCTCAAATATAAGATGGAGCTAGGCTGTTGAGAGCGTTGTAGGTTAGAAGTAAGATTTTGAATTCAATTCTGGACTTGACACGAAGCCGTGGAGAGCAGCTAAAACTGGAGAAATATGATCTCTCCTACTAACTCCAGTTAAGACTCCGTCAGCAGCATTTTAGATTAACTGAAGATTTTTTAAATAAGTATTTGGACACCCAGATAACAAACCATTGTAATAGTCCAGTCTAGACGTGACAAATGCATGGACCAGTTTTTCTGCATAAATTTAGATAAGATGTTTCTAATTTTAGCGATAATACGTAGGTGGAAGAAGGCAGTTCTAGTAATGTTTTTAATGTGGGGGATAAAAGACATGTCCTGATCAAAAATAACACCAAGATTTTTCACATTAGAACTGGAGGCCAGATTAATGCCATTCAAGGAGGGAGAAAGACTGAAAAATGTATTCCTAAAATGCTTGGATCCAAAAACTAAAATTGCAGTCTTGTCTGTGTTCACAAGCAGAAAATGTAGGGTCATCCAGGTTTTTATGTCTTTAAGACATGTTTATAGTCTAAGTAGCTGATTGGATTCATTGGGTTTCATTGACAAATATAACTGTGTATCATCAGCATAATTTCATTCATTCATTCAACCTTTATTTAAACAGATAAATCACATTGAGCCTCGAAGACTCATTTACAAGTGATACCTGTTTGAACAGACAAAAACAGTGGTTAACTAGACACATGTAGGAGTTGGAGGCGAAAAAAATTCCTATCAGACTTTTTTCTTGGCTGAGAAAAAACCCTAATATTGAAAAAACACCTCGCACAAACAAGCACATATTTACGAAGACATTCTGCAGTCAGAGACGAGAGCAGTCAACAACGCTTATAGATGCTCTCGAGGTCACTGTAATCAGTCAATGTCCTCCGGTGAGATCCATAAACATTCTCGAGGTATGTCGAGAAATGGCCAAGGATAACCTCTATAAGAATCCAGAGTCCTGAAATGATGACACAAAGTTTTTTTAGCGGGGTTTCATCTGGTTATCAGTAGGAAATTCCTCGGGGATGGGTGGTGCGCGTCAGATCACATTTTCTCCAGGCGACTTTAGATAAGATGGCCTTCAAGGACAACCAAGGCAACCAAAATTTAGATAAACACACAGTTGTTTTGAGGACAGGCAGAACTTCATGACATCAACCTTCAGTCTGTGTCGGTCTCCTCGGTTCCGAAATGTCCAAATTAACATGGCCAACACCGATGGAAACGTGTCTGAGTAAAAATCCCCAAGATCTGAACCATTCAGCCCAAAGCATTTGAGTCCGGGTACTCCAGACATGAAACAAGCCATCATAAAGGCAAGCAGCGTGATCGGGTCCAAATTTGCTGCTGACGACTCCCTTGATTGTAGATAAAACCAGCACCAGCTGAATCCAAAAAGTAGGAACCAGTTATCGAAAATCCAATTAAATATGCGTCCTTAACATCCACAGATGGCAGCAGAGATAGACACATCATCAAGTCTTCCAGTCGATGAGATATCCAGCTGCGTACGTGCCAACAGGGTAAATCGGCTCGCCCAAAGCCTGTCTTCTCTTCGAAGAAATGTTGTATATTGAGTTGAGGGACCAACTGGTCGAAACAAGTCTATAATTATGGTTCGGAAGAAATGCAAGAGAGTCTCACAGCAATTTCACAGACAGAGCAGCAAAGCAACGCGGAGAGGGAGGGAGAGAAGCATCCGATCTCGTGGGGAGCGAGTGGTGAAGCATAACAATGAAAATTTATGTCATGCTGTTTAATAACTTTACCTAATGGAAGCATGTCCAAGGTAAAGAGTATTGTTCCAAGCACTGATCCTTGAGGAACTCCATCACTAACTTTGGTGTATGATGAAGATTCATTATTTACATTTACAATTTGGAATCTATCAGATAGTATCATGCTTCTGCCCCCACCTGCCATGGATTTTGTCCCTTCATGCCACAGCTCCTGTTGTTACCTGCTTCTGATCATTCTTCATGTTTTGCTTTTCATGCTCTGAGCCTGCCACCTCTCACCACACCCACTCTGTCTCTCCTCAGTAATCAGCTCTCATTCCATGCACCTCTTCTGCTCACTAATTAAATAAACCAAAAATCAGCTTTAAATAAACCAAAAATCAGCTTTAAATAAACCAAAAATCAGCTCTAAAAATATAAACCATAAAAATCTGATTAAAATAAACACAGTTACTTTACCAGAGCAAAATCATAAAATCATTAAATGTGGATTATTGAACATCAGATCTCTTTCCTCTAAATCCCTGTTAGTTAATGAACTGATAACTGATCAACATATTATCCTGATGCATGCTCAATAATCCAGGTAGAAAAATAAAAAAAATGTTAAATCTGGTCCTCTGGACATTCAAAAAAACAAAACAAAGCAAAACAACAAAAAAATATAGAAACGTTTCGTCTCTCATCCGAGAGACTTCCTCAGTCTGAGGTGCTGTATTCAGCTCAGTCTCTTAAATAGCACCTTCTCAGAGTGGATCAACCAGTTTTGCTGCTGACAACCAAAACCAGCTGATCACATGCTCAAGAAGGACCATCAGCCTAACAATGGATCATTAGCACACTGATGGCTGTTTACTATTCACAGAGGGCTGAGTGATACTAGCAATCACAGTAAGAGGGGGACAATTGAACACGTAGGCCTCCACCCCTGTTTAACGATGGACGGTTTCTTTTCACAAAGATGGCCTCCTTTACTCCTCTCTCAAACCATCATTCCTCTCTATCCAGGATGTGCACATCTTCATCCCTGAAAGAGTGACCGCTGGCCTGGAGATGAGTGTAGACATATTGATTTATTCTGTCTGACAGAAACTTGGCTACAACAGGAGGATTTTGTTAGTATAAATGAATCCACTCCTGTTAAGTATTTAAATTTTCATGTTCCTAGATCAACT
This sequence comes from Nematolebias whitei, assembly GCF_014905685.2. NCBI lineage: Eukaryota > Metazoa > Chordata > Actinopteri > Cyprinodontiformes > Rivulidae > Nematolebias > Nematolebias whitei. The sequence goes on from NC_056508.1 coordinate 7,185,361, forward strand.
GGCCGAGGTGGAGTAGCTTGTATTTTTCAGTCAGGATTATTGATTAATGCCCCCTCCCTGGGCTGCCACCTTACCGTGGTGGAGGGGTTTGAGTGTCCCAATGATCCTAGGAGCTATGCTGTCAGGGGCTTTATGCCCCTAGTAGGGTCGCCCATGGCAGACAGGTCCTAGGTGAGGGACCAGACAAAGTGCAGCCCAAACACACCCCTATGATGAAAAACACAAATGGACCTAGTGTTCCCTTGCCCGGACGTGGGTCACCGGGGCCCCACTCTGGAGCCAGGCCTGGAGGTGGGGCACGTGGGCGAGCGCCTGGTGGCCGGGCTTTTACCCATGGAGCTCGGCCGGGCACAGCCCGAAGAGGAGACGTGGGTCCCCCTTCCCATGGGCTCACCACCTGTGGGAGGGGCCAAAGGGGTCGGGTGCAATGTGGGATGGGTGGTGGCCGAGGGCGGGGGCCCTGGCGGTCTGATCCTCGGCTACAGAAGCTGGCTATTGGGACGTGGAATGTCACCTCACTGGTGGGGAAGGAGCCTGAGCTGGTGTGTGAGGCTGAGAGGTTCCGGCTAGAAATAGTCGGACTCACCTCTACGCATGGCTCGGGCTCTGGAACCAGTTTCCTTGAGAGGGGCTGGACACTCTTACACTCTGGAGTTGCCCCTGGTGAGAGGCGCCGAGCAGGCGTGGGCGTACTAATTGCCCCCCAACTTGGTGCCTGTGTATTGGGGTTCACCCCGGTGAATGAGAGGGTGGCCTCTCTCTGCCTACGTGTGGGGGGACGGGTTCTGACTGTCGTTTGTGCTTATGCACCAAACGGCAGTTCAGATTATCCACCCTTTCTGGAGTCCTTAGAGGGGGTACTGGAAAGTGCACCTTCTGGGGACGCCCTTGTTCTGCTGGGGGACTTCAATGCTCATGTGGGCAATGACAGTGAGAACTGGAGGGGTGTGGTTGGGAGGAACGGCCCCCCTGATCTGAACCAGAGTGGTGTTCTGTTGTTGGACTTCTGTGCTCGTCATGGATTGTCAATAACGAACACCTTGTTCAAGCATAAGAGTGTCCATATGTGCTCTTGGCACCAGGACACCCTAGGCCGCAGTTCGATGATCGACTTTGTCATCGTCTCATCTGATCTGCGGCCACATGTCTTGGACACTCGGGTGAAGAGAGGGGCGGAGCTGTCAACTGATCACTACCTGGTGGTGAGTTGGCTCCGATGGTGGGGGAAGATGCCGGTCAGACCTGGTAGGCCCAAACGTATTGTGAGGGTTTGCTGGGAACGTCTGGCAGAGTCTCCTGTGAGACGGAGTTTCAACTCCCACCTCCGGGAGAACTTTGAACATGTTCCAAGGGAGGTAGGGGACATTGAGTCTGAGTGGACCATGTTTCGTGCCTCTATTGTCGAGGCGGTTTACCAGAGCTGCGGCCGCAAGGTTGTCAGTGCCTGTCGCGGCGGCAACCCTCGAACCCGATGGTGGACACCGTCGGTGAGGGATGCTGTCAGGCTGAAGAAGGAGTCCTATCGGGCCTTTTTGGCCTGTGGGACCCCGGAAGCAGCTGATGGGTACCGGCAGTCCAAGCGACATGCGGCTCAGGTGGTTGCTGAGGCAAAAACTCGGGCATGGGAGGAGTTCGGAGAGGCCATGGAGAACGACTTCCGCACGGCTTCGAGACGTTTCTGGTCTACCATCCGGCGTCTCAGGGGGGGAAGCGGTATGCCACCAACACTGTTTATAGTGGGAGTGGTGTGCTGCTGACCTCAACTCGGGATGTTGTGGGTCGGTGGGCGGAATACTTTGAAGACCTCCTCAATCCCACTGGCACGTCTTCCACTGAGGAAGCGGAGCCTGGGGACTCTGGGTCGGGCCCTCCAATCTCTGGTGCTGAGGTCACCGAGGTGGTTAAAAAGCTCCTCGGTGGCAGGGCCCCAGGGGTGGATGAGATCCGCCCAGAGTTCCTTAAGGCTCTGGATGTTGTAGGGTTGTGTTGGCTTACGCGACTCTGCAATATTGCGTGGACATCGGGGGAAGTTCCCCTGGATTGGCAGACCGGGGTGGTGGTCCCCCTATTCAAAAAGGGGGACCGTAGAGTGTGTTCCAACTACAGGGGAATCACGCTCTTAAGCCTCCCTGGTAAGGTCTATTTGGGGATTCTGGAGAGGAGGGTCCGTCGGATAGTCGAACCTCGGATTCAGGAGGAACAGTGCGGTTTTCGTCCTGGCCGTGGAACACTGGACCAGCTCTACACTCTCAGCAGGGTCCTGGAGGGTGCGTGGGAGTTTGCCCAACCAGTCTACATGTGTTTTGTGGACTTGGAGAAGGCGTTCGACCGCGTCCCTCGGGGGGCCCTGTGGGGGGCCCTGTGGGGGGTACTCTGGGAGTATAGGGTACCAGGCCCTTTGATACGGGCTGTTAGGTCCCTGTATGACCGGTGTCAGAGCCTGGTCCGCATCGCCGGCAGTAAGTCGGGCTTGTTCCCGGTGAGAGTTGGACTCCGCCAAGGTTGCCCTTTGTCACCGATTCTGTTCATAACTTTTATGGACAGAATTTCTAGGCGCAGCCAAGGTGTTGAGGGGATCCGTTTTGGTGGCCTCAGAATTGCGTCTCTGCTTTTTGCAGATGATGTGGTCTTATTGGCTTCATCAGATCGTGATCTACAGCTTTCGCTGGAGCGATTCGCAGCCGAATGCGATGCGGCCGGGATGAAGATCAGTTCCTCCAAATCCGAGGCCATGGTCTTGAGCCGGAAAAGGGTAGAGTGCCCTCTCTGGGTCAGGGAGGAGGTCCTACCCCAAGTGGAGGAGTTCAAGTATCTTGGGGTCTTGTTCACGAATGAGGGAAAAATGGAGCGTGAGATCGATAGGCGGATAGGTGCAGCGTCTGCAGTGAAGCGGGCGCTGTACAGGTCTGTCGTGGTGAAGAGAGAGCTGAGTCAAAAGGCGAAGCTCTCAATTGACCGATCGATCTACGTTCCCACCCTCATCTATGGTCACGAGTTTTGGGTTGTGACCGAAAGAATGAGATCTCAGATACAAGCGGCCGAAATGAGTTTTCTCCGCAGGGTGTCTGGGCTCTCCCTTAGAGACAGGGTGAGAAGCTCGATCATCCGGGCGGGACTCGGAGTAGAGCCGCTGCTTCTCCACATCGAGAGGAGCCAGTTGAGGTGGCTTGGGCATCTGTTTAGGATGCCTTCTGGACGCCTCCCTGGTGAGGTGTTCCGGACACGTCCCACCGGAAGGAGGCCCAG
>NC_056508.1:7188706-7192477 GCF_014905685.2 Nematolebias whitei
AGGCAACGCAGTGTGGACTCCAGCTCCTGATTGCAGCGCTCGGCTTGTCCGTTAGCCTGAGGATGGTAACCAGAGGTGAGGCTAACGGACACCCCGAGCGACTTGCAAAAGGAGTGCCAGACCTGGGAGATGAACTGCGGGCCTCGGTCAGAGACAATGTCCGATGGGATCCCATGGAGCCTAAACACATGGAGGGTGAGTAAGTGGGCAGTCTCAAGGGCAGAGGGGAGCTTAGGGAGGGGAACAAAATGAGCGGCCTTAGAAAAGCGGTCGACCACCGTGAGGATGGTGGTGTTGCCGTCAGATGGAGGAAGACCAGTAACAAAATCAAGGGTGATGTGGGACCAAGGGCGACTAGGGGTCGGGAGGGGGAGCAGAGGGCCAGCCGGGGATTGAGTACCTGACTTGTTTCTGGCACAGACAGGGCAGGCAGAAACAAAGTCCTTGATATCATTGTTCATAGATGGCCACCAGAAATGGGTCTTGGTGAGGGAGAGCATGCGGTTGACTCCAAGGTGGCAAGAAAGTTTATTGGAGTGAAGCCATTGGAGCACCTGGGACCGCACGCTGGAGGGAACGAAGAGGGTGCCGGGGGGACCACCACCTGGATCAGGTTCGGAGAGGAGGGCCTGTTGAACGGTGGCGGTGATGGGCCAAGAAAGAGAACCAACAATGCAAGAAGATGGGATGATTGAATCAGAAGCCTCGGGCGAGTCAGGTGGAGCAAACTGCCTGGACAGGGCATCAGGCTTGATGTTCTTGGAGCCTGGGCGAAAGGTCAAAACAAAATTGAAACGGTTAAAGAAAAGCGACCAACGGGCCTGACGGGAGGTCAGACGCTTGGCGTTCCGGAGGTAAATTAAGTTTTTGTGATCTGTCCAAATCAAAAAAGGTGTCTCAGTGCCTTCCAGCCAGTGCCGCCATTCCTCGAGTGAGAGTTTGACCGCCAAAAGCTCGCGGTTTCCCACGTCGTAATTACGTTCTGCCTGAGAGAGACGACGAGAGAAGAAGGCGCAGGGATGGACCTTGTTGTCCAGAGGAGATCGCTGAGAAAGGACTGCCCCAACCCCAGTGTCAGAGGCGTCAACCTCCAAGATGAACTGGTGCGCGGGGTCAGGATGGCAGAGTATGGGCGCCGAGGAAAAGAGGGACTTAAGTTTTGAGAAGGCGGCTTCAGCCTCCGGGGTCCAGTGAAAGGCTCGGGCGGTTGAAGTGAGCTTAGACTGGGGGGTGGCGACATGACTGTAATTCTTAATAAAACGCCTATAGAAATTCGCAAAACCCAGGAAGTGTTGTAACTGCTTCTTGGACTCGGGGGTCAGCCAGTCGACTACTGCCCTGGTCTTCTCAGGGTCGGTTCGGCAACGACCTCCCTCAAAAATAAAACCTAAGAATGAGACAGTGGAGGTGTTAAACTCACACTTCTCTGCTTTAACGAATAATTGGTTCTCCAGCAGCCGCTGAAGAACCGTGCGAACGTGGGCCATGTGTTGAGCGGGGTCGTGGGAATAAATAAGGATGTCATCTAAATAAACAAACACAAAATTACCAATGAAGTCACGCAGGACATCATTAACGAGCGCCTGAAAAACAGCGGGGGCATTAGTTAACCCAAAAGGCATAACTAAGTATTCGAAATGGCCCAGAGGAGTGCGAAAGGCGGTCTTCCACTCGTCGCCCTCATTAATACGGACGAGGTGGTACGCGTTTCGAAGATCGAGTTTAGAAAAACAGGAAGCAGACTGTAACTGCTCCTGAAGAGAATCAATAGGAGGAAGAGGATATTTATTCTTAATGGTTATGTTATTCAAGCCGTGATAATCTATACATGGCCGGAGTGATTTATCCTTTTTAGAAACAAAGAAAAAACCCGCTCCCACAGGGGAGGTCGAGGGTCTAATAATGCCTGAGGCAAGAGATTCATTAATATAGTCAGACATAGACTCTCTCTCAGGACCAGAAAGGTTGTAGAGTCTACTTGATGGCAAGGGGGCGCCAGGTAACAAGTCAATTGCGCAGTCATAGGGACGGTGAGGAGGAAGTGACAAGGCGCGTTGTTTACTAAAGACGGCCGCCAGGTCGCGGTATTCTGTAGGGACCGAAGTAAGATCGATCTCCTCTAGAGGAGGCGTGTCTCGAGGGAACTCTTTAACAGCGGAGCGCAAACAATTGCTGAGGCACTTGTCGCTCCATTTATCAATACAGCCACGCTCCCAGTTAATAACTGTGTTATGGTTACGAAGCCAGGGGAAACCTAGAATTACTTGGGGTGTACGAGAATTGAATATAAAGAAATCAGTCATTTCGTGGTGATTACCAGAGATTATGACATGTAGCTCGGTGGTTTTTAAATTAATACGGGTCAAAGTGTCCCCGGTTAAGCCGGCGACAGAAATTGACGGAATCTCGCGAGTGGGTAGAGAATACTCTTTAACTAAATCGGAGCTAATCAAATTTTGTTCAGCACCTGAATCGATTAGAGCAGAGAAAGAAAAATGACGGTTCTGTGTCTGAATGACCATGGGAAGTAATAGTTTAAATGGGGAGGTTAACGCAGACGTTCCCACCAGTATCTCCCGCTTTACTGGTAGAAGTTCTCGTTTCCCCAAAACGGACAGTGGGGCAGAAAATGACTGGGGTTACCACAATAAATGCAGAGACGGGCAGATACACGCCGCTGTCTCTCTGCAGGAGTCAGCCGTGCGTGCCCCACCTGCATAGGCTCGGGGGAGCGATCCTGTGAGGGAAAAGAAGATGATTGGCTGTGACCAGGAAGCAAGGAAGACTGGGAGTTGTAGTTCACAGGGGATTGTTTTGAAGAAACGGACTCGTAGCGAGGGGTCGTGAACGCAGAAGTGGGAGGATTATGGGAAACGTAGTGCTGAGGTGAAGGCTTGGGCTCACCTGGAGGAGTCGAAAACCCGGAAGTCGAGGGTCGATGGGAATTGTAGTTTGCCTCTCTCCGTCTCTCCCGTAAACGGTCATCGATTGAGATGGCAAGGTCTATCAGCTTGTCGAAAGTCTCGGGTTCATCTCGCGTGGCCAGCTGGTCTTTGAGAAAATCAGACAGAGCATTAAGGAAAATACCTTGGAGGGCGGGCTCGTCCCATCCTGTTTGGGCAGCAAGGATCCGAAACTCCAGAGCGAACTCCAAGGCATTACGACGGCCCTGTCGTAAGTTCAACAATCGCTTGGTGGCATTTGAAGCCTGCAGGGGACGGTCAAAAATCCTACGAAACTCTCGAAGAAAAAGTGCATAGGAAGCAGGGGGGTTATCATGACTCAAGAGGAAGGAGTGAGCCCACCGGAGAGCGTTACCTTTGAGTTGGCTTACGAAGAAGGTGATTTTGGCCGTGTCCGACGAGAACTGGGAGGGAGCCCCCTCGAAGGCGAGTCGGCACTGGAGCAAGAAGCCGCCACATTGGTCAGGGTCTCCGGTGAAGAACTCAGATGGTTTAATGAAAATTTGTTGTACAGGAGGAGTGGGACCAAGAGCAACGGGGGCTGGCGGAACGACTGGAGCTGAGGAGGCAGAAGCTTGCAGCTGACGTTTTATGGAATAAATCATACCTCCGAGCTCCTGAAGGTTGGACTGGACCGTTGTCTGGTGAGTCAGCACCTGATGAATAACTTTGTCCATCCTGTCGATCTGCTCCTCCGCGGGAACGGGGGAGGTCTGCTCGCTCTTGGTCTCATTCTGGGTCTGTTGTGGCTGGAGCATTTCTGTTAGGAGTGCGCGGGGAACCCAGATGTTATGAGACCCAGAACGAG
>NC_056508.1:7192577-7194315 GCF_014905685.2 Nematolebias whitei
CCCATCTACAATCGGTACATTGTGCGCATCTCTGCGTTCCTGTCTGAGGTCTGATATAATTTGTTCTTTCCTACGCCTTTTCATTGGTTTCACATTTTTCCCCTCTACCTGAGCTACTTTGGTCATCATCTTATCTAATTTAACTGGTGTTTTATCATCCTCAGTCCAAATATAATCATCATCATCATTATCATCTTCACCCCAGATGTTACCGTCCAAACTCGACGGATCCCATCCGGTGTCCAACTGAGCAACGAAGGCTCGTATTCTCTTAGGTAACACATTCCGCTTCCGCTTCTTTTTCCTGAATTTTTCTCTCTTCAAGCGGGACACCTGTTTCACAGCACCCTCTGCTACCTTACGCACCCTCTCAAGTTGCATAGTCAGAAGCCTCACATGCTGATTACTCAATAAACAAGCTGACTGCGCTTCCTCAAGCACTTGTTTGTCTCTCAACATTTGCATTACTGTTTCCTGATTCTCTTCCTGCAGTTTCTTCCAAGCAGCAGCACACACCCACATTCTGTGCTGAAGTCCAGTCACCTGCATTTTCTTTTTAACCTCTATGACCTGCAAAGCGGTTAAAACATCATCTGGATTCTCTGCTTTTAATGAATTATTCCAAGGTTCGGGGCGTCCCCCTCTACCTCGCAAACACAATGCTATTAACTGAAACGGGGGCTTATCCCACCCCGGCACAACCTCTTCAACTTTAGTCTCATCATCTTTACCCTTTTTATTCTTTGTTTTAAACATTATACAGCTCTTTTTCATATCTTGTTCGTGACGCCAAGAAAATGTTCTGTGAAATACCTTTTAAATAAGTTGCAGGATAATAGAAGAGTCGGTACAATGAATAAAAGCCAGAGACTGCTCTGCTAGAAATAATAGTGTCATTTATTAATCTGCCTCAGATAACAGCCAAACAATGTACATTCAGTACAAACACAAAGTAATGATGCAATGCTTCTCACCGTGACACTTAGATCGGAGAGCCTGAACGATCCGGGTAAAGGCAGACATCAAAACAGCTGGGCGTTGCGATCGGAAACCCCAACAGACTATCTTTTCTCTGAATGTTACACCTTTTTATACCTTGAAACTCCTGAATCGCGTGCGAGCAGCAAAACATGTTTACCGGTTTACCAAGATAATTGTGCTCCAGAACAATAACTCACAAAAACATGTTTTGCAGAACCAAGGCTGTGGTATGCAAGCCTGATAGAGAAAAACATGCTTTTCAGGAAACTCTGGGTGTTGTATCTGAAAAAACGGGCCAAGTTTCACAGTCAGAACACACAGAGGTTTAACACTGCATTCCTCTTGAGTATATCTCTTCTGCAGCACAAGTTCCTAGTTAATTACAAATAAGTTAAGTATAAATTGACATAAAAGCATAAAAATAATTATCATATCATTCCACCCTTGCTTTAATGACAATTTAGACATTTAGCTCTGAAAATCACTTCCCTGAAATTGAAATTGTTTGGAAATAACTGCATAACCCGGTCTTGAATAAAGTCACTCACAAAGTTAAGAAAATCTAAGCGGGTTTCAAATCCTTGAAACACTCGATTTATTACATTTCCGCTGACATGATAATTGTAAATTAAAACATCTGCTAAGTGTTTTGGTTTAAGCGTAACTATGGTTTTCTCCCTACCAAACCATGTATCAGTTGTCTGTATAACTATTTTCATCATAGAGCAGTGTTATAGATTTTCTGATTAATTCTATT
>NC_056508.1:7194415-7198525 GCF_014905685.2 Nematolebias whitei
GTTTTGCAGAACCAAGGCTGTGGTATGCAAGCCTGATAGAGAAAAACGTGCTTTTCAGGAAACTCTGGGTGTTGTATCTGAAAAAACGGGCCAAGTTTCACAGTCAGAACACACAGAGGTTTAACACTGCATTCCTCTTGAGTATATCTCTTCTGCAGCACAAGTTCCTAGTTAATTACAAATAAGTTAAGTATAAATTGACATAAAAGCATAAAAATAATTATCATATCAGCGGCCTTAGAAAAACGGTCAACGATGGTGAGGATGGTGGTGTTGCCGTCAGACGGGGGAAGACCGGTGCCAAAATCGAGGGAGATGTGGGACCAGGGGCGACTAGTGGTTGGGAGGGGAAGCAGGGGACCAGCTGGAGGTTGGGTACCGGACTTGTTTCGGGCACAGACGGGACAGGCCGCAACAAAGTCTTTAGTGTCACTGATCATGGATGGCCACAAGAAATGAGTCCTCGTGAGGGCGAGCATGCGGTTCACTCCAGGGTGGCAAGAGAGCTTGTTGGTGTGAAGCCACTGGAGCACCTCAGACCGCACGCTGGAGGGAACAAAGAGGGTACCAGGAGGACCACCACCAGGGTCGAGTTCGGCGAGGAGGGCCTGTTGAACAGTGGCGGTGATAGGCCAAGAGAGGGAGCCAACAATGCACGAGGATGAGATTATAGGATTAGAGATCTTGGGCGAATCGGGAGGAGCAAACTACCTGGAAAGGGCATCAGGCTTAATGTTTTTTTGAGCCTGGGCGAAAAGTCAAAACAAAATTAAAGCGATTAAAGAAAAGTGACCAACGTTCCTCAGATAAATTAAATTTTTATGGTCTGTCCAGATCAAACAAGGTGTCTCAGTGCCTTCTAACCAGTGCCGCCATTCCTCTAATGCGAGCTTGACTGCCAAAAGCTCGCGGTTGCCCACGTCGTAGTTGCGTTCTGCTTGGGAGAGACGCCGAGAGAAGAAGGCGCAGGGATGGACCTTATTGTCATGAGGAGATCGCTGGGAAAGGACCGCTCCTACCCCAGTGTCGGAGGCGTCCACTTCCAAGATGAACTGGTGCATAGGGTCCGGATGGCAAAGGATGGGCACAGAGGAAAAGAGAGACTCGAGTCTCGTGAAGGCGGTCTCGGCCTCTGGGGTCCAATGAAAGGCACAGGCAGGGGTCCAATGAAAGGCACAGGCAGTAGAGGTGAGCTGAGACAGGGGGGCGGCGACACGGCTGTAATTTTTAATAAATCGCCGATAAAAATTTGCAAAGCCCAGGAAGCGTTGTAACTGCTTCCTGGACTCGGGGGTCGGCCAGTCGACAACCGCCCTGGTCTTCTCTGGATCGGTTCGGCAACGACCTCCCTCAAAGATGAAACCAAGGAATGAGACAGTGGAGGTGTTAAGCTCACACTTCTCTGCTTTGACAAATAACTGGTTCTCCAGCAGCCGCTGGAGGACCGTGCGAACGTTGGCCGTGTGTTGAGTGGGGTCGGGGGAATAAATAAGGATGTCGTCAAGGTATACAAACACAAAATTACCAATGAAATCACGCAAAACATCATTAACAAGCGCCTGAAAAACAGCGGGGGCATTGGTCAACCCAAAAGGCATAACTAAGTACTCGAAATGGCCCAAGGGGGTGCGAAAATCTGTCTTCCACTCGTCGCCCTCTTTAATACGGACGAGGTGGTACGCGTTTCGCAAATCGAGTTTGGAAAAACAAGAGGCCGACTGTAATTGTTTTTGTAAAGAATCAATGAGAGGAAGAGGATATTTGTTTTTAATAGTTATATTGTTCAAACCGCGATAGTCAATACATGGCCGGAGTGATTTATCTTTCTTGGAAACGAAGAAAAAGCCAGCTCCCACAGGGGAGGTTGAAGGTCTAATAATGCCAGAGGCAAGAGACTCATTAATATAATTGGACATTGATTCCCTTTCAGGACCAGAAAGGTTGTAAAGTCTACTTGAGGGCAAGGGGGTGCCAGGTAACAAGTCAATCGAGCAGTCATAGGGACGGTGAGGAGGAAGAGACAAGGCGCGCTGCTTACTGAAAACAGCCGCCAGGTCGCGGTATTCAGCAGGAACCGAGGTGAGGTCGATCTCCTCTAGAGGAGGCGCGTCCCGAGGGAACTCTTTAATGGCGGAGCGAAGACAGTTGCTGAGGCACTTGTCGCTCCATTTATCAATGCAGCCGCGCTCCCAGTTAATTACTGGATTGTGATTTCGAAGCCAGGGGAAACCTAAAATTACTTGGGGGGGTTTGAGAATCAATATAAAGAAATCAGTCATCTCATGATGATTTCCAGAAATAATAACATGCAACTCAGTAGTCTTTAATTTAATACGGGTCAGAGTGTCTCCAGTTAAGGCAGAGACAGAAATCGAAGGGATCTCGCGAGTAGGTAATGAATATTCTTTAACTAAGTCAGCGCTGATCAAGTTCTGTTCAGCACCTGAATCGATGAGAGCTGAAAACGAAAAGCGACGATTATGTGTCTGAATGACCATGGGAAGCAATAGTTTGAATGGGGAGGTTAACGCAGACGTTCCCACCAGTAACTCCCGCTTTACTGGTGGAAGTTCTCATTTCCCCGAAACGGACATTGGGGCAGAAAATGACCGGGATTACCACAATAAATGCAGAGACAGGCAGATACGCGCCGCTGTCTCTCTGCAGGAGTCAGCCGTGCGCGCCCCACCTGCATAGGCTCGGGGGAGCGATTCCGTGAGGGAAAAGAAGATGATTGGCTGTGACCAGGAAGCAAGGAAGATTGGGAGTTGTAGTTCACAGGGGATTGTCTTGGTGAAACAGACTCATAGCGAGGGGTTGTAAACCCGGAAGTGGAAGGATTATGGGAAACGTAGTGCTGAGATGCAGGCTTGGGCTCACCTGGAGGAGTCGAAAACCCGGAAGTCGAGGGTCGATGGGAATTGTAGTTTGCCTCTCTCCTTCTCTCCCGGAAACGGTCATCGATTGAGATGGCAAGGTCTATCAGTTTGTCGAAAGTCTCGGGTTCATCTCGCGTGGCCAGCTGGTCTTTGAGAAAATCAGACAGAGCATTAAGGAAAATACCTTGGAGGGCGGGCTCGTCCCATCCTGTTTGGGCAGCAAGGATCCGAAACTCCAGAGCGAACTCCGAGGCATTACGACGGCCCTGTCGTAAATTCAACAACCGCTTGGCGGCATTTGATGTCTGCAGGGGACGGTCAAAAATCCTGCAAAACTCTCGAAGGAAAAGTTCATAGGAAGCTGGGGGGTTATCATGACCCAATAGGAACGAGTGAGCCCACCGGAGAGCGTTACCTTTGAGTTGGCTTACGAAGAAGGTGATTTTGGCCGTGTCCGACGAGAACTGGGAGGGAGCCCCCTCGAAGGCGAGTCGGCACTGGAGCAAGAAGCCGCCACATTGGTCAGGGTCTCCGGTGAAGAACTCAGATGGTTTAATGAAAATTTGTTGTACAGGAGGAGTGGGACCAAGAGCAACGGGGGCTGGCGGAACGACTGGAGCTGAGGAGGCAGAAGCTTGCAGCTGACGTTTTATGGAATAAATCATACCTCCGAGCTCCTGAAGGTTGGACTGGACCGTTGTCTGGTGAGTCAGCACCTGATGAATAACTTTGTCCATCCTGTCGATCTGCTCCTCCGCGGGAACGGGGGAGGTCTGCTCGCTCTTGGTCTCATTCTGGGTCTGTTGTGGCTGGAGCATTTCTGTTAGGAGTGCGCGGGGAACCCAGATGTTATGAGACCCAGAACGAGGCAGACACAGGGGAAATACAAAAGAACAGTGTTTATTATGTACAGTGAAATAATAGCGTCCACAAGCCGCTTCACAGAGGCTCCTGGAAAGAGGGACGACAGGTTAATAGTTGTCCAACGGGGAAGGCCGGGGTGGTTAGTTTAATGAGCGTTTGTCCTTACAGTCCAAACCCGAGGAGGTGAGCTGGTCCTTCTGTCCAAGGAGAGCGAGCAGCACAGGGAAATCCAACAAGGGTCCAAAGGGGAACGAGGAAGGCTGGCAACTGGAGGCAAAGAGGCACGAGGAATACCTGACAGGCCAAGGGATCCAGATCAGGTCACGAGGGAATCCAAAAAGCACGAGGAACCAGGAAACTGGAAAAA
>NC_056508.1:7198625-7199078 GCF_014905685.2 Nematolebias whitei
CAGCCTTAAGTAGATGGAGAGGCTCATCAGGCTGATGGCCGCCAGGTGTTGGTAATCAGCGGCCATCAGCAAGGCAGGCTGCAGGCAGTGGGACCCTTACAGAGATAGTAGAAGGAAATATGGTTTGAATTTTCTCTCTAATTGAAATAATTTTATTTATAGAGAATCTCACGAAGTCATCACTATTTATAGTTGTAGGGATACATGGTTCAACAGAAATGGGACTTTTAATTAGTCTAGCCATAGTACTAAATAGAAACCTATGGTTATTTTTATTCTCCTCTATTAAAGATGAGTAATATAAAGTTCTAGCGTTACGGAGAGCTTTTTTATATGTTAGCAGACTATCATTCCAAGTTAAATAACATTAGTAGAGCGCCATTTTCTCTCCTGGTTTCTAGATGCCTACTTTAAAGTACGTAACTCAGAATTGAACCAAGGAGCCAGTTTCCT
>NC_056508.1:7199178-7202851 GCF_014905685.2 Nematolebias whitei
CTCGTTCTGGGTCTCATAACATCTGGGTTCCCCGCGCACTCCTAACAATCTCTAGTCCCCTGTCAAATGAAGCAACTTTAAAAATTTCACTAGAGCCTGATTTATGTTTGGACAGTTTTTGTCCTGTTGAGCTCTCTGAATTGTCAAAAATAATAACCTCATCCAAACCATCCACATGTCTGCTAGATCCCATCCCAACTAGACTGTTTAAAGAGGTATTTCCCTTAATTAATGTCCACATTTTGGATTTACTTAATTTGTCTTTAATGGATGGTTATGTACCACAGCGCTTTAAGGTTGCTGTAATTAAACCTTTACTTAAGAAGTCTGATCTTGATTCAGAAATTCTGGCCAACTATAGACCTATATCTAATCTAACTTTCATCTCAAAAATTCTAGAGAAAATAGTTGCAGGTCAGTTGCATGAACATCTAGAAAGAAATAATCTGTTTGAAGAGTTTCAGTCAGGCTCTTCATAGCACAGAAACAGCATTTGTCACTAATGATATTCTCATGGCCTCAGACAATGGACTTGTGTCTATACTGGTCCTGTTAGACCTCAGTGCTGCATTTGATACAGTTGATCACAATATTTTACTACAGAGGCTTGAATATGATGTTGGGATTGTAAGAACGGCTCTAAAATGGTTTAAATCATATCTATCTGATATATTCCAGTTTGTAAATGTAAATAATAAATCTTCTTCATACACCAAAGTTAGTCATGGAGTTCCTCAGGGCTCAGTGCTTGGGCCAATACTCTTTACTTTATATATGCTTCCATTAGGTAAAGTTATTAAACAGCATGTGATAAATTTCCATTGTTATGCTGATGACAAAATTATATTTGTCCATTAAACCCAATGAATCCAATCAGCTACTTAGACTACAAGCATGTCTTAAAGACATAAAAACCTGGATGACCCTTAGTTTTCTCCTGTTGAACACAGACAAAACTGAGGTTTTGGTTTTTGGACCTGAGCACCTTAGGAATGAATTTTTCAGTCTTTCTCCCTCTTTAGATGACATTAATCTGTCCTCCAGTTCTAATGTTAAAAATCTTGGTGTTATTTTTGATCAGGACATGTCTTTTATCCCCCACATTAAAAACGTTACTAGAACTGCCTTCTTCCATCAGCGTAATATCACTAAAATTAGAAACATCTTATCTAAAAATGATGCAGAAAAACTGGTCCATGCATTTGTCACGTCTAGACTGGACTATTACAATGGTTTATTATTTGGATGTCCAAATACTTCTTTAAAACATCTTCATTTGATCCAAAATGCTGCTGCCAGAGTCTTAACCAGAGTTAGTGTGAAAAAATTAATAAACTGACACGTATTGTTTAAATATTGTTTAATCCATGCTCATTCTGCAGATTTTTAAAGTTGATGTGTAAGATGTGAACTTTGGTAAACTCCTCAGTTGATGTGTAAATGTGAACTTTTGTAAACTTCTCAAAGTCTCCTGCTCAGCAAAACGTCCTTGTATTCACCACCTGCAAAAAGACAAAGACACACACGAACTCATTATCTGACTGTTGGGAGCTGAGGATGCTTTTCGTGTCAACATGTTCTCCCTTTATCAGAATATTCTAGCCACATGGACAGCAGACTGTTACAAATCAAATTAAAAAACTCCAGCTCCACAAGATTTATCAGAATGTTCTGGTCACATGGACAGAAGACTGTTACAAATCAAATTAAAAAACACCAGCTCCACAAGAAAAAGAACGCCTCGTACTGATAACGAGAACCTGTGTGTGGTATCAGCATGAGAAACCTTATCCTCCCTTTATGATGTGATGTTATTGTGACGCACGAAACATGTATAAAAAATGTACTGTCTCTTTAAGTTTCAGTGCTCATTCTGATTTCGTTCAGAGAGCAACTCCTTTCTGCAGAAAGAATAAACCCTGCACTCCGATTTGAGCTAAAGAGAGATGTCTCTGGTTCTTTTCTTTTTATTAGGAGTTTTTTAAACTTTAAAACAATTATTTTTTTCCACAAAATTTTGGAGGCACTGCTGGGATACGCCGAGAGTTTGTCCGATCAACGGGGAATCACGACGGGGCTGATCACCGGACCTCCGACCCTCCAGTGAGAACGTTTTGGGAGCGGGAGGACGTCTGGTTCTCCGGAGAGAGGATCTGCTCCGGCCGTATCCGAGACAGGAAACCAGAGACATCTACGATAAGGTAAAAAAAGATCGCTCTCATAAAATAAGTGTAAGTTCTGAATTTAGAGTAAGAACCGAGGTAAGTTCTCACTAGGAGGACCGAGTGTAAGTTCTGAATTTAGAGTAAGAACCAAGGTAAGTTCTCACTAGGAGGACCGAGTGTAAGTTCTGAATTTAGAGTAAGAACCGAGGTAAGTTCTCACTAGGAGGACCGAGTGTAAGTTCTGAATTTAGAGTAAGAACCGAGGTAAGTTCTCACTAGGAGGACCGAGTGTAAGCTCGTCTTGATAAAAGAGGGCTGAGGAAATAAAATAGTTTGTCTTAAAGAAAGAAAGACTAACAAAGATAAGATGGGAGCAGCAAAATTAAGAACCAAGATTACATACCAAGCGGACCGATCGCAGAAAGAATAAAATGCTTACATGGGGATTCCTGCCTCAGCTTCGTTTCTCAGTGGCATCACGAATTCGGCTTTCCTAAAAATGGGTCTTTAGAAACCGAAGACATTCAAAAACTCGAAGAACTATTATTGTAGCAGAAGCAGAGAATGATTCAGATGAAGAAAATACCTCAAAAGGTTTACTTAACGATGCACAGACATGAGGAAGCATTTAAAATGTGGAAAAAGTAGTCTAAAAATATGATGGGTAAAACGGAGTCCAGATTATTACAGATGTCTCAAAAAGTTGAAGACTTACAGAAGCAGTGCAGAGAACAGGAGACTCAGAAAGACAAAAACCAGACAAAGAAAGTGACAAAAAAACTGAAAACTTCTCTTTTTCCTTTGTCTTCTCACACACATGCATCGGAGACCCACAGACCTCTTCCTCCCACCGCACCCTCCACCTCGATCTACCCCTCGCTGGCTGGACTCACAGACCCACCACCCTATGCCCCACCACAGATGAAAACACATGAGACCCGCCCTGGACTGAAACCTGTTTGGGCCCTCACCTCTGACGACGACTACATTGGACAAAGGCCAACACCTACCCCTCAGCAGTAGGATGAACAAGGAGCAGCAGGAGGAGGAGATGTTGCAGCTGGACCACTCCCACCACCGTCCCCTGCTACTAGAACAGTCTCATCAACATCAATGTCTTCAAACTCCTCACCATTGCTTCCATCATCTTCTGAGGGTTCTTCAATCGTAACTCGGTCCAAAGCTGCAGAGCAAGAGGAGCGGATTAAAGCTCTCAGAGAAGAAGAAAAGCTGCTGGAGGCTGAAATACAGAGACTACAACAGTCACAGCATAACAACGGTTCCATAAGCTCCCCCATGACTTCAGATGGCGAACACAGCTCCACAACCATGCCAATGCTGGAGGTGGGCGGACCTGACGGACCACAACTGGTGTTCAGAACTTGGCCACTGAGCGACCTGACAAGCCTGGCCAAACAACACCTCCCAGACATGGCCCAAGGAGGAGACGCTGTGGGTGAAGCCATCACCAACATGGTTCGTATTCTCCGCCCCACCATACCAGAACT
>NC_056508.1:7202951-7207966 GCF_014905685.2 Nematolebias whitei
GCCATCACCAACATGGTTCGTATTCTCCGCCCCACCATACCAGAACTGAAAATGATTCTCACAGCTGTCTATGGTATGAACTTTGTAAGCACCATAGGCGCACAGCTGTTTGAGGTCCCACCTGGCAACCAACGGCTGGTGCGTGTCGAATACGCCCACGCAGATAACCAGGACTTTGTAACAGCTGTAGGTAACATTGTCTGGAGAGTTAAGACAGCATTTCCACAGACGCCTCAATATGCAAAGATCAAGGACACGGTCCAGAAGAGTGGCGAACCCCCTTAAGAGTACGTCGATCGTCTCATCCCTGTGTTTCACACACACTCTGGCATCGCTTTTCCAGACAACGACTGGCGTGATGCTGCACAGGCTTCAGCTTTCGAAACCATCCTGTGTCAATGCGTGATGGATGGATTTTTGCCAACAATCCACAAGTCCGTCCAGAACACCTACATAGGCCGGAAGGCTGGCATTCGCCTCAACGACCTCCTACGTCATGCCAGACACGCCTGGGAACAGCACACGGCTGAAGAAACTGTAGCACTAAAGAAAAAGACAAGACAAGCAGAAAATGCTCAGCTCATTCTTCGTCAAGCTGCACAACAGATGACCTTGAACACTGCCCCACCACAACAGCTTCCAGCTTTTCCACGCCCACCACACCCTCCTGGTCCTTGGCCAGGCCCACAACAGCAACAACCACGTGGGTACGCAGGAGGGCCACAGCCATGCTTCCTGTGTGGAGGGACTGACCATTGGATGAGAGACTGCCCACAAAAACGCATCACATGGCGAGGGCGTGGCCGACCATTCCAGAATCGGGCATCAATGCCCCCACGAGAGCCATGGCCCATGAACAATGAACAGAACTTTTACCCAGGCTCCCAACAATCGGTTGGTCGAAGCCAGGGTCCACCCAGGGGTCGTGGCCACCAAGGCGGGCACTCATCCTGACTAGGAGGGGGCGGCGAGGAGGGTCCAGGTCTCCAAACAGCAAGTACACGCACACACACACCAGCTGTTTCACCTACTGATACCACATGCACCTCCACGTATTTTAAATACACCCAGTCAGCATGTTTGAAGTTACCCATGCTCACAATGCTTGTAAACAATGCTCCACTAAAGTTCTTAGTGGACTCAGGGGCCACTCAATCTCTGATAATGAAGAAATGTCTCCCACATGCTCTACTGTGTGGCAAGATTGTCCACTCCACAGGAGCATCCGGTGTAGCAATCCCAGAGGTAATGACAGCTCCTCTGAATGTGATTGACCCTTTTGATCACACTGCCCACTCACATCAGTTTCTACTCTCACAGACGTGTCCAATAAATCTTCTGGCCAGAGATCTGATTCTCAAATTCAATCTGTCCATCGATTGTAGCTCTGAAGGTCTAGTGGTGTCAAAGTCTACACACTCAGTGGACACGTTGGTGACACTAGTGCCTGATCTGCTGTTTGTGTTTGAATGGTCCCTCACTGATGAGAGCCAGCGTGCAGCCTTGCTCTATACGGCCAAAGATAGACTTCCACCTTTATGCACATTCATGCATGAACAACAGCTGCATTGCACTGCTTGTGTTACTTCAGACCCAGCTTACCAGCTAGGAGATTCATTCATGCAAACACCACCAACTGACTTAAATACTACAGATATCTGCTGGACAAAGACCACATGTTTCCTGTTGATGTGCCTCACAGATGATGTCACACCACAAACATGCTATTTCACAGTACCTGACTCATTTCCTCATGTTTCTCTTGCTAAACCTCCTGAAGCTCAGTGGCGCTCTCTAGGCCCTCTAGCACTAAGAGCCCATTGTGCATCTGACTGGCAACCACTTGACACTTGTTTCTACTCTCCTGCTCTGGAGATGTACAGACAACCACTTAATTGATCACTTCCGGTCACCCCATTCAAAGAAGTGATTGACACCTCTGCATGACTAACACTGCCTACGATGACTTCAGACAACCCAGACCTCTCTGCTGTTCCACCCACATTGTGGGCCCAGACAAAGTATGATGTAGGTCTGATAAAAGGTCAGGAGCCCATCCAAATTACTCCTAAAACTTCTTATCGACCAAAAATACCACAGTATCCACTGAAACCTGAGGCAGCCTCAGGCATTACACCTGTTTTTCACTCTCTTCTAGAAGCAGGTGTAATCGTTCCTTGTCCTACTTCACCTGTGAGAACTCCAATTTTTCCAGTGAAAAAGATCCGCCCCACTCCTCCTGATGAGTGGCGGTTTGTTCAGGATCTTAGAGCTGTAAATGCTGTAGTTCAGGCTCGAGCACCAATCGTCCCTAATCCTTATGTGATCTTGTCTCAAATACCAACTGTCTCCACCCACTTTTCAGTCATAGACCTGGCTAACGCTTTCTTTAGTGTACCTGTACATCCAGACAGCCAGTACTGGTTTGCATTTGAGTTTTTAGGGAAGTCTTACACCTTCACTCGCCTTTGCCAGGACTATTGTGAGTCTCCGACCATTTTCCACCAGGCTTTGAGAGATAGTCTGGCAGGGTTCAGTCTTCCACCTGATTGTGCATTGCTTCAGTATGTTGATGATCTTCTTTTGGCTGCTCCTGATGCACAAACATGCAAAACACACACAATCCGCCTCCTGCAGTATCTCGCTGCAGAAGGCCACAAGGCCTCGTTGTCTATGCTACAGTTTGTGTTGCCACTAGTTACATTTCTGGGTCACAGAATCTCTGCTGAAGGAAGAGAGCTGTCTCCTGTGCGTGTTACAGCCATTGTTGCTCTTCCTCTTCCTGGGGCAAAGAAACAGCTAATGTCATTCCTAGGGTTATGCAGTTATTGTCGACATTTCATTCCAAACTACGCGGAGCTTGAAACACCACTCCGCGCTGTTTGTCATGAAAAAGGCCTTCAAATGAGCTCTAAATTGACTTGGACACCACCTGCACTTTCTGCATTTGAGACTCTCAAATTACAGCTGCAGAAAGCCCCCACCTTAGGAATTCCTGATCCAACCCGCCCATTTGTGCAGGCGGTGGATGAAAGGGGGATACATGACCTCAGTTTTGTTGCAAAAGCATGGTGTCCGCATGAAACCGGTGGCCTACTTCTCATCAAAACTTGATCCAGTTGCTGCAGGACTTCCACTTTGTTTGCGCGCTGTCGCTGCAGCAGAAAAATCTGTATTGGCCAGTAGAGACATTGTGGGGTACTCTGATTTGACCTTGCTTGTACCACACGCTGTCACTCACATTCCAAACGAGCAAAAAACTGCTCACTTGTCTTGTTGGTTAAGGTACCACACAACTCTCCTTGACATGCCAAATATCACCATCCAACATTGCAACGTTTTAAATCCAGCTACACTCTTACCTTCACCTATCGAAGACACACCACATAACTGTTTAGCTGAACTTGAAGTGCTTTGCACACCTAGACCTGACTTACAACAAGAACCTCTTGAACACCCAGACTGGGAACTCTTTGTAGATGGCTCATCTTCACGTGATCCTAACACTGGCTCTATTCACAGCGGTTATGCAGTTGTAACTTCCTCTTCCACCATTGAGGCTCGTTCATTGCCTCCTCGTTCAGCTCAGGCCTGTGAACTCATAGCCTTGACCAGAGCTTGCCAACTCTCTGAAAACAAATCTGTCAACATCTTCACTGACTCTCGCTATGCTTTTGGTGTTGTACATGATTTTGGAGCTTTGTGGAAACACCGTCACTTCCTTCGTTCAGATGGACAGCCCATCTTGAACCACAAACTTGTTGCTAACCTTCTAGAAGCAATCACACTTCCCAAACACATTGCTGTAGTAAAATGTACAGCCCATACCCGAAACACTGACTATGTCTCTAGGGGCAACGCAGCTGCTGACATCGCAGCTAAGTCTGCTGCTACCACACCTCCTGAAAGGATCCACCCACTTCCTCTTATGGTCTGCTCATCATCTCAGACCACAGCCTCACCTGACTCATTCACCATCACAGACATGCAAAAACTCTCAACACCTTCTGAGCGAGCAGAATGGAAACGCCTTGGAAGCACGTTCACTGATGGTATCTGGCTAGGTCCAAACAACAACCCCTTTCTACCTCAACATTTCTTTCATTCCTTTGCTGTTTTAACACAGAGTGGTGACCATGTGTCTAAGGGGGGAATGTTAAGAGAAATGGACACACACTGGTTTACTGTGAAATTTTTGAAAGTTGCTGAACAGTACTATGACTCATGTCTGATATGGGCCACTCACAATATTTCAAAAACAATAAAAACCACAGCACCAGGTGCACACAAGACAGTAACTGCTCCTTTTCAACATCTAATGATTGATTTCATTGAGTTAACGCCTGTTTTAAACAAAAAATACTGCTTGGTTGTTGTCGATATGTTTTCCAAATGGGTTGAAGTTTTCCCCACTAAACATGCGACAGCAAACACAGTAGCAAAGATTTTACTGACGGAGATCATTCCACGATGGGGAATCCCCCAGAAAATTTCAAGTGATAATGGGTCCCACTTCGCAAATGAGATCATGAATGAAGTATCCACGACCCTACATTTTGACCTAACAAAACACTGTGCCTACCACCCACAGAGCGGGGGCGCTGTTGAATGAGAAAATGGTACTTTGAAAAACAAACTGGCCAAACTTTGTGAAGACACAAAACAGAACTGGGTCACATGCTTGCCTATTGCTGTTATGTATATGCGGATGCGCAGACGGGCTAGGCTTAATCTTAGTCCTTTTGAAATCCTTTTTGCAGCTCCTCCCAATCTGGGAGTTGGACCAACAACTGATCCCACCAGCGATCTCAAACACTGTGATCATAACATGATGAACTATTGCATTGAACTAACCAAACACTTAACATCCATCAGGTCTCAGATACAGGGAGGACTCCCTACACCAGCGCAAAAGCGATTGCACTGTATTTCTCCTGGAGACTTTGTTATGATTAAATGTTTCAGGAGAAGGCGCTGGAACTCTCCCAGGTGGACTGGACCATTCCAGGTTTTGC
>NC_056508.1:7208066-7228247 GCF_014905685.2 Nematolebias whitei
CACCCATCCCATCTAGACTAGAATTCCTAGATTTAGTAGTCTTAGCCATCCAAAGTTGTGTTATTAGGCTCTGGCCAGAAGACCATGAGTACACTGGACAAGATTTCCTGAACTAAAGACATTTCTTACGCTTTCATATTTTGGTTTTATGCTTTTAAACAAAATTTTATGTTTTCTTCTTTTTATGGTTTATGTTTATACTTTTTGATTAAAAAAGTATGCCCTCCGTTGAGTTCTTTGTATGTTTTCA
The DNA here is from genome assembly GCF_014905685.2 of Nematolebias whitei. Taxonomy (NCBI): domain Eukaryota; kingdom Metazoa; phylum Chordata; class Actinopteri; order Cyprinodontiformes; family Rivulidae; genus Nematolebias; species Nematolebias whitei. The sequence goes on from NC_056508.1 coordinate 7,208,317, forward strand.
TGTTTTGAATAAAATTGAAGTTTCTTACCTGTACGCATATAGCTCTTAATCAGGGTCTGTAACCCACAAAAACGGCTCTTGCAATTTCCATTTGAAGTTTATGATAGTCCTGTGCCAAACCACAAGTGCCGTGATACATTGGACTTGATGTTTATCCCATTCAAAGTCTATACTGTTATACGTAACTTTGTTTACTCTTTGTTTTCTTATTTTGTTGTTCCTTTTGGAACAAAAGGGGGGAAATTGTGAAAAATTAATAAACTGACATGTATTGTTTAAATATTGTTTAATCCATGCTCATTCTGCAGATTTTTAAAGTTGATGTGTAAGATGTGAACTTTGGTAAACTCCTCCGTTGATGTATAAATGTGAACTTTTGTAAACTTCTCAAAGTCTCCTGCTCAGCAAAACGTCCTTGTATTCACCACCTGCAAAAAGACAAAGATACACACGAACTCATTATCTGACTGTTGGGAGCTGAGGACGCTTTTCGTATCAACATGTTCTCCCTTTATCAGAATATTCTAGCCACATGGACAGCAGACTGTTACAAATCAAATTAAAAAACACCAGTTCCACAAGATTTATCAGAATGTTCTGGTCACATGGACAGAATACTGTTACAAATCAAATTAAAAAACACCAGCTCCACAAGAAAAAGAACGCCTCGTACTGATAACGAGAACCTGTGAGTGGTATCAGCATGAGAAACCTTATCCTCCCTTTATGATGTGATGTTATTGTGACGCACGAAACATGTATAAAATATGTACTGTCTCTTTAAGTTTCAGTGCTCATTCTGATTTCGTTCAGAGAGCAACTCCTTTCTGCAGAAAAAATAAACCTTGCGCTCCGATTTGAGCTAAAGAGAGATGTCTCTGGTTCTTTTCTTTTTATTAGGAGTTTTTTAAACTTTAAAACAATTATTATTTTCCACAGTTAGTAGGAGAGATCATATCTCTCCAGTTTTAGTTTCTCTCCATTGGCTCCCTGTCAAGTCCAGAATATAATTCAAAATCTTACTTCTAACCTACAAAGCTCTCAACAACCTGGCTCCATCTTATATTACAGATCTTATTGTTCCATATTTTCCTAACAGAGCACTTCACTGTCAGACTGCAGGTTTACTTGTGGTTCCTAGAGTTTACAAAAACAGAATGGGAGGCAGATCTTTTAGTTATCAGGCTCCTCTCTTGTGGAACCAACTTCCAATCTCTGTCCATGAGGCTGACACATTATCCAGTTTTAAAACCAGGCTTAAGGCTTTCCTTTTTGCTAAACCCTATAGTTAGGGTCGGCTTGGGTTTCCTGAGTTGTCGCTTAGTTATGCTGCTATAGGCTTAGGTCGTTTTCACACCAGATAGTCCGGTAGACTTGGTTCGGTTCGGGACCAATATTCATGACCTTTTGTTTACATTTGAGCTGGTGCGTTTGCATTCACACTGCACTGTACAGTCTAGTCAACCTGTTGAACCAACCTGTTCCCCCGCTCGCCTGTGGGGGCGCTGCACCAAGAACTACTGAAAGAAACGACAAAAAATCTCTGAAGACACGTCTTCGTCTTCTTCTGTAAATAAAAATAAAAACAAAGTGGCATCAAGTTTTAGCAGTTTTAGGAGTTATATTTTGTCATTTTTCAAAAATGGACTTAGCATGAGCAGAAGATGAGACAGAAGACCATGGAGAATATTGTTTTTTCAGACAAGGCAGCTGACGGCTCCATATAAGGTCAGAGAAATGCGTGTTTGTTTACCCTGCGGAGTGGGGCTCGGTCTGTTTACATTTACACTGTACTCGAACCGTGCTGGAGTTTGCTTCTACCAGACCGAGACCTAGGTTTTAGCCCGGGCCAGAGTTCGCCTTTTTGTTTTGTAACAGAGTTCGATGGCGCGTTCACACCTCCCCAAATGAACTGGACTTTCTAGGAAAACAAGCTAGAGTTCGATTAAAGCGGACTAAACAGGGCTAGTGTGAATGCACCCTTAGACTGCTGGAGGACAAACTGACCATAATTTTCACTCTACTACTGTCTTTACTTACTCCGCTCAACCTGTTTTGTATTTGTAATTATTTTTTCTATCCTTAACATGTGTTTTTTTTTGTCTTTCAGATACACCTGGACCTATACCTGGACCTACCATTCTATGTTTGTCTGTCTCTCCTTCCTGTCCTCTCAACCAGCCGGTCAAAGCAGATGGCTGCTTGTCCTGAGCCTGGTTCTGCTGGAGGTTTCTTCCTTTTAAAAGGATGGGAGACTGCAACAAAGCCAAGATTCAACTTGTCTGCTGGATTCCTTAGATAGAGAACTTTACTAATTGGCTTTTATGTATGTGAATGTTCCTGTAAAGTGCCCTGAGACAACTTTGTTGTGATTTGGAGCTATATAAATAAACTGAATTGAATTGAATTGAACTACTTAAAGTCCATGTTCACAATCTTTCAGTGCCAGATGATTGAAAACCTTGTGTTAGTAAATGTCCAGTGTTCGTGCCAAAGTCTTGCCTGTCTCTCATGTTTTGACCCCATGCCTGTCTTCTGGATTCCTCACCTTGCCTTGCCCTTGCCTATTCTGGACTCAGAAATCTGACCACGGTACCGACCCTGTTTATGATTATCTCGATTATGCTTTTTGGATTATCTTCTGGATTTGTATTTTGCTCTCTGACCAACAGTTCTCAACCCAAACCTGTCTTTCTGGATGTCACCCCTGGACAATCCCAAGAGCAATACTCTGCCTTGTCGCTTTATGTTTCTGCCTGCTGACATCTCTTAACGTCATCTTCTACAAACAACAAAAGGATTCTTCCTTGTTCTCGACTGTGAAGGTTAGTGACTGTTGCCTTTATTATTATGGCCAGAACCTTCAAAGTCTCACCCAGATCACCAACTCATATATCTCTGCAGATCAGACCTGGGCCCTTAACCAGACCACCAGCGGCAATTTAATAATAAATCATTTTAACCATTTTTGGTCTGTTTTGTCATGCACAAATCCAAAACCCCAATCTTGTCAGATAGTTATGATTTAAACCAATTTATAGCTGTTCCTGTAATTCCATTATCATATTCAAGTCTCTGTAATAGAATATTATGATCAACTGTATCAAATGCAGTACTGAGGACCAGTATAGACACATATCCTTTATCAGAGGCCCTGAGAATATTAGTAACTTTCACCAGTCCAGATTCAGTGCTGTGATGAGCTCTAAAACTCTGACTGAAACTCTTCAAAAACAGATTATTTCTTTGCAGATGATCATGTAATTAACCAGCAACTATTTTCTCTAGGATTTTTGAGACGAAAGTTAGATTAGATACTCTATAATTGGCTAAGATTCCTGAGTCAATGTTATGTTTCTTAAGTAAAGGTTTAATTACAACAATCTTAAAGCTCAGTGGTACATAACTGTTCATTAGAGACAAATTAAGTAGATCCAAGAAATGGTTATTAATTAAGGGAAATACATCTTTAAATAGCCTGGTTGGGGTGGGATCTAGCAGACATTTGGATGGTTTGGATGAAGCTATTATTTTTGACAATCCAGAGAGCTCAACAGGACAAAAACTTTTCAAACATAAATCAGGTTCTAGTGACATTTTAAAAGTCATCTCATCTGACACAGACCCAGAGGCAATAATAGGAATGTCGGTTTGAATGTTTTCCCTAACTGAAACAATTTTATTTATAAAGAATCTCATGAAGTCATCACTGCTTGTAGTTGTAGGGATACATGAATCAACAGATAGGATTTTTTCATTAGACTAGCTATGGAACTGAAAAGGAACCTGGGGTTATTTTTATTTTCATCAATTAAAGATGAATAATATAAAGTTCAAGAATTAAGGTGACAAGAATGGGTTTTAGGATTTGTGCACGACAAAACAAGCTAGGGATGGTTAAAATGATTTATTAATACGTCGCCGCTGGATGAGGTCTGTTTCCGAGCCCAGGTCAGATCTGTAGAGATAGGTGGGTTAGAGCTCTGGACAAGACTGTGAAGGTTCAGGGAATGATGATTATAATAGTCAGTCACTAACCTTCACAGTCTAGAGCAAGGTGTAGTCTTTCTGTTGGTTCTGGAGGATGATGTCAAGAACTGTGCAGGCAGCAGCAGAGAGTGAGCACACCGAGTGCAGCTTTGGGGAAAATCCAGGGAGAAGGTCCAGTGGAGCAGGCTTCGGTCAAGAACCATTGGTCAGAGATCAGAATCCAAATTCAGAGGATAATTCAGGAGGCATAGTCAAGATAATCAGAAACTGGGTTGGTACCGTGTTTAGATTTCAGAGTCCAGAACAGGCAAGGACAAAGCAAGGTGACAAATCCAAAAGACAGGTGTGGGATCAAAACATGAAAGACAGGCAAGGCTTTGGCATAAACGCTGGACATTTATTCACACAAGGCTTTCAATAATCTGGCACTGGATGACTGAAGAGCTGTGGCTTAAGTAGAGCTGTGAGCAGGTGGAAGGCATGAGTAGTAATTGCAGCAGGGAAAACAAGGCAGCATGGCCTAGAGTGAGCAGAGCAGGGAGAACTCAGAGATTGGTGACAGGCAACTCAGAGGCTGAGGCATGAACACAAAGGCAGGACATTGCAGACTGGGACAGAATCGTGACATATGGAGTGCTTTTTTTGTACATTAGCAAGCTATCTCTCCAGGATAAGTAAGATTCCTCAACATTAGTTGAGCGGCATTTTCTTTCTAGATTTTTCAATTAGAGATGCACTGAGCTGATACCAATATCGGTATCGGTCCCGATATCGGAAAAACTTCTGGATCGAGTATCGTGACAATGTGACCGATCCATGACTGGGCAGATCTATTCACTCGACCTTTTTCATGACAACTGGAAGTTGTCCAACACCACATCCGCTTTAAAATGTGTAAGTGTGAAAAAGGTCTATTCTATGCTTTGCGCTCTGAGTGACGTCACGCACTAGCAAACTCGCCAGACAGATCATTTTCAAAATGGAGCAAGCTAAAAGATCAGCTATCTGGAACTATTTCACACTACCTCTACCAACACATTCGACAGTTACGTGCAATACGTGCGCAGCAACGATTCCATGGGGTGGCACTAAAATTTCCAGCTATAACACTACCAACTTAATCAAACATCTCCAGAGATTTCACCCTAAAGAGCACGCTGAGTTTGTTGAATGGAACAAACCAAAAGGAGGCGGCATGATGCCGCTAACTTTGAAGGGGATGAAGGAAAGCACTGACAAGCGCTTTAGCACCGTGGAGGATGAACCTCTGTATGCACTCTCTACACTGTTGGACCCATGATACAAAGACAGGTGAGGCTGTATTCATATAATAGGACGGGTTTAGATATTGAGTATGGTGAAATATTTTAATGTTTTTTAAGTTATTTTTCACTTGTGCCAAACATATAACTTTAATAGAGCTTTTAATTATATAAAAAAATATTAATTTAAAATTCCTGAACCATTTGAAAGGTTTTTTTTTCATGTTTGACCAAAGTAGTCAACCTTTGTTTTTGTCAGTTTCAGTATCTTTATTATTATTTATTTTACATTAGATGTTATAATTGTACTGACTGAACAAATTAAAGTTGTGTTGTTTTTACATGTTTGACCAAGCTTGTGAAGCTCTTGGTGTGTGTGTTGTTATGGTGCAGAGTTTTCAATAAATTTGTCATTCGGTACATTTGTGTCTGTGTTTTAAAAAACAAATGTTTTAAGTTATTTCAGCACTGGGTAAGCTCAATCAACCAGGTAGACCAAAAAAAAAAGGACTAAATTATGGCATCTGGACCCATTGGTCCAGATGATATGATTTAGTCATTTTTGTTAATTCATATGTATCTGATCCGTATCGGCCAATACTGATCCCCCCCAGATATTGGTATCGGATCGGAAGTGAAAAAAAGTGGATTGATGCATCTCTATTCTTAATGCCTTTTTAAAAGTACGTAACAGCTAATTTCCTTTGATTACTTTCTTTTTCATCAGAGCTGTTAGGAGTGCGCGGGGAACCCAGATGATATGAGACCCAGAACGAGGCAGACACAGGGGAAATACAAAAGAACAGTGTTTATTATATACAGTGAATTAAATGACATCCACAGGCTGCTTCTCTGAGGCTCCTGGAAAGAGGGACGACAGGTTAATGGTTGCCCAACGGGGGAAGGCCAGAGTGGTTTGTTTAATGAGCGTTTGTCCTTACAGTCCAACCCGAAGGGGAGAGCTGGTCCTTCAGTCCAAGGAGAGCGAGCAGCAGAGGGAAATCCAACAGGGGTCTAAAGGGGAGCGAGGAAGGCTGGCAACTGGAGGCAAAGAGGCACGAGGAATACCTGACAGGCCAAGGGATCCAGGTCAGGTCACGAGGAAAATCCAAAGAGCACGAGGAACCAGGAAACTGGAAAAAAGAGCAAAAGGTGAACAAATTCTTTTCACCAAGACATATGCCTCACAACAGTACAATACCATAAGAGGTGATATGCTCCAGCGTCGAGTCACACCGGACTACAGCCTTAAGTAGATGGAGAGGCTCATCAGGCTGATGGCCGCCAGGTGTTGGTAATCAGCGGCCATCAGCAAGGCAGGCTGCAGGCAGTGGGACCCTTACAGTACCCCCCCCCCTCAAGAATCGCCACCTGGCGACCTGAGGCGCTTCTCGGGGTGGTCTCTGTAGAACCTGGAAATTAAACTAGGATCAAGGATAAAGGACCTGGGGATCCATGACCTCTCCTCAGGACCGTACCCCTCCCAATCGACCAGGTATTGGAAACCCCTACCCCTGCGTCTCACGTCCAAGATGGAACAGACGGAGAACGCAGGGTGGTTGTCGATCAGGCGAGGTGGCGGAGGGAGGACAGATGGAGGACACAGGGGACTGAGGGAGACAGGTTTCACCTGCGAAACGTGGAACGTAGGATGGATGCGCATGGCCCTGGGGAGCTGGAGGCGGACCGCAGAGGGGTTGATGATACGGGTGATGGGGAAAGGACCAATGAAGCGGGGGGCCAGTTTGCGAGGGGTGTCCCGCAGCTTAATGTCCTTGGTGGACAGCCAAACTTGCTGGCCGACCTGGTAGGCGGGCGTCTCTGAACGGTGGCGGTCAGCAAACCGTTTTGCCTGGGCTGCGGTCCTAAGGAGGGCTGCTTTGGCCTGGCGCCAGATGCGACGGCAAAGCCTGAAGTGGTGCTGGACGGATGGGACCGAACAGTCTTTTTCTGAATCAGGGAACAAGGGGGGATGGTAGCCGAAAGGAGGCTTCAAAGGGGGACATGCCGGTGGCAGAGGAGCGGAGGGAGTTATGTGCATACTCCACCCAAACCAAGTGCTAGCTCCAGGACAAAGGGTCAGACTCAACCAGGCAACGCAGTGTGGACTCCAGCTCCTGATTGCAGCGCTCGGCTTGTCCGTTAGCCTGAGGATGGTAACCAGAGGTGAAGCTAACGGACGCCCCGAGCGACTTGCAGAAGGAGTGCCAGACCTGGGAGATGAACTGCGGGCCTCGGTCAGAGACAATGTCCGACGGGATCCCATGGAGCCTAAACACATGGAGGGTGAGTAAATGGGCAGTCTCAAGGGCAGAGGGGAGCTTAGGGAGGGGAACAAAATGAGCAGCCTTAGAGAAGCGGTCGACCACCGTGAGGATGGTGGTGTTGCCGTCATATGGTGGAAGGCCGGTAACGAAATCGAGGGCAATGTGGGACCAAGGGCGACTAGGGGTCGGGAGGGGGAGCAGAGGGCCAGCCGGGGGTTGAGTACCGGACTTGTTTCTGGCACAGACAGGGCAGGCAGAAACAAAGTCCTTGATGTCAGAGTTCATTGAGGGCCACCAGAAATGGGTCTTTGTGAGGGAGAGCATGCGGTTGACTCCGGGGTGACAGGAAAGTTTATTAGAGTGAAGCCATTGGAGCACCTGGGACCGCACGCTGGAGGGGACGAAGAGGGTGCCGGGGGGACCACCACCAGGATTTGGTTCGGAGAGGAGGGCCTGTTGAACGGTGGCGGTGATGGGCCAAGAAAGAGAACCAACAATGCAGGATGAAGGAATAATTGAGTCAGAAGCCTCGGGCGAGTCAGGTGGGGCAAACTGCCTGGACAGGGTGTCAGGTTTAATGTTTTTGGAGCCCGGGCGGAAGGTCAAAACAAAATTGAAGCGATTAAAGAAAAGCGACCAACGGGCCTGACGGGGGGTCAGACGCTTGGCGTTCCGGAGATAGATCAAGTTCTTATGATCTGTCCAGATCAAAAAAGGTGTCTCAGTGCCTTCCAGCCAGTGCCGCCATTCCTCGAGTGCGAGTTTGACCGCCAAAAGCTCGCGGTTGCCCACGTCGTAATTTCGTTCTGCTTGAGAGAGACGACGAGAGAAGAAGGCGCAGGGATGGACCTTGTTGTCCAGAGGAGACCGTTGGGAGAGGACCGCCCCAACCCCAGTGTCAGAGGCGTCCACCTCCAAGATGAACTGGTGCGCGGGGTCAGGATGGCAGAGGATGGGCGCCGAGGAAAAGAGGGACTTGAGTTTCGAGAAGGCGGCTTCAGCCTCCGGGGTCCAGTGAAAGGCTCGGGCGGTTGAAGTGAGCTGAGACTGGGGGGCGGCGACACGACTGTAATTTTTAATAAAGCGCCTATAGAAATTCGCAAACCCCAGGAAGCGTTGTAACTGCTTCCTGGACTCAGGGGTCGGCCAGTCGACTACCGCCCTGGTCTTCTCAGGGTCGGTTCGGCAACGACCCCCCTCAAAAATAAAACCTAGAAATGAGACAGTGGAGGTGTTAAACTCGCACTTCTCAGCTTTAACGAATAATTGGTTCTCCAGCAGCCGCTGAAGAACCATGCAAACGTGGGCCGTGTGTAGAGCGGGGTCGCGGGAATAAATAAGAATATCATCTAAATAAACGAACACAAAATTACCAATAAAGTCACGCAGGACGTCATTAACGAGCGCCTGAAAAATAGTGGGGGCATTGGTTAACCCAAAGGGCATAACTAAATATTCGAAGTGGCCCAGAGGAGTGCGAAAAGCGGTCTTCCACTCGTCGCCCTCTTTAATACGGACGAGGTGGTACGCGTTTCGGAGATCAAGTTTAGAAAAACAGGAAGCAGACTGCAACTGCTCCTGAAGTGAATCAATAAGAGGGAGAGGATATTTATTTTTAATAGTTATGTTATTCAAACCGCGATAATCTATACATGGCCGGAGTGATCTATCTTTTTTAGAAACAAAGAAAAAACCCGCTCCCACAGGGGAGGTCAAGGGTCTAATGATGCCTGAGGCAAGAGATTCATTAATATAGTTAGACATAGACTCCATCTCAGGACCAGAAAGGTTGTAGAGTCTACTTGACGGCAAGGGGGCGCCAGGTAATAAGTCAATCGCGCAGTCATAGGGACGGTGAGGAGAAAGTGACAAGGCGCGTTGTTTACTAAAGACGGCCACCAGGTTGCGGTATTCTGCAGGAACCGAGGTAAGATCGATCTCCTCTAGAGGAGGCGTGTCACGAGGGAACGCTTTAACAGCGGAGCGCAGACAATTGCTGAGGCACTTGTCGCTCCATTTATCAATACAGCTGCGCTCCCAGTTAATAACTGGGTTATGGTTACGAAGCCAGGGGAAACCTAGAATTACTTGAGGTGTACGAGAATTGAAAATAAAGAAATCAGTCATCTCATGATGATTTCCCGATATAATGACATGTAACTCGGTGGTCTTTAAATTAATACGGGTCAACGTGTCTCCGGTTAAGCCGGCGACAGAAATTGACGGAATTTCGCGAGTAGGAAGAGAATATTCTTTAACTAAATCGGAGCTAATCAAATTTTGTTCAGCACCTGAATCGATAAGAGCTGAGAAAGAAAAGCGACGGTTTTGTGTCTGAATGACCATGGGAAGTAACAATTTAAATGGGGAGGTTAACGCAGACGTTCCCACCAGTAACTCCCGCTTTACTGGTGGAAGTTCTCGTTTCCCCGAAACGGACAGTGGGGCAGAAAATGACCGGGATTACCACAATAAATGCAGAGACGGGCAGATACATGCCGCTGTCTCTCTGCAGGAGTCAGCCGTGCACGCCCCACCTGCATAGGCTCGGGGGAGCGATCCCGTGAGGGAAAAGAAGATGATTGGCTGTGACCAGGAAGCATGGAAGACTGGGAGTTGTAGTTCACAGGGGGCTGTCTCGAAGAAAAGGACTCGTAGCGAGGGGTTGTAAACCCGGAAGTGGGAGAATTGTGGGAAACGTAGTGCTGAGGTGCAGGCTTGGGCTCACCTGGAGGAGTCGAAAACCCGGAAGTCGAGGGTCGATGGGAACTGTAGTTTGCTTCTCTACGTCTCTCCGGAAGCGGTCGTCGATTGAGATGGCAAGGTCTATCAGTTTGTCGAAAGTCTCGGGTTCATCTCGCGTGGCCAGCTGGTCTTTGAGAAAATCAGACAGAGCGTTAAGGAAAATACCTTGGAGGGCGGGCTCGTCCCATCCTGTTTGGGCAGCAAGGATCCGAAACTCCAGAGCGAACTCCGAGGCATTACGACGGCCCTGTCGTAAGTTCAACAATCGCTTGACGGCATTTGAAGCCTGCAGGGGACGGTCAAAAATCCTGCGAAACTCTCGAAGAAAGAGGGCATAGGTAGCAGGGGGGTTATCATGACTCAAGAGGAACGAGTGAGCCCACCGGAGAGCGTTACCTTTGAGCTGGCTAACGAAGAAGGTGATTTTGGCCGTGTCCGACGAGAACTGGGAGGGAGCCCCCTCGGAGGCGAGTCGGCACTGGAGCAAGAAGCCGCCACATTGGTCAGGGTCTCCGGTGAAAAACTCAGAAGGTTTAATGAAAATTTGTTGGACAGGAGGAGTGGGACCAAGAGCCACGGGGGCTGGCGGAACGACTGGAGCTGAGGAGGCAGAAGCTTGCAGCTGACGTTTTATGGAATAAATCATACCTCCGAGCTCCTGAAGGTTGGACTGGACCGTGGTCTGGTGAGTCAGCACCTGATGAATTACTTTGTCCATCCTGTCGATCTGCTCCTCCGCGGGAACGGGGGAGGTCTGCTCGCTCTTGGTCTCATTCTGGGTCTGGTTTGGCTGGAGCATTTCTGTTAGGAGTGCGCGGGGAACCCAGATGATATGAGACCCAGAACGAGGCAGACACAGGGGAAATACAAAAGAACAGTGTTTATTATATACAGTGAATTAAATGACATCCACAGGCTGCTTCTCTGAGGCTCCTGGAAAGAGGGACGACAGGTTAATGGTTGCCTGACGGGGGAAGGCCAGAGTGGTTTGTTTAATGAGCGTTTGTCCTTACAGTCCAACCCGAAGGGGAGAGCTGGTCCTTCAGTCCAAGGAGAGCAAGCAGCAGAGGGAAATCCAACAGGGGTCCAAAGGGGAGCGAGGAAGGCTGGCAACTGGAGGCAAAGAGGCACGAGGAATACCTGACAGGCCAAGGGATCCAGATCAGGTCACGAGGGAATCCAAAAAGCACGAGGAACCAGGAAACTGGAAAAAAGAGCAAAAGGTGAACAAATTCTTTTCACCAAGACATATGCCTCACAACAGTACTATACCATAAGAGGTGATATGCTCCAGCGTCGAGTCACACCGGACTGCAGCCTTAAGTAGATGGAGAGGCTCATCAGGCTGATGGCCGCCATGTTTTGGTAATCAGCGGCCATCAGCAAGGCAGGCTGCAGGCAGTGGGACCCTTACAGGAGCAGCTGTATCGAGTGAAGTTTGCAAAGTTAATGTAAAATTATCAACCAGATGATCTAAGTCATTTCTCTCTGATGTTTTACTCTGCAAGACAGAGAAAAACGATGGAAGAGAATCTTTAAATTTGGTTACAGCCTTTTCTGATAAGCACCTGCTAAGGTGAAATTTACTCTCAGTAACTGTGTAGTCATTTAAAGTAAACTCAAAGGTAATTAAAAAATGGACAATGGACTTGTGTCTATACTGGTCCTGTTAGACCTCAGTGCTGCATTTGATACAGTTTATCACAATATTCTAATACAGAAACTTGATTATGATATTGGGATTACAGGAACAGCTCTAAAATGGTTTAAATTATATTTATTCGATAGATTCCAATTTGTAAATGTAAATAATGAACAGGCCTGAATTATAATAGCACAATATAACATAACATAACATAACATAACATAACATAACATAACATATTATAATATAATATAATATGATAAACAGGACAAATAATAAACATGTGACCAATTCCATAGTATCAACATTTTCTCGTTTTTTTTAAAGGGGGTACACTGAAAACAATAAGAATTTGAATTAACTTTAAAAAAATTGTAAGTGATGCAGAAATTAACTTTTTTAGGTTTGGTTGAACTTAATATTTACCACTTTATTAACATATAGTTTTACTTGGAATAAACTAAGAAAACTGATGTAATTTTGTTGCAGTCAATTTTTAAAAATTCTCTTAAGTTACATATTTTCATTCACTATTGGAAACTGTGAATATCACTTAAGGCAGGTCATTATATTTCATTGTATGTTTTGCAAGGTAAAGAAAGACAAAAAATAGTTTAAAGTGTTTTTGTGATGGCTTAAAACCATGCATCATTTTAATTTGAATAAATTAAATGTAAATACAAAGAACAACCTCCTGTTATTTTTTTATTTTTTTCTCTCTTGCTCGCAACAATGACGGACACTCTCTTTCCCTCTCCTGCCTCCCCTCCTGCTTTTGCTCTTGTCCTGTGAATCTCAGAGCCTCTTTTGAGCCTACAAACCTATTTCTAAACCATTATGGCCTTGGTGTCCTCAGGCTGTTTCTGTGAGTCGCACCTTCTGGCCTAAAACATATGATTGCTATACATGATGATTGATTGTTTTGGACAGATGGGTCATTTTGCAGGTGTTAAAAGCCTGCTTATGAGATTCCAACAAGAGGTTGGCTTGAAACACAGCATTGAAGGCTACTTATGGGACAGATCTGGTTGGCAGGCCACAGACTGATGAAGTCTTCTGGATGGAAGATGAAACGTTTCTCCATTAAAGAAACTGGTCCAGATAAAATTATTTAACTGATTTTTGTTATCTACCTGGATGACTGAGCCTACAAACCTTTCTCTTTACACACCTTCTAAATAGAAAATTATTATGGATCTCGTCAGTTGGTCTGTCAACACAATTGATAAAATTTTCTCAACTAGAAGACAGGGTGCAGAAGAACCCTCATGCCCTGAAGGGACACACGCAGCTGGATATGTCATGGATTCCTAGGGTGTTTGGAAGATGATGTGCCTGTCTGTGCTGTCTAATGATGACGTAGCAGATGCATACATAATTGGAGATATGTTAACAGTATTACTGCTTTTTGGAATCGGCAGATATCAGGGATATAAACTAACTAGGAAGACGTTGGCAACAGTGTTGGCAACAGGAAAGCTGCCTGCCTTATATGAAGGATTACTCCATGCTTCGAGCTCTCAGAATATGTTTTGCAAGCTGAAATGTAAGCTGGATGCAATTTCTGAGAATCGTGGGCCACTTGCAGCTGCTAAGACTAGCCTGAACGAAGGAATTGAACTTGGAGAAGGTTAACAAGCACAGACTGGCAGAATGTCCACAAATCTGGCTGTTTGGATTTGCCATTAAGTGTACCAGCAGAACTGAAGGCAGACATGAAATCAGTCGAGTCAGCCTACCCAAAACAACTGTTGTTTATCTGAATCTGGTCTCCCCACTGGCCTTGGATAGGCCAACTTATCTCAGATTGCTCCTGGTGCATATGTAAATTAAGAAGATCCTGCCAGATGTTTTTCAGACTCTGGAGCATTATCATACCTTATGGTAAATAACGATCAGGCGGTAAACCCATTTCCAAACAGTTTTGACTAACCTTTGTAATTCTCTCCAGTGACTTCCAAGTTCTGCTTCCTAGAGTCTTCCAAAACCTCCTTGTTCTGTGTGACTTTGCCCTGGTATCATCCTCATCAAATATCAAGCTGGATAGAAAACCACTGAGCACCACCAACCTGATCCTCTCTCCAATGCCACTCACCTTCTCTGTATCACCTCCGTGGAAACTTACGACCTCGTTCTCTCCCTCCTCTGTGGTTCCATCCACAACGCAAACATTTGTAAGCAAGAGATCATCCTCCAAACTAACATTAATTACTCAAGCAACCTGTCAATGTAGAATATACTCGCCTTGTCCCTGTTTTTCCCTTCCAGCATGTAAATGTCTACATCTGTAAATAGAAGCATCTTTTGTACGCCTGACTCTGCATCTTCCTCAGTCAGCTAACTTGGGGTCAACAACACTAAAAACACGTTAACAGTAATTTGGGACCAACTTTTAAACAATCTAAACCAAAGAAATATTAATGTATTGATGCATAAAATGTAGATGTTGTAAAGAGAGAAAAAAGAAAGTTATATTTAAAACTTAAGCTGCTGTCGGTGGTTGATTAGGGTCACCGTGGTAATCATACGCCTGTGTAGTGAACTTGACCTGATGTCAAAACTAAGCCTAAGGACAAAACCCTTGACCTTAAGAACCTTGTGGGACAGAAACTGTCATTTCATTGATTTGAATCCAGAAATACAGGTTCACCCATCCTGAGACTTTCTTTCTTGAAAATCAAGTGAAAGAACACTCTCTTTTTTATTATCATTACTATTTTACAAATGTTGATAACCAAAGTGTTTTAGTTCAAACCATTTTAGATGTTGCAGTGAACTAATCAATTTTATTAACTGTAAAACAGTAACAATGATTTTTTAGTTGCTTATGCAAAGTAGAATTCATGTTAAGGCCTGTTACAGAGTAATTATGCATTTTCTGATTTCTGTCTTTGAATGAGCAAGTGTGCATTTTCCAAGGTCAGGAGTCGAAGCAGACATGTGTTGGAACAACTGTCTTGTTTTACATCCTCTCAGACGTCAACAGAGAAGTTGGCACCTGTTTCTCCAAACTCGCCAAAACAAAACTTTCTCTGTCTCTGAGAACAGTTTTAATCTGTTCCATAACAATTCTTGCTGTTTTCTGACTTCTAGTAACCTCTTACGTCATAAACCACACCCCTGTCTGGTCGACATTGACCAATCAGGAACTCTCAAATATACCGGAAATAGAGCCCTTTAAATGCCGGTACTTCCTAGTTCTCTCAGTTCTGAGATGTTCGCAGTTCTGTGAAGTCGTTGTTCTGTGAGTTGCCGTTGGAGTCGGCTGGAGAGTTTGCAGCTCCAGTCGTTTGGGAGAACAGAAGTCCAGCCATGATAAGGCTCTTCCGAGTTTGGATTATAACATCTTCCACCTCTGAGTGGAACTTCTGAAGGACTCCACTCATGTGAAGTCCACTTGCTGAGGTGAGCTTGTGTCGGACGGAATCTCGTCACTACTTCGGACGGGTCACAGCCATCCTATGGAGACGCTGGACAGGTAGCGTTAACTGGAACTCCGTAACCGCTGATTCATCTTCAGAGAGGTAACGAGTCAAGTTTACTACCGAGCGTACCGAGGAAAAGCTGGGTTCGAATGGAGAGTGCTGTTTCTGAGTGCCGACATAAACATTCTCCCTCATCCATCTACTATTTTTTTTTTCCAAGATGGCCACGCTCAGAGCAGTTGCAGCTTCACAGGCTCCTGGTACCATCCCAGTTTTTAGAAGTTTTGATATTGACTCTGTGCCCGACTCCGCACGATTTATGCGTGTGAACTATAGCCGAACCGAACTGATGAGAATAGGAGCGGATTTGCCACGAAATATAGCAGAAATCAGCAACAAACTCAAAATTACGCTCAGCAGAATGCAGATCTTAAAGTCATCTACCTGTAAGCTGCAGCAGAGGTGTTCCAGCGGGCAGAAGAGGAAGCGCTGCTCCCGGCTTAAGAGGAGAGGATGCCGGGCGGGGGTTATGGTGAGGCTACGAGCTAATGCTAAAGCCGGTAAACTCCCCATGCCGTCTCTCTTTCTGTCGAATGTCCGCTCGTTGGACAACAAGATGGATTTACTTCATCTGAGAGCGGGCGCCTCAGAAGAGATGAAGAAGTGTGCGGTGCTTTGCCTCACAGAAACGTGGATTACAAGCAAAACGCCGGATGCAGTCTTCCAGCCGGATGACAGACTCTTTTTTCAAGCGGACCGCTGCAGCGAGCTAACGGGGAAATCACGGGGAGGCGGAGTATGCATTTACGTGAGTAAAAGTTGGTGCACGAACTGTACTGTTGTAAATAGCGCGTGCTCTAAGGCTTTGGAGCAAATAACAGTGAAATGTCGGCCACATTATCTACCCCGCGAGTTCACAGTGACTTTCATCACTGTTGTTTACATTTCTCCAAACGCTAATACTAATGAATCACTGCAGGAGCTACTTGATATCATCAGCTCGCTGCAGAGCAAACACCCCGAAGCTCTTTACGTTGTAGCCGGAGACTTTAATCACATGAATCTAAAGGACTGTCTCCCAAGCTTTTATTAACATGTGGCAATTCCAACACGTGGAGACAAGATGCTGGACCATGTTTACACGAACGTAAAAGATGCATACAAAGCCAAACCCCGCCCCCACCAAGGACTGTCAGACCACATCTCAATCTTCCTGGCTCTTGCTTACATGTCCCCGCTGAGATGCTCCAGACCGGTACAAAAGAAAGTTAAATGTTGGATCCAGGACATTGGCCCCATACTGAGAGATTGTTTTGACCGAACAGACTAGCAGGTTTTCAGAGAAGCTGCTGAAAATGGAGGATCACTTGATCTTGACCAATACACATCCTCAGTTCTGGGTTACATTAGTACATGTACTGAAACTGTCTCCACTATCAGAAATGTTAAAAGCTACCCAATCAGAAAACTTTGGCTGAATGCAGAGGTGCGCACCCTGCTGGAAACCAGGAACACTACCTTCAGGTCTGGAAACTCAGAGGAGCTGAGTAGGACAAGAAAAGAGCTGATTGCTGGTATTAAGAAGGCCAAGGGCACATATGCACAGAGGAACGAGGGTCAATTAATCTCACAAGACCCTCGGAGCATGTGGAGGGGCATTAAGTGCATAACAGATTATAAAGGAAGAAGTGAGCAATGCCCCAAAGACCCATCTCTGCCTGATGCCCTCAACAAGTTCTATGCACGCTTTGAAGACCCCAACAGACCACCCAGCACCAGACTCACCTCACCACCAGATGAAGAGCATCTCAGTGTTACCTCAGCCGAAGTAAGGAGTACTTTCAGGAGGATTAATCCGCAAAAAGCAACTGGCCCAGACAACATCCCCGGATACGTGTTGAAGGAATGTGCCGATCAGCTCTGCGAGGTGCTGGCAGACATCTTTAACACCTCACTTATCCTGGAGACAGTTCCCACCTGCCTGAAGACTGCCACCATCATCCCAGTCCCAAAAAACTCTACAGTGACTGGTCTGAATGACTATCGGCCAGTGGCCCTTACCCCGATAGTCGCTGAATGCTTCGAAAAACTGGTCATGACATATCAAAATAACCATCAGCATCAACGAGGACCCTCATCAGTATGCATACCGTGAGAACCGATCAACAGAGGATGCCATCTCCTCTGTGGTCCACACTGCGCTCAACCACCTGGAGCAGAAAAACTCTTACGTCCGTATGCTCTTTGTGGACTTCACATCTGCCTTCAACACCATGATCCCCCAATTCCTGATGGACAAACTATCCACACTAGGACTAAGCCCCTCCATTTGCAACTGGGTACTAGACTTCTTAACAAACAGACCACAGTTAGTGATGATCCACAACTTCTCCTCCTCCACCATAACCCTCAGCACTGGCTCTCCTCAGGGATGTGTGTTGAGCCCCCTCTTGTTTACTCTGCTCACGTATGATTGTGCAGCTACCCATCCAGGCTGTCACATTGTAAAGTTTGCGGATGATACAGCGGTGGTGGGATGCATCACAGACAATGATGAGTCCTGCTACAGGCAAGAGGTGGAACACCTGGAGAGCTGGTGCAAAGAGAATAACCTTCACATCAATGTGAAGAAGACAAAGGAGATGATTGTGGACTTCAGAAGGAACAAAAACATCTACACCCCCCTGAACATAAGAGGATCTGCGGTGGAAGTGCTCTCCAGCTACAAGTACTTGGGTGTACACATGAATGACAACCTCAACTGGAGCAACAACACCACCAGCCTGATCAAGAAAGCTCATCACAGACTCTACTTCCTCAGGCGGCTGAGACGAGCTGGTCTGGGAAGCTCAGTCCTCGCCTCCTTCTACATGTGTGCAGTGGAGAGCATCAACGTGTGGCATGGAGGCTGCACAGCTGCAGAATGAAAAGCTTTGCAGAGAGTGGTGAAGGCTGCACAGAAGACTGTTGGCCTCCCCACCATCACAGACATCTACACCTCCAGATGTAGGAAGAGGGCTACCTGCATCATAAAGGACCTCACTCACCCAGCTCACACACTTTTTGCCCCACTCCCCTCAGGAAGGAGGTTGAGAAGCATTAAGTGTAGAACCACTAGACTGAGGAACAGCTTCTACCCTGAGGCTGTTAGACTCATGAATCTCTAACTAGAATAATCACTGTGAAAAATCACATCATGTTGCTGCTGATCTGTTTCATGTTGCTGCTGATCTGTTTCAATGTTGATGTGTTCATGAGTGCACATCCGCTCACACAGACTCATGTTCATGTTTGTGCTGATGTTCAATGTTTTATGTTATGAGTGCTTATTGTATATTTAGTTGATGTTTTTCTTAGTTCATATCTTAGATGTTATTACTGTTTTTCTTATACATTTTATTGTTGGATGTAACTGGGACCCTGTGTACATAATTTCGCTCCACCACATGTACCACATGAGGTGCGAATGACAATAAAGAATCTCTGACTCTGACTCAGACTATGCCCTGACAGAACTCTTCATGAGACAGGCAAACAGAAATGAAGAGCAGAAAACAGAGCTCAGACAGACATTTAGCAAGTAAAACGTATTTTATTTAGTTACCCTTTATTTATACAGGCAGTCTCATTGAATCACAAGAAATCATTTTCTAAAGAGACCTGTTTTGGAGCAGATGATGGGGGTTAAGGGCCTTGCTCAAGCGCCCAGAGTGGGGCAAACGAGGATGGAGGCAGGTGTGGGTGTTTCACCTTTTCCACCCACATTTTGATGTTGTCTGTATCGGGAGTTGAACCTGCAACTTTCTGATCACAGGCCCATATTCTCTAACCTGTGCGCCATTACTCCACCAACATTAACATTAAATGTAGGATCTCACTGGGCTTAAATTGTTGGTCGGTAGATGGCAAATCAAAATTGCAAGAAATTCAGAAAATTTTAAACAGCACTTTCACTAAATTGTGTTTGCAACAAAGCAATAACTGAGCTATGTAGATGAGTTTTGTGGCACAAATTTTTCAGAAATTACAGCCGTGTGCACAGGTTAAAATTCTGCATTTGTTACACACCTTTATCCACATCTTACCTGCCTCAGCTCAGATTATATCCATCATGGCAGCCGCCCCCACTTTTATGATTAATTCTACTGGAGAACATGTTTTGAGATGAAGATAAAGACATTTAGATCAGTTTATTTAATTATTATTTGTTGTTGTCGCTGTGGTTACACCTGGACATGTTTTGTGTCATAAGGAGAGCTCCACGCAGTTTCTAAACACAGTTCTAAAATTATAAAAGCTAATTTAGGGCAAGTATAAACTGCTAATGACAACTCTGGCCATTTTGCACGAAAATGTATTGCAGAAATTTCTTTAACCGGCTCAAAATTTAAGCAACAAGACCGTGAGCTTCTGTGACTCAGGCAAGGAAATTGAGAACCCCTGCAAATGTTTTGAAACATTTTGGAAACTCTCTTGTGAATGCCATATTGCAGTAGTTCTCAAACTGGAGTCCCCGGACCACCGGGGGTTTGTAAGCCGGTGCTTGGCAGTCTGTCAAAAAATAATAATAATAAAAAAATTATATATATATATATAT